>NC_139405.1:26332500-26957500 GCF_905368555.1 Meleagris gallopavo | reverse complement strand
TTACCCAAAGATATTTATGTCTAGAAATACATCTAGGAAAACAGTTATTTCCATTAATAGTACAGCCAGAAAGTAATTCATTAACAAGACAGAACATAACTATTCATCATATCACTCTAAGGCTCATTGGGGGGCGGGGGGTGGGGGAGGAGAGAAAATACAAGAGTATCAGTGTTGAGTGTTAAAGTATAATGCAGTTATATAACAGTTGTATGTATTGTGACAAATATTTTCTAAGGAATTTCTTCAGCAAATTTCCCCTCTGATTCAGTAATTCTTGTATGGCAAAGATACCCAAACTAGAAGGACAAGATAGGTTATTTTGAATAGTAAAAAACAATTTCCAATAAGAACAGGAAAAGTAACAACAACAACAACAACAAAACCTGTGGAATTTATATGGTAAAAGAGTATTCAGTGGGGCAAGAAAATTTAGATACATTAATAATCCAATGTAATATTCTATCCCCATCATTAGCATAGAGCAGGAGCCATAGGAATACCCTGAAGTACTGACGATAGCAATGCCCAGTGGATTACTGGTTTGGATTCTAATTATTTGCAACTGTACAGTACCCAGGAATTCTACAAAAAGCAAAATATGACAGTTGTGACATCTGTGAAGGGGGGTGTTATAATGTGAAGCAATGGCCATATGCTATTGTGAATTGCTAAGGCAAAATTACATCTTTCTGTAGCAGAAATTAACACAAATACTTCACTCCTGATGTTCTTATTGGAAAAATGGTAACTAAGCTTTTATTCCAACAGCCTCCTTCCCTGATCATAATGTTATTAGTTTCTGACTTCTCACTTTCTTCAGAGATATCACTCTGGGTTTTCCAGTGGCGGATGAAAACACTCAGGTGGCTGCTTTAACACCAACTGGCTGTATGCTCACTAAAAGCTGAGGCATCAGTCTCAAAAAAACTGCACACAAGAATTGTGTCTTTTTTTATTCCATTCCAACCTGGCACTGCCTGGTTCTGTCCCCATTAACGTCAGTGAGAGAAAAAGCTCTTCTGTATTGCAGCAACTAAGGTGGGAATAATTTCAGGAAGAACTTTTTCAAATCCTAGACACCCAGTGAAAATGGATACACACAAGTCTTTTATGTAATTGGACTCAGCATTTTGAGATTTTCTTCTAATGCTCTGTCCCAGACTACTTAAGTGGAGATTTTAAGAGAGTTCAGTTCTCTTATGTGGGAAAGCAGGCGGGATGAAAAGTGCACAGGAGTCACATATTTCTGTAATTAAAATACATAACCATAACGTGGCTACAAATTTTGGCTCATGTTGCAATATCTAGACTGATGACCTCCCTTCTCTGTCAACTCTTTCTATTGTTTAGAAAATTCTACCTTCTTGACTTAAAAATTCCGAAGTATTTGAAGGGATGAAACAAGTAATGCTGTTAACCTACCACGTGCATCTTCTAGCGTAAGCAGCTGTTATAACAGTGGACACTACACTGCAAATGAATGAACTTTCCTTTGCCATCAAGTGTTGAAACTGGCCTCGGCTGTCACCAGACAATGAGAAACCACATACATACTTGGGAAGGTTCAACGAAGAGATTCAGCTACTGATAGCTGGCAAAGAAGGCACCCATTAAAAAGATGAGAAGACTGATAGGCACACTGCTTTACTTTTGTGTGTAGTGTCTAATGGTTTAGTGACCTCAAAAGGGAAAAAATGCCAGTCTCGTGAGACTGTAAACTTGTGGTGCTGTGAATCAAACCAGGGAGTAGCTCTGAACAACACAGAACAAGGAGCACCGTGGTGCTTCAGATGAGTGCTCTCTGCGTGGCAAGAACACAAGATGGAGTAGCTGATTTTCTTCTCCCACTTGGAAAATACACCCCAAAAACTTATCACCTGCTAGGATCAAAATGTTTCTGGATTCATTTACTCCATTACCCAAGTGAACTCTCTAGAGAATTAAGCAATAGTTTCCTTGCCTCATATGGACTAAACCTAAAAGCTTGGTAAACACTAGTTTTATCTCACAAACCATAATTTTTAATTGCTAACACACATAGGAAGGGCATAATCCTCCACTGATGATATCATAGTCTACTGCCATGGAAATGACTGCAGTACCATAAACACAGGTTTAAGATGACCTCATTTTAGTAGGAAAGAGGGAAATTTCAGTGGAATGTGAATGACATTGGGAGTAAGCACACAAAGATACTTTATAGTAAAAAACCTCTCTTACTTGTCAGTTAAAATATGGAAGATGAAGGCAACAGCTAAAAGAGTGGCTGAACAGCACAGGAGTTCTGCTGTCCAAACGTTGTATTACTGCCTCTGAATTGCTGAATACAGAGAGCCCTCTGAACTCATGTCAGGGTTCCTCTCCATAAACTCACTGCACCAGACAGGAGTGAAATCCCTGCCCTGACAGGCTCACAGTTTAACCACATGAGCATGAACAAAGTATGGCTATGAGAATACAGGGCAGGATCACAGAACAACATTGTAGCTGGAACGCTTCCTAGAATGAGTAAGTGCTTCAGAAGTGGGAGGAAGAGAAGCATACAGTCTCTTGAAGCACACAAAATAACATGAAGTCAGAGGCAAATTCAGAAGTACAATCTCAGTGCGGCAAGTGCTAAGCATCTTGGCATCGGCTCAGGAAAATACATATATTTAACCTTCAGCTCTGAAGTAATCTGAGAGGCGTCAAACAACTTAAAGATTGGAAGTTGAAATTTGTGTGTAAGCTTTGTGTTGCTGAGAGCTGGGAATGCTGAACGCTGTGTAGGACCCTAAGATGAAATGAGAAAAGAAGTTTGGGCTGAGAACAGGGAGTGGAGAAATGCAGCAGGCGATAATGATCTCACTTAAGTAGAACCTTTCATCTTAAAGGATCTCAAAGCAATTTACAAACTTAAACAGACCAGACACTGCAGCTGGTTGGTAGGAACAGAAGCAGACATCTGGGAACTCATTCATGGGAAGGAGGAGGTAATAGAGGACTTACTGGGTGCTGTATCTTCCAAAATGCTGTTGCTGGGAGAAGACAGCAAGACTAGAACAGAGCTTTTTCCTAAGCCTCGCCAAGCAGCCATGTGAGAAAACTGTAGAAAACAAGCAGGCAGCTCTGCTTGAGCTGGCAGAAAGAGAAGCAGAAAAACAGGGGCTCTCTGGACAGCTGGGGAGCTGTAGCTGTTAGGATTGTAGTTCCCCTGCCTTTTTTCTCAGCCTCAGCTCCACAGCTTCTTCACACTTTCTGCTATAAAACCTCACGCCTATCATTTTGCCCTTTCAAAACCTTCCTCCAGTTTCTCTCCACCTTTTCTCTATCTTTCTACAAAGCCAAATCCCTTCACTTTTGGTCCAGGAACTCCAAAGTCTTTTCCAAGTGCACAGTAGGACAAGCAGTGCTACTTTTTGATTACTGGGAAGACGAAGAAATTACTTCAGATATGGCATTTATGTAGTACAGGCCTGACTATAGTACTGTAACAAGCATTCTTTAGCTCAAAAGCACTACTAAATACATATTATTAACCTGAACTAGGTAAATCTAAAAATTAAGGATCATATTAATTATTGTCTGGAAGGACAGACATCACCTAATTGCAGTACACAGTAGATCAGTAGACAAAATAAAGACACCAAAATGAAAGGGCATGAGATTTCAATTAAATGGAATCCAGAAAGCAACTCTTTTATTCCACTTAGATGAAAAAAAAAAAACACCTTAAGTTAAAAGATGTAGTTTAACATCTATATTTCCCAAGACTTTTCAAACTTCCATGTTTCCAATAAAGAAGGGAGAAAAAGAGTTTTCATGGATAAGAACCAAAGACAAGTATAGAGCAGGTGTTCTAAGATGTCCAGTCCTTCTCAGACAGGACCCACAGCATCCTCTGCCACACAAACAACAGTTTGTTTCAGAAAGTGCCAGCTGTGATCAATGGTACACTGTCTCTTCCTCGTGGTTTATAAACTTGGCTGCAAACGCAGCTCTTATAATGGGTTAAAAGAAGTCATTGGTGGCCTCAGCTTAGACATCCTGTGTTTTTAAGTAAAATCCAGCCAGACATTTCCCTACCTTCTCTTCTTCAGTATTTTATACTTTTTTTTTTTTTTTTTTGCTAGAAGAACTTTGATGGAAGCTCTTCAGGAGTGGAATGTAATTCTCAGTAGTTTTAATACAGTAAAACATTAAACTGTGTTGCATTCTGAAATAAACATTCCTATTTCAGGGGGCAGAGACAATTTCACATCAGTTTGCAGCATTGGAAAGCCTCCTCTGATATGAATGAGATTTGGATCAATCAGGTCCTACATCAGATAAGCAGAGTCTGAGCTATTTTGGATACTCAAAACTATATTTGTATAGAACAATTTTATTCCTTTAGTCTGTTATTGAGAATTTCATCAACCTGATTTTTACTGTCTATTTTATTTTTTTTCCCCTAGGATGCAGCTTTCTTCTTGTCAGGCAAGAGAAGTCAAAGGGGATTTGTTCTAAACCATATTAGAGGTCCTCTATAATCAGGGCAGAACAACAAAGCACAGAGCCTGCACATCCTACGTTTACTACAGATCCAAAACTTTGCTAGGTCAGAGAAGAAGACGAGGCTCTGAAATCAAGCCCAGATTTTTCACTATTACATAAAGCAAACAATTCACAGATGACACATTCTCTCATGCCTTGATGCCTTTCTCTGGATCCAAAAGATTAATTTCCTCAACTGGACTAAGCTTGTATTCCTTCACAGTTGTGCTTTCCCATGCTGCTGGCAACAGCAGATTGACTAGAATGAGGAGTGGCTGCTGCAGGGGAAGCATTACAGATAAAAACAAAAACACAAATGGAATGGATTTGAAGGATTCTAGAACACTTTTCTCTGCTGCTAGGAGAAGCTGAAGAGCAGAAAAAAATATATGAAAGAACAGAAACTCTGAAACTTGGTGACTGCATGTATGAGAAATGGTGGAACTGAGAACACGTGAAAGACCTGGAAACAAAGCAAAGTTTTATGTGAGACTTTCCCTGCTACCTCAAAAGAAACATAACAAAATTCCTTTTCATATTCCTGCAAAAAAGAAAAAGGCTGAAATTAGTGATCCAAGTATTGCACTTTAAGAAAGTACATACACTGCTTAAGATCATGGATTTCCAATGAGATGCTGAGACATTTACTGCAGCACTTCAGCAGACAGTAGCCACCAGGAGAGGCTTAAGAGGAAGAGGTAGAATCTCATTCACCAACGGAGGTAACTTTGCCATTATGCAAAAGCAGAGATTGTGCTCTGTTAGTGAAGGTGATTTGACACACCCAGCAGACTCCTCTGGGATGTTAATTCCAGATACACATTTGTCACTACTGTCCATTCCGGCAACATACTACTTTGTAGGTCAGTGCTTTCTCCACCAAGTCTTCTTTCAGTGAATGCCTTTAATCGGTTTGCTTGTTGCAACGGCAATGGTTACAAGAGGGGGCCTGAAGCCCTACTTTCTGATTCTGTTCCCTAGAGGAAATAAGCAATCTGAGAGAAGGCTTAAGGTCCACCAAAAAACTAAGACTTCAAATTTTGAACATCCTAACAAACATCATTTTCCAGCACTTGGGCTGTCGTCTCATTCTCTTGAATTCAAGTGAAAAACTGTTGCTGTTGTGACTATCTAAAGACTTTTTCCATCTTACATTTTGTTCCTTGCTTTTGCTGTTTTCAATTGCCATGCCAAAGTTTCTCCTGTTTATTCTAATTGTTTTAGTGTGTCTGACTCTCATTGGTTTATATGTTTAGTCTTGTCCTGATTTAGTATGAATTAAAACACTGCCACGATCAGACTGCAAATATGAGTCAGAACAGAAACTATTTAAATAATACTATGGATGGTACCCGTCTGGCTTGATATCTAGATCATATAGAATAATGCTGTTTTTGTTTTCTGCTACTGTTGTCTGGAATTGCCGATGAAGTGTTGATTGTGATTGTGACCACAAGTATGTTTTGTTCCTAGTCCTGTTAAGCCAAAAGAGTGTGGTTTACTGCATGTATGTACGTGAGGTTGTTTTGATTATACTAAATTCACTTTAAAAAACCCACATTTTGCCACTGCAGCGCTACAGGACAATGAGAAAAGAATTTCCAATGAGAACAGTATTTTAAAAGCAAACCACTGGGCTCCTTCTCTTTGAAAGAATCTTAAGGGACGCTACCCTTTCTTCTGAATTTGATTATTTCTCAAAATTACATGTGAATACTGCCTTCAGCAGAAGGCCTCCTTTCCTTCTCATTCATTATGTAAGACTTAGCAAATTTCAGATTGCATATTTCACACAGAGGTTATGCTTCTTTAAATTACTTGTTTACTGTGTTGAGTAAAAACATTATATGGCAACTTTTTTTATTTGCTGAATCTGGTTACCATATGTTCAACGGTAGCTTCAGGCATATCATTTGGATTTTCAGTACCTTGCCTCTGAAGACCTAGGAATGCTTACCACTAAATGCTTGCCACCCTCAGTTTCTAGTTTTCCAGAAAGAGGGTGAAGACTGTACTCTGAAAGGCCAATGTTGCACACTGTCAGTGCCTCTGGCACAGCCTCAATCAGTACGCCTCTATTCTAGGAAAGATAGGTTTCAGTTCTAAGCAGTGAATAAGACTATCGACCACAATGTGCCCAAAGATGTGTCTGACCTCATAGTGCATGACCCTCATAGTTTATTCAGTCTCTTCAGATGGGTGATAGGCAGGCATGTAACATGTGAGCACTGCTCTTCGTGACTTTTCCAAACTAAAACATCAGCATAAATGACAGACAAACGGATGAAAACCTGACGCTCTTTTGTTCCTGCTGAAATGAACCCTAGCCTTAAACCTACTAAATATAGCTCCCCCTACATTGCAGACATAAAGACAGTTAAGAGAGACTCCTAGCACGGATTCCAACCTGGTAGCTTTATAATAAAGTTTGCTTATCATTCTCTGTTTCATAACTTTGCTCCTCACTTAGAGGCATCCCAGCCCACAGCCCCATGCTTTCAGGTAATCTGACCAGGATTTTTAACGCTGGCTGCATTCAGACTCTGTCCACCCAGAGATTTCAGCCTGATTAAACATTTGCCAGCTAAATTTAAACCCATTCTTTTTCCTGGTTTATGAAGTGCCTGAAATCCTACGCTAATAACAAAGAATGAAGCTATCCATTCTTTTTCAGTTGAATCAAATCAGCTTATCGCTAATAAAAAGCCCTTCACTGCTCCTTAAAGCAGAGGCTAATAATGGTGAGTCAGATACATTCTTGTGATAGCATTTGTTCAGTTAAGAAACCCTCTCAGCTGACTGAAAAGCGAAATAGCTTTTTTACAACCACTTAATCTCACTGTAACAGCATCTATGGCTGTAACCAATGGTTTAATCTCTAGTTACAGAATGCCCTGTTAATAAGGTTTCAAACAAGTGACTGTATTTCCATCACACCAAACTTGAAGCCAAAAAGCATGGGAGTTTTCTGGGTGGTTTTTTGTTTTTTTTTTTCTTTTTTGTGCTTTGCTTTGCTTTTTGTTTAACTGTCAAGAAAGCACCCAAACCCATGGCTCGCAGTAGTGCTTAAGCTGGCAAAATTTTGATCATTTTTGTTTCCACATTTTAGAGAGACAGAAAAAGAACTTTCTGAGAATAAAGGGCCATGTTTTGTGTTTCAGTAGTGTCACAAGACCCACATAATGTCAAGATCAGTTCTACAACATCTTACTCTGACCTCCAAGATAACTATTATTCCTGCTAAACTGCAGTGTATTCTGCAAATCACATAAAGAATTAATATTTTCTGATACAGGTTCTATGATTATTTAAGAGTTTTTGCAAGGCAGGCCTATGCCTACATTGCATTTAGTCCTCAGCATAATCTTCTAATCATGTATTCTACTCTTTCTTTGCCCCACAGGCGTCAATGTAGCTGCCTCTTGATTCAGATTGAGGAACTGTGTTTTTAACTGCAGAATTCCCAGCAGGATGCGTTGATGCAGTCCAGACACACACATTTTTGAATCCTATTTTAACCAACTCTGCATACATAGTTTAAAGCCAGATGTGTTTAATATAGTGCAAATAAAGGAGTGATTTGCAAGTGTACTGGGGCCAACAAGGTCAGGCAGTTTGAATTAGCATTTTCATCATCATCAAATCCTGCAATTTCATTTGAATTCTCCTGATATTTAGTATTTGTTATAAAGTTGGGCTGTGGGAACCAAGAGCTTTCATGAGTTTGTCTGCTTTAATTTTTATTAGAACCTTGGAAACCTTACCTATGTACAAAAAGAAAGAAGGAAAAACACAATGAAGCCCAACCACCTAATTGCCCCAAATTCCCAAAGGATGAATCAAAAAGAAGGAAGACATCCCTTTCAAAAAGGATTTCATAGTTTGAAAACCCACTCTGTGGTGCAGAGGAGCTAGATTTTGTTAGGGCTCCTTACTTCCACTACGACCTGTATGGATACGCATAGCTCACGGCCTTCTCTCTCTGTCAGATAACAGTGGGCTGCAGCAGTGGGCTTCGTTCTACTTTTTCACAGACCTAATTTCAGTTTCTTTACAACATCAAGCTTTCATTCTCGCTTTTCCGGCAGAAACGAGCGCTTTGAACTGAGAACGCGTTTCCAGCTGATCGGATTTATTTACCTTTCTCAAATCGTTTTCGTGCTGATAACGAGTATCGGAGCACACGATTTCCTGGGCATATCGCTCCAGCCAGGACGCCGCCGGGCCCCCGAGCACAGCCGAAACCACAAACCCACGTCTCCCTTCCCCCTCACGGCGGAGGCGGCTGACCGAGGCCCGTCTCCCCGCTCCCTGAGGCTCCCAGCAAAGGGGCTGACCCTCACGGGCCCGGCAGCTCGGCGCGGCGGCCAGAGCTCCCTCTGCGCCAAGGGCTCCGTGCCGCCGCGCCAGGTACTAACCTGACCAGGTCGGTCATACACGATCCCACCACCGCCACCTCGGCGGCCATGGCGCTGGGGACGGGACGGATAAACCGGCTCCGAGGCCCGGACCCTGGACCCTGAGCCCGGACTCCGCGCCGGGCCGCGCCGCGGCTTCGCCCGTTGCCACGGCGACGGGCGGGCGAGAGGGGGGGCCTCGGCCGGTAGGGGCGCCCCTGGCGAACGCCTGTCGGGACGCCGCTCTCTTCGCTCCCGCCCGCCCCCGTCCCGCCAGCTAATTCCGCGCCGCTCCGGCTGCAGCCTCCCCGCGGCCCCTCGCCTCCCCCGCTCTAACCCCACGCTGCGCGGCGAGAAGATCCGCCAGGCGCTGCGGCCGCCGCCAGCTCCCAGGCCCGCGAAGCCCCCTGCGCCCCGGGGAGCCGCGGCGGCGGCGGGGCGCGGAGGCGCGCACGTCGCGCGGCGGGGCGGGAGCGCGCACGCCGGGCGCGGGCGGACGGGACGGGCGCGTGGCCGCGGCCGTTGCTAAGGGGCCGCGCTTCGGCCGCCGTAGGTATGGCGGGGCCAGGACCGGGGCCGGGGCTCGAGCGAGGGCCCGGGAGGGGCGGGCGGGAGCCAGCGCCCCTGCTGGCCCCGGAGGGGGGGCGGCGGGCGGCCCGGGTTCTGCTCCCGCCTCCTCCTCCGGCCCTGGGGCGCAGCCGGCCAGGAGGCGGCGCGGGGCCGGGATGGGATCGGCACCGGCACCAGCACATCCTGGGGCGGAGGGCCGGGCTCCTCGGTCAGCCCCGCCCGCCGCCCCGGGGCCGGCACGTGGCTGCTGGAGCCTCGGGAACGGCGCCGAGGGCCCGACTCCGGCGGGGGGGGAGAGCGGGACGGGGCCGAGGAGCGACGCCGGGCGTCCCCGCCCAGTGCGGGCAGAGCTGGGCGGCGGGGCGGGCGCAGGAGGCTCCCGAGAGTTTTGGTCTCATCCGTAGCGCCTCTCTGTGCGACGCTGAACCCGTGCCGAATGTTTTGGCCCGGCGGTGGGGACGCTCGTTTCCGTGTGCTCGCTGCGGAGCTTGCCTTCGACTGACCTGAACTCGTGGCTGCAGAGTCAGAAAGGGTCCCGCTGCTCGCTTGTGTACTTCTCTCAAATAGGGAGGGAAACTGCCTCGTGGGTTATTTATTTGTTGGTGTTTAATTCCCTTGGGTTAATTTGGTCTGTGCTCTGTTCCCAGCGCTGCCGGGCCGTTAAGCTGGGGAAAAGATGATGTCTGTGGAAACTGGAAACTGAAAACTGTATGGAAACGATACAGTTCTGTTACTGTTTGTAAATCCCTTTGTTTACGAAATAATACACTCACATACAAAATATGAGTGAATGTAACCAATAGGAGCCTTTAAGCGTTGTGTGATAGCTGGCTCGAGATGTAGAAGGTATTGTGGGTCTTAAAGAAGCGATGGGATAAAGCCAGGAGCTGTGCTTCAGGGCTCCTGGCGCCTTGTGCTGAGAATACCAGCGTACTCCACTAGTGGAAAGGTAAAGAATCACCCTATCATTCACTTTGGAAAGTGTCTGTTTTCACCTTTGGTCACCACATGCATCTCCACGTGTCACAATTCTACCCTCATATCCGAGTTTCCTTGAAGGATGTCCTATAATCAGAACTAGTGTTGAGGTCTCTGTATATGAAAATGCTAGGATGGCCTCTATTTCAGCATGCTTTTTGTGCTTTAAGAAGGCCTTACCATCATCAGCCCCGCTGCCTGAAGTTACTCTCCCTGCAGTAGAGTAAAACACAATGGAATAAAACATGCCCAGAGTTAGCCACTCTTGTGCAATATCTGTCATTCTAGTTTAAACTCTTTTCTTTTTTTCTTTTTTTCTTCTTTTTTTTTTTTTTTAAGCTGTTCAAGCTCAGTCATTGGTCTTTGCATTGATGTAGGCCAACTCTGAGCTTGTGTTCTCAGTGTCTCTGGGTGAGTTGGCAGGGGGTTTGATAGAGCTGTAACCAAGGGAGGAAGTGTCCTGAGTGGCCATAAATGTCTGCCAAGCAAGTGTAAGTGGCTGCCCATTGTCAGTTGTGCTATATCATGCATGTAAGGAGAGCAAGTTATATATTAGTGTATGGATATTCAGTCTTGAGCTTCTATAGTTGCCATAAAGTGGAGGAAACTATTAATTACAATTTGTAGGAAATCCCTGGGTATTTTTGTTCATCTGAAAATGCAGAGCCTTTGTTTTACTCAGAGTAACTAGGATAAGTTCTCCTGAAGACTCACTTATACTGCTTCCTTGTGAATGGCTTTCATAAGAACAAAACACATAGCTCAAATGATTAATGATGCTACCTGCTGGAAAGAATTATCAGTTTGCAGAAGATCCATTAATTACCAACTGAAGGTTGTAAGCTGAGTGCTAGGAAGAACAGAGAGATGTGAATACAGCAGTCCATGTGCATTGTTATTTGTGAATGTAGATGAATAATAAAGAGTTTGTAATGGCCAGAGTTAAGTTAGGGGACCTTCTGCCCAAATTTGCAGTGGTGATTTTATTTTATGCTGAGTCACTTGTGGCCCTGTTTTGTAAAACTGAAATTCAGTTAATTTTCAGGTAGAACTTTAAACATACCAAGAATATGAGTAAATATATTGTTAGCATTTAGATAGGTTGTTTGCCTTTTTTTCTTCCACTTCTGCCACAGCCTGGTTTTGCCCATGGTGTAGGCTTTCAGCATGAGACTACTTTAAATTACAAACAAGATCAGCTCCTGCATTTAGTCTAAAAAGCAACAAGTGTGCTTATAGTGGCCTCGATGATGTAGCGTAAGATCGTGCAATTGCAAGTGCTTCTGAAAAAGCTGTGCTTGAAGTTTGTATATAGCAGTTAGACAATCTGTTTTGTGACTGTGAATGCCTTTCAGAGGATGGTAGTATCACTGATAGGAAAGTCTTTGAAGGAAGCACAGAATGCTCCGTCTAGCTCTTAGTGAAGTGTTGTGAATGTAATATTGATGATGGTTATGCTTGTAGTTGTATTACAAATGAAAATGTGTAGAGAGAGCACTCCCATTGCAATCAGTATTGTAAGTCTAGTTAATGTCAGTAGAAGCAGAACAAATGTGGCTCGTCAATTACAGCCTCTAGGGGAATGCTTACAAGAACAGCTAGGCTGTGAATGGTCAGAAGGACCTTCCATTTGATTTATCTTTCTCATAAGGATAGGATCTTAATTAAAGGAGTCTAGGTTTAAAGATTCTTTATGTTGAATTGAATAAATGGGTTTCTTTGATCACTGTGGAGGTAGGAGAAAAAAGTTAACTGTACACTTCAATTCCTGATCGCTACAGTGCTAAGCTTATTTTTCCTTTGATGTTGGCATGGTACATGTATGTGAATTTACACCAAATAAGTAGGATACTTTAAAGTTGTTTTTCTCCCTTACTGTTCCTGTACAGCTGAAGACAAAAGGAAGAGAGAACGCTACAATGTCTCCTGAGGTTGCCTTGAACAGAATTTCTCCTGCTCTTTCACCATTCATTTCGAGTGTGGTGAGAAATGGAAAAGTAGGCCTGGATGCTACTAATTGTTTACGAATTACAGACCTGAAATCTGGGTAAGTGTTTGAGTTCCTTGTTTAGAAAGAATGCCCACCCCCTCAATGACAGTTCAGATGTCTTTTCAGGACTTATTTTTTTACTATGTTAGTGTGTACTTCAGCATTTTCAATATATCTGAAACTGAAATACTGTCTAGATTTTTTTTTTTGTCTTATTACCATTCTGTACTTTGCGGGATTTAATTTGTCACATTGTTGGCGATAATAATCTTGCTGAAACACTTTCATTGGTGCCACTTGGTAGTGCTGGTTTTCAGCAGTTAGATTGTTTTAAGCACATTTTCCAGCTGTTTATCACTTGCTTGCTTAATCTTTTCTATAAATTCAAAACTGGATGATAAATTTCTAAGACCTTACTGTAGTAACAAATATGCTAATTAACAAAGAAAAGCATTTTTTCTTTATCTAACCTTCTTCAAGATTAGTACATCAAATAGCTGTAGGCTGCAGTGTTTGAAATAGACCAAGCTACTATTTCTGTTTTTAACTCTAGAAGGATGCGTGGTGGTTTTCAGCTGCTGATAAAGTTTGGGATCCACAAGTACAAAGGGAACTCTGATGTGTAACCTCTGTGAATAATACATGGGGGGTGTGAGCAGCTAAAATTAGAGTTTACTTTGGATTTGCCAGATGGGAAACTCTCAAAATAGCTGATAAAGAATTCTGAAGATGAGAGGATATCAGAAATTGCTTCCATAGTTGGGCATCTAACCACATTCCTGAGACTGGAGTAGAGACTCTGAAATTATTTTGGCTTAAGGTGCTGAAATCACTTTGCATCACTTTGATGCAGACTCTGCTGGTTTGTTTTGAATGATTGTAACCCAATAAGTTTTGAGAACTACCATGAAAATTCTTTAAAATTTAGTTCTGCTGAAAACTGTTTCATGTGCTTTTGTAGTCTGCTTTGTTATGATTTCTTGGACAGTTTGGGAGTTGCTTTTCCTGTAGATACGATGCCTTTTCATGAAAGTCTGATTTCTGTGGTTAACTTGAAAAGAGTTATCCTCTGTGGCAGAGTACCGTCCTTCTTGGAGGTCTAAGAAGCTGTAACTTTGTGTTGCTTGCTTTAGTGTTTAGGCTTGCAGATTAAAGGAGACAGGCTGAGCAGTTACTTACCTGCAACTGTTGCTTCATTGTAGCCCTTGCTTTTTCTTGAACTAGTCTCCTAGGAAGGCTAAGGTAATATCTGTCTTGCCTTCCCTTTTCTGAAAAGGGAGAGGAAAAAAAAAAAAAAGACAAAACACAGGTGTGTTCTGGTGATGAAAGTGTCAGCTTATTGTGGGAGATAGATAAGAGTTCTGCTCAGTGCCCACAGTGCTTATGCTGCTTGCCTTTAGAATAATAGATTAAAATGATTCAAAGCAATGTTTTTTTTAGCTGACTCTTTTCAGAGGTATTTTAGTGTGTTAGTTTTTAGCCTGTGGCCTTACTGAGATGATCTTGAGTTTACTGTGATATATCCTGAGTGTTTTCCAAGAGTTTATTCTTAAAAAACTGAAAATTTAATCCTAACTATGCCTGTTTTCCAACCTAGTGATTCAAATTCTATACTATTTGCATTGAATGTAGAGTGTAGAACAGAAGTGCAGTGACTGAGAGAGATTTAAATTTGCCTCTGGGTGCTGCCTCTCGGGGAAAAGTTTGTAGGGCTATGAGAACCCAAAAAATAGATTGGAAGACATTGGTTTACTCTGTACTCCTATCCTGACTTAATGCTCTTATTCAACCCCCGTATACTTCTACTTTCTTTAAGCTTTAAAAAAAAGAAAAATGACAATGCTCAGGAAGTAGAAGTCAGGGACGGATCTAGGTAATAACTGTATGAATAAACAAGGACATAGAGATTGGACAGAGAGAAGGAAAACAAGGACAGCAGTTAAGTTACAATAATGGGGATGAGGTACAGGATGTTAATTGCAGAACTTCCTTCAGTTTCAGTATTGCTGAATCAGGCTTTAAACTTAAAAAGCAGAAATGTATCTGAGGAAGAGGTACTAGATTAAGTGTCTGAAATCAAATAAAAAGCTATTATTTATATCAAATGAGTATGATCATCAGCAGAAACTTTTGAATGAGTATATGTTCATTGACATGTGGAAGGAACTTGAAACATGTCTTGCCATAGGCTAGCTTTAATTTGTTACGGAACATACAGATGTTTTATGAATTAACTGCTGTGTTGTGCGAAAGATTTTTAAGACTAAAAAAACTGATTTTTTTTTTTTTTAACTTTTAAGATGTTAAAATCTGTGAAGTAATCTTTTCAGTAGATATTAACTTAGATTACAAAGACTTCTGGAAGCTTGTGAGTGCCTTGACACTGACAAGAGGATCGAGGCAAGGAACTGCGTGGCTGCTTCACTGTCACACATCACAGTGTTACTCTGATAGAAAAGTGGTGGTTAATGCAGTACTCTCTGGTTCCCTAACCAACCAGTGCTTTATGTTATGTAACAAAATTTACAGGCGCAAGATGCATCCATTCTCAATTCGTAGGTTTTAGAAACTGGAGCTGCAGATCACAGGGAATTATAGAAATGTATTGGATGTGGTAGCATCTCCAACACCTTGCCTATTCATAACTTCAGTTTCTTAGTTCTCAACTTGAAAGTGGAAGGAATTGCACTTTTCTTTAACTAGTGCAAGATCAAGTACCAGGTTTATAGCCTGTTATGTCATTTGGTTTTGGTTTGTATATGTCGAGTATTATGCAAGTCTTTAACTGTTTGAAAATTCAATCCGCATGCCAGATGTTTTTAGTGAAGAGCTTATTTTGTGCTTGCTCTAACTTATTGCAAAGACTACCTAATTTTGTTGTAAACTGTATTAAAGAGCCGATGTTGGTTTAAAAGTATGAAGTATGATATGTTTATTTGCTTTACTTGCAAGTGTGGAAGGGAAATAGATCACAGTCAGGAAATCCTATTGTTTTGCAGTCTTTGAGTATGTAAATGATTTATAATAACATGTTACAATTCCATGTCTGTATGTTTTACAAACTTAATAGGCAGTACTAGCCTCATCAGACATGTATATTTACATCTATGAGTAGGGCCTTCAGGATCAAGATCTATTCATAGGAATCATACGGCTGCTGCTGATGCAGAGTGAGTGAAGAGTTGTGAGAACTGTTTAACTGTGCTCAGCAGAACGACTTGATAGGACAGAAAGGAACTTTTTAGTAGAAACAGTAATGAGAACTTAGGTGGTGCACAGTTACCCAAAATATCATTTTATTAAGTCTACAGAATATTATCAACTTGTTAAAGGAGCTCCCTAGTTAACTAAAATAGAAGCTTATTGTTAGATTGCATCTGAAATACAGCACCTTTAGCAGCATTGATCCTGATGATAAGGAAACCCTGGCAGGCGTCTCTGTTGCATCAATAAAAGATATTCCTGGGGATGTCAGAATGGATCAAAGCATTTAACTCTTGCATAGGATATTACCTTGTCCTAGACTCAAAGAAAATAATGCTGCCAGTTGAGTCAATGCCATATACTGCATCATTCAGTTAATCTACAATGATGTCTCTTTGAAATAATGACCCATCTTAATTAGATATTAAAATCTCTTCGTAACCATCTTAAATTATGGCTAAGACATTTTTCTTTGTGTTTATACATACATACATTAACCATGGGAAATATGTTGAATAGGAAAAAGCAATTATTAAGTAATTTAGAAACAGAAGAAATTTTCATATATAAAGGCTGTGTAATTATTGTGTATGTAGAATCCAGTTATTTAAGAGGCAACTGTTTTTCCTATGGCTTGTTAGAATGGTGTGAGACACACATGTGTTGGTCGTAGCCTTTGAGAACGTTTCCGTGCAGCTGTTCATGGGGGTGTCCATGATAGAGTGTCAAATTATGTTGAAAGCTTATTCTTACTCAGGACTTTATTTTTTAAATTACTTTGTGTTGCATCACTGGGAATTTTAAAATGAATGTAATTAACTAAAAGTTCTGGATACTAAGAGTCTATTTTTGTAGATATGTGTTCACAACAAAGTTGTGTAACTTTGTAACTTTCATTCTTGTTTGGTTATACTTAATTATTCTGTATTTATTATGAAATTAATAGTGAAATTTTTACATAACTGAGTAGTAAACCATGTTGTTAGTTTGTTCCTTGCATCTGTCTGAAACTGTATGAGGAGTGATTAAAAGAACATAGCAGATTTCAACTTGCAGGTTCACTATCAAGCTGTAATAAGGACATTTGTAATTTCCTACTGAACAATGATTATTTAATTTTTGTGTTATCAAGTAGACTGCAATATGCTTTGGCATTTCCGTTTCTTTTGGGCATTTCCCTTTTCAAAGTAAATATGCATTTAATGTATTTTATGAAATGTTATTTTAACTGTGAAATACTGTAGCAGTTATTTTAAGCTTTCTCTTTATCTTTGCCTTTCTTTACTCTAAACCTAAAGATTGTACTTCCGTTAAAGGAAGAAAATTTTTATTCCGTCATTCCATTTATTTCTATAGGTTGGTTTTTTTACATGACTCTTGAATGCGATTACTATGAAACACTGTTAATGTACGTGGTTTCTACTGGTTGTGAGTAAAACATATACTTGAAGGAATGTGGTGGTTTGACAGACTTGAGCGGTGGGTCCATGTGAACAACTTGTGGTTCGACAAAGTCCTGCTCCTGGGCTGGGGCAATCCCAAGCACAAATACAGACTGGGCAGCAGTGGATTGAGAGCAGCCATGTTGGACTTGGGGAGCACTGTTGGATGAAGAGCTCAACAAGTGCTGGCATTGCGTGCTTGCGGCCTTGAAAGCCAACTGTATCCTGAGCTGCATCAGAAGAGAGGTGGCCAGCAGGGTGAGGTGGGTGGTTGTCTCCTCCACTCTGCCCTTCTGAGGCCCCGTTGGGAGTAGTGCGTCTAGACCAGGGGCCCCCAGCACAAGAAAGGCATGGAGCTGTTTGAAGAGGTCCAGAGGAGGGCCACAAAGGTGACCAGAAGGCTGGAGCACCTCTCTTATGGAGAAAGGTTGAGGGAGTTGAACTTGTTTAGTTTGGAGAAGAGAAGGCTCCAAGGAGTCCTCTTTGCAGCCATCCAGTACTTGAAGGGAGCTTATAAACAGGAGGAGAAACTAAAAAAAAAAAAAAAAACTAAAAAAAAAAAAAAAAAAAAAAAAAAAAAGAGGAGATTTAGGTTGGATTTTAGGTGGAAATTCTTCATTCAGAGGGTGGTGATGTGCTGGAACAGGCTGCCCAGAGAAGTGAGTACCCTGTCCCTGGGGTGTTCAAAGCCAGGTTGAACGGGGTTTTGGGCCACCTGATGTAGAGGAAGGTGACTCTATTCATGATAGGGTGTTGGAATGATGATCTTTATGGTCCCTTCCAACCCAAACTATTTTATGCTTCTGGGAAAGGTATGATCTTTGCATCCTTTACTGTTACATTGGTTAAGTCATAAACTATTACTTTTTCCATGGAGTAGGTTGTTTCATTCTCATTTCTGATAGCAAATGCATTTTTTCACTGCAGGAAATTTTATTACTAGTAGTTTGTTGTCACTCTGAGGCTAAATTGAACAGGCTGAAGCTATGAAGGTACAAGGCAAGGGATCTGTGAATTTTTCTGCACTGGTTCAAAAGATTGTTTCCAGCGTTGCTTTCTTCTGCATTTCTTTTTGAATGTTGAAAGAACAAAAGGAAAACGTCTTAGTTTAATTTTCAGTTTAGTGCATACGTTTCCTGATGGTTTGGCAAATAATCTCCAAATATGTTAGCATTTTAAACACTGATTTTTAAATAGAGTGCTTGAAGTTGTTCAGGAAAAAGAAAGCATTTGTCAATTTTGAGCATTGTGAGTACAGACACAATTGTAAAGGTAACGTTAACTAATTGTGCTTTGATTCATTTGAAAGCCTGTGTATTTTTTCTAAGGGCTGTTCAGTTTAGATACTGCACAGTATGTATTTGCTAGTATTAGGCTGGGGCAGTGAGTGACTTCCAGTCTGTCTGCATGAAAACTGAATGTCATTTCTACCAGTTTTTTGTTCAGTAACAGTGAGAAGAAACTCTTTGGTACATGTGCCAACTATTTTTTTTTTTTCTAATTTGCTTAAAGGGAGCTTGACAAGTTATAGTACTAAATATAGGCCAAATGCATTTGGAAAGATGTACCTTAGCAATTTATTTAAATTTATGTTTTGGCTATCAATACCTTGGTAGCTAGTTGAACACTTCTTGAAAGTCAGGGCTTACGTTAATATACTGTAAATCTCTGTCCAAGACCTTCTGCTATTATAAATGCTGATTCTAAGCTGGACGAATCTCTTCTATACTATGGATCCTGGGTGTGTGGTACATTTGACCAGAAGTTGAGAACAAATGGCTTTTAATTTCTTTTTGCTTCTGCTGAGTAGAGAAGAATATATTCATGTGTAGCTGATTGGTAAATTCTTCCAGCCTTACATATGGAGTTACACTTTGTATGTGCCTGACTCTTATATGCATAGATGCATACATTGCATAACATTAAAAAACAGACAAACATTTCTAATAAAACTGAAGGTTATGGCTTTGCTTTTATTCCACTTGCTGCCATCTCTTTCTGGTAAGATGAGGGACTTTAATAGCGTAGAAGATCATCAAAGACTCCCAATGACCAAAGCGCAGCAGTGTTTAAAATTTGATTCTGCCACATTCATATTACAGCAAACAAATTAATGGGAATCCATCTGTAAACTATTTCTGTGGATCAGTAAAAATAAATAAAGCAGACCACTAATTTTTGTAAACATAATCTATGCGCTATTTTATGATTACACAGTTGTTCTCTTTCTATGTGGGAAATCAAATCCTTTAGAGACCTTTTCTTGTAATGCATTGATCATTATGTAAGCCAGCACAAAATTTTTCTAAGAGAAGTTTCATTGTGATAGGAGTCTCTCTTATTGGTACTTTGGTTGACATCTCCCTACTGCTGCACTTTTAAGTGCGGCCTTATAAGTGCCTTGGGATCTCTGAAGTGTCAGTCATGGTGCTTTTTTTCCTGACAGAACTATTGACAGTTCAGGTAACTCTGAATTGGCAGTGTTGGTATAATTTCTCAGATTTGACTGCAAAAAGAATTATCGCACCAATGCAAATTTTGCTTATTTTACTCTGCTACTTGAGATATTTAGCTTGGGCATTTACTTGACGCTACGTTGCATGGTGTAGACGTACCCTAAGGCAGCTAGCGTCTAACTGGAAATGAGTATCTTAAAAGAATACTTAGAGCTATAATATCAGTGAACAGTTTCTTTTTTGCTCTTGAAATTGTTATGTTTATTAACATTATTAAATTCGGTCTAAGATAAGGTAACAGTTAACCTTCTCTATAATCCGTACAAAAGAAAAAAAATATATAAAAAGGAAGCCTTTCCTGTGAGAAGGGAATTGATACGAGTAACAGAAACCACTCAGGTCACATTATTTCTTCTTTGTAATATGTAGTGTATGGGTGAAAAAACAAAATTAGATCATTAGGATTGAGTGTTTTTGTTATTGTAAAATAAAAGAATCCCAATGAAATTGAATTAATTAAGGATATTGCAGAATTCCATTACAGAGAGGATGTAAAAAAAAAATAAATAAATCTTCGTATATATGAACTTGTAGAACAAGTATATTTTCTTTAAAAAAAAAAAAAAGTGTTCCTATGAATCCATGCAATAATATGAATAATATGGAAAATATGACAATACCAATTGATACTGGCTTCTATATATGCAATTTGATGTTGCTCTGCTGAGTGTTTGTGCTGCTGAAAGTAATGGAGTTATGAATTTGGAAAAGAAATGATCTTTTGTATCTGAGGAACTGAATTCTTGATTGCTGTATTAGCATAAATTTCTTTCTTCTCAGAGTTTGTAAGATTAGCAAATTAAATTGTTAGAGATCTGTGACCAGAAAGCTATAATGATAGGCAATTAGATGAAAGCTTTGGAAGAAAACGTGAGGAGAAAGGATATAGGACCATGGAACCCTCCTATTAATGTTTAGTTGGGTCACGAAAGGGGGAAATGTGTAGACATGGACAGTACTCTTAGTCTTGTTGCCATTTTGTTACAGCTTCCAGTAACAAAGCTGTTTTGTGATGTGAAATAACTTAGGTTCATAATAGCTACCTTTTGAGATTTGCTGAATGAATATGCTTTCTGTGAAGACTCAAAGGATCTGAAACTCCAGGTGGTAGATGATAATTTCATACTTGGCAAAGAATCATTTTCTGTGAGTAATCTAAAAGTAAAAATGTACCTTGTATTTTTTTTTAATTTTTAATTTTTTTGCTTTCTTCAGAAATTAAATTTACTTTAGTGAGCAGTAGAAATGTTTAGGTTCTAACGATTGGATTGTAACGTATAATCAAATGACAATTGTGGAAATACCAGAGAAGAGTTTGTGTTTGACAAGAGGGAAGGAAGATGAAGTAAAAAGGTGCATCTTCAACACTTTCATACTCTTCTTTAGAACTTTGCTTGTGAATTCCAAGAATTTGGGATTCGGCTGGTCTTACAGAACAGTGTGGTAGAGTAGTAGCTTTAAAGTACAATAAAGTAGTGTCTTTTTCTTTCCTGAACTTGCGACAGAAGTGTAGTTCACAATGCTTGTGAATTCAGTGGTTTATTACAAAGTATAGGCCACTGTCATACGCACTGCAAGTGTTATCCTATTGCAATTTACTCAAGTCTCTTAGTTTTTCAATGGCTCCTTCATTAAGTTTTCTATTTTCTGTTTAATTCTTCTGTGTGTAGCTTTTGAGAGGAATTATAGGCAATTACTGGAGTATAAATGATCTTGCTTACAAAAGTCATCAGTTTGGCTATAAAAGCTGTTTCTAAAGCATCTAAAGCATGTTTCTAAAGAACGTTTTGTTGGCAACATTCCTTTGTCGCTTTTTAATTATTTTTCTCAATTTGTACCATAATTGGCTCCCGACAATAATGAGCTCCAATCCTAAACTGTAGGGATTTTATGAACGCAGATTCTGAGATAGTCTGCTCCTTGGAGCTTTTCTTTCAGGAACCTACTTTACACATAGATTACACATGATGCTGGTTATTGATTCTGTCTTCGTGTTGTTGTTGTTGTTGTTGTTATTGTTATTATTTTTGGGGTGGCACTTTTCTACCTACACTGTGACCGGGGGGAAAAATGTTCTTCTAAAACAGCTTTCTGAGGCAAAATGAGTGGGGAAATTTGTCACTCTAGAGGAGTCGCAATCATGTGGGATTTCTGCAAATCCTCATTTAATGCAGACGTTCTCTGAGATGATTTCAAAGTGTATGTAGGTGCACTTATTTATCTTCCTTCCCTCTCCATGGCTTCCCTGTAGAGGATGGGTTACGTGTCTGCGGAGATGTCTATACTTTGGGAGATTGCAGGGTATCTACAACAAGATTGTGGCAGATGTGAAAGGTTTGAAGTTCTAGAAGCTGACTCAAAGCTTTCCCCACCTGCAACATCTGTTTTGGCAAACTCCTACTCACGTTAAATAAATCTATGTTTACTTTTGAGATATAGCTGCTATAATTTGTTTTATTAATTACAATAGTCATTAGATACCTTTCTGCACTGTTTCTACTGAAAACAGGTTGCTGGCAGCTGATTTAGTTTTAAATAGTTCTTCGAAACTTAGTTGTTAAGAAATACACTTCTGCCCATGGGTACAGTAGGGAATCAAAAGGTTGTTTTCCTAGGGTATGTTTTCTGCCTAGTATCCTACTCCTTTCTAAAAGTTCTAATTAGTATGGTTCTGTTTATACAAAAAAATACAAATATGTGCATATGCACACACACATATGTGTGTGTATGTAAATAAATATATATATATATATATGTGAAAACCAGCAGTTAGAATAGATGAACGAAGTTTGCAGTTGATAACTATGGATTGAAATGCCATTCCAGTTACAGCACATCACCCATACTAACAAGATTTAAAATAAACATCACAAGTTACATTGTAGTACCAAGAGTAGGCTTTGTGCACAGTTTAATTTTATACTAAAATTAAAGCAAACCAGGTAGGGTAGGGATGAGTCTTAAAAAACTGTAGGTCTAACTACTAGAAAGCCTCTTGGAATAATTAAGATTTAGCTGATTTAAATATCTTAAGTGAAGTAGCAGTCACTGTAAACGTAACTGAGTTTGTTTCTCAAAAGCAGAGGTGCGTACTTTGTCTTTTAAGCAGAAGTCTCATTATATCATATTATGTAATATGCTTGTCTGTATAAAAAAGGGAAACTGAAGATGAACATAGGTGGAATAGCATGTCTCTCATTTCAAATTTCACTTACTGAATCTGTTAGTTTCTAGCAGCAGCTGCTCTGTACTCTTCTTGCAGGACCCTGGGAATCTGCAAAGCTTTGTGGGCTGTGCGTGGCAGGGAGTTGCAGTACAATTCAGGTTTTCTTTGTCTGTGTCAGCTTTCTAAAAGATGGTTTTCACCGGTTTTCTGTTTCTTCAGCCCTTCAAAAAAAACAACCCTGTCACCCACTGCTGGCCTTTCTTTCACTCTCCTCCTCCCTTCTAATTATTCTTTGTGGCTCTGTAGATGACTTATCCATCTGTTGTGAATTCTGCAATTAATTCTTAATTAAATGGGATGAAATATTGTCTTCAAGAAGCACTTGAGCAGATTCCCTTCTACAAAGATGGGGGAAAAAGAAAATCTAAAGGCTTCTACAAAGAATGTTCTGTATAAATTTGAGGGGTTTTTCTTAGCAAATGCCAGATTAAAAGCCTTAGGTGTATTTCTACCCAGAGGTGTTTGCTACCTCTGGGGGAAAAAAATGAAAAAACCCACTTTATTCTTTCTGCATTTACAGGAGACACGTATGGCCATGCTCCAGAATTCCTTTGCTTCTGCTGTAACTCTTGTTAGTTTACATGTTATCAGGGACTCTGGAGATCACAAAATTCTCAGAAAATTTCTATTGATGGTAGTTGGCTTGTATATCAGAGTGCTAGTGTTTCTGTTCATGCTGCTGGTTCCCTACTGAAGGTGGCTGATTCTTGATACTGCAGCCAGAAACTGTAGTCTTACTAGTAAGGATTGCCCATCTTTATCTCTGAGCTAAATTTGACTCTTGCTGATGAAACTTTTGGCCTCTGAATCCCCTAACTAAATTATATTTATATCATCATTACTGATGTCAAACTCATTTTCTAATTTAATCTCTTGTATCATGGGAGGGTCTTGGCCCCCTTTTTCCCTAAGAGTGTCTTTCTTTGCCATATACTGGAGCAATTAGAAACTTATAGTAGGTATGTTAGAATCAGGAATGTTTGGAAATACAGCCAGTACTCAGAACCTCCTTAGTTATGTTGAGCACGTGTGTGTCTTTTACCAATGTTTGCCATCATCGTATCTATAGTGCCTGTAAAGCATTTATACCAAAAGCCCAATGAACAACAGGAGTTGTTTGTTAACCAGAAAGTTCTGATCTTTAAGGATGGCATCTGTAGCAACCTCAGCATCGCTGAGATTAAAGTTTTTGCATCTCTGACTATTCCATTTAGGCAGTCTCAACATCAAGTTCCCCTTCCAAGTGGCTTACGTTTTTAAATTTTTGTTTGCTGTTGCAAAGTGAAATTAATTGATGATTTGTCTTCTCTTCAGATAGTAAAAGCATAAAAGCTGTATGATCAGAGAAAGAAGACATGAGTCGTTAAGCACTTTGCATAACTTTTTATCGGGAAATTTGTTAGTTATCCAATTAGTGTATTGGTTCGTACATCTTTATTACCATTTGAAAACAAAAAAGGTATTTCTTTGGTAGAGCTATTGTACTTATACAGGTGTTTCTGAGTGTTTGCTATGGAATTACATGATTCTAAGAAGCAGATTTCTAGAAATTGTTTAAGGAGTTTCAGACTGGAATATAATATTTTGGTATAAAAGGAGATAGGTTTTTTTTCTTTCAATTTTTTTAATAGAATGGTTGTCTCCAGACTTTAAGAGCTGAAGTGTAAACAGCTA
Organism: Meleagris gallopavo; assembly: GCF_905368555.1. Classification (NCBI taxonomy): domain Eukaryota; kingdom Metazoa; phylum Chordata; class Aves; order Galliformes; family Phasianidae; genus Meleagris; species Meleagris gallopavo. The sequence goes on along the minus strand of NC_139405.1, from coordinate 26,932,985 downwards.
AGCTTTCGTTTAGCTGTGACATAGCACAGAACATACCTTTGGAGAAGATTTTACTAGGGCCCAGGTAGGCTTTCAAATGATGGTTGTAGAAGAGTGGCTGATAGGAGGGCCTTATTGATACTTGGGGCTGTCAGAATCCTACTTATCATGACTTTGAACCTGTGAAATATCAGAGTGGCTTAGAGAGAAAGGGATCAATCACTTTTAGCTTAAAAAACAAAAACAAAAACAAAAAACAAAAAACAAGCAGGCGTTGTAAGTAGTCAGTTACAAATGTATTTGTGTAAGATAAAATCTTGATATTAAGCTCAACTAGAAGTGCCTTTCTACATGCTTTTAAAGTACTCTGTGAAGAAGACGTTTGTATCACAACTCTGAGCAACAGAACATTAATTACTGCTGTGCTTCAGAGCTTTCCTTTGTAAAACATTAAGTATTTAGATGAAGGTATGTTAATGAGTGTAATGTTTTCCATGAATAGGTAGCACATCTGTTCATTGTGAGATGAAGTCAGCTTCTGAAATTAATTTTTAATATCAGATATTATTATTCTACCTGTCAGTTCCCTGTGATGATGGGAAAAGTAATGTGTGTCCTTGTCACACATCATTCTCCTTCAGCTTTACTTTGGTGTGTGGACCATGCTAAATAAAAGAATCGAAAGACGTAAAATCTTGCATTTCAGAAAGGGTGGATGCCACACTTCTGGGTCAGGTAATCATGTGAGATTCTGTGTTTTAAGAAAATTCAAGTGAGAGAAGATGCCTGTAACCAACGTGTTATTTGTGCCTTTCTACAGAAAAGTAACACATAGGCTGCTAGTTGGACCAAAATTTTGATTTGCCTTGGGAGTTATGTTCTTTTACTGTTTCTATTAAAAAGTTGCTGCCTCTTTTCATATGGATGTATTTACGATTTTTACTTGATTGCTTGGTTTGTTATAATTTCTGAAGTCTCTTGTGCAGCCTAGCCAAAGAATGCAATTTGGAAACAACAACCAAAAAAAAAAAGACACTGAATACTGTCATTTTCCATCAATTCTAGACCAGTAAAATTTAAAACATCTCTGCTGGAGTATAATAATCTACGAAAAATACTTAGTATTGCTTTTAGGGACATTTGCCATTAAATCAAGCTTTTATTTTAATGTTAAAGAATATTGCGCTTTCCGTAAGTATTTCCAAATGGTTCATTGTGCTAAAAGAAAGGATTGTAGGGTATTTATAGGATCAGAAATTTTTGTATCTGTTGAAAACGACAATGTTATTTTTATGGTATTTTGAAAAATGTGCCTGAAACTGTGACCTGTGATACTTTGACAGCAACTTCCATTAAATATTAACTGGTGTTGCAGATATATTTTAGAACCTACAAGTTATGTTTTTTCCTTTGTGTTGCTTTTTTTTTTTTTTTTTAATGCTTCCTAGAACTGGCCTTATGTGATGTGAGCCTTAGGAATGACTCGAAAGTAGATCATAATCCTGTTGTAGCTATTCAATCCATCCACAGCCGTTCAAATATTTAAACAGTGGGCACTCTTGTTTTACTATTCTAATAAAATGCATCTTTGAAAGAGCAATATTTTTTTATTTGTATTGCGCTGGATCTCCAGTCTTGCATGTTCTCAGACAGACACTGATGTTGCTCCCAGTGAGGGCAGTGGTGCTTACTGTTCTTGCTAAGCCCTACTTAATACTTAAAAAGCAGTTGCGTAGAATGTGAAGTCAATATTTTTCAGCTCTAGTCCTGTTATTCAGCATACTGTTATATTTCACATTGGCATCATTTGCAAGTTTAATAAAAAACACCTCTTTTCCATCAACAGAGTTTTTCAATGAGAGGCTAAATAATATTCTACTAAAAGAAAACCCACTCATTGCATTTGTGAAGCAAGATGTGTACTATCTTTTATGAAACGTGCCTTCCAGTCAGCTCTGGACAGATCTGATAATAGCTGTATCTGAATTATGTTCTGTAGATTGTTTTGTATAGTGCTCTCACACTTTGCTGCAAAAGTGAAGATAGAACAACTGTTGCTTCACTTTTATTTGCCAAGGCTATCTACTTTCTATGATGATGCTAAAATAACACCATGTATTTTGCCAAATCAATGTAGGCAGTGAATTGTACCATGTTAGATGCTGAGTGCACACAAATTCTTTGATTTTTTTTTTTCCTGATATTTTTATGTAAACTTAAGTGAAGTTGATTGATCTGTAGTTCTGTGGCTGCCTCTTTGATGAAGGTGTATGTGAGGACAAATTTGATTAACTTGTAAATGTAGCTCCTTGAACAGAAACAATCTGAGGCCACTGCATGTTTTCCTGAATTTGGAAGGGTAAAGAGAGGAAATACTGCATAGGTGAAGTCTGGTGGACCTGACTCTCTAAAGCATGGTATTGGTGAAAGGAGAGAATACCCTGTTCACCCTTAGGCCATTGCCACAGTAAGCACAGCTGCAGGAGTTATTATGTTGTATTGTAAGATCAGAACTGTTGTGCGTTCTGGCCTGCTCGCTTATTTTTGCTTTGACTGTGTTTATGGCCCAGTAAACATTTCTTTCATTTTTTCACGTTGTCAGTGGATTGTATTACAGCACTGGATCACTAATGATGTTTCTTTTCACTTTTTAGTCCGGTTACCCAATCTTTAGCTTTGATCTTATGTGGGTTGCAACACGTGTAGCTTTTGTGCTAGGGCTATGAAAAATTCTCAGTGATCTTAGACTGTTAAGAAGATTGCTGGGAAATCATAATGCCTAGGTCTGGAGAACAATGGGCTGCTAACAGCTTCCAACATTCATGCTTCTGAGGCCTGTCCTGTGGCCATAGACCCACAGCAGTGAGAGCTCCAGGGACCATTGCCCATTGCCATTCCTGCCTGTGAAATGATTCATGATGCTGTTTCTCCTGGTGCAGCCAGGTATTTTGGTTCTTTGTTATGCAAAGATTTTAATACATGACTTACGAGGTATGAAAAGGTTGGTTGTGTCTCACCTTCACAGTAAACAGTTTTTCATTCTTATTATATTCATAAAATTCTCACTCACTGTGAGACCCAATGGCCATTATAGTGTTCCAGATCCTCAGGAGATATAAAATGGTGATAGATTCACAAACTGATGTGCTTTATTGTCATAGCCTAGGATACTTGATTCTGAAACTTACTTACCTGGAGGCTTACAAATAAACGTGACATATGTAAAGAATTGTCACCTAGAAAATTTATATACAAAGAGAATTTGATGGCTTTGACTCATTAGTGGCTACTGTTTCTATTAGCATCCTGAAACCAGGACTTTTTTACGCGTATTTTGTGTTTGAATGGAAAGAGGGTTGCTGGCAGAGATCCTGAATTTTCTCATGTCACTGAGAACTACTGATCTGGAGAGAATGGGCCTTCCATATCCTTCCTACCTTTTTCTTTTTCCCTGGTTTGTAAGGATGAATATTGTATTCAGAAAATCATTACTATGTCAGTCATTTGAAGGTGATGTTAGCATCTGCTGCCATCTGTAACAGCTTAGAACATTCTTCTCTTATCTTTGTTTTTAGCTGTACATCCTTGACACCTGGACCTAGCTGTGATCGGTTTAAGCTGCATATTCCTTATGCTGGAGAAACACTCAAATGTAAGTTCAAAACTATTGTTATTGCATCTTGACCTTTCTTTCAGCAGCGTTTTCTCTATCACATTAAGTTATTAAGCATCTCTAATTTCACAAATTTCAAAATACCTGGTTTTTGTTTTCTTAGAGCTGGAGCTTTAAAAACAAATCAACTATTTTTGAGATCAGTTTACAGCCTTCCATAATAGAGTGACAGATTTGATAACAAGAATCCTAAAAACCATGGTTCACAAGTTTCTCCCCAGTTCTTCTAATAAAACATTATGACCAAGACAATCTCATGATTTTAGTCTCATTTGTATGTGCTTTATGCTGTTTTCCTCTTTCTCTTTCAAGAAGAGTAAGATCCAACTTAGTAACTTTAGTAGCTTTACTAAGATCTCTAAACAGTAACTGCTACAACTTATGAGACTAGAGAGGTGTTACTTCAGCTTTTCTGATTTAGTGTTTTGTTTATATCTGTTATTGTCTTGGAGGATCTGCGTATGTTGGCTCATTTGCCCACTTTCCAATTATCTGTGTTTTGGTTCAAAGCATTAGCTTAAAATTTTCATTGTGTTTTTGTTTAATTTTCGTTGTTGTTGATGTTATTTTTGTTTTTAGAAAGCAGGGAATTGTTTTCTGAATGCCTGAGTTGCTGACTATCTGCATAAGAGAAGTCATAAAATTGTGGTATTCTTCATCTCTAACAACTAAAATATAAGAGAGACAACAAAATACAAATAAAGTAAAATTTAAAGCTTGACAACTTTAGATTTAGGGCAGCACCAGTGAAACCACTCCACAAGCACTGTGACCAGTTCTGGTCTCCCTAGTACTGGAGAGATATGTGCAAATTGTAGTGGGTCCAGCAAAAGATGGTGAGGATGATTGAGGGACTCTTCTATCCATTGTGCAAGGAGAGGGCAAAAGAGCTGAAACTGTGTAGTGTCAAGAAGAGAAAGTTCAGGGCAGATACTATCAATATGATTCTGTGTAATGTTTATAAGTACCTGATTGGAAGAGGTGAAGAGGAAATAGAGAAGGGGGAACCATGCTTTCCTCAGTGGTGGCCACTGAAGGTATCAGAGGAAATGGTCACAAATTGAAATACAGGAATTTCTATCTGAATGTTAGGAAAAAGCTACTTGTGAGCATTTTTTTGTTGTTAGAAGTACTTTAAAACTTCCATTTGGCACTTACAAAGTTGTATTTCTCAAAAGCTGGTCTGGAAATGTGTGTGTGTGTTTTTGAGACAGCTGGGCTAAGCTCCTAAGTCAGTCTACTGTGAGTATTCTTTCCATTCTTAAAGTACAGTCATGGCTTTAGAGATTTACTAATTTTTTTCCTAAAAACAGCATATTAAGCCCTACCTAGCAATTATTTTAAAAATGAAAAAGAGGGACTATTTCTCCAAATAATGGCCATATTATTAGAAGATACAACTCTACCAAGTGGGATTTTCGTCTATACTTAAACAAATAAAAAATACTAGTGTTGAATTGCAGACTCAATCTAATGAATCTTGATGTGTATCACGATGTGTAGTAGATTCTACTTGAGATTTGTTTCAGGACTGCAGTAAAGATGCACTACAGAAGCTTCATGGGTTGACGCTGGTGAAGAAAATGCTTTCATGTTTTCTGTAGTACTGTAGTAACTTTCTCATGTACAGGGCCCTACTTTATATTCTGTCAGCCTTAGGTCTTTACTTGGCGTTAAAAAAAGTACAGGCTAAAATTAATCTTGATTCATAATAGAAATTAGTAGATAAAAATGCACACATGTAAAGACATGGATATACAGACTATACCAATATAGTAAATATAGTGTATACATGAAAATATGATTATGGACTATGCATCAAGTGTCAGTATTTACAAATCAGCTTTTTCCCCCAGTTCTTATATTCTGAATATCATGTAAACAATTAAGGAAAACCGTAATGCTATTGCATTATAGTTCTCCACCTTCCCTGAAACCAAGCAGCACAATTAGACCATGCTTCATATTTTAACATAATGACAAACTGAATTTAGAAAATGGTTTTAACAAATAGAGATAATCATTCTCCTTGTTTCAGCATTACATGTTTGAAAATGCAGTGCGTCATTCAGTCCCATAGTGTGGAATAAATAGTGATGGCAGCAAATTCAAGAAAGTTTTCATAATGCTGAGTTTAGATCAGTAGTGATGGTAGAGGAAGACTGTCGTGGTGCGCTGCCAAAGATTTGTAGATACTCTGTTGTAGGCTGTTGCGAGATATGTTATCTTTTAAGGGCAGAATATTTCTGTAAAGGAAAGTTGCGAAATCTGCTAGAATAAAAAGATTGACTGAAAATATTCAGAAGCTACTGGTCTTCATTATATGGTGCCAAATAAAGACTGAAGTGTGTAGTTCCTCTGTGGTTTGTCTTACATCCTCTTTGCAACAGATCAGTTCTTTGCATATCATCAGTCATAACCGCTGCCACTGTACAAATACAAGTATTAATCCCAGCGTGCTGAAAACTGTTGGTAGGCTACTTTAGGGAAGTATAATTGCATTGTCACAGTCCCGTTTTCTAAAAGACCAGAAAATACACATTCAGTAGCTGTTTCATGCTTGTAGTGTAAAATATTTTTTTTTGTAGAGTATAACAGCTTTTTTTTTTTTTTTTTTAAAGTTTGATAACATTGAACATCGTGTGATTTAAGAATGGCTTGCTGGTAATTTTAATACATTTTCTTGAGATTCATAGAATCTTGGAATATCCTGAGTTGGAGTGGACCCATGAGGATCACTGAGTTCGTCTGCCGAGTTTGCATAGGGCAACTGTTAGTTAATAAATCATTTCTTTCAGATGTCACTTTCACCTTACTTCTGCATTTATCCTAAACTGCTGGAATGTTATACTGGGCAGTTACTAAGCTCCAGTCAGGAATAAGAGCTTGGGGACATCCACAGTTTTATGCTGGGGAGAATAAGTCAGTGATGGAGATAAATTAGGTTGTTAAATTAGTCTTCCATCACACTTCAGAAGTTTACAAATTATACTTTCAGAGAAACATTGTTGCTTCATTTTCTTCTGTAAGGGACACAATGAGTTCTGTTTTTGTGGCCAGAGTGGTTGGAAAATTGAGTTTATTTTTGCTAGATTGTCAATTAAAATTGAAAACAACTATATTAATTTTTTAACAAAGTCATCCAGGACTCAGTGAACTTAAGGCAGCAGCACTGCTTTTCTTTTATATTTGAATTTTTTCAATGTTCTTAATAGGATTTTTATTTCCAAGAAGGCAAAGTATCCATGATGCTGTAATGAGTACAAGGCCTAATAAGAAATGGAATTTGTATTCCAAAACGTACTCTGAATGGTATGCAGGCATATCCTTTATTGCTAACTGTACAATAGTATCTGATGAATAAAGAGGAATATTTGCGTATTTTGAGGTGGAGTGTTTTGTAATTCTTGCAGATGGATTGATCTTCCTGTGCTTAAAAATCAGGGCAGATGTCATAGCAGAGGTTCTCAAGCAAACTTACCAGCTCTAATAATCTTTACCTAATAATATTTTTAATTAAAGTGTATCAGTAAGAATGACTCACTTGGTCACTGTGATTTTGTTCTAAAGAACCCTGGAGTCTCCTGGTTGTGGTTTTAATTTTGCACTCAAGCTTCCTCTGTTTTCCCCCACCCCCCTCCTCTTATGCACTTCATATTTTCTTTTTCAGGCACTGATCCTCCTTCTCTCTCTCTGTCCTTGAGTGCTGTCATCTGGAATTTAACGGTGATTAAACAATGTGTTGCCCTTGTGATGCTACTGTTCTCTGTGGCTTCTTGAACTATAGTATTTTCATCTTTCATCTGATTTTCACTGTTTTTATATGAGTGGATTGCAGCTCTGCATTCTGCCACCACCACTTTGTTTGGTTTCCTTCATCCCGAGGAGCATTTCTTTTGTGTCACTTGAAGCTTAGCTTTTCTTTTCTTTCCTTTTTTTCTACATCTAATTTCTGTTTCTTCAATTCTTATTCATTTTAGTTATGGGCCTTAGATTGTGAAGTCACCATTCTGTTGCCTCACTCGCTAGTTCAAAATATCCCTCGTAATATGCTGTATAGAATTTTATCTGATCTTCTTCCTTAGATAGAAGTACTTCAGGAAGTTTATCTAGTCTTCCTGTGGCTTTCTGCTTTAAGGAAGTAATAAGAGGCAAAGGAAATAAAAAATGGAGAGAAATACCTGAACTTCTCATTGCCCTTTTAAAAACTGCTTTGCTAATTTATTTGCTAAGTACTGTTTATCATGGCAGTAAAAAAAAAATAAATAAAATAAAAATTATCTCGCAATTAATTTTAAGATTCATGATTTGCATAGCCAGGTTGCTGCAGTATGTCAGTCTTCTGTGCAGCATCAGCTCATTTTATACAGGTTGTGGTTTAGCTGAGCTCTTACAGGAAAAACTTTTTGGTTCCTGTAATTCAGATTATGCTTTGGTGATATCATTATTTCCGTAGTAAGATCTTTTTGTTGGGTCATCTGAAGTACCTCCCAAAGATTCTTACTGGCAATATGTTTGGCAGGAATAATGAATATTTTTCTTTTGGTAATCTGCTAATGTTACTAATAGAAAACATGGATAGATAATGTAATCCTTTTTTTCTTTTCATATTTATTTTCTCTTAGAATACAAAGTTTTAAATATTTTTTCCTTTTAAGCAATCACTTTCAGGTCTAGCTTTTTCTTTATTATTATTGAAACTTTCCCTTATGTATTGGACTTCTACTGAGCATGTAATTGACAAAATTTCTTTTGCAGGTGAAATCCTTGAAGTGTGTTTCTCATCAAGAAAAGCAATCTTACAAATATAGATGTAGAAATGTGTACCTCCAGAGGTTTTGAAGGCTTGGGTTTGTCCCTCATATTTGTGTTATTATAGTGCCTTCCTTCTTCACTCCTTTGTCCTCCTGTTTGAGTTCCAGTTATTGGTGATTTCTGCAGTCCTTTTCTTTCAGTATATTTGTTCTTCACTTCCACTTTTCCTTTTTGCAGCTTCTCAGTATCTCTGTTTCTTACAATTTCTTCAGTGTTATCTTTGATTTCTACCAGTATTTAATCCTGTTGTGTATTATTTGTTGTTCTCTTTTATCCTCTTCATTTCTCGTACCAGCGTTTTGGGGAAAGTGGTTGCCCAGCTATATAAATGCAAGTAGCTAAGATTGTTCTGCTGTCTTCTTGTTCAGCCTGGGATCCTGTTCAGGTCTTTGTGGCACAGCAGTGTTTCCCTTTCTGTATGTTGGCCTACACTTTATTTTTGTTAGCTGAAGTTAAAGAAATAAACAGACCAACCCTTTGCCAACTCCCACCACCTCAAGAACCAAATAACTATCCTGTAAATCCTTCCTGTATCTTTTTTCTTGTGATGTTTTTATTGAACAAGTAGGATGTGATTCAGTTGCCTAACTAGAGGTATTCTAATGCTGCCTGAGGTGCCCTAGTGTATCTTGCTTGGCCTTTTCAGCTGCTGTCCCAAAGGGCACTGATCTCTCTGAAAAATATTGTCATACCCGCCATGTCTTAGATGCCCTAAGGCACCTCAGATGGCATTAAACACTTGAATCATGCTTATGGATCGCTCCTTTACAATTTAGCATGTGTGGAGTAGCTACAGTTTTCTTCTAGAGTGTCAGAGGTACAGAGAAATGAGGTTTTTGTTTGTTTTCATATGATCAAATACTTTGAAGAGATGTTATTGAGTTTTTAATACTGATTCCTGTGCCTTTCTTCATTTTGTACCTTGAATCACCTATGAATTCAGAAATTAATTTTAAAAGCATCGTAGCTTCTTGCTGTCAGATGTTGTCTCTGAGCTTCAAGAATATTTCTGATTTTTCACTAAACAGCCTGTAAGAAATTTAAGCTAGACTTGGTTTTCTGTAACAGGATTATATTTCAGGGTCAAGTGAGCAGGAGTCCCACAGTACTCCCAAACACCATTTGAGGTAGCTGCCCTCCCATCTCGGCAGAACTGCTTCAACAAATCATTTTTAGAGGAGCTGCTGAGGTAAAATTATCTTGCTATACTTGACAGTAGAATAGCTTGGCAGCAGCAGCACTACAGCAAAAATAGAATTACTCCTGTATGTTCTTGCAGTAGTAGTTCTGTGTTTACTGAAGTTGAATTGTCATTTCAGTTGCTATTTCTTTTTCTGTCAAACAATAAGTGGTTCTAGAGGTGATGTGTTGCTATATTTGACTTAAAGAGCAAAAAATATTTAGAGTGGAATCCAGTGATGAGTCGGCAGGTCTGCCTTTGTTCATTTAAATCCTTTCAAACTGCTGATTGCACTAACTGTCTTGGTCGCTGATGGCAGTGAAATAACCTATTCCTCTTCTACCTAAAGACAATTGCCAAGGGTCTGCTTTAGGGAAGGAATGGTTTGTAGAAGGGACTGATCAGCGTTCCTGTGTGGTGTTTGTGTAGACGCTGAAGGACCTAGGTTAGCATTCTGTATACATGTATGATGTCATTCTTCTTACTGTCTTTTTGATATTTCATAAAAGACAGTTTCTTTATTTTCCCCAAACTCTAGGTAGGCTTGGTCTCATGTTTCAACATTGTTCTGTATTCCATATAAATGCGTTCCATGATGAAGTTGAACTTGGATTGCTTTTTTTTTTTTTTTTTTCTGTTGAAAGCCAAATGGATTGAGGGTATGGATTACATTCAGATAGCTCTTATTCCAGGCTGCATTGAACACACACTTGTTTTACATGTTTTGTACTTAGATTTTTCTAAACCCAAGAATTTCTGAAGGATATAGGTAACCTTTCAGAAGTAAAGCTTATGGGTTTTGGATCAGTGACTGGTATGTTGTTCCTACTTTTGTTGTCTTAAGGCGAATAGGGATGTTAATGCTGTGGCACTCTGTACAACATCTTTCAGTACTACTAAATTTATAGCACAGTTAGAAAAAAAAAAAAAAGGTCGCAAAAGATGAAGTTGTCAGAAGAAAACTGTACATAAGGCCAGTGGAGAGCAACTATATAAGCATCTAAAACATCTTTTAGTTTCTAACCCCTTTTTTAGACTTACTCTACTCATTTTGCCTGAATAGATAAGAGAAGAAGAACAGTATGTGTGTATGTACAAGAAAAGAAATGATAGATTTAAGTATTAATACTTCCATCTTTTCATCTGTTCGGAGCGTATTAGCTTTTCCTTTGAAATCCTGTGAAGTATTTCAAAATTGAATGCTTCTTGCCTAGGGAGAGAAAAAATGAAGAAGTGGTATTTTTTGATAGTGAGAAGCAAAAAGATGTATAAAGCACCCTTTTTCTTGTAATTTATCTTTGGCTTCATTGCTTTAACTATATTGAATTAATGTTATGTTCTGTAGCACTATTTAATTGGAAATACAATTTTATTGTAATTATCTTTGCCCAGTGTATCTATAAAAATGTGATAACTTATCGAGTATGAAGGTTTTGCCTACACTGTTCTTAAACTGGAGTGGTCATGGACACATTTTGTCTATTAATGGCAAATAGAATTGAAACTTATGAGGAAGTACATATCGAAGTTGGGGATGTAAGGAAGGGTATTTATTTAATTAGGAAAGGTGGGGGGAGAATGCAGGGGTATATTGGTTTCTGGTGTTCTTATTTTCAAAGCTGAAGTAGTAGCCATTCTCAAACCGAGTGCAGTAGTTTTGCAAATGACTTTATTGGCTTAATTTTATTTCTTTTTCCCCCAACACCGTTATGTTAGAAGATGGTAAGCCACAGATACGACCATGGAAGTAGTTGCTTTAGAAGTGAGTGTTTTTATTAAGCCAACTGGAACTGGAAGATAGCGAATCAAAATATTGAACACTTCACATTTTGTGAGCTCACTACACAGAGTAGTGTTAACATTTATGTAAAGTAACATCAGATTTGCTGTTGAGTTGGCCATTGTGATTGCAGTGTATATTCAATCTCACTTTACAGACCAGTCAAAATGTAGAGTTCTTTAAAAATTTTTCTCTAATCAAATATGGAGACGTTATATAAAAATATACAGTTAATTTGGTTATTTTTTATCCTAAGCTTTTTGTAATATTTAGGTAGTTGGAGTGCAGCTCTTGGCAAGCTGAACTGTAGCTTTGTGTACTTGGTTTAAAATAACACATTCAGAGAAAGAAAAACCAAACAACTAGCAAGTCAACACGGGAAGAATGTGTTAAATGAGTTACTTAGCATCGCATAAGAATGTCAAGACAAAAACAGAGATACACTCCTTTCCTTCAGAGTAACATTAGGATAAGTAAAAGGATAACTTTTTTTCTTTGTGGTGAGTTCTGAGTTATTTGCACTACAACTCTTAATCTGTGAAGATTGAGAAGTGTTAAGATTCTGTCTCCTTCAACACATGGCCTCAAGGATTGTCTGTTCTGTATGTGAAAATTGATTGTAAGGAGCTATGCAATTGTTTGTTGTTTTTTTTTTTTTTTTCAGTTACAGTGAATATGAAGAGTTGACTTAAGGTGGCATACGGAAATCCAGTCTAGTCACAGTAATTTTTCGGAATTATACATTGTTGTCTTACAGTTTAGACAGTCTAGTAATTATTTTCTCTTCATACAGACGTATTTCCTGTTACCATTTTATGTCGTTTCCTCTAGGATTAGTGCATATTTTGTTCTTACTTAAAATAAAATAATAATTTTATGTTAATTGTATTTGGTATATTAACTGGGGAAACTCTACTCTTTCCTGCACCTTGTTCTTATATGTGATTCTGATGTTTGTGAATGTAGAAGTGCATACAGGAGAAACACACACCACACAATACTGGGTCTCGTGATCAGCGAGTTCATGATAATTTGGAGTGATGCTGTGAAGCATACCTAGACAGGATTGGCCACTGGCTTCTTGATCATGAGCTCTCACTCTGCAGATTAATCTCTATGCTTCCAGCATAGATTAACCTTGCTTCCAGCTAGAGCCAAGATGTATTTACAAGAATAGTAGCAGTTAAAGATGTCACATTGAGTGTCTTGAGGTGGTAATGTTGTTTATCAGGCAATATGTCTGTAAGCCTTGTTAATCTGATGCTTTTCCCCAGTTCTGTATTCGTAATTGTTGGAAAGAAAAAAAACAACAACAAAACAATGGCTTAACTTTCTATGAACAGAATTGTTTGTAAGACAAACCACACTGTTTTTACCTTGCTGTGTAGGTTTTGAAGAAGTTACCACATAGTGGGTATTGACTTTCTTTTACTGCCTGCTCACTGTGATACCTCATGAATATGCTTTATGCAATAGCTTGGTGATTTTGTTTCATGTCGTCTTCAACAGGAAAGAGTGATTCAGAGGTAGAGAAGTAAAGCTAGATAAGGCTTTTCTTGGATTGTCGGATTTTTCATAAGCTCACATGCAAATGACTTCACTTCCTCTTGACCTATTGGAACTCTGAAGCATGCTTACTAATGAAATAATACAACCTACTTTCTTTTTCAATTATAATGTCAGTAATTAATTGTGTATTTTGTGACACCAGCAAGATGGGAACTCGGTGGCAAGCTGTGATGATTTAGATTTTTAGTTAATTTTAGTCTCTCAGTTTAAATGCATAATACATTTTTCTTGGCAAGAATTTTGATAATTTTAGTGATTTCTATTGGCCTGCTTATTCTTCTTCCTAAGAGTTGGGATGGAGAGGAAAAGAAGGAATAAGAGCTACTATGCTTTAAAGGTTCCAGTATTTTCAAAATAACAATCTTGATAGCGTGCATCTAAGCTTTACTTAACGTAAACAACGTAACTTAACGTAAGCAAAACACAGCAATCTAAATGTGGTACTTCTAAAAAAGGCTTTTGTGACATTGTTTTTAGGCTACCCTCAGTAGTCTTTGAATTATATTTTGAGATATGAAGAAATAATATATTTCATGTTTCACTGCTTGCAGAGAAGGAAGAAGCAGCACTTCAGGAATTTAATTCCCCAAAGCATCTGATGCTTGTTTTGCATATAAATTTTTTGTCAAAATCACAAGGATCGATACATAAAATATTTAATATAGCTATCAAATTTTATGTAATGGATATCCTATGTACAGTATCTTATTTTTGAGCACATGCATAAAGATTTAAACCATGTTTTCGTTTTCTGCTTTTCAGGGGATATAATATTCAATGCTCACTATCCTGACCTGCCACCAGATTTTATCTTTGGAGAGGATGCTGAATTTTTGCCAGATCCTTCTGCCTTGCATGTAAGTACTTCAGTTTGAGACCCTCATACCATACAAAGAAATTTGGCTTTTTTAGAATAGCTTCAGCAACAAGAATTTGCTAACAATGAAGAATAAAGGAAAAAAAACTTTTTTATCTCATTGTCAAAAGAATATAAAGAAGTTGTCTTCTAATGTGATTTAAAGTTGAATCCATAAATGTGATGTTATTTTTAAAATATTTTAATCAAGACGAGTAGTTGAGTAGCTATTGGCAATAATTTGGAATAGTTATTTGTAGTTATTTGTATAACTATTCAAAGTTTCTTTAAAAAGATATATATATTTAATGTCTAACCATCTTAAAAAATCTCTTTCAGCAACAAGGTTTGAACATCAATTGTATCTTCTAAAAGCATTTAGTTGCAGAAAAAGTAGCATAATGTGTACTGCTGTCAATTATTTTTTTCCCCTCAGGTAAGGTAATATTGTTAAGGTTAATATTGTTGCAACCACAGTATCAAAGAAAGAGCTTATCTTCACACGTAGAATAGGTAGGGCTACCATAAGGAGAAAGCAAAGAACTTGGGTCAAAAATCAACTCAATTAGAAAGTATTAATATAGTCTTGTTACTACAGAAGGAAAAGTGTCACAATACGATACCAAATGGTAATGTTCAGTATTCAGAAATAGCCTAAACTGGTAGAGCCTTATTTGAAGAAGCCAGCATTGATTATGCATCTAAAATACTTCTGCTCAGAGGTTACTAGTAGTTACTATAGGGATGGTATAGTATTTTTGGTTCCCGAGGTATTTTTCATCCTTACTCTGCTGCCTTTACAGTCTTGCAGCCCTGTGTTCTGGCTCAACAATGTTCTTTGTCAATAGAGTTTGGGTATATTTTTTTCCTGTAAATGTCCAGTGTCTCTTGTTACGGTGGAAAGTTAGTAGTTCCATCAGAAAAGTCTGCCTCTGCTGTGGAGCTCCGCTCTAATTCCTGCTCAGTGACCCACGCAGCAGGTTATCATCTCATTTCTCTTTTTATCTTAAAATTTTCATCTTTTAGTGGAAATTCGACGCCAAAAAAACAACAGTTGGCACTTCAAGTATATTTGGTATGTGTGATTTTGTTCACAACTTGTTCAACAGTTGGAAAAAGCTGCCTGTATATATGGGATACATGGCATCATATGATGCAGACATACACCTGGGAAGCACCTTTCTCCTGGTGTAGAGCCATGCCAGGGTAGAGGCTCTTTCCATAGTACTCTGCTGTACCTCTCTTGTGCTTACCTCCAGCACAGCAGGGCATTTGCATCAGGTATGGGAGCTCCCCGAAGCAAGTTTCCTGAGGCTCTCCTATACTGTTCAGTGCTGGGGGATAGGTTTCAGGGTGGAGCAGCTCGACTGTAGTGATTGCACTGCTGAACATTGTCCTTTATGTGTGACATAACAGTTGCATTTTTTGTTTTTATCTTTATTCATTTCACATTAAGTTATGCTGAGAAATATATATAGCCTTAAAAGAATTAGCATTAATAATTGTTTTTAGCATACCTAGCTGAAATTTTGTAAGGTGAAAGTCAAGTGAATGCCTTATTTCTTTGCTTCACCTCGTCATTTTCCTGTAAAACCTGCAAACCCTTTTGGGAAGGGACCATGACACTGTTGAATAGCTATTTCGTTAGTCTTCTTTTAGGAAAGCTTTTACTTCTATGCCAATTCTAAAATTGTTTTCACAATCTTTAATTTACTAGTTCTCCTATTTTTCCCTTTTTCTGTTTTACTGTTTCACAGTACTGTAGTGTCTTGAGAAGTACTCATAGTAGCAGCAGTTTCTGCAGTTGTTGTTAATGGAGGAGGAGCATTTTTTTAATGTGCTGTAAAAACTGAAATGAATAACAGAGAACAAATGAGATGTTAAACGCTCAAGGAGAATTTGGGACATCTTACGGAAGTATTGTTTGGAGGGAGAAATTTGCCAAGAGTGATGTGGTGCCTTATTTCTCATGTGAAGAGAAGTTGCTTGTAATACTCATCCACTGAAAAGCCCATAAGAATAAAAACATCCTTAGTTTTCTTTCTTTCTTACAATGTTTGTTAATGGTGCATCATTTGGGTGCATTGCTTTTCTTCTGCCTAAACATGGAACATACTTCCCACTCCCTGCATTCCAAAACAGCTTGAAGAGCCATTTGCTCCTTGATGCATAAGATATTAATTAGCCTTTTTTAAAATTAAAAAGAAAAGAAAAATAAATTGGCAGCCCAACAGTTTTTCTGTGGTCATTATGCCTTGCTATAGCATTCACTACGTTAATGTAATCTTTTTTGATAAGGTACTTGGTCATTCTCCTCCGGTCCCTCCTGATGCTATCAGAGCAAGTTATCCCCACTTTGCAGCTATGGTGTACCTTTGTTTTGGTATTTGCCTTTAAATGTTCAACATAGTTTGCAGACTTGTTTTCTCCAGAATTTTACCATAACAGTAACTTGTTTATTATGCTAAGCATTTTAATAACTCCCTTTTCTCCACATGTCTCCGACCTGTTTAATGAAGATGATTTTAATTGGATTCTAATGTATTAGGGGGATTTTTTATAGTTAGTGGAAAGGTATGTTAACATGTTAAGCAAAAACAGATTAGCATGTTGATCATAATCCAGTACTCTTAATCTTGAGCAACCTACAAATGCTTCTGATGCAATAGTTCCTGGATATCAAAACAGAATCTACAATTCACAAAGGCATGTAGATAGTATTAAAAGAGGGGTAAGTCCATAGTCTCTAGGTAAAGAGTATATGCAGTGGAATATGTGGGAATTCTGACGTTGTGCCTTCCTGCAGTGCTCTCATCTGCCTGAATGTCTTGTTTGTCAAGCAGAAGTCATCACATGTTCCATGGCTTGAGTCAAGCTTTATATTCAACTTGAAACAAGAACCAGGTACTCTAGATTCCTCAAGCTTATGTGGCTACGTTAGAGGCTGTCAGGAGTCTTCCCTAATGAAACCTGAATCACATCAGTCACTCCTGCAGTTTCCATAGCCATAGGCAGACCTTCAAGTTACGTTTTCATCTATACGCTGTAACAGGTGTTCAGTTAAGCAGCTGTTAGTCAGACAGCTAAAACAAGATTCAAGAAGTCCTGCATTTTAAAAAGTAGATGCTGTATGTGAAGATGTCTGTCTTTTTTTTTTTTTTTCTTCAGGAAATACCTAAATAGTTGGGCTTGTATTTTGGCAATGAGATGATATATTGTGCTTGTTATATACAGATCTAATCAATTCCTTTGTTAAATTGGTATTAAAATCAAGTCAACATGCCTTTTGAAACTCTGCTTTCTTCCTGTATTTCACAGAAATATTGAAATCGCTTCATTTTGAAACTCAGGCTGCGTCTCAATAGTTGTCCTGCTGGTTGTGGGGTATAATTTGTGTATATTCTGGGTTCCTAGAATGATGCAGAGATTAGTATTATAGTCAAGGGATTACTATTCCTTTGATTTTGGTTTGTCATACTGTTTCAATTATAATAAGAGCTAAATTCTTTAGGTTGATGATGCTATGCACAGTGTAGGCATTATTAGAAATAAACACTTATTTTTCCTTTTTATTAAAAATATCCTCAGCTATAGTATGTGCTTGATACTTGTGTGTATAGTACGCATAAATAAAATCGGCTTCTCAGAATGTAAATAGAAAAATTCCTCCCTGCTCTAGTGTTTATGCATTTTGGATGACAAGTATTAAAAATGTATTTTAAAAACAACCTATGATTCACTCTGTTCTGATTAAAAATTCAGTTGGCACAAAACAAGATTAGTGATTGTGTACGGATGAGATTAATTTGGAGCTCATTACAATGACGCCAGTTTGAGTAACAAGAATTGTTTGTTATGTTAGCCTAGTTGATTGTTAATGTGAGCCAGTTAATAACTGAAGTGCTTATGCAAAATGTTAACCCCATTTTTCCAATAATTTTGAAGTATATTCTGTTTGGCAAAGAGGATACAATAGCAGTGTATGCAAGCTAGTGGTTAGTTTAAGGGCTTGTGGGGTTTTTTTTGTTTTTGTTTTTTTTTTTTGTTTTTTTTTTTGTTTTTTGTTTTTTTTTTTTTTTGTTTGTTTTTTGTTTTTTTTTAGCATCCTATTTCAGCCAATCATCCCAGAAAGATTCTGCCCACTCAGTGCTATTGAAAAGACTTCCTTAGCTGTACTGGTGATGGAGGCAAGAGGACATGAGTATTTTCTGAAGCTCAGCAAGTGCTGAGTGTGTCCTTGCAGGCTGCTATACGTGGGAATACGTATGTTGCATTTATGTTGGAGAGCGTTGTCATCACAGTAATGCAGAGAATGGACTACTGCTGTTCTGATTCCAGAACAAAGAGCTAGAAATAGTTTGCCCTTGTCAAATTGCTAATACTAGGTACAGATTTCATTCATGCAGCTAATTGTGCTGCTAGAGTATATTAAATGTTACATGATGTGTCTTGTATAGAGCAATTTTTATTTTAAGCACTTGTATTTGGATTATTAGACTCTGTAGTATTTATCATATGACTGTATGACAATTGTCATAAAGGCTGTATTGCTTCTGTGGCTATGTTCAAAATCTTAATCACTGTTACTGTCGTCGTCTTGAGCGAGCATGTAATAGGTAGTGAAATAGCTCCTATAAATATCTCCCCTTTCTTTAATTGTTCTTCATCCACCATCAGGTGCACAAGGCAGATGTTTAACAGCGTCAGTTGTCCCTCTGCTCATAGCTGTTAAAAAAAACCAAACAATGCTTGTATTAGCTCATACCATCTAAACTACTTTGTTCTAAAAAGCCTGCCTGTTGTGTTGTTGGCAGAGGAGCAGATGCTTATTACATGTTTTAATATTGAAAGCCCTTTCTGTAAGGGCAAATGAGCACTGATAGTTTCAGGATATGGCTATAAAGTTGGGGTCTGGGAGGTTATTGGATTTGTCAGGGAAATGTGTCAGTAAGTTTGAACTGTTCCAACATTACCACCTCTTCTGTTGCTTGTATTTGGGATGTTAGCAGAGGATTCCATTCTTGGATCACTAACCTACCACTCTTGCACTAAAAGCCTTACATTAACTTGTTTCTAATTTGATTGTAGAGAATTTAAGTGTAACATAATGCAGGATTGTATGTTCTGTATTTTAAAATAAACTGTTAATATTTAGGTGCTGCGAGGACTTAGTAACCTTGTATAATTCTCTGTCATTTTCTACTTGGTAAAATCATTGTATCTATTTATTTACCTTACTTTCTTTTTCTGAAATTTCAGCATTTCTTTGCACAGCTTATGAAAACTTTCATTCAGTCCAAAAGTGTAAGCAGAAGAGAATATGCTATTTCCAGAAGTTCTGCTTGAGTTATTTGTAACATCTTAGCTGTTGTTTGTTTTTTTTTTCTCCTAGCCAATCCATAAATTGAATGAATTTGTATGTTTGGATCCTATGTATTTAATTTTTGGGAAGAAAATATCTGATGAGTCAGGTAGTTTTTCCTCCCTTTCTTGAAACTTGCCAATATACTCTTGTAAAATTAATTCCATTGCTTCTCACTGAAGGACTTGGTAAGGTAGGGAAACAGTTCCTTCCTTTTTTTTTTTTTTTTTTTTTTTTTTTGGCACAAGCTTCTTTGCTTGATAATGCCACTTGTCCCTAGAATGTGGAAAATAGAGAATATTAGCTCTTTAAAAAATAGTGCTTTTCTGTCTGGGAAATACTAGTTTAAGAGAACACTAGGAGTGTGCATGACTGAGGGGTGGCAAAGTGGGAGAAAATGTTTTTCTGCCAAGTTAGCTTATATACGTACGGTGAGAAATATAATTATTCTCCATTAGCAAGACGGGGAGAAACACTTAATGGCTTTCTAGTCATACTGTTTTTCAGAAAGAATAGTGATTTTCTTCTATCATATAAGTTTGACCATCTTTTCCACGGCTGTACAGTTACGTGAGCAGGAAGCTTGGACCATAATCATAAAGCATTTAAATTTTAGTTTAAATAAATGAATATCTTTAAATAAATGCTTGCATTTATTTCAAGATATGTAGATTTGGCTTAGACTTGAGCTCAGAATATTGGCCTCTTGAGCCTCTGGATTTCGTCTTGAATTCATTTTAGTTAGTCTCATTTCTGACGTGGGGCAATATGGCTAAGCATGCTCATGTATTTAAATATAATATATCTGCTTTGCAAGAAATAAAGATCTTGCTAGTGCTAAGAGCATTACAATAAATCTTAGTTTATCTATCTCAGTGATTTTCAGGTCATCGTTTGTTTAAAACAACAGCACAAAGCTGATGTCCAAAGCTGGATATATGAAAGCAGAGTGTCTTTTACTGAATGTTTGAGAGTGGAATAATAATTTTGATATGGTAATTTTTTAATAACAACCATGAAACTGATAACATTGATGTCATTACATCTTTTTTTTTTTTGTAGTTTCACATAATTGAAGTGTAAACATACTTGACTTGAACAATGTCAGTAAAATTTGGAAGGAAAAAAAAGTCATTATTAGAGAAGCTGGCAAAAATTAAAGGATTTTGGCCCTGGTGTGTAATGTTACTGGCACAGTACACTCCATTTTCTCACAAGAACTCCAGAATATAAGAAATGTCTTGGCTTGAAGGCAACAGCTTGTTAGCTTTCTAGAAACACATTTACAAGGTTTTCTTTTTTTCAAAAGAAAAACAAAAATCAAATCTAGCACAATCTTCCTGAATTGAGAATACATTTAAATTCAATGTAATATGCATGTTGAATTCAAGTTGTTGAGCCATGAGAACAGATTTTTCTGGAGAGACAGTCAGCCACTGCTTAGAAATATGCAAGCAGAACAAACTTTTAAATTATCTGATTATAGAAAGTCATTGATAAATAAATACTCTGTCTGATAATGCTATTTTAGATTTGATTCAGTTCTAGGCTGTGAGTTCAGTTAAAACTTACAATTGCTGGTGATTTTGCTTTGTTTGTTTGTTTTAAACCAATGGGAATAGTTTAAGCTTGGGAGCCTGCAGATTCTTTCCTTCAGAAGATATTGGTGAGACAAAGGAATGTCCTTGCATACAGACGAGTCCTCCATTAATTTTCCCGCACAGAGGAGGGCTCAAGCTAAGTTTTGTCAGCTTTTTGCTGGTCTAAGTTTCTGCATACATTTGTTTCAAAATCTCTCTGCTTTACTCGTTGTTTACATGCTTGTGTGCCTGTGTTTCTTCCCTATCTTCCATCTCAGATCCTCAGGCATACATATAGTTGAATTATCTTTAAAATAAAAAAATTTAAAAAGTACAGAAGTATATTTCCAATGCGGTTAACATACTGTTTGTGGTATTATTATGATTTTACGTGTTTTTTTTTTTCCATTTATCTGTCTTTCTGGAGGTGTAGCTTTCACTTGCATAAAGGAACTGAGCATTTTTCTTATACTGCTTTTTGAGAAGATATTACTGATTTGCATTATCTTGTCCAGTATAGTAGGAAAAGAAGTGGTACTTGGTGTTTTTCTGAGGAGCTGTATTTTCAAGATCATATACGTTCTCTTGTAGTGCAAATGTGGAAGTAAAATTCAAATACTGCAAGCTGGCTTAGCCACTGAAACCCACAATATGATGGATCGATTTTGATTTATGGGATTTTGAGAGGGAGGAAAATGGTTAGAAGGAAACTGTTTTCTATATGCCATCCAAAAGTAAAAGCTTAAGGGATATCAGTGGACTCGGCCAAAAATATTATCTGTGAAGTTTCTACCTCCCTGCTGTAGCTAAAATTACTGTTTTTGACAGGAAGGAAAAAGCTCAAGAACTGATAAGAATGAAAAAACAGCTGTTAAATAGTGACTCTTGAGGTAAAGCATTAATACTGAGACAGTTATCTGTTCTCTGGTACACTGAAAGTCTGAGAAGTTTGGGCCTGTTCATGCTGCCATCCATACATGACAAGCAGGTCTGTAGGTAGAAAATATGAATGCATGTCTTGTTTTGAAATTCATTTTTTCTTGAGCTTTGTTCTTTTATTTGCTGTGCTGGTTAGACATGCTCACTTCTGGTAACAGCTTCTGAAGGTGAAAAAAGGCTGTGTGCTCTCTTGGTTTAGCTAATGATTAGCACATTGGATTTCCTATCCCAGGATCTGTGTGTTAAGGGAACTAAGAAATTCCTTCTCAGAACAAGTAGAGGTACAGGGTGGGAGATCTGGAAAGGGACAGATTCTGCTCTATACTCTTAGCAAAGTAAGACAAGAAATATCTTATATGCCAAATCTTTAGAAGAGTTAATTAGATAATATTGTTCTCTCTCCTGTGATGGTAGGAAGTAGTAGCTTTTGAGCATCTGATTATCTGTGGGAGAAGCTGCCAGGCTTTTTCAGGAAGAGTACACAATTAAAAATGCTCTTCTGGCCTCAGAGTTGCAGTTTGTACATCTCCAGAGCAACCTTAAAATACAAAGATCAGCTATCTCAGCTGCTCCCACAGCAAGGTGTAGGAATGATATGTGGCAACCTTCAGAACTTTTGTGCTCTCCTGTTCCTGGTGAATGATGCTTGAAAGAAATTGGTGGATTTATTCTCAGTGAATGTGGAAGAGTGCTCCATGTGTCTCATTTAGTGGGTTTTATTTTGGAATTGAATTGGGTGTGTAATTACTAATCCACAATCACACAATGGGAAAAATGATGGAAAAAAATTTTGGTATACAAAATGTAGGATGCTTTTCCAAAATCAAAATTAATTTTTTAATGTTCTACTCATGTTGTTCACTTGGTCTGTATTTTCACGCTAATTCAAGGCCTTGAGGTATTTAAAATTTTGGCTAAGCATTTATAGACTAGCATAGTTTGTGCATCCAGTTTTTATAGCCTCTCACTTAAAAGAAAATACTGACTATCCCAAGTTTTGCATAATGCAAAAAGTGTGGTTGTACATAGAAGCTAGAAGAACATAAATGGTCTGTAATTTCTTTGGTAGTACTTAGCATGACAGAAATGCTCCCAAGTTGAATTGTTTTCATGGAATTTTAAGTCTTTGATGTTTACTTATGCCCCGAAATGATAATTTCAGACATGTTACTCCAGAAAGTTGTACCAGTGGTGCTTTGTGGAAGGAGGATAAGAAGAACGTGTGAAAATAAGATGACAAGAAGATGGCGTGTAGGTTTACAGTGACTGATTTGAAGCTGCAGACTGTAGGATGTTTAAGTGCTGGCTTCTAAGAAACTGAAGCCTTTAAAATTGTAACACTCCAGCCCTGCAAATACTGTGAAAATTATCTGTTGATAGGAAGATGTGAGCATATGGCAGATAATTATCCTGTGCTTTTTTCTGTGAGCAGTTTCACCATGTAGTCCATGAGAACTGTAGCAGAGCAGAAACTGAAACCTGATTTCCCAGTTTCTAGTCTAATACTGTAACCACTGGACCCATATCTCTTCTGTAATTACATGCAGCTTGAGTGCTGATATCACAGTGTGGTCTTTCTCGTTTCAGGTAAAAACTTATGAGTACTTCTTTTAAGCCACTGTAGGATATAAGATGTATGTGTGCAGCGTTCAGATAAAAACAACATGGAAATCTGTACTTAGATTATTTTTTATGATAATTCTGGGTGGGAGATGCTGTAGAAATGTGCTACCACTCTTACGGGCCTGGGAGGTTTTGTTTACTGACATTTTCTCGTGAATCTTAATTTCTTGCTTAGAAATATAAAAGTACACTAACTTAAAATAAGATCTTGCTGTTGTTTCCTGTAGTATAGCCAGGAAAAACAGTTACAATCTGTCTTCTTTAAAATCACATTCCTGGAAGAAATTCTGGCAACCTGGATATTTAAACACATTTCAAAGAAAAACAATTTCAGATCAATTAGAAATTGTTAGCGTATTTTCGTTTTGATAATGTAGAATTACAGTGTTCTGCGGACATTGCCTGAAGTTATGAAATAAGCAGTAACCTGTACAGAGGCTATGAATTAGCTGCTTTTTGAGCAGTGATTGCTTTATTTTTTTTATTTTTTTATTTTTTATTATTTTTTGGGGGGGGGGGGGGGGGAAAGGGATGGGAGGGAATAGATAATCACTAACACTGAGTAGTTTGCAAAAGTTCTTGATTTCCTTTTTGGAAGGATAAAGGAAAGACTGCAATGCACAAAATGTTCCAGAACAAAACTCACATGTGTTTTCTTTGCCAAAAGTTGAATATTGTGTCTGCTTTGAACAGCTAAATTTTGCATTGCTTTCATAGAAGGGATGAGAAGCTGCTTTGTAGGTTTTCACTTGTCTCACCTCTAAGAACGCCATTAAAAGTGATATGGTCTGGCTGCAAGTTTTCTTTGTCTCTTTTTGAAATCCAGTAGGTATTGCTATTTATTTAAATTAATTGCTATTGAAATGGCTTAAATTTCATTCTCTGTGGGTGGCCTTGTATTATCTTCGCTCTGCCTCTTTATACACAATTTAAGTAAATTGATTTTCTCACCACTTTGGTCTTATCTGATGATCCAGAAACCTTTCTCTATCAAACTGCTTGCTTTTTATGCAGTCAGCTTCTGTCAAGAGATGGGATTAAGAGTGAGAGAATTTGAAGGTGGACTTTGATCCCCAATAAAATCTGTGGGATTTTCTTCCTAGTAAAGTATATTCTGTTCAGTGAGCTTGTTTAAATTAAGATCTAGCAGATCTTCAGAACAGATCTCCTGAATCTCTTTGGGTTTTGCTAATGTAGACTGATAAATGAATGCCTTATGTTCTGTTAGTCTCAAAATATAGTAACTGAATACTCTATTTCCAATTATATTGTCTTACAATGCATGAGGTTGAGGGCAAAGGCAGTGCATGTGCACGTTATTAGAAATCATTCTGAAGTCTAAATATCTAATTTCACAAAAGACCGCTTCCTGCAGACTTTAGTCTGCTAATGAAGAAAGTTAGCAATTGCAGTGGAAGCTTCTGTGACAGTAGAATATTGACTTCCTTATGGAGAGTTGCTGCCTTAGGGAGAGTTGCTGGTGGACAGATGGCAGTTAGTGGCCAGCTTCACTCTGAGCACTGCTACCTGGTGAAGTTTCTGGGATCTGTTCTCTGTCATGTGGAAGGTGGAACACACATACTTTTCCTGTGGAACAGCTTAGTCCTACTATTTAAACTAATTCTCTAACTGGAAGAATGAGGCTTAGCTAGACATCACAGCTAACGTTGCCAGGTTTCTGTCTCCATAGAAAATGCATAGTTGTTTTCTCATGCTACTGACCTGCTACTGAACTAAACTGCTTAAGATGAGGTAACAATTCAACTTTTAGAAAATGAAAGTTATATGAGTTTCATTATGGCAATCGGAAGGTTCAAATTAAAATTCAAATTGTGGAGTTGCATCTAGTTGTGGAGGTTATAGGCAGAAGCATGAGCAGTGCCTAAACAGAAGAGAATTGTTTAACTGAGCCTCCGTCCACGAACTCGGCAAATTAGAGACAAATTCTTCCATGATGAGCTGAGAAAATGGTACTAACATTAAAACGGTTGTAACCATTCCAAGATGTGCATCTAAGCCTTTATGGGCGTGAATGCAGAACTAGTTGTCAATGCACAGTTGGAGTTGATTCATAGTTGTATACTGTTTTACGGTGGGCTGCAAATTTGCACTGCAGAGTTCCTTTAAAAATATCTCTTGGCAAACTGGACAAGGAATTGGGTCCAAGTCTGGATTTCTTTATTTTAAATGCATTACTGGATTGTTGTGTAAAATTTGATTAGCTCTCTGGAAAGGCTGCAGAAATCTCATTTCAAATTAGGAAAGATGTATTGAATGAAATATCTAAGTTAGGATACTGTCAGTACGCCTGTCAGTGTGCTCACTTTTAGGATATAGCATTCCTTTTTATTGCAATTTGATAGCTGTTTCTTTAAAAGATTCTTTCCCTCTTTTTTTTTTTTCTTTTTTATGTTTAGCTTATTTGAATATATACATTTTGTCAGAGACAAAATTAAAGGTCCTGGTAAGTAAGACAGAAGGCGATTTAGACAGAAGCTATGGAAAGCAACATGTATTCTGCCATGTTGATATTTGCTGGATATTTCTTTAATTGGGTTTTTCATACCTGCCAGGCTTCTGCAGTCTGGCTGTAGCAAATGTGTGTTTCTGTGTTTCCAGGGTTTTTCTGAAGTGGTAACAACTAAACTTCTTAATTTTGTATATGTATATACATCTAGAGCATAAATTTTATGCAATTCTTTGTGACAGAACTTTGAGCCATGGAACACAGAAACATTGGAAGCTCATTTTGTTCTTCTTGTGTTTTAAGTACTTTAAAATACTGTTTTGTACAGAAACTGTGTTGGCTAGGGTTGGAAAACAGGCAAAGAGGAGAAAATGAAGGAAGCAGGCTGCTACTCCTTTTTTTTTTTCCTTCTTCTTTTCTGAAGTCTTAATTTAAGATATGACTTAAAACAACTTCCAAAGGCTACTTGTGTAAGCAATACTACATTGCTGAATGAAATATTATTTAGAACATCTTTAAAGAAAGAGGTCAATTTACTGTTGCAGAGCACATTGCATTAAGTGACGAATCTTTGCATGTTCTCAGGAGATTCATTACAGTGCTGAAACTGTAGTGATTAGGACATTCTACAAAGGATCAACTTGACAGATATCAAATTCTGCTTCTGTTATGTTTTATGTTTGTGCTATAGATAGTTGCTTTCTTTGTCTCTGATTTCAAAAATAAGAGAAGATTAAAGAAGGTACTATTTGAAGCTGTGGAAGAACAATACAGCATGTATTTGTGACATAATGTTGAAATTCAATTATAGTAAAATGGCTTAAAAATACTTTCAGGTGAAAGAACAGTGCTTAGGACAAATGACATTTCAAATTAGGTAAAAAGATTTCATATTTAAGTCATTCAAAATAGTTTTGGTTTAAAATTTATAAATTCAGATCTGAAAAGAACATTTCTAAAAAGTTTAAAAAAAAAAAAAAAAAAAACCAGAAAGGTAATGGCCAATAGCCAGGTAGCAAGTACCATAATATAAGTACCATAATATAATTCTAAAGTTAAAAAATAATGTGTATTTAAATCAGAACTTGTTAGAGAAAATTTGTGTATTTTCTCTGTATTTACTGTTGCATCAAGAATGGATTGGAATTGGCATGTGTACTTGATGGATTGTTAGTTAGGTTTTCCTCCAGGTGATCTGTTCCTGAACCAATTCATACTTAGTTTGACTCCTTAGTTGCTGAATGAAGGGTATTTAGTAAAGATCCTAGAGTTGTATTTTAATTCCTTCAACTGTAAAGCATAAGCACTGTTTTGATGCAGTGTTCTTGAACTCTTTGAAGAAAGCAATACTTCAGTTCCACATAGGACAAATAACAATGGATTTCCTCTTACTCTTTTTTTGTTCTGTAGTGTAATATTATTTAAAAAACAAAAGGTACAGTTGCATTTAGGTCAGTTATTAAGATATTGTTGGTCATTTCCTTTGACAGAACATTTCTATTGTGTTATAGCAATGTCATTAAGAGGAAAGGTTATTCTCACTTGTCTGGCTGATATCAATACATACTGGCATATTACATCCTCTGGCTTTCTGGAAATACTTTATTTGAGCAGGAGCTTGGGAACAGGAAATTTAAGGTTATACACAGTCTGGTTTTAGACTGTATGATACAAAATGTGTTTCCTAGAAGACACTATCTACCTTACAGATTTTCTCTAGTGTTTTTTTAGAATTGAGTAAATTTAAATGGGTGGGAATAGATTATTATTTTTTTTTCAAGCTGCAGATGGAAGAAAGGGTAGAACAAGGCTTTCAGTCACTCGTTGGTATGGATGTGAGAAGCTTACGGGAGCCTTGCTGCTATCTCACTGTATGAGAACTGTTGAGTCACAGCCTGAACCCCTGACTGAGCAGCTGGGGAAAGGATCCAGTCAGCCCTGGTAGCACATGTGAAGGCAATTCAACTGTGTGACCAGAGGGGGTGGAGCCTGGCTGCACCTGTTCTAGACCTCATTTAAGGGTTGACTGCCCCTGGGGAAGGATCTCTTTCAGGAGATCTATTCTTGGTGGAGCTTTCTCCTGCAAACCTAGAATCTTCTGTTACGAGTGAGCAATCTTCTTCCCTTCCTTTATAGCACTTTTTTTTTTTTTAATAGCTGATCCTTCCATCATCATACCTTTGTAACACCTTTCCCATAGTATTGATCTGTCTGATTGCTATGCTCACTCATTTACCAATTACCTTGGTCTGTAATATACATTTTGATTCATGGTCATCCTGATATTCCCATTCGATAGTATCCTTGCTGTCTAGGAGGAAAAAGATAGTATTCTTTTGTAGAGTTGTATCTTTATAAGTGATGATGCTGTGAAAGTAAGAAAGCCATTTTGATAGCATCTTAATGTATTTGACTTCAGAGAGAAAGGAAATGTTGTCATTGTGTGCATATAATGAAGTCCATACAAAACTATGCCAAAGGGTTACACTCAAGTCAACAGAAATAAGAATAATTATAAGCCTTTTGAAATTAAATGGCTGCATCATCAGATATTAGGTTAAAAATAGTTTCTGCTGTAGAGCTGAAGGTGCAGAGTGAAACGTATCAGAAGGTAGAACTTGTAACTTTCGGCTCCGAAGGTGAAGTCTTTGCCTGAAAGATTCTGTTTCAATTTATCTTTTTGTAAAATAAATAATTGCACATAAAAATGCGGAGGAGCTGGGATTGGAAAAAACCTGCTCAGACAGAGTTGAATAGGGTGGTTGTCCAAGACTGCTTCCAGTTGGGTTTTGAGTATATCCAAGACTCAACAAGCTCTCTGAGCAGCCTGTTCCACTTGTATTTATCAATTCTGGTGTTACACAAAATAGTAATAGTTTTTATATTTTAGGGGATGTGTTTTTATCCAGTTTCATTCATGCAGTTATGCTCACAGCTGACCAAAGGCTGCATAACTGTTAATGTGCCCTGAGCTTATATCAAGATCCATTGTGGACATAAGTACAAGGCATGTGGCAGTCTAGAGTTATCTTGTGGTTTTTATGTCAGAACTGTCCTACTGTTCTATTGGCATGGAGTGAAGAATGAGCTTTCATTTGACATTAACACATACCCATTCTAGGTCAATCAGAAGCAGGCACGTACACTGATGGTGTTAGATATACTAATAACACAAAACCTTTCTAACTAAAACTTATTTTGCAGAGAATTGTCTAAGTGAGTTCAGACTGGATACACTGAGAGATTGTGACTGTTCTGCTGACACTGTTGCTTTCAAATGTATTAATGTTTATTTCTTTTATTTGTATTTCTTGATATATGGTCAACTTGTAATAAATTTGCCAGGCAGATGGAAGAGATTTCTGTATGGATGTCATTTGTGTTAAGGGAATGAATCAAGGAAGTGAAGAGACAGTCCCAGTGAAGTAGAGCACAAAGTTGAGTCAGTTTGCCATGTCACCGTCAATATAATTTGAGTAATTAGTTTCCATTGTTAGTGTCAGTTTGGCATAGTCACTTGGCTGTTTTTTGAGTTAGATACTGTTCAGGGTTATACTTAATCTTATCATCGTACATTCAGTTTTTAATTTTTTGAATTCAGACTTTTCAAGTCCCCAGATGGGGCAGTGTAATTTTGGGGAAGAATGGAATGGTCATTTGAGCTACTAGTCTATGCCTAGTAGTAACTCCATTATCTGTTTTGTGGTAGGTCACTGTACGGGCTCTTATTTCACATTAAGGCTTGCTTTTGCTGTTTAACCTGTTTTCCTTCCAAAGCATGATATAACCCTTCCATTTAATATCAAGATTTAATGTTAAGCTCTGACACCAAACTTCCAAATGTGTATTTACCTCTGATTTCAGTATGGATGGGGAAATGCTTGTCCTTTTGTTGCTGGAAATGAATTCAGTCTCTGTTCTTTTAAAATTCAACAGAATTTGGCTTCTTGGAATCCTTCAAATCCTGAATGCCTCCTGCTTGTTGTGAAAGAGCTTGTGCAGCAGTATCATCAATTTCAGTGCAGCCGATTACGTGAGAGCTCACGTCTCATGTTTGAGTATCAGACTTTACTTGAAGAGCCCCAGTATGGAGAAAATATGGAAATCTATGCTGGCAAAAAAAATAACTGGGTAAGCTACTAAGAATTGCTGCTACATTGCTCTTTGTTATCCTTTAATTTTAGTAAATGACAGTTTTTGGTTTAGAAAACCAGGTTGTTTGTGTGCATCTCCTTGCTTTATTTCCAATGAACACAACTTATTTCACTCAGCTCCCTTTCCTGTACTCTCTGTTTTGTCCTTTTCAATCATTCGATTACTTTGCTTGAACTAAATTTTGAGGTGAGCAATTCTTTTTTTCAACCTAGTGTTAGTTCATCTGATTTAGGGATGAACTGATAAACTCTTGAAAAGCCTGTGATATTTACAGAGCACAATATATGGAACTCTGACATCTGTGAAGATTTTAGAGTCAGAATAACTGCACTGGTATGACACCCTGCTCAGGCAAATCAGCTCCACTTAGAACTAGAATGTATTACTGTGTTTTCATGTTGAGGTTGAGCAGCAGTTTAATTCGTAGTTGCGGTGAGGTACAGGCAATGGCAACTTGTCTGAGATGAGATGAGTTGTTCCGGGAACCTAAATAGGTGGAGGAAAAAAAGGACTGATTTCCTGCAGGATAGGAGGAGGTGAGAGATGGGCTTGGGCAGTGGCTTTGTAGGGCTTTGTCTTCACATGGCAATCAGGCATAAAACTGGCCTATCTATTTCTTGGAATTGCGTCCTTTACCTGGGCAATGTGCCATGCCACTTCAACCTTCTAAGTGGAGATTATTGGCAATGTAGATATTTGGGTTGGTGTGCAAGTTAACTATTTATTTGTTAACTCTGCCATGTTCCCCATTAATAGTGTTTTTATCACTGGAATTTTGGAGTAAGTTATATCAGAAAATACATAATAGTGCTTACGCTGGACACGTACCCATCTTACTTTCAGCAGCAATATAATCTTGATGTATGTTATTCTTGAGAAGCAATATCTGATGAAGTAGATGTATTCTGGAAATGAAATTCCAGCACTTGTTTTATCACAGACTAGAATTCACCTTTGTCACTTTCACTGTCCTCAAGTAACAGACGACATGAGGATTTACAGCTCACTGTACTTAATTTTACTTGGCATTATCTTTATCAGAGAATTTCAGATCTGTTTCTAAATCAGTCTGTTTGTTCTTAAGTGTTATTTTCTGTAGCTGGCATCACAAGGAACTTGTCACATCTGTAGATATCATCAGACAGTTTTACTGAAGTGCTTTCTGTACCATACTCAGATTTTATTGTCACTTTTGGCAGCTGCCGAAGTTGTAGTGAAGATTGTAGAAAACTTTTTTCCTCCTTATGGAAAAACTGTATACTGAAGTCTTTGGATTCTTTCCCCAGTCCTTTGTGACTTTGAAATGTTATTTCAGTGCTAAATTATAAGATGTTATCTAAACTTAAAATGTCCAAATAAAATAAATCTCAAAGACATTTTGAGGCAAATCCTTTCAATTATTTCAAAGCTATGTAAGGTTTCTTTAGCATATACTTTGTTTTCAAAGTTTGTATTCTCTATTAAGATGTCAAAGGTCTCATTTGAAAAATCTGTGAACGTGTTACCTGCATTATGGAGGCTTCTTTGTGAGTGTCTTGAAACACAAAACTATGAAACTCATCTTTGTTCCTCTTCATATCCTTTGCAATTCTCTTGTTAGTCTTGACAATTGGTGCAATAGTAGCATTTCTCTCAGAATCAAGAGGTAACTAACTGCGTGTTACTTCCTTTGCCTAGAACTCATGAAAACTCATATTGTTGCTGTCTCTAATGAACTGATGGTGGTTCAACAGACTTGTGAAATAGTCATCTATGAATGCACATTGCATAGTGTTACGAATGTAATTATCTTACTTACATGAATTAATGAATATATTTTTTTTAAAAAGAGGAGGCCTGAGTTGTTGTGTCCCAAATTGGAACAGAAATTTGCTTGTGTATGTCTAGTTTCCTGAAGCGACCTCCAAGACTTATGACAAACTGTTGTTTAATGTGTTAGCTTCATGTTGGCAGAGTTCTATCTGATACAGATGCTCCTTAACTACCTGAATCTAATCTCTCTGTGTTATGACCAGAAGTACGTCTGACTTCACCGTATGCCTGTCAGCAGCTGGCAAGGTTTGGGTAGTTGAGCAATTTGGGCAGGGGCTGCTCTCTGTGAGTCCAGAACCTTTCTGGGAGTATTACATTGCAACACAATCTTGACTGAATGACATAAAAGATCTGGCCTGCAAGCCCTTATGTACTTTTATGCCACGAAGCAGCTGATGTTTTGATCAAGGGCCATTTATTTGTTCAGCATTCACCCACAGTTCATCAGACTTAGTCTTTAACCAGAAATCACTTTCTACATTTTTCAGGTAAATGTTGTATGATATCTGTTCTGGAAATGAGATCCAGACAAGAATTGCTGTCTATAATATCAGTTTTGGTCTGATAAAATAGCAAGTGCCCCAACTGATGTCAGAACAGTCTTTGTGCTGCTTCCACAAGGAGTCATTGACCTTCTTCTGTAGGTTGTTGCTGCTGCTCCATTTTATAGAAAGAGTACTTTCGTTATTTCAGGTATATCCTAGGTTTCTGCCTACCTGAAGACACAGCTGTGTCTGCAATAAAGATGATTCTGTTTAAATGTAGTAATGTATTTACATTCGAACTTCTAATGAGAATTGTAATTTATACAATTTGTAAAATTGTTTGAAGTTGTTTACTGCAACTTTCTCATTACAGTATTTTTCTTGTTGATTTCTTTGGCAAAACACTTAAAATATTAAGATAAAATTTAGCTATGGAAAACTATTTTGGGGGAATAATAAAATAGTACATATATGTTACTGTGGCAGAATAAATATTGCATATTTACACAGCTTTAATTTGTCCCCTTGCCTCTTAAAATGAGGCATTATATTTAAGAAATTGCATGTCATTGTATAAATAAATAGAAAATATATGCAAAAATAAGATAGTGTTAGAACTGAAAAAAGGATCTTTTCTCAAGATTCTGCGCTGAATTGCAAAAAATCAACGTTTAATGCTTTTTGTACAGCTAAGTCAATGTAACAAATATAACTGCTGTATGTATATGCTGTATGTATGCTTTACTGAATTCCAGAATAAGGATGGCAAAAAATTAATGCAGAGAAAATCTGACATTTGTTTTTTCAAAAAGAGCCAACTTCATTGCTTGATAACCAGGTGGACGAAGTCTGGTTTTAAGGAAGTGTATGAAACAGAAAGGAAATCCTTTCCATTTCCTTTGCATACACTTTATGCATAAAAACCTTCAATGTGCAGGGGACGCTTGGCAGATTTTCAGTAAACAGTTGTCTAGGTGTTAAGATTCACATCTCTGAAAATAAGTGACAGAAAGCATTCTAGCTCTTTTTTTTTTTTTTTTTCTATGTTCGTTGTGGACACTTCTGATCCATTCTTACCTTAATCAACTCTTCTGTTATGTGTATCTGTGATGTTTGTGAAGATGCATGTGTTTTGTCTCTATGCTCTCAAAACTTTGTCATTTGCTTTCAGTCCATTTGCCGGTCTCACTGAAACAGAAATGAGAACAGACAAGGCAAATCTGTGTTTAGAACCTAAGCCTAGTGAGATTTTTGTCATGTACATTGTTGCATCCCAACTACTTGTTATTGTTAACATACTGGCAATGATGTTTTATGGTCTTAAAGTGTTTTTGTAATGCCTATGGAATCTGTAAATTTTCTTTTCATTTTCAGTAATTTCATTGAGAAATGTTCTTTTAAACCTCAGTCCTTCTGTTTAGTATGAGCTCTTACATGTTTTCTGGTTAATATACCATCCTCAGAATGTTTACTTTGTAGTTCTTTGGACACTTGCTCTCATTAGTCTTATGTTTTTTCCACAGACTGGTGAATTCTCAGCTCGCTTCCTCTTGAAGTTGCCTGTAGATTTCAGCAATATTCCTACGTATCTTCTCAAGGTAAAATGAATGTCTAAGTTGACAGTATTTGTTGAGAGAATATGAATTATTGAAATGTTCTTAGTATCTTGACATTCCTGCCCTCCTCCTCTTCAAGAAATTGAAAATGCACCATTTCTAAATCTAGTTGGATTGTATTTTGGAAATATGTCATTAAACATACTGTTGTTTGGCGTTCTGTTTACCAAATAGTAAACATAATATTTGTCACTCTGGACACTGTAGAAGATTGCGTGGAATACCAATGTTATCTGGAATTTTTGGTGAACAATCAAATTGCATTAAGTAATCTTAATGATAGAAGCAGAAAAATAAACTCAATATGCCACTTCTTAACAGGGATTGAAAACATATCACAAAATCTGAACATATTGGTGTTTACTTTGCTTCATTCACTTACAAAAAACACTGAATTGAAAAGACAACCTAATTTTAACAAGGATTTAGGACAATGGAATTTTGGTGCGTGTTAGAGTATTTCTCTATTTGCTAGCAAAGGGAAAAAAGAATTGTGACAAACTACTAACATGGAATAATTTGAAATGAGTGGTTTTCACAGCAGGTGGACATCGCTCTTTCAAGCAGTTACAGTGGAAGCTCATCATAAGGTCAATGTTATTATATGAAGACAAAACAGTGAGAGATCTATTATTAACGTTAGAATAAAGTGCCAGAACGAGATTTGAGTCTGCTGCTGTTAGGAGCAGACATCTTTCTTTAAACTGCATGTCTGACTCCTCAACTTTTTACTCTTAATTATTTGGAAAGGAAAATAGCTTCCTAATGTTTAGCAGCTAATGCATTGAGAAGATAATGTCAGTGTAGATCCTGTTAGCTCCTCTTCATCTTTTTGTTAGAAGTCTTCAGCTACTGTTGGCTCACAATTATAAGTGTGAATCTTCAGTGATTCTCCAAATAATATATCTTGAGCTAAAAACCATGAAAATAAAAACAAATATAACTTATCTAGCTGAAATTCTATAGTGTGAGAGCAGTACCCTGTGATCTCTAACTTTTGCAGAACACACGCTGAGTAATATCTGTTCCTGATTTTACTTAAAAGCCTCCAAATATTTTCAGTTCCTTGCTGCGTTCATCATAGCAGCACTGGAAGCTTCTGTTGTTCATCAGAGCCTTCTCTACTCACTGGATGGGTGGACAGTCAGGTGTAAGAGGATTGGCAAGGCCTTGCATTTAGAAAGATGCAGCAACAGTTTACCTGGACAGCCACATACTTATGGTTGGCTTCTGAAAGGCCCTGTGGAAAAAAGGAGGCTGTCAAAGGCTAACACAGACTGTGCTGTCTGCTCCTTATTGAGCACTGGAGTACCAGTTCACCAGGATCATTTTAAAATTGTTGAAGAACTTCAGGATGAGCATAGCCAGTGTATTCCCTAGCTTCACAGAGCTGTCCTATGCCTCAGTTCAGCCTCTGAGGAAATGAAACGATTAAGGGCTGGAAGGTGTTGTGTGACTTACTGAAGTGTTACTGAGGTGTTAGGAATTCTGTGATAGAAATAGGTTTTGTTTCTTAAGGAGTAGCACTTTAATATGTGTTAATTCACTGTTTCTTACCTTACCCACCTGCCCCCAATACTTTTGTTGCCACTTGCTTTAAGGAAGGCTGATTTTCTGTGAATGTTCCACCTCTGCTTCCTAGGGTGTTATTCACCCCAAGTACTAAATGATTCAGTAGTCTGAAGTAAAATGTGTTTATTTGTATGTGTGTATAGACTGTGATGTGAAAACATATGCACGAGAGGTAGCAGAATCAAAGTTTCCCAGTCTACCTTTATTTTGACCTTTCTAAAATCTTAATGTCTTAGTGTTGCAGTTCTATTAAGTTAATGTGTTTTTGTATGTAATATCCTGTTTGTTTGTTGTTGTTCTTTTGAAATAACAGATCCTTTTTGATGGGTAATATGTTGATGAAATCCTTAGGTTTCTTAGACTTCTAATTTGCAAACTAACTGATTAACTGTCTGTGTTAGGTGAGTGATGTTTAGTCTGGATGAATAGCCACAGGAGAAGAAAATTTTATTTCAGTAGTGTTTGTTGACAGCAAAGAAAGGTTTGACTCAGACTCTGACATAGATTATGACAGACTGAACTCAGTAGCAGGCGTGGATCTGCAACAGATCCCTATTGCCTTTAGTGCCTTGTATTCTGACATTTTTAGCTGTATCAGTGTCATCTCATATGGCAGCAATATAAATGGAGATAGTTGAGATAGTTAAGCTCCAAGTAGTCCAAATTTGCAAAGGTATTTTTAAAAAATGTATTTTCTCTCAAGCTATACATGTCTGCCTTTCTATTTTTATTTTTACTTTTTTTAATGAGATTTTTGACATAAGCAGATTTGTGGCTTTTGTAATCAGAATTCATTTGCAATCACATCTGCCAGTTATGTTGGCACCAATGCTGCTTGCAAAACTATGGTGCATGGTTGAGCATCCATTGATGCAGAGGAAGCAATTGTCAGTATATTATCCTGAAAGGTGGAAGAGCAGTTGGTAACTGAAGGCTGTTAGTGTATTAATGTCAGAAGTAGTGCAGAACTAAATGCTGTGTTTCAATTATGTTCTAGTCTGCAGCCAGTCTTATAATGTGCAGTACCTTCTCTGTAATGATTTATGGAGTTCAAACCCATGTTATACTTTCTCTGCCGTAAGTTCTTTTTTAATGTTTAATTAATGCTACTTGTATTAAAATCTGGTGACCGTTATTCTTGCCTCATTAATCCTAGTAACCCATTGATTTGCAATGCTCCTGTGAAGTATTTGTCAATTTCATTAGGTAATCACGTGAGAAATATGACTTTAAAGCTTTATATAATAAGATAATGTTCAAGTTTGAATAAGCTGTTAGAATTCTCTGTAGCTTTACAGAACCTTTGCAACTCTTGAAAATACACTCCTCGTTCTTTAGATCTTCCTCTATCAGTTTTGTACTGACAGTGGTGAGACTATTTGCCTTATGTTATTATGAATAAAAATTCAAAGATGTAAGAAGAGTTGAGTGTCACTTGAAAAGCTGATTTACCAGGTTATTTTAAAGTTTTTTTCTGCATTGTATTTAAATTTCAGTTAACATGTACACATTTTCTATGGAAAGTAGCTGAGTCTGTGAAGAAGAAGAATGATTAAGAGAGCAGCACAGAGTACAGCGTCTTCCTTTGAATTCTTAAATTCTAATCAGAGTTCATTAGGAAGCAAAAGGGCAGTTGTAGTAATGGCTGCGGCAGATAAATCTCTATTCATACATTTTCTTGGCATACCTTTAATATGGGAAACAAAAATAACATACTTCATTATCCATGCTGACCAATCAATTAGCAAGGAATGTTAGTTTAGAGTGTAAATGCATATCTGGGCAAAGACACATTTTCATGTTGTTTTTCCACTTTACAAAATTATACCTTCATACAAGATTTAAATGCAGACCTTTGTATTGACTTTTTCTTATGTAAATCTGTTTGACATAAATTAAAATTGCAAGCATCAAACTACAAAGTCAAGCTGGTGGCTCAAACTATTGCATGGTTCATTACTGAGCAGCCTTTCATTAAGGTGCTCTTATTTGAGAAGAATCTGGCTCTGCTTCAGGAAAATATTTACATCCATATCTGTTTACTCATATTTTCCCTTTCCATTCTTTGAAGTGAGATTTTTTGATCAGCACTCTCATTTTGACTGAAATTCTTTTCTTCTGGCTGCAAATTTTGCTATAGTATTGGTAAAAGGAACTCTTCACAGTTTGTTCAGTTTCACAGTTTTGATCAGTTACAGGGACTTGTGTTATCATAGCGATAAGGCACTAAACATCACTAGCTTAGTAGTTTCCTAACTGTCGTGAATTATGGGACTGTAGCATGGTTGCTGAAAATGAGTGGACTTCCAAGCGTGTTGCCAGTTATGCTGCAGAAAACAGGACGTTTAGGTATTTTTATTATTTTGTTTTTGAGGTTTTAATTTAGTAGTAAATGCCCTGATTACCAACTCCTCCTTACATGTGATTTTTAATGTATTGATTTTCTTCCTATTTTTATGTACATGGTGTTGTGCCCTAGTGAATAGCCAATATGTGGACCAGTTCTGCCATGATGCTGCAGCCAGTAACCTTCCAATAATTTCTTATTATTCAAGTGTAAAGGAAATACACGGAGTGGACATAATTTCTTTTTTTTTTCTTTTTGTAGAAGGCTTTTTCTAATACTAAACTTTTTTTTTTCTGAAGAGATTTTTTGTGATGACCACTGTATTCACTGCACATCTTTCAGAACTGAAACAAGTAACAAACATTGTCTAGACGCATTGCCAGGGGCAAAATAGTTGTATATAAGCTTGTCAATGGAAAAGGTTTATCCTCAAGTCCAAACTGAAAGATAAGAATGTATTTGTGTTTTTCCTTACTGTGATTTCATCATTTAGAAGTCTGTTTAAGACTTCAGTGCAACCTCTGTTTATCATGTAGACCAAATTCCAGATGCTGTGAGAAGTCTGTAATACGTGCATATGTTTGAGAAATCAGCTGGAGTAGACAACAAACAAAAGTACAATATGCAGGATTAGAGGAAACTTTTTCTGGACAGGTTTGTTGCTTTTTTTTTATCATTTTGATTTAGCAATTGACTGTGGTTTAGACTTGTCAGTGTTTAATCTTTGTTACATTGCTGCACGTAACAAAACAAAAGTGTATTTGTGTAAAACGTAGTAACCATGCTGTTTAACCCAAACTTTTGAGCTAAAAAAAAATATATTAGCTTATACTGTAGACTTTCTTTTAAACTTAATTTGATTTTGTTGCAAGCTGGCTTACTGAAATCTGATGTTTAGTGTCACAAAGTCAATGGCAAGGAATTAGTGTCCGGAATCTGACTTCAACTTTTTACACTGCCTTCTTTCACCCTGTGCTGTGCAGCTGCCTCTCAAATAGCATCAAACATTATGCCGTAAATACTATCAGTATACCTTGCTTTAATGTAAGTGATGGACCTATATGTCTTCTGAAGCTTGTCATGTCTGTGGAACCAGCTGTCATTTTACCTGTTTTACAAATAAGGAAACTGACAGGTGGATAAGACTTGTGGGTAACCTTGAGGTAATATGTAGTTCTTGTACTTCACAATACATGCTTTCCATAGTGGCTTTATAAGCTGGTACACAGATTGCTAATAATCTTTTACTACTTAAACCTAGATGACAGAAGCATAAATTTAACTCCTCAAATTACTTTCCTGATCTTAGGACATAGCGTAAGCATTCTGAGTGAATACAGGAGTTTTACTAGGAGGTGTCAGTATGCTATTCAGTAGATTACTTATTACTTATAAATAACTTAAATTGAATATTGAAACGTCAAAGATTGTTTAGATTTCTTCTGTTAATAGTTTGAAGGCCAACTTTATAGCATGTGATTATAATGAGCCATTGAGATTTTTAGATTAGAAATAGGTCTGTGCAAGTTAGTACTGGCAATGTTTGAAAGAAAACAGTTTGTAGTAGCTGAAGTCCATAAATCATGCAATCTGGACGCCATGAAAATGAATGTAACCTGTGTGGAAGTCATTTACAGGTAGAGATATCATGATGCTTGCCTCTAAGAATCCATCCTTGTAGTCCGCTCCTAAAAATCTGCATTTTGCTGCCCACTTTTTTCACCAAAAGGTACTAAATGGAGTGCCTTCAAGGAAGTGTTTGCTTTTCTGAGTATCAGATTACCATCCTGTTACCAGAAGTGTACAGACTCCAAGCAGAGAGGCTTATGTAGCATGTGAGATAAAAAAAATAATAATAATAATTAAAAAAAAAACAGAACAGTATTGCAATAATTTTTAAAAATTATCCATGTCATGGAGTGTTTCAGGCAGTTTAAGAAGCTGTCACATCAGAAGTGATTTCCTGGTTATAAAATATTTTTAACTGTTTACTTTTCCGTAATAGCTTGAAAACATCCTATGTTTTATTTGTAAAGGCTTTTTTAAATTATTTATAGGGATGTTTCGCTGTTGGTAAAACGGTGAAGTTTTACTTATTCTACTGTATAAAACCATTATGCTACTTTTATTTTGCAGTCCAATTATTAACCTTACAGAGCTTTGCTGAGTAGTTCAGTCCTCTTTGCTTTGACACAGTCTATTGGTTCTGGAGTATTTCTGGTGCTGTACAGGTAAAATGTTACTGCTATGATCCAGGGGAGCTTCAGATACACTTAACAGAAATTGCTTTTTACTGAAGTCATCCTTTAGTGATTTTATTCTAATATCTGCTTCCCCAAAATCAAGGGAACCTGAAACCCTCTGAAAGTGTACTTTCTAATCAGAACAGGTTGTATTTGAATTTCATATAAATGGTTCATTTTCCTTTGTTCTCTTTGTGCTACCATCAACTTTTTCACAACTGTGATTTGTTTGCAGGTTATTTAAACCACACTAAAACTTATTAGTGTCGGGAGCACCTTAAGCTCCATATGCTGGAAGCCAAAAGCAATTTTTAAAATCTTTTTCTATAATTTATTGGCAGATTTTACTAATAAGATCTGTCAACTGGAACAGCTCATTCTGCACAGCTGATGATTTTTATAGTTTATGATTTTAATGTGAATCACAATCTGCAATCAACTGATTTCTCATGACAGTTATATTTAAACGTTTTATTTTTATAATGCAATAGTAAAGAACCACCATATCCAATGTTAAATCTCATGTAAATCATATAAATTCCTAGTTTTTCCCTAATATAGTGAAGTATTAATTTGACATTAGTAGAAAAAGGATGGAGATTATGTTGTGCTTTTTTTTTTTTAAGAAAAAAATGGAAGTTGAATAAAAGCAAGTTAAAAAAAAATCAGCTTCTGTTGATACATCTTTTTTGTGTATGGTGGGAAAGTTTATAATATGTTATTTTGTATGACTTGGTTCAAGTTTACTGCCTTGTTAGGGCTTGTAATTTATACTATTGCTTTACATTAGCATTGTATGTATTGCATAGGAAGAATGGAATTCAATACCCATAAAAATAATTGCAGATTATTACATAATGGTGGTGCTTGTTGCATCTGTCACGGTCCACCCATACTATGCAAAACAGGCAATATACAGTGGTCTTAAACTGGAAAGAGAACTTTGAGATTTTTTTCTTTAGTTCCCAGTTGCCATTTCTTTTTGAGAGGAACAGTACAAAGAAGTTGTAGAGCATATGATATGAGCATAACAATAATAGAAGACATTAACCAGCAGATCACTTTTTTTTTTAAAGTCAATTTACATACAAAAGTTCCACTGCTGCACTAATTATTATTACTGGCTCTCAGATTATTAAATTATGCCTGTGTTCTTAAAGAATAGCAGTAAGATGATTGTATGCATGTATGATGATTTCGTATGATGCTTAGTTGTTCTTGGTTTGGATTTTGTAATTTATACTGGTAACTTTTTTCTGTTAAATGCACCAA
The DNA here is from genome assembly GCF_905368555.1 of Meleagris gallopavo. Classification (NCBI taxonomy): domain Eukaryota; kingdom Metazoa; phylum Chordata; class Aves; order Galliformes; family Phasianidae; genus Meleagris; species Meleagris gallopavo. The sequence goes on along the minus strand of NC_139405.1, from coordinate 26,891,660 downwards.
CAACTATTAGTCTGGTTTTTTTTGTTTTTGTTTACTGTGTATCAGAAATAACTGTAGCTCACTGTATTTACACTGCTCTCTTTTATTCAATTTCATAGGTTTAAAGATGTAAGCCAAAAATATTGAAGTTTTATTGTTGAGTCTCTCTACAGTATATGTTCTGAGATTGAGTGATCTGTCATGTTTATTGTTCAGTTGATACAGAAAAATGTCATTGATTATTGTATTATAAAAAGTAAAATTCATCAGGTTGTTGTGCTATTTTGTATTCATGTTAAGAACACAGACTAATTGCTAATGAAATGTGTTTTATGTCTCTCTCAAGCTTTACATTTCTACAGTAACTTCAGTATAAGAAAGGAGTTGCTTTTTTTTATGTAAGATACATATAGGTATTTTCTGGTTTATGAGGTAACTTCAGATTAGGAAAGCTGAAGGAAAAGCTGCCTTGCCCAGCAGCATCTTGGTGAGACAATAAAAGGAAGATTAATAAAACTCAGACCTGTTGATTGTCTAGTTCTTTGTTTCAATAATATAAGTTTTCATGCTAGAGCTTGTTCTTTTTATGTGCTGGGACCTGTAATGATTGCAAGCAGCATGTCCATGGCAGAGATGTGGCAGTGGGGAAGAAAACTAATTTGCCTCTGCTATGTGGAATTAAGTGCACTCCTTAGGTGTTAACAGGTTACCATGACATCAGAGTTCAGGCAAAAAGATGTGCATGAATTAAATGTTGGTTTTCAGTTACACAATGAACTGTCTGGAGAGCAGATAAAATATTTAAATACATCCACTTAATATTGGTAGGAAGTATTTCTGCTAAAGGAAAAGAGTAAATGCAGTTAAACTAACCATATCCCTCCAGCTGTTGTCTTTCTTTGTCATTTTCATTATTTGCTTATTTGCATTAGCGTGGGTAATACATTACTGAAATATGTGCATTTTTATAAGTATAAATGTTTAATTATTTGGAAATACTGCAAATATTCTGTGTTTTACCGGATCTAGAAAAATATTAGACAAATGTGACTGATGTATTGACTAAGACTGATGACTCACTGGTGATATGTAAATCATCAGCTACTCATTTGCAAGAACCCCCAGGACAATGTTTTGGTTAACACAGAATAAACTAATTTATTCCAAATTATTTTCACTGTTTAGCATTTATAGTGCATCTTAGACTCTCTAATTCTCTCTCTCATTTTACCTTGATTCATTGCTTTTTGTAAGCAATAAATCTTACTTAATTTCCATCTTACTATTGTAAATGGTTAGATTAGCTCTCCCATGGAGGCCGTATTATACATCAGTTACCATTTTGACACTCATAAGTATTGTCTCTTTTTATCTACGTAGCCTAGATGAAAATAGTAACTGAATATATCATAAATGATTATTTTATGTATCGTCACAGTAATTGTGAAATATGGGAGAGGAGGAGACCTCCTTTTTTTTTTTTGTTTGACTGAAGCACAGAGGAACTGGGTGCATACAGATTTACTGTGGAATCCTGACCCATGCGTAGAACTTGTCCAAGGCCTTAACCAGAAGGACGTTCTTCCTTTCCTGACTCTTTTTTTTTTTAATAAACATAGCAATTTATCACAATGAGGAATCTTTCAGGTCCAGTGCATTTGCTTGGATCCAAAAAATGAACTAATTCTGTCAGCAAGCAAAATTGTATGACTTCAGAGTCATCTGTGGTTATTCTCACAAGCCATTTTACTGCTGATGCAGATTTTTAATTTGTCATCCGTTAAAATTCTCTACAGTACGTTAATGGTCTTGCATCTCTTAAGTTCCTGTTGATTTTAGTTCTTGTGGACACTTCTTAACATTTGGACAGTAGCTTAAAAGATGTTACATTGACTCATTTAATTTGCCTTTCCCATTGCAAAATTATATGTTGCTTTTTTCTTCTTCTACCAAACCTGTATAATTGAAATGACAAAAGGCCCTAGAATTAAAAAATTAGGGCTCAGAATTCTACCAATTGGTCTAAGCAATCAAAAGCATGAAGTTTTTCATTCTGAAAGGAATGAGATGCTTCCTGAGTGCCACTGACTTGAATGAGAATGAACTAGTGCACATTATTACGCTCTTGTTAATATGTTGTTGAGCTTGGTTGTATGGTGGAGTGTAAATCTTACAATGCTTAGAATGTATAAAATATCTTTCTTCTGGAGTTCACAAAGCACAACAATGTTCTACATTAAAGAAAAACATATTAATTGTTTTTCTGATTAAAAAAAGAAGGAATAAAATTGAAAAAGAAAACAAAAGACAGAGAGCAAGAAGTGGAGTACTTGAAATTTGACTTGTGGTCTGATAGTCCTCTCTGAGCAAGAAAGAACTAAGAGAAAATCTTAATTTTATATTCTTTACACTACAATTTTCATCTTTCTTTACAAATTGAATGTTTGTTTCATAGGTAGAATGTAGTTCTGTTTGTCCATTTTGTTCTATGCATAGCTAGTATTTTGACAGTGTATGTAAAATGCTTTTAAAATAGTTCTATTCTGTGTAGTTAACCTTGACTACACAAAAGCTAATGAATAAAAGACTTTATCTTGTATTAAAGGTTCATTTTAGAATAGTAACTCAAACTGCTCTTGCAAATTTCAATTTCATTTTTTGTGTTTAAAATATGAAACCACCATTGAGGCATTTAGTGACTGCTAAATAAATAGATGGATATTGGATAACAAAGAATGCAAGACTTATTTAGGGCAAGCAGTGTACCTGGAATAAAGATGAATAAAGAGGATTTGTGTCACTTGTTTGGTAGGCCTAAAAGGCTGTGGTGCTAATAATATCAAACTCTAGAACTGCATGATTCATGAGCTCTCCTAAAATAAAAGAGATGTTGGAATTAAATTACCAGAGGGATTCTTCTGGTTGCAGTAGCAAATATTCCATGATAAGAATTGAATTTGTAATAAACAAGAGTGGCATTTTAGAATTGTTTGTGCAGCATCAGTTTGACTGTATGGCAGCAGCTTAAGACGTCGGATTTTTTTTATTTACAGCATGTTGCTAGTTCCTTCTTGAAAAGATGTGTGATCAGACTGCAGCCCAGTTTATAGGCCTTCAGGCAATGGTATTATCAGATTTGAGAGACCATGCCTGTTAAGGCACTGTAGAGGCATATATTATTTATCTGACTCATATAGGGCAGTACTGCAGTCTGAGAATTACTTTTCCTTCACTATTTATAAAACTTCTGCAAGTAGCTGAATAACCTTTACCTAGAAAAATGGTGTAGGTAGCTTTACACTAGCAATACAAAAATGTTGAGTGGTGTGACTAATAAATTGTGTGTTGATAAAATGCTCCACTACTTAATTAAAAAAGAATAAAACTAAAAAGGTAATATATTAGTACTAAGAGTCATAGGAAGCCTAGTAAGAAAAAGTATGCTTATAAACTTGAAAACGGCAGTCTTATAGATTTGGAGAGTTGTATTTCTGGGAAACTTGAAAATTTTGAAGCAAGCTGTGTCAACAGGGTGTAGGAAAAGAAAAATTGCTCTACAGTTCAACAAGATAAAAGGTGAGCATGTGCTTAGTAGGACTACTCATGGAGCAAGGCAATGCGTGCAGTTTTCTGACAAACACAGATGTGTGTGTCAAGATTTTAAGAAAAGAGTCTGTTTGTGAGCAGGAAAAGTAATGAAGCTTCATTACATACAAGATTAATCCCTTGACTCTATTCTTTGCGCTGTGCCATCGTGGTTCTCCTGTGGCCATTTATCAAGTGAGATGATGGAAAGTGTTTTTAGCTGACAGGAGCATTAGTTGCCAACATGTACAGCAAGCTGCGTTTACCTGTCTCAGTATTTGTCTAAATGACCAGATACTGTCACCTCAACCTGTCTGCTGATTTCATGGAGCCTGTGAACTCCGTAGATCTGTAAAGTGGGACAGAGACAGGGCTTGGAAGGGAGCTTGCACTGATCACTTACATACTGGATCTAAAACCAAATTAAAAGGGAAAAAAAAAAAACAACCAAACATCAAAACATTATGAAGTGTCTATACCAGAATCAAAAGTTTGGTGATGCTGAACTGCTTTTCATGATCTAAAAAACTTTGCTTAAGTGGAATGAATGCCCTAGTAGGATATTTACAGTTAATTAGCACTGTGAAATTTGGTTGAATTTGTTTATAAACTCCTCCTTGCAAACTTCGCTGTCAGCTTTGTTTAATTCACTTTGAGAATGCTTGTCTAAGGGATTATACTTCTCAAGTCACATGACTGGGCAAGATCGTCTCTGGTAATTCAAAATGCAGTTCCTCTTTCCTTCCATCTGACTTGTTCATCACTGTTACCACGATAGAAATTGTTCTCTCTTCACATTAGCTAAGAATCAATAATATGTTTTCAGTGTGAAGACAGCTTAATGGTTCCTTTTGATATGGAAAAGCTATTTTGGGGTGGACAGGAAAGGCAAGAGTCTGAATTTGTAAAGCAAAATGAATAATCTGTATTTTATTATAGTTAGGCACAATTTTGGAAGGCACTATCAATTAAGATATTTACAGCTATACAAAATACATTAAAGTGCTTTCTGAGTCACTGAGAATGGTGACAAATCTTACCTGTCCATCTTCATGTTCTATTTTAAGATTCTTTGAAAAATGTATTGTGAGATTCATTAAAATTCTGGCAGTTTAGTGCATGTAAACTTTTGAAAACACTAGTTTGACACTTTTACAGTGTTCTTCTCTTCATATATTTATGTGCTGCTTCTATGCGTTCCAATTGTTGCAAAACTATTACATGGAGAATTAAGTACAGGAGAATTCCCATTTTGTTGTTTTTAAATAAATGATTTTTTTCAGGACTTTTTATGCAGCCATTAGTTGTAAACCAGTTTCTAGCATGCTGAAAGCTGTATAAATGTATGGCGAATAATGGATCAACACTTACTGAGAAAAGAATGTTTAAAGACTGAAAATATCTCAACAGTGTTGTGTTAAGCATCTGTCTGCTAATGTATTAATTCCATGATTTTAATGGACTGTTTCCCTGATTAATCAATGACCTTATTCTCTTAAGCATATCTGTCAGGACTTGTCTTCCTAACAAATCTTTAAGCCTGGAGCATGTAAGGCTTCATCCTCATCTTCAAACTGTGTTAAGTCAAAAAAAAAAAAAAAAAAAAAAAAAAAAAACAACCCCACGTTGCGGTAATGTGGGCATCGCTTGTCCAAGAACATTAAGAACCTTGGTCAGGATCTTTTTAACCATAAAAGGATGCATGTTATGCTTTCTTGTTTTGTGTAAGTTGGAAGGGAGTGAAAAAAAATACAGAAGGAATTTTTATTACAGAGAACTATTTCCCTCCAAATAGTACACGAAGGAATAGTGTGTCTGAAAAAAGATTTTCTTGGCAGGGGAAGCACTGCTATGAACTACATGCTGTTGCTGATAAATGTTTTAGCTGTAGGTGAATAATATATTTAAAATTCAGGATTGGCAAACTGCAGAAACATGATAACATTACTTTTTAGACAGCTACTTATTTTTTTTCACCTGTTTGTGTTAATCTTTCTGTGGGTACCATCCCTGATAGTTGCTTGTCAGTTTCCAAGGATGAATGGTTGGAAGCTTACCTGTAAAGTGAAAAAAGTAAATGAACTTTGCACTGTATGCTTGCTGGAATCTGCAGAAGAGAGTTATTCAGAGTAGATCCACACTGGTGGTATACAGATGTGTATTGGTAGCAAAATACTTTTGTAATGCTTTTCAGAACATCGTGAATTTTTCTAGACATTGATATTATTTATGATGGGAAAGGATGCATTTTGTTTTAAGAAATTGTGAAGTCATTAAAAAAGAAAGTTCAGGACCAAATAACCACTTCTAGTTTTTCATTCACCTTCTAGGATTGCATTTCAAATTTTATCAGTATTAACAATATTCTACTTACCCTCAAGTAAAACTTGTGATGTAGAATTTCACATTAATATCTCTTGTTTATTATTGCATTTTTAAATTTCTTTCTATAGAACATTACAGATTGTGTAACCATGCCAGTTATTTGGAGGTACTGCATGCTGAAAAGGCAAGTAGGCAACTTTCTAGTAAGTGCATGTGTGTGTGTAATATGTGCTTGAAATTTCAGAGCAGTAATAAGACTCAGAAGAGTGCTTGTCTCATTTTCAGAAAAAGTCTGGGGAATGAAACAAAGTTTAATTATTTCAGCTGTATTTTACTATAATGTGCTTTATAGGACCTTAGTGTGTTACAAATAAAAGATTTAAAATTTAGATTTTGATCGATCAAATGTCTACAAAGAAATATATGAATAAGTATAAAGTAAGGAACGTATATTGCCATGTAAATTGTTAGAATGATGGTATGGCTTGAGTGAATATACTTTTTCAGTTTCTATTCCACAAATTCAGTGAACAGTGGTACAGTTAATTGGATGTGTGCATTATTTTTTTGGCAGCAATAATAATCAGGCTACCATTATTTGGAAACAAAGAAGCCCTGACACAATCATCCATGTTTAAAAAATACCCAATTTTTAGATTTAAGCTGATGTTTTGTCTGGAGTGATTAGCAAGGACGTACATTATAGTTGCTCAAATGCTTTTCCATGATTTGCAAAGATATTCATTATACTTCATGTAGTGAAGAATTGGCTAGTAGATTCATTTCCCTGTGTTTGTGTTAGAAAAAAGAGGTTTCTGGTCCTGGAAAGTAATCAAGGCAAGAAGTATTAATACTCCTGTTATGAAACCAGTGCATGCAATTTCTTAAAACCACGTACTTCAGATGCCTTTCTAGAAAGAGTGTTCTAATGGCTCACTTTGTGGAGTTCTGGCCAGTCAGGAGCTGGCTGAGGTCTTTAGGATAGTTGTATTCTGTGCTCATTGAAGTCAACGGGTATACGATCAGAGAACTATATTCATAAACATAGATTTTCAAACCATCTGAAGTATGAAGGTTAATTATATGGCATTACATAGAAAGGCTTCTTTGTGTTATGTGCTTGTTCTGTTTCAGAGGGATAAATATATACAAAAATTGAGGGTGTGTGAAGGCAGCAAAACCAGTTCAGACAGGTAAAAGCATTTGAAGTGGTGTCTTTTTCACCATTAATAGTTTACAATTTTTCTCAGTACTGCTGCATCAATATTATGAATCTTATTTTCAAGGGTACTTTACTCCTATAAAAGCTGAAATTTGACTCACCAGAGGAATTACTACTTTATTCTTTTAGTTCCAAGGGTTTTTTTTGTTTTTTTTTTTGTTTTTTTACTATCATTGGAAGCTTTTTGATACTGGAAATGTTTCTGCAACTTGAAATTTTGTCGTGGTTTATTTATTTATCTTGTGCAACAGTAATTAAAAGGAATAATATTAATAGTCTTTTATACAGTGGTGCAGAACTTGGCACTTGAAATCTAAAAGCTGAAAAATACTCACTAGTGCCTGATAACACTTCTATCTTTAGTAACATGTATTAATATCCACATTTTGAAATTGGGGAATTGCTTTATGATGTTCTTCTAGAGTCATACAGTATCAGAACAAAATAGATTTTGGTGTTTACCAGCTTCAAGCCACGGAGATTCAGATACAATTATTACTTTATCTACTTATTTTTCTAGTGGCTGTCGACCTACATTTAGTATGTTACTTATTAATAGGTGAGTACAGGCTGTTCTGTGTACTAGTCTTTGTCCATTTAAGTATTTGTTTATCATGGTTGAACTTTACACAATTTAAAGAGCTGTCATTCAGTACATGCTTTTAAATATTTAAGTAATGTCTTTTGATGCAGCAGTGTTGGAAGGAGGGAGGAAATGAGTATTTTTAATCATTTCACACTGAAAAGACTTGAAAGACTTCTCTTAGACTTTGATTTTAGTCCAGAGATATCTTGAAAATACTGCTTAGCCCATTTTAAGCATATTTGGAATTGCTACCATCAACTTTAAGTATGTGTAAATTTAAACTTACAAACATTTTGTCTGATAGACGCTCTAGAAATGCTTTTATATTGCTTTTCTTACAAAATGATTTAATGTCAGTCTAATTTGTCAAAATGAAGCAGAAGATTGGGGAAATAGTACTATCATCTATCTATGTGAGCAATGTCATGCATCAAATTCACATTATGTTACAACAAAGTAGACTTTCAGTGATGAGACTTAAATGTCTTTTTTTGCCCTTTATTGGCAAGTATGCATTCAAGCTTTTGAATGCAAATGGCAACTCAAGCTGTTGTGGTGTCAGGTTGATCAAATCAAACCTTCATTTCAGAAGATTCGGTTCTTTCTGTCATCGTCTTAGCTACATTATGACTGATCCAGCACTCCTTGAAAGAAACAATTGTTTCGTTGTTATGATACCAGCTATCCAGTATATAAGTGATGGTATTGTCTGTGCTGAGCTGCCAGGTCCCAGCATGTATATTATTCAGTACCAGCTCTGGCAAGATGGCAGAAAGTCACAATTACTTTTGCACCAGCCCAGGTTTTTCAGCACAGAACTCAAATCTCAGCACTAGGAGTAGACTGCTATGTGCTACAGTGGTTCTTGCCTTTCTTAAGACACAAGCTTACATCTGCAGCAACATCTACTAAGGGTCTACTACATCAGTAGGAGCAAGAATTTCCTTATATGAGGTTTGATTACTTACTCTGTTTGAGAGGAAGGGATAGTAAATGAGGCATCTTGTTTTTCAGGAGTAGTGTTGGTTGGGACAGTTCTTACTGCCTTGTTTGTACCTTCAGTATTCTTTGCAACATTTTGGGAACTTCAATATGCATGTAGAAGCTCTGCGTTGTACGAGACTTGTCTTCTGATTGTAGACTGGAAACTTAAATGAAGAGTTCTCTTTCAAACAGCAAATCTGTAGATCCCAAAGTAGATAGATCAGTTTCACTTATGACTACCTTATCGTTGCTACAGATGGGCAGAAGTTTATCATCTTTCTTGGTGAATATCTATTGTTAATTAATAAGGGTAACTTAATTTTCTCACTATTACGGCTAGGTAGCCTCAGACCACATTATGAAGTTCCCAAATGCTGAAATGTGGAAGATACCAGAGTTTCTGTGCTTAAATAAATAAATAAGGATTTGATACAATATTTTGGCAGACAAGTTTTTTCAGTGTTTCAAAATATATGAAGTGCAATCATTGAAAACACAAGTGAAATTGAAGTGCTTAATTTACTTTATTGGCAATAGCTACTAGCAATAGATTTTGTCAAGGTAGGCAAGTATCTACTGAACTTCTTTGTTAGAATAATGTTCTATTTCAGTTCTGCAGGTGAGGGTTGTAAGATCCAAAGTTTGCTTAGTTAAATCCAACTTCATTAGGTAGGAATTAACATAAAGATACACTAACTGTCAGAGGCTTATAAAAAGATATTAAAGTCCAACATAATGAACAGATACCACGTATCTACATTGCATGATGTTGTACTAGTTACTGGAACTATATTTGTGTCAATATCTCTTTAAAGTTTAGGTTTTTTATTCAGTTGCTTAAGTTCCCTAAGTAATTACAGCCAAGAAAAAGGAAATTCTATTAGACATCATATTAACAATATTACTACTTTGTAAGGTTAAAGAACATTGTTTAGGTCAGTGGGAATGTGTATTTCTCTAAGAATAATTTGTTTATTTATCTGAAAAAGTTGATCATGAGCATCACAGAATATGCTAAAAATATTTGTCGGAGACTTTCTTAACAGTCAGGGTATTGTCCTTATCTCCCATCATAGAAGTATGTTGTGGTTCCATTCATTGTCTTGATAACACATTTTTGCTATGTTTATTTCATGAAAATATAAAAACAAGAATGCACTCACTGTGTATTTTATAGAAAATTCATGCCTGATGCCTAGAAATGAATTTCTGTAGCATGAAGATTCAAGAATATATTGCCTCTTTTTGGCCTCAAAATCTAATCTCATACAGTTTCGGTGATCTTCAAAGGAAACACACTTCTGTATTCTAACCAATTAGTCCACCAGTGTTTTTAGTATAATCAAGTTATCAGATGATGAAGTACAGGCATTTATGGAAAGGTAATCTTTTCACATAAACAGTGAAAATGAAGTGTTTTTAAGAATTGAAGGAAGGGCTGCATTATTTAGATTTACAGACATTGCACAAAAATATCTATTTGAATAATAAAAAATGTTTTTTACTCTGAAAATTATTTCAAGTGAAGCATTTTGTTGCGGTCTGGTAGTGAATATTTTAAGTGGGTAGGTGTTCACCAACTGACATAAGGTATGGAAGATAGTTTTCAGTACCATTCATCTCAGTTTTCTTCAACACACAATAAGAGAAGGCATCATCTGCTTAACTCAAGAATGCATTATAGAGTGATGAAAATTAGCATCTATCTGTGTCCATTATATTTTTTTATTTTTCTTTCCTCTAATAGCTCTCCCTTGTATTTCTAAAAGTAATTAAAATCAACAAGACACAGTCTGAATTCTGCTTTGCTCCTCCTCCCCACATGATGACTGCAATGTTTACAGACTTTGAACCCTAACAGTTCAGACTTACCTCCTGTTCTGTTTTTAACCTTCCTTTAAATCAAGGCAGCATTTTGTCGTAAACTGTTTTCACTGTATCTCAGAAACTAAATGAATGACTTTTTCTAAGGAACTATACAAACAGCAGTCATTTCACCATCTGTCTTAAATCTCCACTTTTTAGGCTTTCTGAACATTAAGAACAGCTGATCATGGAACTTGCTTCATATACCCTTACTAGTCAGCCATCTATCTGCCTGTACAACAACATGCAGGCTTTCATCTTTCCTTCTCAGGCATGGCTTTTCAATCAGAAATAACAACCTCTAGGAGTAATAGAGTATTGCTGACAATACTCTGTGCATATTTTCACAAAGGATTTCTGTATAAATTTTCATGCCAGGAGTTTACCTTCAATGTTTCAAAATTTCTGATAAATTAGATTGTTCATTTCTTTCATTTTAACTTGGTTTCCTAAGGAAATGAGGCATTAAGTAACTATGTTGTCTGATGATGTCAGTTATGACCTCCCCTTTTCTCAAATAACTTTAAATATATTGACTAACCTTATCTGAAAGGCATACAGTTAGATAATTAAGCCTTTTTGGCGAGAGATACCAAGAATAGCACTGCCACTTAACACTGCAAATAAAAATCAATTGTTTAATGTACTTAGTTTGGTTGCATAGATGCTGTTGCCAGTCATGTGTGTTTATGTTCAGTGCAGTCAAGAAAAAGTGAAGGTGAAAAATTCGATTGCCCAATGTAAGTGTGTCATTAAGAGCATAAGAAAGAAGTGGATTTTCTTCACAACTAATGTAGGGGTAAAAGGACACAGATCGAAAAAAATACTTTGTGTTTTCTGCAAAACTGAAAAAGAAAATAAAATTGAAGTCCTTGGCTATTCATTGAATGCATCATCATAATGGAATTAAGCAATGCTGAAAAATCTAAACAGTTTGTGGTTTATGAAGAGGCCATCTGTGAAGATATCTTAGTAGAAAGAATCTTTGGATTCCACCAGCTGATAGACTGATTCAAAGCTTAATGTATTAAAATAACAGCTAATTTGCCAAAAGCTTGTGCAACTTCTGGAGCTTTTTGCAAAAGCTTTTTGAAGAGGTCTTCTCTTTACATGACACTGTGCTATTGTCCAACTATCTACAGAATACACAAACTCTGACAAAGTGATTTTGTGGTCAGGAACAGGACAAGTTGATTCCTCCTTCATCAATTGCTGTTTAGAAATTATACTGGATTTTTTATGTATAGTGATTAAAATCTTAGAGGTAAAATGTCTTTATGTGCAATTCACACAATAGTCAACAGCTTACTTTCTAATTTTTTTTTTCTAGTACCAAATCTTGACTGCAGCAAAGCTGAGGTAATATAGGTCACAGATCTGGCTCCATTCTGTATGATGTTAGGGGAGCAACCCAAGTGTGTGTTGTTACAGTAGGTGATGTTAATAGAAAGGACTTGCTTGAGTGCATCCTGCCAACATGTATGTAATACCCACAGACAGTGGTCTTCATTAGCAGTGTATCAGAAGGGGTTAGCCTGCAGAAACATGCATGTCTTACATGGTCAAATTTTTCTGAAATCTAAGTATTGAGATTTTTTTGTGAAACACTGTCGCTTGGGAAAGTGTATAAGGAATCAAGCTGCACAGTCTTCTGCTATCTAGTGGACTGCTTCAGTTTATCTAACATTTTAAGTGAAAATTTACTATTTAACTGAGGCTTTAAAACACTGCATCCTGACTTAAGACCATGCCTTCTACTCAAACTTGTTGGTTCTGATGCTGTCCATAAGACCTGAGTTATGGTTAAGTAGATTCTTGTACTTATGTGTATCTGGAATAAATTGTTTGGAAACTATTAGAAATAGTTTCTTTAAATTATTTCTTAGTGCCACGATTGAGAGTCTCCATTTTTTTTTCACTTTCTTGTTGGTTCATTTCGATGTCCTAGACTTTCTTGGTAGAATATTTTCAATGTTCTGAAATCTATCTTTATTTTCAGTTCTCTAACTTGTAGGTTTGTGTTAAAAGATATAAAATTCACAACTATTTGTATTTGCCTTGAACTAAAACTATTACAGCTGTCATCTGAGCAGCAAATCTTCATTCTCTGCTATCCTACTAAATAACATAATGCAGTCTTTCTCAAATACCATCTCTTATCTCAGGTAAACTTTTCATTTGTGTAGAAAAATAAAACTTTGGGGGTGTTACTGTACCACAAATACCAGTGTGTTCCAGTCTGAAACTGACTGTGGGAAAGAGTGGTCTTCAGTTAGTTCCTTTTCTTTCCTTTTCTTGTTCCAAGATAACTTGTGAGCACTACAGAAATGAGTTAACTACAATACAAAGCCTACATAAGGAAAAAAAAAAATTGAGGTGTTTGTTTTTGTCTCTGGACTTTCCAGATATCTTTATATATCTGCCTTCCAGATAGAAAAGACTTTATAAAGAGACTGCTCGTCTTTTAGCAATAGACCATCAAACATGTAGTTGCCACAATACCAGTTATTATAGTGCAACTAATAATTATAGTAATCTTGCAAAGATTAAAGTTTTAATATAACGCACCTTGGACGCCGCTTTCATAGATATGAAAATACCTGTAGAGAATACTTCTTAATTTGAGCACACGCTGTTCTTGATTAATGGAGCATGGCTTAATCTGCTCTCAGAATGAATGAAATAAAAGTTTTTTGGAGAGGAATATAAATAAATACAATTAGGTGTTGAATAGTTCCAGTGAAGAAAAAAAAAAGTAGATCTGTTTCATATATAATAAAAACAGACCAACAACCACTTACCATTACCACATATGTTTGGACACAGTATAGCCTTAAGACAAACTGCTGTCAAATGAGTGCAGTTATTCTGGGTGAATCTGAGTCAATTACTGCAGTAGCTAGCTCATAACTGAAGTTTACCTTTTAAAAGAACCTGAGAATATGCCACAGGAATATCTGAAGAGCTTATAATAAATTTGTACCAAGAAAGATGGAGATTAATAAATTGGCATATCTTCTCTTGAAATATAATCTTTGAACACATTCAATCATGGGCCGCTTCACCATGAGTTGCAGTTGATGATATTTCTTGATTTACTTGAAGTTAGTCTAGACAATACTGTAGAGTTTATTGTAGCAACCATCTATACTTTTGGAAGAAGTACTCAGGGGAACTAAAATGGAGAGTCCATTTCCAGCATATGCAGCTCAGTGGAGCTGTACTTAGATTATAAAATTAAGCCAGTCTGAGTTAGGATTAGATTTATGAATCTAACCTTTGTTTTCTTGGATTTGTTTTTCAGTGATGCTAGAATAGCAATTAACTTTATCTGATTTAGAAGATGAGATAAAGGCACTGAGTAACTATAAATTTATGATAGAATTTGAAGTAATGAATGAAATTGACCATTTTTCCTTGATTTCACAAATATAAATGAAAATACAGATAGATTTATTCCGAAGAAATCTGGTGTATTATAATTGTCCCTTAAACATGAGTTGTTACATTGATAATGAACTGCACATAACAGAAACATATGGCTATCACTTTGCTAGCAAAGTTACTGTAGTTTAATCCTATGCCTGCTTAGTCTACAGTACTGTGAAGTAATAAATGAAGGTCAATTATCTACATAGCTGTTAAAAACAACGAAAAAAAAAGTGAAGACAGGATATTGTCAGCTTTTGGAGTCAATGTCTAGCAATTTCTTCTATTGTGATGACACAAAAAAAATATTCATGTACTCTGTGGGTAGCTCCTAATTTTTTTTGTTGATGTACGCAGTCTATTTTTGTCATTATTTACGCAGTTCTACTTAGCAAGTTTTCATATCCACTGGTATTTGGCAAAATTGGACCTTATGTTAGAATTGTTTCTGGGATTCCGTATGTGGGGATATTTCATTGTATGCTATTTCGTTTATAAAATTCTTCTGTTAGAGCTTAAACAATAAGGACATATTGCCAGTATTAGTAATATTGTTTAGCATATTCAGTCTTCATTAGCATGGGCTTTTAATTGACTTTATCTCATTGCTAAAATCTAAACCTGAAGTAATACCATCAGCCCTTCTCATTCCCTAGTACTTTTTTATATTCACAAGGAATTCATTTCTTTAACAACGTGTGAGTTTGGACAATTATGCATTTGTGCTACTTGATTTTTTTCTTGCAACTAACATGAAGTTACAGCATACAGAATGAGAACAGTGGGCTAAATTTTAGCTCTTCTTGATGTCCGGAGAATACCAAGATAGGCTTCTAACATCATATTTAGTCCCCAAAGTAAAAAATGATAAACATTTTGTTTCTACGTGTTTTACATGAAATATCAAAATAGTAGAAGCAAATCTAAAACAGCAAATTGCTGATTGAATTAAAGATTAAGTAGAAGAATTGACCTGAATTTGGCAGTTGCAGAGAAATCCCAGAATGCATGCAAGTTGAATTTCCCCTTTCTCTTGATCATTAAGATATAATTGACAACAATTTTTTTCACTGATAAAAGTGGCTGTTTTCTAAGCAGATTCTTATCAGGAAAAGCTCAATTTTTTCAGACTTTCAGCTGGGTAACGAACATAGAAAGTTAACTACTGATATGTAACATCACAGGTCTTAATCTGCTTTTTCACAAGGTTTCTTAAGTATTGGTTTCTTTTTTTTTTCTTGGTTTTTTTTTTTTTCCCCTTTCAAGTAATGTCTCATTCAATTTTATTTTTAAAGGAGTTTCCAAATCTATACATTTATTAAGCTCTTCTTTAAACTCTACAATATTTTTTCCTCAAGGAAGTGTCATAATGTGTCCCGCTATATGTCTACATCCACTACACTAAGGACTTTTGAAACTGATACATGGAAGTGAGCTGATGCTCATGATGAAGCAAGAAGTAATAGTTAGAAACATCTGGCAGTATGTTTCTTACAGCGGAGTGGAGCCCAGCGAATAAATCACCCAACAAATGTCCAGGCTTCAAAATTGATGGCATCAAACTTGTTTGAATTCTGAAAATAATTTAGGCTTTAATTTCTTAAATTCTCTCTCTGAAACTACTAAAGGAAAAGCAAGCTATTGAATACTCTTGAACTTGTGATTTAGACTATGATCAGAATCCAGCTCTTCCTTGTGTGATCACGTTTTCCTGCTTAGTGAAAGACATGAGGCCAAGAATAGAGGGTGTTCTGCTCTCTTGATTGGCACATCCTGAAATGCTGAGCTGTTGACTGTGTGCAAGTATTTCTGGGCCTTGAGGGCATTGGATTAGGTTTACAAAAAATTATCCCTTGTATCTTTTGAGTGGGTAATGTAAAAGGTAAATATTTTTGCAAATTCAAGGATAGTATCAGTATTAATGGCTTTGGAAGTCTTTACCATTAAATCATGGATCCAGGTATTGTTAAAGAAAGTAATACTACTACTCCATATTCTTTATCCTGCATTGGTGGTGATGAATACACTGGTGAGACAGACGTGGGAGAATATCTGGTGATAGAATCTCTAGATGAGATCAGTGATGTTATCAGAACCTATTTTATGTTTGCAGATTCTGTATTATTTGGTGTTCCTGCGTCCTTTCCCAACCCTTGGCATCAGTATCTTCTGTCTGTAGTCAGCTGTTGGAAAGATCCATCCATTTCACATCTAAGGGATCTCAGTCAGTGCTGGTGTGCACCTCAGTATTATACTAGTTGATTGGCACCTGTGTCCCACTGAATGTTAGGGCTCACTGTGTGAAATTGCTGTGATCCTGTGCCAGTTGTTTACAAAGGCATCAGTGTGTAAAATCTGTGAATATAGATCAGAATGTGACTTCTATTATATGTAAGACAGAATAATCTTGTGATTTTTTTCTCATGTTATATAACTGATTTACATGTGTGTAGATGTGAACCTTGAAAAACTGATATTGTAAAACTTTTTGACTAAGACAATTATTATCACTCATTCCAGCATCCCTATTTTTACTGTAGCAGGATCTACCATCGCACGAATGCAAGAAAAAAAGCTGTTTCTCTGCTTACCAAAAGATTTTTTTTTTTTACAACTGGTTTTTACAAGATACTGTTTGACATCAGTATATTTATACACTTGTGTACTCAATTACACTGTGAACATTGCTTGCTGAAATAATGAATGTAAATAGGGCTCATGGGGACAGGATGCTTCAACTTGCACATTCTTTGTACAAAGCAGAAAAAGCATCACCACCCCCTCATCCCACTCTTTTCAGATCCTAGAGGGATAAGAGTAATATGCAGACAAAGGGGTAATAGAACTCTTGAAAAGAAATACAAATATTGTACATTTGAAATAAGAATGCATAATAAATAGCTTTCTAATCAAAAGTGCTGACTTCAATGCAAAACATTACCGTTATTCTCAGGAACCAACAACTGACAAAACTTAATACTTGCACTTGCATCTCCTTTTAAAAGAAAATATGAAATATTTTTAAATCAGGTCAGCAGTACGAAGCTGCAACGGTGAAAGAGCATTGAGCAACCGTAACTTTGCTTGCTTTTACTTTACACTTTGATTATTCACTTTTTCATCTGTGAAATCTTTCTTGGTACTTCCTGGTTCACTGAAGACGCCTCAGAATATGGCTTTACACTGGCATTTCTGTTGTGACCCATGTAATGTATAGTATTTCTGATTTTACAGAGCAATAGTCACTGAACCAGGAGCATAAGAATATGTGGAGATAAAGAAAAAGCTTTTATTAAAAAGTTGAATTGATTTTAAAAAATATATATACTCTTAGCCTGACCTTCAACCACATCATGATTACAGAAATGCCAGTTTCCCTCTAAATTAATTGAAATCATGGACTGATCCATTAATGTTTGTTTTGTCGATTTACGTTTCAAAAATACGAATATCCCTATATACAAATATCCATAGTGTAGAAAATGTAAACTTGAAAATTGGACAGGTGACTTGGCAGGAAAATTATTTTCTTTCCAATTCTATTAATTGTCTGTTCATACTCTAGTTAAATGTGTGGACCTTTATTAGCAGATCTCGTTTTCCAGTGGGACATGAGTAGCTGCTCTTTAATTTCTGCAAGGACATTACTATTTTTAAACAGATTGGAAATCAGTAGTATAGAGAAGAATGTGAATATTGCTTTCTGAATAAACTGTATTTCAATCATCTCAAGACTTCAGCTGGAGAGATTCGAATCTCAGTGAAACCCTAATAAAAGATTCCAAGTTGTACAAATACACAAATGTTTATCTCTATAAGCGAGTTTAAAAACATGGGGCTTACGTTTAAAAATGGATCCTAACTACAAGTTGCAGAAACAGCCTGATGGCTTTGAGGGATCTGCAAAGCGACAAACCACGCAGCAGTGACCTGCATAAGTCATCTAAATGAGTAGTGTTTCATGGTTGTTGGTTTTTTTTGTATCTATTTGCTTGTTTGTTAAGAGCATTTGAAGTTTGTTTTTTTACATTTAGAAGTATTGTAAATGTGCTTTATTTTTAAATGTTGTTGTTTCAAGTAATTAATCCTAACTATATATATGTGAAAGAGTCTTGTTTTGTGGTGTTTGAATGTGGGGGTCCTACAGGATGGCTATAGATCTACATTTTTTATTCCTAATGTGGTTCTTCCAAGTTTTAAAGGTGTGAAAAATAGATAACAATACAGAGAGAGGTGTGAAAGAAATGTCTTGTAGTGTATGTATTTAGCAAGGAAACACCTTGGCATGTGGCAAGGCAGTACAGATAGAGCTTGAACCCTAAAGTACAGATAGAGCCTGAACCCTAACAGTCTTGGCATTAGTTGTATTGGTACATAAATTTCGAATCTTCAATATCGATTGTGTAGGATGAGAAATTTAAGTAGAGAACATCTAAAATAGTTAAGAAAATGAGTCCTCCCTAAAATGCAAACACATAAGCAAATGTAAAGCATACGACTGAAATACGACGCTAATTTTGCTAATCAAACCCCCAGTGAACAAAGTAAATCTTCTTTTCCTCTCTCTTGCTGCCTTGTTGTCCTTAAATGATTCTTGGTTTAGGATACTGGTTTTATTAGTCCGAGTATTAATTTTAATTCTACTTATCCTTTGTTTGCTCTTTATCCATGACTTCCTAACTGAACAAGACTTTTTAAGGCACTCGAGCATGTTTTCCATACAGATAACTTTAAATTTAAAAAAAAAAAAAAGTCAGTCATTGTTTACAATAAATTTTAAACAGTCATTTATCTCAGATACGTGCTTATAAGAAAATATTTATATTACTGGTCTTGTGGTTTCAAATAGATTCTCACACTGATGCTCAGATTGTGCTGTCCTTTATTTTGCTAGTAGCAGCACTGATGCCAGCAGAGCAGTGTATTGGTATGTTTGTTGGCAGGGGAAAGAACGTCTTCATTTTGGAGAAGAGTTTTTGTAGTGCTTTTTTATTAAGAGAAGAATGTTTTTTGACAAGACAACATGGTTGTGGTGTAAGTGGGTGTCGTAGCTGTTCACTGATTAAGGAGAGACGGGATAATCCATGTAAAAAACTGAGTTTTGAAATCTCCTGGCACTTTGTGCAGCCCATTATTTATAGGATGAAGTTCTGTAAGACTGAGTGCCCAATCCTGCATTTTGGCCATGACAACCTCAGGCAACACTAGAGGTTTGAGGCAGAGTGGCTGGAAGACTGTGCAGAGGAAAAGGAACTGGGAACGTCGGTCAGTGCTTGGCTGAACATGAGCCAGCAGTGTGCCCAGGTAGCCAAGAAAGAAGGCCAATGGCATCCTGACTTGTATCCAAAATAGTCCAACCAGCAGAAGCAGGGAGGTGGTCGTCCCCTCTGTGATGAGTACCATGTTCAGTTTTGAGCCCCTAGTTACAAGAAAGACATTGAGGCTCTGGAATGTATCCAGAGAAGGGAAGTGAAACTGTGAAGGGTCTGGAGAGTGAGTCTTACGGGGGAGCAGCTGAGGGAACTGGGATTGTTCAGTCTGGAGAAGAGGAGCCTCAGAGGAGATTTTATTGTTGAAGTGTTGAATAAATTTAAGTCCTAGGAAACAAAAGCAGGATTTATGAATGTATGAAAAAGAAAAACCAGCAATCTAGATTCCGAATATTGTTTCTCCCTTTCTGTGTCATTTTTATTCTATTTCTTTTTGTGAACATTCCTAGCTATGCAAACATTGAGGTTTTAATCTTATTTTAATACGAATGTGATACCTGATAGTATAGCTGGTAGAGCTGTTGTGCTTGTATTTAAGTTTTAGTGAATGAATTGAAGTTTAAGATCATTAGCATCCTACTTGTCAGTCTCTTTTTAAAAATTATAAAGTATCTGCTATTCTGGTGTCATTAAAATGTAGTTAATGAATACAGTTCAGTCAACATGTGGGAATGATCCTCTTCCTTGTATGTCTGGTATACAAAATTAATATTTAGAAGCATTTTTGCTCACCTGAAATCAGTTTTATTAACACATCAGAAAGGATACCCCAATATTAATTTTAGACTGGGCTGCACATGGGAAATTTATTCTAATTTTGAATTCAATACTTAACAAAGTGTTTTCTTGACCTTTAAAGGCATCTACCTTGTTTTCTGAGACTTTGTTTTTCAGACCAAAGCAAACAATATTGCTGTGATGAATGTGTCACCACAACTTTTCATGTTGTCAGAATAAATTAAGTTTTATTCACCTAAATGACATGAATGTTGAAAGTTGTGAATACTCACATGTATTTTCATGGACAAGGACATCATTCTTTCTGTTTAACCTTTTTACTTTTTCCTAAGCTTTTCCTAACAGCATTCTTTACCGTACTCTGGCAGCAACTTGTATTGAGTAGTGGTAAATTGCCATAGCTGTAATAAAAGAAAATTGTCTAGGCAAAACATATCTCAGTTCTTGTCTTAGAGAAGTGGAAAGCATTTCTATATAAAAGTCTGAAAGCAAATGTGAAAACAACCAGTGAACACAAATAAGCAAATAAAAAAACAAATACTTGGGATGTTACTCACACTTTTAGAAAAAAATTAACCTATTTTTGATGCCCAATGGTGTAATTAAATGTCTTGCCCAGTGCTCAGAAGATACATAATCATTTGATTTTATTTTAATGAAAAAGTCCAGTACACTGTCTCTTTTCAGATTCTTCGAAGTTCTTCCCAGACTATGATTTTCAAGTTTCTTTTAAAATAGGAATTACTCTGAGCTTAAACCATTTCTTTGCCCTGACCGAGTTAGGCAAAAGTTTTGTTGTCGTACTCTGGGAGAAGGAGTGTGTTTTTAGAACATTTCAGTACGGTGGGCAGTGCATACAAGGTGACTGCCTTTGTTTTCATTCAAGATCCTATTTAAAGAATAAGCAATCCTTGATCAGACCTGGTGGATTTCCTGGAAGATAGTAGAAAGAATTTCCTGGTATAATTACATATTCTCCCTAGAGTGGAGCAGATTTCTTAGTCTCATTTCCCACTTCATGTTCCTTAACCTATGTTCCTCTAGCATTTAACAAACATTAAATATAGAAGAAGGTTTGGAGAACATGTAACTACTTGTATCAAAGATGACTAGTGAAGTTCCTATGCTTTAAGAGTTGCTTGTGCTTTACTTGATGATTATTTTTTGTATTATTGTATGCTGTCATTTGGAACAAAAAGGCCAGGTATTGCTTACCAATATGAAGCAAGTAGCCCATTGGTACTGATACATCAAACAGCAGTATGTATTCTTCTCTGATGCAATTCATATTTCAGTTTCAAAATGAATTCTTTTGTTCCTTTCTCAGTTGTTAGTAAGCGTGATTCTGAAATAGGTATTTATCACAAAATATCACGTCAGGTTCAGTTGTGAGGTAAATTACCATTCTGATTGTTATTCTCCTGCACTTCTCCTCTGGAAACCTTTTTCATCAGAAAGAATCCTGGTATATGAATTGCACACTCCATGAAGCTGACTAGTGTGGTATGGCTGAGAATGTGTGTGCTAAGACTTCAAGTTGTCATAAGCTGGCTGTAGATATTAGCATCAGCAGCTACTCACTCTTCTATGTTCTCAGTTGTATTCTGCCTCTCTGTTCCACCTTTCCCCTGCTCCTTCTTCACATCTCCCAGGTTGTAAATTGAGTGTATCCTTTGCTTTTGTTATTTCAAGCGATCTCATCCTCTCAGAATCATACTACAAAGACAGTTATACAGCACTTGTCAGAGCTGAAAGGCCAGAAACCTCCTGGAAGAGATTGGAGAGATGAGCTGGGGACTTCTGAAGTGGATTTGGCCTATCCCATATAGTTTGGATGTTAGCTGGCTTATCTGCCCCAGAGGCTTCTGCAGCATCAGCCCTTTATGACCCCTCTTTGCCCAGAGGATCATGCAGTAGGTTGAACATATGCTTTTCATTACCTCAGTTCTATTCCCAGACCAGTCGTTTAAGGTCCAAACTTAGCACCCCTACCAGAAACCCTGCACCCTTACTTTATTTCCCACCAATCCCCATACTCAAAATCGCTTGTAATTCCCAAAGCACACCAGTACTCTCTTCCCATACAGCCTTCCCATCCCTTCCACCAAATTTGATGTTTCTTTTCCTTGTTCTTTCTTTAGAGTTAACCTGACTTTTATACCTTAGTCCACTGCATGCTTTTTTTCCCCATCTCATAGCCTCCACCTCTCAAGTGTTCCACTTGAACTGAAAAGCAAGTCCTGGCACTGCCCAGTTTGTTCCATGCCAGTAATAAAAATACCTCTTCTTGAAAGAATATTCTAATAAAAGGAAGCAAGGAGATTTTTTCTCTTGATAACTAAAAAAAGATAATAACTTATTTTCCAGAATCTGCATCTTTAAGCTCTAATGTACAACTTGGTTAGACTCCAGGCACAAGAGGAAATGGGTTATAGCAGTTGTGACTGTGTGGAGCAGATGTTTTGGTTGGACGGGCTATCAACCATCTGACTCATAATAAATTGTCAGTTCCAGTAAATTCCCAGTTTTCAATTACAGTAGGTAGGATACAAGAAAACAATGCCCTTTAGATGATATGCTTGAAGTGTTTTTGATGATTTTCATACACAAATCATACTAACTTTCTGAAAATGTGAAGCATTTTGCAAACAGAGCAACTGTAAACGTTATAGTGTGCTTTTAATGTAAATATAGCTTGATATGAATGACATCTAACAAATAGTTGTTTAGATAGTGATATACAATTAAAAATAGAACGTTTAAGTCTTGAGACTTCTCTGAGTCTTACAATACCTGAAGTCTTTTCCTCAAGTTTCTTGAGGAAAAACGGAATTCTAAAATCACCTGTAACTTACAATTTCATCTGTCCTGTGCTGTATTTGTATTTTCATGTATCCTTTTGTCCTTCTGTGTAAAAAGTACATGTTTAATGAGCATTTCATCTGCACTGGCTAAGTTAGCAAAGAGTAAATTTGAATGAAATATCATGAGTTTTCTCTTTACGCTTGCCTTGTGGAAAAAAAAAAACCCTCTTCCTTCCCTCCAACCCCCCCTCGAACACCACAGACACAAAAAAAAAAAAAGAAAAAGAAAAAAAAATCTGAGCTAAAGTATGAGTTGAAAATGTGTAGGGTTTTTTTGTTTTCTTTCTCATCACATTGCTTTACTATGTACATTTGCAGTTCCAGGGTACTATGGAACTTTTAGTTAAAAAGATCAGCTATGCAAGTTTCGTATAAACACAGGAAAACACTTGCAGTTCTTGAGACAGAAAGCTATTTGTTTTTAATGTTTGTTTTGTACATATTTTTTTCATGTTTGATTTGTATAGGTGTTTTCTGTAATGAGGAAAAGATTATTTTTTGAAATAGAAACATGCAATAACAGGATGACAGAAAGACACCGTGAAAACTCATGTTGGATCTTTTATATTATAGTGTGCCAGAGATTTTTATTAGCAATCATAAGACTGTTTTGGAAAATCTAATATATGTGCATTATCACTAGCTTAGCTAATGATCTCAGATGTTTTTTTAGAAACATTCAATTTTCAAACCTCAAAATTCCTGTGGCCCAGGATGTATCCTCCATTCTGTGCAAGATCAGTTTAATAATATCTTACATAAAGTCTTAGGTAGAAAATGTTCTGTGAGTATGAACCAGCATTCTAACATGGCAGCTCTAACGTTGGATGCTAATTTTTATGTGAAGTTGCCATTCTTAATTTTTAGAACATCAAATTTTTGTAAAATGTATAATTAGTTGTTTTAATAAAATCCTTCAGCAGTAAGTGGTGTGGGTCAAATACAAATCATGAAAATCACCTTGGCTATTTAAATTTTAAAAACGTATTGTGATTGGAGTTCAACAGCACCTTTTGTTTTCTAAAGGGGAATAAATAGTCTTGAAGTAGCAATTGAATGTCACTCTTTCTCTTGATGCTAAAAAAAAAAAAGTAAAAAAAGAGAGGTGATTTTGTTTTGCTGCTTTATTTAAAAGTTGCCTGCTTTTTGAGAGAAATAGACATGCTGAAATGGGAAAAGGAAAGACGAGACATTGCCAGTCAGAATTTGATAAGGAATGTATAAACAGCGTTTGCCTTTGGACTCTTTTATGAAAGGGAAGGATATCAGTTCCTGTGCTGGAAAAATGTCATTGCCTACTGCTACAGACATGTATCATTTCACCTGATCATTAACAAGTTTGTAGAAATGACCAGAAGAGATATCACTGAAGGAGTTAAGCTGTGACTGGCACAGACAGCATCAAAAAAGTCTGTTAATTTAAGTCTCTCTACAGTTTATCTGTAGGACATGTGTTTTTGATTTAGTTTTATAAATGACACTTCTAACAGACATACTAAGGATAAATGCAGTTCTACCAAGCAGATCCTTTCATAAATAAAAGGAACAAAGTCTGAAAGAAATAATCACTATCGTGCAAATACAAACGGGCTTCATCATAAATCTGTGGCCATCTGAGCAACCAGGTTGAGCAACTCCTTAGTGTTACTGCATCATGTCTTTTTAAAACCTATGGGAATGCTGCCTGTTTTGTTGTTGTTTTTTTTTTTTAAGCTACAGTTTTAACTTTGCAAGTTTGCAGGTAAAAAATATACTTCTACTTGAAAAGAGGTAGTTAGAGATGAATGCTAATTTCTTTATTCAGACTTGCATTGGACAGTAGCTATATGAATGTAATGTGATGATGTGCTGACAATGGTAGTTGTATTTTGTGTATTAGTTTTGTAAATGAAAAATATTATGTCTCAGCTTATTGCTCTTAATGCACACATCAACTTATTGCATCTCAACATGCCAAGATGTTACACTTCTTTATGTACTTTTTTGCTTTTCTGCTGTGAGTCTTTATATTAAAGTAGTTATTAGTGAGTGCACATTGTAATAATACTGTAAGGGGTAATGGATGTTGTAGTGATGTTCACTAAATTTTTTTTTCCTCATTTTGCTTTTCTTTGATCAGTAAGCACCTGAGTGGTATTCTAGAAGTGGTATTCTGATCATATGCGTGATAGCAAAGTATTTGTGCACCAAATTCAGCATTAAGTAGATTTAGTTTTGTGTAAAGCATGTAGATTCTCCTCTGCAAGTAAATGTTTTGACAAGAATTACAAAAAAAAAGAATGTGGTCTTGAGAGAACTATCTACATACACAGGTATGCATTATATATACTTGTCATTTCTTAAAGAATGCCTCTTACAATAAAATATTTTAAATAATTAGCATGACTGTTTAGTTTATATTAATAGTTCTTTTCATTTTATTGACAATTAGCAAGTTAATTGTAAAAATTCAATTGATGCCGTACTTGGCTACAGCAGTGAAACCCCATCTGTAACCTGATGGTACCCCATCATGAAAGTGATTTATTTTCATCCTTGATACTGATATGGAGGGTTATCCTGCAACTGCAGCTTAAAACAGTGTTTCATTCCCAGTCCAACTGTGCCTGTAGCCATTTTATAGGCATTCTTAGGAGTGCGCTTTTCTTTCAGCTATTAAAATAGAGCAGTACATCATAGCAGAATTTAAGAAAACACTTCCAGATCTGTCTTATTTTTATGCAAGACAATAAGGGTGTTTTTTTGTTGTTGGTTTTTTTTTTTTTTAAGACCTACTCTTCCCTTCAGCTTATCACTAAATTTCTTGGCATGTTGTGTTCTGCACGTAGAAGGTAACATGCAGCAAGTCTCTCTGGACGCTAACAGTTCCAGTCCTGCCAAAGCTCCACATGGCACGAGATTTTCTTCCTGAAACCACTCAGCAGTCGCTTTTTTTCCCCCAGTTTGGGCAGGATCTTCAAACAATGTCTTAAGTGGTTTCCATGTTCCTTCCTCCCAGCTGCGTGTAAGGCAGACCACACCAGGGCACGCTGCACCATGTTGATCCTGCGCTGAGTGCAGATCTGCTGGGTTATCTGTTTCCTCTCATAGTTTTCCAAAGCGGATAAAAACAAATGCATCTTGGCAAGTTGCTATGCACATATGCATAAACATGTTAAGGGACTTCTGTTTGTGTGCAGCAAGTGGCACCATATTACTTGTGCTAGGTGAAGATGCTGGTACTGCTCTAACACAAATTTGGGAGTTCAAATGCAGTTGTTTTCAGCAGATATTCAGCTATTCTGGGCTGTACGTGATTCGTGAGTTGGAGACATATCAGATCTTATCCAGAAACAAAATTTGTTCTACTTGATCCGAAAGTTGTGCCTGATTGTTCTTATGCAAAAAGAGCCTTAACTGTGAATGCATTTATATTGACTGTCTTAATACTTAGTGTGTTTTTTTTTGTTTTTTTTTTTGTTTGTTTGTTTGTTTTTTACAATACTCTTTATTATGCATGCAGCCTTCTGAAAGTAATGCAGGGATTCAATTTGTGGGAAGTCAAAGGACAGTAACTTCTAGATGCAAGTTTCTAACTGCAAAAAAATTCTTCAAAGCAAAGGAGTTGAGTACAGCAGAAAATATGTACCATGCACTTCTTTGAAAAATAATAAATGTGAAGTCTGTTGTCCTAATTATATGCTACTGTAACATAAAATTCCTTGGTGTTTGTGTCTGATGTTAATACTGAACTGAGAATTCTTAGTAGTGAAATCTAGATGTTTACTTAAATATGTTTTTCTGCCATCTGAAGAGCTACATTACTGTATACTTGCTAAGTAATAAGTAATTTTATTTTGATTCTTGGAGTTAAGCACTACAGAATATCTTTCAAGTACTAATACAGTAAGAAATTTTCAACCTATTTTTCAGCAGTCACATTTTTGATTCCCCATTAAAGTATCTCTTACATAAATTGGTACTTGACTGACTCGTTATCTGTAAGCTTACAAGGATTCATTTTGTTGTTTGTATCTTTCTTATTTTTATGTACAGGATGTGAATGAAGATCCTGGAGAAGATGTTGCACTTCTCTCTGTTAGTTTTGAGGATGCAGAAGCTACTCAGGTTTTTCCTAAGCTGTATCTCTCTCCACGCATTGAACAGTAAGTGAGACAGTTTGTTCTGAAATGTTTTTTTGTTTCATCTTTGAACTATTCATACTTTCCCTGAGAAATGTTGGCTAGGTATATGGTCATATTGCTTTAAGCTGCTTAAACTCATAATGTTTACTGTGTGTGCGTGCGTGGTGGAGAAATGACAGATCTTCTTGCTTGTTCTGTGTCTGACTGGATCACATATGGATGAAGAAATTATTGGCCACGTCTAGTACCATTTTAATCCATGAAGAGTATCATGCTGAGTTTTCCTGTAGCATTATGTTTTGAGTGTCTCCTATGGTACAACGCACTGATATCTTTTTTGTGGAGTAATATTTAATTATGATGCATACATATAAATGCTCATATGTGTATGGGTAAGTTCTCTGAGTATATGTAACTCTTTTGGTTAAAGAGCTGTAGAAGGCCAAGGGCTTTTTAAACTGTGTTTTATGAATTTGCATCTTTACAAAGTTACTTTTTTCCAGGAGAATATCTGAATATTTAATTTTAAGGTTGTTGGACAATGCAGTTGACAAATACCATTGCTGAAAAACTCCTAAAATGGAAGGCAGTCAGTCCATTTTCATTAAATTGTTCTTCAGTTTCTGGAATTAAGAATGCCTTAGTGCTCCTCCTATTTTAGTGCATTATCTGCTTCAAAATGTAACAATATTAGACTTTTCAAGTATTCACCAGTCAAGGTAATCTAACACAATTTCAGTAATATTTTGTTTTTCTGATCAATATTGCAGTGACTTTCCTTTGAACTGGTGATAGCAGTTCCTGGTAGAGAAGTTGAGGTTTCACTCAGCAGGGTATTGGTCTGGATAAGATGCTGGGTGCCATTTAGAAAAACAAATTCAAGATTTGATTTAGATAAAGACAAAAGATTTCCAAATTTTTTTTTTTATTTAAGAAAATGTAGATTACATGCACACTTGTTAATATACATACACGTGAATAAGATGCTTAGCAACTTTTCAATTTTTATATTTTTGTCAATTCTCTACCTTTCATCGACAGTTGAGAGCATAATTGTACTCAAACATGTGGTTATCCATCAGTGTTCCAAAGGATTCTTTTCTCAACTGCTGCTAATGGCAGATGGGCTGTCACTAGTTTCTGTTGTGTTTTCAGCTCTAGTCACATGTTGACTGTTAACTGTATTTTAGGCCACTCAGGTATATGTAAATGACCTTTGTGCTAATTAATGTATTGCTGATTTTTTCCTTTTTCCAGTAGTGTCGTTAGGAAGATGTTAACCTCTTGAGTAGCAGAGCAGAATAGCAATACAAAAATGCACTTTGCTTTCCATAAAATATTGTATTTTCTTTCAGTGCCCTAAAGAACATCTGATTTTATTGTGCTGTGTATACCAGTATAACAGAATGATATTTGGATGGTGTTAATACATACCTGATAAATGACATACTTATTGCTTTGTAATTTATATCTTACAAAGTCTTTTTAAAAATCATACCAGTATTACCTGAAGTTCCATGCCATGCCTTCTCATGTTATCTGTATATCAATCTTGGAGATACTGCACCCAGAAAGCATGGCTCTGTTTCAATCTGTCCTTGTTTAAAAATGTTCATCATGGTGTCTAGATATTGGTAAGCCATAGTTACCTAAGAGTTGAGAGGGAATGAGATTGATTACTTATGATTCAAGTTCACTGTTACTTTTCAAAGTAACCTAATGCAGTGTTAATGTAATCAGCTTTTACTATTTCATGGCATAATGTCTCTTACTTCCAGCGCAAGTAGATTTGCTTGATTGTGAGCTGCTACACTTTCCTGTATTATACTGGCTACTTTTTGTTCTGTGAAAAAATGCATAGGTATGTTTTCAGTGTTTGTTCAATTGAGCTATAATAACAAAGACACGTTTGTCTTTTGCTCTTTCCCAAACCAATCTCTGTTCTGTTTAGCAGAAGCTGACAGTCCAGATATTTAACTTTCCAATGTTTGGGAACTGAAGCAACAATGCGTACTTCTTTATACTTTTTGCCAAAAGTACAAAAAGCCTCAAAGGGCCCTGAGGATTAATTTTAATGACTTGAGGCCATGGCATTTTACATTTGAATTGTGTTCTGCTTATGAAAGTTCTTTCCCGCTGCTAACAATAATTGCATCTACAAGCACCATGTAAGCAAATTACTGGTGTATTTTTTTATGCATCAGATTTTGAGGTAGAATAATTAGTATTTGACAGTTCCACCCATAACCTTCCCAAGTATTAAATAAAACAGGAAAAATACCAAATTCCCACAATTATTTTGTTAATACTAATTCTGTTCACCTTAGGAAGAACAAGCAAACAGGAATAGCATTGTCTTGATGTATAAAAAAACATTTGCAGATAAAAATGCTTCAGCTTTGGAGAGAAATAAGAGTAAACTGTCTGCGTAAAATGAGTTATCTCCAGCTTTCCCAAGAGATTTCATTGCTTTTGTGATCCACCATATAAATATGTGTTCCTACATTTTCTAAAAATGACGCTTACCCACAGATCTTGTCAGCAAATTTGAGCCCTAGCAATATGAATATAGTGTTTTTGTTTTGAAGTGTTATTGTAAAGCACATTTGATCTATTTTTAGGTGAATGGTAAACATAGTACTAGTAAGACTGATTGCTCATTGTCAGAGACTCTAAGAGATTTGTGAAGTGTGGGAAATACCCATTTTTTATGGTTTGGAGATAAGATGCTAGATTTGAAAAAGGTTGTCTTTTAGCAGGAGATAAAAATGCAGTGCAAAGGTATTTGTTGTACAGGTGTCGATGTTGGTATTCCATTGACTTCACTGCAAAGAGTGTTAAGTCCAGGTCTTACAATTGAAACACAAGCAAACGAAAAAAACCCTCAGAACCAGCTCGTAGGGTTGGGAAGCATGTTGGTTTGTAAACATCTCAACAACAGTTAAACATAACTATGCGTGATTTAATTCTTTCATTAAAACTTCTGCATTTAAAAGCACTCCTTTAAATATCAATCATTTAAAACATGTTAACCACAATTGCTTATTAATATATCCTTACTTTGAAATCAGTCGCTTATGTTTTTTATTTTCTTTAACAATTCTTATTCTTCATTACATTACGTCAGTAGACAGACACAGAGCTAATAACAGTTGCTTTTAATGATTTTAAAAGGTAGATCAGTCAGAGTGACACATGGGATACTGATTATACGTTACAGTTTAGATAATATATATAATATATGTAAACACAACCAGAAAGAAAAAAAAAAAAAAAGCAAGCAGCAGCACTACCATAGTATCATAATAACAAGTTCCTACATGCTTTTGGAGAAAATGATGTGCTGGTAAACCTCACAGACACGCCACCCAGCTTGAGAGGATGATGCTTGTCAGCATCCATTTGTGCCTAGCTAGTTCTCCTTCCTCCTCTGAGAGCAGAGGTGGTCACAGGATGCTCCTCATCCCCAGCTTTCAGCTGCTCTGCTTTGGGGAAAGGTTCAGAGCTGAGCAGCATCAGTATCCAAAGCTCCCCACGTGCTGATCCACTTGACCTCTTCCTCCTCCTAAGTTAGGAAAAGAGGTATTCTGAGGCTTTGCCTGCACTGTTGTGTGCACTTACCTGCATGGTGAGGAACTGCTGGGCTAATTACCTTTTATGTCTCTGCCATATTTCTATACATTATTCATAAAGTCTCTGACTATAAGACCTCTTGCTTGCTCAAATTATCTTTCTCAGTGGTAGAAGACTAGGTATCCCTGTGGATAGGAAACTTATGATTAAAAATCGATTGTATCTTTGTTTTTCATTTGCTTAAAGTCACCAGAATCTAAATCCAAGAAATAGGAAAGAGTCTGAACAGCTAATTTCTATATTAAAATGTTCGTCAGTGTACTACACATTAATGTGGATCAGAAGCTATAGTTTTTCATGATAAAAAACAAGTTTTATGTCTTTTTTATCTTCATGGGTAGTCTGTGTTAGTAAATAAATAAAGCGGGTTTATCTTGGTTCACGTTTTAAGAAAAAAGAAATAAAAGTAGAAACTCTGCTGCTCAGTGGATTCTTTGTTCCCTGGATTCACAGAATTAATCCTGTAATAAACACTGTTGTCCTGGAGGGCTTTTCTGTGATAAATACATGGATGTGAATATGCTAAGAAAACCAGCTGTCAGTAGAACTTGTTTTGCCTTAGTGGGTCAGCCTCCATGCTTTAGGGACTGAAATGGTCATTTTTTACGAGTCTGGGAGCTGTGCCAGAGGGTTCTTCGTGACTGAGGATGGAATTTGAAGTTCGGCAACTGTGCTTAACCTTCTCGTATGGACAAGGAAAAATAACAAAAAGCTAATCTGAACTTTTGGACTTTAAACGTTTCTATCTGTTTTTCCCCAATGAAAAAAAAAGAACTGAAGAGAAAATAAAACATGCGCATTTGCTTTGAGGTATTATTTCCCATCTCTTAACTATCCCTTCTGTTGTGGTCGCTGGGAACTGAAGGAAGAAAGTATTCTTCATTTACAGCACGTGCTGGATTTGTCTCTTGCTGCATTTGAGATGCACTGTGAAGGGCTTCACCTCATGCTGGTGTGCCATACTGGTGAGTGCACGTTGCTGGTCGAAGCCTCCTGTCTTACAGTTAGTGGAAGTATACTGTCTCTACATAATTGGTTGTATTAATGCCTTTTTATCTGTCTGTAGAAGACAGAAGCAAGGTCTTCTGTTTGACAAGTTAAAACATGTATATTCTTCCAAACTCATGATTTCTTTGCAACTATTAGCAGAGAGCCAATGACTTCTTCAAATCCCAGAGCGTCTTTGCAGACAAAGGAAGCCGGAGTTGTTATTGAGTTTTGCAGGGCCTTATCTTCCATTAAGCACAGTTTGGTCATGCCTCTCCTCATAGGGCCTGGCCAGTGAATTGGTAAGATCTCTTGACTGCTACCTTTGCCATGTACCCATCAGTCCAGTCTGTTTAAACTGTAGCCTTCTGATGCCAGAGTCTCCTTTGCTTGTAGTTCTATCTCATTTAATTTGTAATAGGACAGCAATGGTATTGCAATTGTCCCAATGGGATTCAGATTACGGAGACTTCTGCAGATTTGTGTCTTTTCTGGGCTTTTGTTAGCGTACTCTCCGTAATCTGACAGATGTGTATTTTTACAGGTTGCAATAATTACTTTACATCTTAAAGGATTTTTTGTAAAGCAGAAAAATACGTATAGAAAATTGAATAAGAAATTTCAAAAGAAAACAGAGGTTTTAAGGCAGCCTTCTCTGATTCCCTTTTGTCTACGTATTTCTGACTAGAGTAGAAGGTTCTTCAGAAATTTGAATAAAAACATTTCTTTCCTTCAGATACAAAATCTTTCCACTAAGTTGTTGCATTTTTCCCCCCCCCCATTTATATGCATATAGTTTATTTCAGGATACCCTAATAAAGCATACAGGCCCTTGCTGTGAGTATAACATGTTTCATTGTAATAATTCCTGTTAACGCAGGCATTTTGAAGGACTGTCGTAAAACTGTACTCTTCTAAAATATTCTCAACGTTTTTTCTGTGGTATCACTCTGCTCCTAGGTGTTTTTATCTGCTACAAAAGTAATAATAGAGAGGGGACAAAGGAAACAAAGTAATGTTTCTTTTGGACATCACACAGTACTATTCATAAAGTTGTTCCTGGATCTTTACTGCTGCTCATATCATCAGACGTATCCTTGTACATTGAGGTTGTCAGAAGCATTTTTAATTGGTCAGAATCACAGAATTGTAAGGGCTGGAAGAGACCTCCAGAGATCATCAAGTTCAGTGAGGGGGCAAAGCCAGCCCCCGACAGGCTGCACAGGTAGGCATCCAGGCAGGTCTTGAATATTTCCAGAAAAGATCTAATTTTAACAATGAGATTGTGAATTACTATTGTCTCAGTTACTATCCTGAACAGTAATTAATACATCTGAAATCTGACCTTGTATTTGCAGTTGGAATTCTTTTGTTGATTGTTTTCTAGAAGTTGTTTGGATTATGTGTCCTTTACTTTGATACTGAGAATCATTCTGGTTTCACAAAGGCATTATTTATTTATTGATACATCAAGTATTTTTGGCTTTACTGTTGCATATGAGGGGTATTTCACTGCCATTCTGACATCCTTGGTGTGTAGTACTTAAGTGCCTTTCTCAGCTATTTTCCCAGCACATTAGAGCATGCATAGCAGATTTCATCATTGTTTCCTGAAATGTTTTTATAGGGGAAAGGAAGCCTGCTGAGCAGTGTATATCCATGTTTGTACTAAAATATGTTTGCTGCAGATGACAGTTTTTTGTTTTTTTTTTTTTCCCCTTACCTAGAAATTATTAAGAATGTTTTGTTTTTTAATGTACAGTCTTTTGTTTTGCAGAACTATGTGGGCCAGCTCTGGAGCCAGCATGAATTCCCTGAAGTGACTGCTGTAAAATTAGTTAGGGTGACCAGAGAGATTTGAAAGAAGTCATTTCTTTTTACTCCAGACTGCAAATATAGCAGTAATAGAGTGAGCAAAGATTTGTTATCTGGGGTTAAATGCTACCCTAAAAAATACCTTAGCACGTGTTTCTTCAGAGTGCAATGGAAAAATTAAATCCTACAGAATTGTAGAATTTATATGTAAGGAAACTTAACTCTGAGTTTGTCTAGGTCAGTTGCAGCTGAATGGAGTCTGTGAACTGAGGTTTCCACAGACTGAGACTCCTGGCAACTTATCCTTAAATGTAATCACACGAACAGGTTACGGAGGGTTTTTCTTGAAGCTCAAAGTTGAGTTTTTGCTGTTCAACAGTATCAGTTCTAACTGCATGTTAATTACCAAAACTGAGCAACGGTAGCCACAGTGAGTTAATTAGAATTTGCCTTGACAGCAAATGCTGTGATTAGAGAAAGGTACTTTTACTCAACCATTTCCTCGACACAGGTTTCCTAGAGTATTCTTTGAAACTGCTATTGTTGCCATGTGTATATTCTTCCCGCTTCTTGTAATTCAGAAGCCACTGCTACAGAATGTGACATTATCTTGTTACAAAATCCTTTACTGAAGTGGATTTTTACATGTTTGGGATATGTGGCTTTCTTTCTCAATGTGGTGACTCAGTCATTTGTTTTCAGAGAACTTCACTGTAATTGCAAGCTGCTGCACATTATAGTATTCTATCTTCAGACTTTTCCTATTTAATTATTTAAAACGTTTAATAAAAAATTAGCCACTTTTACTGCTTCCTTCCAGATAATGTTCAGTAAGTGCAAATCCCTGAACACTCATAACTGAAAAATTAAGGATTTTCAAACCAACTGCTAGAATGCATGAAACGCAGAATTAAAATAAGCCAAGGCCAAGCATGTCAGTTTTCATTGCCATTGTGTTTGTTTTTTTTTCCCTGACTTGTGTGCTGCCTTGGGTACCTTGGGTGATGTTGGAAGTGTGGCACAAGGAGCACACAGAGTAGCTGCAGTGCTAGGAAAGTGAGGAAGGAGGGACCAGCGGGGAAGAGATCTCAGCCTCAGCTTCCCATTGTGCTTGGGATCAAAGAACAGATCAAAATGTATCCTTTGAGATTACCACAAAGCCTTGTTTTAGTGCTGGAGTGCTCTTCAGAGTCGCTTTAGGGCCCTGGTTGCTGTCAGTATGGAAGTGCAGTGTAAGAGTTTCCTGGGATCTAAATAGATGACGTGACTTCATTTGTGCTGACAAGGTGTTCTAGAAGAGCATTAAAGGTGGCTGGGTTGTCTTAACTTGCAGTTAAGAAAGACTCTTTCTAAGCATGGTAGTCATGGGGGATTCCTTTGTTTTATAACCAAGAGAAATTTTCTTTGTGGAATTAACAATCATTTATACAGATCGCAAACTCAGAAAGAGTGTCTAGCTAATAATGCATATAATGTATTTGAGGTCATATGTATAACAGAGAGGTCATTATCATTATACCTTTTTGGACCAAAAGTGATAGTTAATGGAAATTACTGTCACCTGGAAAATCAAAGGCAGAGTCAGTAACAGAACACAAGTCTCTTGTTTCATAGTTCACAACTTCCTACATTGGACTCCTTTTGATCTATCTAATCCTTCAATCCTGCAAGCTTGGCTAGATTGAAAACGCGTATTCCAGTTTACATAGCTGGGAAGGGCTTTTAGACACCTTTGCGAAGCAGTTTTTACAATCTTTCTGTTTTCTCCTGTTCTGTTCCCATTCCTCAAACACTGTTGTTCCACGCAGTTAGCATCTCACGTTATGCTTCCTCATTCTCTTAAGTCACACTTCAGCCTAAAGCTAGAATCCTACCACTCCCATCCAGTTATTTTCATCTAAACTTCTCCACTCCACAGCAATACTAAGTACCACCTCAATTTTTATTGCTTTTCACCTCCCACTTTTCTGTCAATAACCTGTGGCTTTTTAATCTTGAAGTCTTCTTTAAAGTAGTTCCTACTTAATTATCTGTCATAGTAAGATGCTACTTCCACAGAATAAATTGTGGTTGATTTTTGCATCACAATTACTGGGTTTCATTTTTCCAAATTATTGTCAAGAATGTGATTCATCATTTTGCTGATGTCGTTTAAGGCTACAGTATGTCCTGTTACTAGCAGTGCTTCTAGTATCTTGTGTGGATGTTAGTTGAAGTTTTGTTTGCTTTCTGCTCTTGCGTACTGGACTTGCATTGGAAGCATGTAAAAAAGCATATTCCGACCTGTGAAACTTGGTGTTGAATAATCTGTTCCTTTATGGCAGATTGCCCTTCAGAAATATTGAGAACTTCTTCCTAAGAGGTTATTTTTGGGGAATTCTCAATAATGAGGATTTGATGAATTTGAAACTAAGACAGATATTCTAAACTTTGACGTTCTTTAAATAAGAGTGCAGATTGTATGCAACTTAGAGAAGCTTTTATTTTAATGGAATAGAATTTGTGTTTTGTAGTTTCACAAGTTTCAAAAAACTTGTAAAGTGATTTGTGCAGAAAATGGAGACAGCTAAAAAGAAAACTGTACAGAGCAGGGCTTCACGTGACTTCTGTACATTTTATCTTCCTTTACAACCAACACTTCTTGGGAACAGGCTGGGCCTCATTAATCTGCAGTTTGGAAGAAACACAGAGGTAGTTAGAGGTTACATCCAGGGAGTTTCATATTATTCAGGAAAAAAATTATATACTTGTACCTGTGGTCGTCTTCTGTACGGAAAAATGAGTGTTATTGCTCCCTGCTGTGTTTCACTGTATATCAGTGAGTTCTTTGGCTATCATCAAGTTGCCACAGGCTTTGGCTAAATTGTGGTACTTGTCTCTGCACCCTCACAAATTCAAAGCTGGTATCAGAACAAGACCTGGATGTACAAAGTGCCACTTTGCACCTTGATTTTCACTGGGAGAAACCCTGATCATTTGGACAGGGAGCAGTTTGTTTATTCCCCCAGGCCTTTGATCTGGGTGATTAAGAGCCAAACTCCTGTATGCGGGGAGGCACACCTGGGCATGTTTGTTTGTTTGTTTTTGTTTTGTTCTTGTTGGGAGGGTGGAGAGGAGGAGGTTGGTGCAGTCACTGAGGTATCTATCTACCTAATTCTGGAAAATACCTTCTTTGTGGCAGTTATCAACCATGTCATGGAGTAACTGTGTTTTGATACACTTCCATTTCAGTGGGTTAATAAACCACTTTAGTCCTTCACTACTTCTGCAAATTGCATAGCCACTGTGTTAATGGAAAAAGTCTGGAATATTTTATGTATATTTTAGAAAACATACGTGTGTGTCAACAGAGTATCGTAGGATTTTATTGCAGATCTCATGTGTGATATTTGATATGTGTGTGTATCATGTATCAAACCTCCTGCAGAGAAAGGCAAATTAAATTTTGGCAGGAATTGAATCTTCAGTGTGTGAAAATGTAGTTTATTTTTTTGTTGGATATTAAAGCTGAATTCTCACAGCTTGTTTCTGGTCAGTGGCTGCTGACAGTACGTGAGGAAAGAAGCCATTTAACAATTTCAGTGAACAGAGCTCTGTCAATACCAAAGTTGCATGCACCATAGCACTGTGGAGAAACCTGTACAAATAGAGCGAAACAATTCTGCTCGCAGATATTTGCTGTTTAAGCCAATAAAAGAGCTGTGCTCTTCTGTGTGGTTAGTGATGTCAAGCTCTACTTGCTGGAGGCAGCTGTGCTAAAGCAATGCTTTTCTGACCTTAAATAGCCTATATGCTGGATAATGCAAGCACACAAATGTAAATACAGGGCACATAAGGACATAAGGAGGCCAGAAGAGCCATGAGGCCCCTTCTCTCCTCTGAATTAGTCAGTGTCTTCCTCAGTATTATTTTCTTCTGGGATTTGTCCAACATATTTACAAAACCGTTTATACTAATTGTTCCCTTGTGTTCCCTCAGTACTGTTTATTCCATATGTTAAGTACTGCGTGCAAGGCAATTCTGCTTTTTACTGTGGCTGCTGTTCTCTCTCCTTTCCTTTCTTTGTTTTTGCATTTTATAATAACCCAAACAGCTGTGTTACATTTGTCTGTCTTGGAAGGTTGCATACCTCAGTAGCAGCCCATTGCTCTTCTTCACCTTTCCTTTCTAGAGAAAGTAGTGCTCTGCTGATATAATTTGAGGAGGTAATTACTTTAGACCGTATTTTTGGTTGGCTTCCCAGATATTTTTTGTTTTTCTTGTACTCAGTAATGTTAAAATGGTTAGATGGCATGTACGTGTATTTACACAGTGATCATGTTAACTTGTTTCATTGCTAAAAAGACAGTCTGTATTTCGTTTGTAGTTGTAATGAAGATTTTAACTTGATTCCAACCACCTCAAATCCTTTTGTTTTCTGTTTTAGACTCTGTTTTTGTTCATGTACCTACTATTTAAGTTTTCCTCACTAGCTGCTGCTCTTTTTTAAATTTCCTAAGTTCCACCTTTGTATTCTGTTTTCTCTTTTGGCCATTTCTCTTTCACTCTGCACACATCTCTGAAAATGTTTTTTCGTTTTTAAGCAGTAAACCTCTATCTCTTTGCATATCTCGTACAATTTTTTTCCTGCTGTTGGCATAGAAACTGCAAAGAGAGGTGAGTGATGAGCATACATCAGGACAAAGGAAGTCTTATCTAAAGTTTAGGCACTCTTTGATCAGTAAAAATCCAACAACCCTTTTAATTGTGTAATAGGTGGAATCAGAGCATGATCACAACAATCTTTTTGCATTGTCTTAAATTTCTGTGCCTTTGTTCTCTATTTATTTTATAACAGTCTAACATTATTTTACAACACTTAAAAATGTGTATTTTACTTTTTTTTTCCAACATTGTTTCTTTTCAAAATGAACTCTGACTCATCCAGTCCAGCTTCCTGCTTGGCATGGGATTATTGCCAGCGCTAGGTCAGGTTTTGTATAGCTCGGCCTTTGTCTAGCCAAGTCTTGGACACTTCCCGCAGAGGATATCCCACAGCCTCTCTGAGGAACCATCCTGCTGCTTGCCTGCCCTCCTTAGAGGAGACATTCCTCCGGAGGTCCGGTCTCAGCATCCCAAGGTTTCACTTGGCCCAGTCGTGGGGATTTTAAAGATCCCTCTGAACTGAAGCTGTGCTGTTTGTCTTCCCAGTGTCATACAATATTGTAACACTATGCCATTTACCAGGATGTTATCATAGAATAGCCTCTCTTCGCTTCACCATTCTTTAATTCCAGCTCCAAATCAAGAGTCAACTCCACCTGCCTCCTTCATAAATGTTGGTTTCTTTAGTTAGTCCCAACATGCTTCTCCATGCTGATTGTGGCAATGTAATTGGCCTTGCTGAGTACTTTGTGCCCAATGGAGTGCACTTAAAGTGCTAGGAAAAAGGCGTTTCTTCATTATACTAATGCTATGAAAGTCTAGCATTCTATTTTTGTTCCTCTCCCAACCTGTTCAGCATATTTTATTTAATAGTTTAATGGTAGAGTCTAGATGCAACCACCCATGTTACATCAGACTGTGCAATTGAAATGTTGTTTACTTTTCACCAAGGCAACTCCCTGTTTTTTGTTAATTCACATCTAACAAGGTCCTACAGCCGACTCTCTTTAAAGTCAAGAATGTAGGGGTGTTTAGAATTTATAGGCACACAGTGTTGAGGCCTTGTAGAAGCAATGTGTTCTATGCAACTGCCCCATTAAAGGAGATGGTTTCAAAAGGATTTGCTGTTTTGGTTTGGTTTCATTCTAACATATCTTTATTTTACTCTTCTTGTTTTACCTTGGACAACTTACATTTGTACTGCATGTACATAGTCCTGTAATACTTGGTGCCGTTACATGATTCTCTTAAACAACAGCATGAAAACGAGATTACTTGTGGAAAAGTCTTTTACAACAGTAATCTGTTGCAGTTCTTTTGGGAGTAAAGGAGAACTTGCATGTTTAAAAAAGTACAGTGAGGGTGACGGAGCACTGGAACAGGCTGCCCAGGGGGGTTATGGAGTCTCCTTCTCTGGAGATATTCAAGACCCGCCTGGACACCTACTTCTATGACCTGGTGTAGGGAACCTGCTTTGGTAGGAGGGTTGGACTCAATGGTTTCTGGAGGTCCCTTCCAACCCCTACGATTCTGTGATTCTGTGATTCTCTTTGAATTTTAAATATTCTTTCTGAAAGAGCTGATTATTAGAAAACTAGAACCCAGTAGAGAATCCCTTAGATTAATGTCAGTCTGTACCAAATAAAATGAAATTAGAATTAGAAATGAGTTAGAAATGTGGTCTCTTTCTTTTCTGGTCAAATGTTGTGCCTAAGATGTCTTTCTGCTTAGTGATGGTCCTTAATCGCTGCCCTGTATATATAGGCTGTCTTGAGGCTATACACATTTGTGTGCATTGACATATGATACAGGTTTCTGTAGTGTCTTCACTGTAGTTATTCAAGCAGCGTTATCTAAAGAGAATGAAATAAAATATTCAGTACATACATAAGCATGTCTTCCGCCATGCAAAAGATACTTTTAATGGTTGAGTGTATTTTTGAGCCTTGACCCCTGCCAGAATATGTCAATAATGTAAAGATAGTGCAATTGGCAATCTGGTTATAATTGTATGTTAAGGCAAGCAGAAAAGCCTTTTCATTTACTTCAGTCTTGAAAATCTGTAAAAATACTATTCTAAGAACAAATAGTAGGTAAATAGTGTTCCATCCAAAACATGTCAATTACTGACTATTATGTTTGTTTTTGTGGATTTTTGAAAATGCTTTTATTGTAGGAGGACATCTTGGCAGAGCTTCACACATGTGGTTAACTGATTGCTGAGCCACAAGTAAATAATACTGTACAGTTAAGCATTTCTTCCTGCATCACCAATTTCTATTCTCTTGGGCAACAGGAGTTCAAATCTGGGCAAAGATGACAGGCATAAACCTGTCTGATTGGATTAATAACATAGAAACTGTTGCTACCCTCCAAAGGAATATTTTAAAGTTGGTCTTGTGGTAAGTTTCTTAACACAGATTTTGATTTTATTAGACCAGCAAATAAATAGGTGAATAACTTACAAATCCTAAAGGACAAAAGGAGAGAATCTGTTTCCTGTTTTCAGGCTAAGCAGAATGGAATTCTACTAAAGGAGGTCAGAAGAGATGTGTGGAAACCTAATAGGCAGTAATGATTCAGAGATGGCTTCCAGTATGTTGTTTGGGAGAATTCTTTTTAAACGCTGTATCATCTGTGCTTGTGTGGCATTTACAATCTCCCAAAATGCCATTTTCTGAAATAAAAAATAATTAGTTTGAGGAAGTGTACATTTTCCAGTTGCTGTGTTCACACCTATGAGAAAATAGAGCTGTGAAATTGAATTGGTTTGCCTGTCAGTTGGATATTGTAATAAGGAAATTATTTTTAACATTAACATTTCTTTAATCATAAATTTGATATTGCATGTGGAAACTTATAGTTTGTTGTGTGTTGCTAGGAGAAATGACCTCAAATTGTCCATTTATCATAACCTTGCAAAAAGCCCAAGTAGCTATTTAATGTAGTATCGTCTCTATTGTGGATTGTACCATTAAACTGAACACAATTATCTAAAATTAAGTTTATTTTTCTGTGCCTTCATAGTTGTTTAGGAGTGACAATAACAGGTAACACTTGAGAGGACAGAGTTATTTTCCAGGAAGTCATGAGGAGCATATACTGAGCATTTGGGAAAAACAGTTCTTAAATTAAGATGATGTTATTCAAGATTTTAGCTTATTGGTGCTTACAAAATGGTAAGAATTCAACTTTACTTCAGAATGTTGAAGTGGGCCTTTGTGGGTTCAATTTGAAAATTTCCTTATGCAATCTGAGACCTAAATCTTCAGGAAGGAAAAATGCAAATATCTTTTGAAAATGAAATGTGTGGAGAGTCTTGATATTGTACCTGTAATTCCTGTATTAGAATACCAGTCCCATGAACTGATTTTTGGAACATCACAACTCTGTCCATCTTAACTGCTGCTTTATGTTGACGGTATCCAACAGAACTACTGAAGTATAGTATATAATTGAATTATCTGCTATAGGAGAAACTTGTTTCAGTAGGTTGATGCTAATATGATATTGAAGAAGAAGGGAAAAAAAAAACAACAACTAATGCAAAGGTACTTTTTGTTTTTACAAAATTATGGTTCAAATTAAAAATGTAAATAAAATTAAATTTAATGAGTTCTTTCATTTTGCCAGGCCTTGACGAATAATCTCTTCCTGTTTCTTTTAACTAATATATATTTATTTTTTAATACTGAGTTCTTTTTTTATTCCCCCTCTACTCATTCCTTTGTAGCTCTCTCCTGAGAAAGAAGTTTGAAGCAGTTGTTACATAAACCAAAGAAGAGCAAGTTTGTCACCTATAGACCAAAGTGTCCTCCTTTTTCCCACAGCTAATACACTGAATTTGAAGTCACTAACTAAGCACTAAATCTCTCCATTTCAGATATTTTTTCAGATATGATCAACCTGAAAGATGAAAATTATATGTTCTCCTCAAACAGTTTTATCTTTCATGCTCTGAAAATATTTAAAGTATCAATCATATTAGAATCTTAACGATACTCCAGATCAGTTTTTAACAATTACAGGCCACTGGTCTGGCTAACTTTAATACACTGTTATGTTAGTTACAAGGAATAACCTAAATCTTATTATGCTGTACTTAAAAATTTTATGGGTGTATATAACCATGACCTTCAGCCTCTTCAGCAATATTATTGCAATCACTAATCTAACAGAAAGCTGCCTGGTCAGGTACATTAGAACAGCAGTGCAAATTATTATTTCCTTTATGTTTGAGAAGTATGTCTTCACTTGTGTAGCTCAGGTGCTTCAAGCAGGCTAAATAGTTTTTCAGACATCTTGCTCTTCTCTGCCACTTCTACTTTTGTTCCTTGAACCTTTCA
This sequence comes from Meleagris gallopavo, assembly GCF_905368555.1. Classification (NCBI taxonomy): domain Eukaryota; kingdom Metazoa; phylum Chordata; class Aves; order Galliformes; family Phasianidae; genus Meleagris; species Meleagris gallopavo. The sequence goes on along the minus strand of NC_139405.1, from coordinate 26,849,263 downwards.
GCATGTAGTTGCATGTAATGCAAGTGTTAGGTGTCTTGGATAATGAACCCCCTTCCTTCTGACTTTAAGAACTTTGTGTTTACAATAAAGACAAACCTTAAGGTTGATATTACCCTAAAGTGCTTTTTTCTGTGATATATTTTTAATGAGGTTGTGCTTAAATATGCAACCTATTTTCTTTCATGGTAGGAAATCTCTTTAAGTTACTGTTGGGGCTTTTGCTGTCTCTTAAAAGGCAACTTTGGTTCCCCAATTTTTTGTATTTGGGGATGGTAGGAAGTTGAGAAGAAAGGGAAGGCTGGGAAAACATAGCAAAGAAACTGAATGGCGGATGGGAATTCAGTTAATTCCAGTCATACAGATCTTCAGTGCTATAATTCATGTAAGTCTTGTCTGAACAGCCAGTGAGGTAGCTGAGGAATGACTTTGACTGTAGCTACTGAACTTACCTCTCATGCTCAGAGAGGATTCCTTTGTGTTTTTATCCTCAGTTTGGGTGGCTCGTATTGACTTTTGTTGTTGCTGTCCTTAGGGAAAAATTGTTCCATTGTGAATTTCAGTATTGAAAGGTGCTAACTTAGAAAACTTAAATCAGCCTTTCTAGTTGTATTCTAAGTCTTATTAATAAAAGTGCTTTAAGTAGCAATTCAGGTTTGCATTGTAACTCTCCCAAAGAACAAACAGAAGAATGTTGCCTCAGGTGAAATGATTGTATTTGTTTCCCTCCTGCTTCCCCCACCTCCCAAAAATGTTAGGCAGAGCTAGCTATATCTTTTATCACCCACATCTCTGCCACATACTGTGGTGGTTTGAAAACAAACAGCATGTAGATAGAGTCAAGCACAGCATTGGCTAATTACAAAATGGGTTCATGTAAGAGGGCTTTTCGCAGTGATGTTTGTAGTTGATCTTCTTATCACAACTATGATGCTGCCTGTGAATTGGCATTCACTGCTGTAACCCTAAATTTCCACCATGCTTGGGGGTATAATTGGCTTGTCCTCCTCTCCCCTGCTCTCAGAGCTGACCGTACCTGTGCAGAATGTGATCATCGTGTAGCAATAGTGGTACTGCAGACTGGGAAGCAGCTCCAGTCTGTAACATTGCATGGGATCTTGCTCTTGGAGTCTCTGAGGCCAAGTGTGTCCTTATTTGACTCCACCTACTATGAGAAACTCCACGTACTCTGTTTCCCAAAGTAAATAGTGTTTTGGGTTTGGTTGTTTTGTTTATACTGTTTCATCCCCACAGAGGAATGGATAAAGCAACTTTGTAACCTTGATTCTCAGGTTACTTCCTCTCTTTCCCTCATCACCGTAACTGTTAGTGTTTCAAATTCTTTTTCAAACAGGGACATGCCATCCAAACCATGATGGTATGTGAAATGTAATGTTAGGCAACTGTTTATATTGTTAGAGGGATTGTATTTTAAGCTGGGGTGGGGAAGCTAGCACAGTGCATTTTGCAGAGCTGTGCATTTTTTTAAACGTCAGCGTGATCCCTGGCACATCACTTGTACTTGCAGGAAAGGGCAGGGTCCTACACCTTCAGATAGTGTGCTTTTTCAGGTGTTCCACCCAGCCTGAGTTCAAGTCAGACAAGTCAGGTCATCTTTCACAGATCCTGAGCTGTTGTGTTGTTTTTTCTTTGTTTTAAATGAGATCCAGAGCATCCAATCTAGGCAACATCTTTGAAGATACAATACTTTTCAATTTGCTGATGACAAGGTTAGTTGTTTTACAGTTTTATGTGGGAAAGCAAAAGAGATAACTTTAGTTACAATTTTAACTAAATATTAATGTGATGCCCAAATAGAAAGTCACGTGTGCATAAAGAATTCACGTCCTAGTAAGTTGCAAGTAAAGTTGATAGTGAACTTCATAGAAACACTGCTATCACATATGATACTTTGCTTTAATACTTTTCCAGCCCTCAGCTGTTTGTAGCTTGAGTACTTTATCTGGTTCATGTATGCTCAGTAATCCTGAATGAATTTCTCTTCCACAGGCTTGTCCAGCCTATCTTTTGAACACACTGCAAAACAGAGTTCCACGGCTCCACTACATATTGTGTGAACAACTTCCTTCTTTGTGTTTTGAACCCAGCTCCTAATAAGCGTGATTTATTGCTGACCCATACTTGTATTGCAAAAAACATTGGCTAGTCAGTGCTCACTCACATTCTCCCCATTGCTCAGAACTTCATACATCAGTCATGCTCCTGCTTTTGTTTTCTGTTTACCAGACTGAGGTGTCCTACTCTAAGCTGTTCCTTACTTGAAAACTATTCCATACCTATGTTAATTTTTCTCTTTCTTCTCTCTCTTCTCTTCTCTTCTCTTCTCTTCTCTCTCTTCTCTTCTCTTCTCTTCTCTTCTCTTCTCTTCTCTTCTCTTCTCTTCTCTTCTCTTCTCTTCTCTTCTCTTTTTCTTTTTCTTTTTCTTTTTCTTTTTCTTTTTATAGAGGTGAGGCTGAAACAGAGCACAGGTTCTGACAGAACACAGGTTGTTGAAGGCCATAAACAGTCTCTTGACTTTATTTTCTTATTTTTTTCTTATCTCTTTCTTCTTAATTCCCAAATTACTTCTTCGTGTTGTCCTTTTAGTGCTTGCTAAGCTGGCATTTAAGTTGAACTGTCAGTCATAATCCTGAAGTCAGCTGAATGTTCAGCTTGGAGTCTATCATTTTGTATTTCCAGTTAGGATTGTGTTTCCATGTGCATCATTTTGTATTATCATTGTGTGTTAAATCTCATATTTTTTGCTATCATCCACTTAACTCTGCTTCAAAGTCCTTTCATTATTCTTCATGGCTGAAACTTATCTTCACTGACCTAAATATCTTGTGGAGGGCTACAAAGATGATAAAGGGCCGGGAGCATCTCTCTTATCTGGAAAGGCTGAGTAACCTGGGTCTGTTCAGCCTGGGGAAAAGAAGACTGAGAGGGGACCTGATTAATGTTTATAAATATCTAAAGGGAGGTGGGATGCAAATGGAGGAGGCCAGACTCTTCTAAGTGGTGTATGGCAATAGGAAAAGGAGCAGTGCCCTAAAACTAGAACGTGAGAAGTTCATTCAGATTTGCAGAAGAACTTCTTTATAGGTGGGATGACAGGGCACTGGAACATGTTGCCCAGAGGGGTTGTGGAGTCGCCTTCTAAGGAAATATTCAAGATGTGCCTGGATACCTCCCTGTGTGACCTATTGTAGGATACCTGCTTTAGCAGGGGGGTTGGACTCCATGGTCTCTTGAGGTCCCTTCCAACACCTACAATTCTGTGATTCTCTGAAATAAGGTATCACCATTGAGCTCTTTTGCTGATTGGATCATTTATTAGTATTCTGAACAACTTAAGTCACTATTGAACTCCCCAGCTGGCCTAACACTGTTGCTGGAGCATCTCATTCAAACAGACTTCCTAGTGACTCTTTCAAAGTCCCACACTAAGTTTGTGAGGTAGGACTACCACTTAGTGAAAATGAATTAATACACCCTTTATATACAGCGTATGCCCAAACATACCAAGTGGAGGGTTCTGGATTAGGGCTGTTATTCAGAACTCAAGGAGACCTTCACTGGAGCAAAACCCTTTTGAGAAGACATTTGTTGGGAGGTTGTGCAGCCTGTCTTTGAAAATTGCCGCCTCATACCACAGGGTAGCACAGTAACAGTCCCAGTTCTGTTGTGCATGAACCACCTTCCAGCTGGAACTCTGAATTCACCAGTAGGTAAAATGAGTAGCAAGATCTGGATCCAGAAGGAGCTGTTTTGGTGGAAGTGAAGTTCGGATAAATGTTCCTGTTTTTCCTGTTGTCAGAGCTGTGGTTTATGGGGCAAGCTGTATGAACACAGAAAAGTCTTTCTGGAGTCTTGGGACTGATGCACGTGCACCAAAGAATGATTTTTACCCTCAGCAAAAACCTATTTACCAGGCTCTGTTTCCTTTATATATTGGCTTAGATTGGCATGTTTTGATCTTCTTGAAAGAGGAACAGCCTTCTTTAACATGGAGATGCAAAACCTTCGTAGTGCTATCCTTGAAAACAGTGGTGGAGATTACACACACAGGTGTCTCTCTGTTACTGATTGTTAATGTCAAATTCCTAGAGAGTTCTTCCATGCTGTACTCATCATCAATGCAGCAGAGAACACAATGCTGAAGATGAGTGCTGTTGACCCTTTCAAGGAACAACCTGGCTTTGGAGCCTCGCTGTGAGAATTTGAAGTGTGGTTTAACAATAAAACCCAAGCCCCTTAAGTTGTAGAACTGCAATCAAGAGTATTCTGTGCACTTAGCAATGTGGAGACAGTTTACAATCCAAGAAATTATTCTAACAATCCACATAAGTGTAAACAGCAGCATTTCTGCTCTGTGCTGAAGAGATTCTTGTCCTGTGAGTGATAACTATCCTTGCGTAACAGGCAACTGTTTTACAGTAGATAGGTAACAAACTGAATGATGAGTAGCTTTTAATAGAAAATCTTGCTAGACAGAAATTTCCAACAGCAGATCTGTTTTTTTTTCCTAGTCAGTATATCAGATCAGGAAAATCTGCTCAGAGTTTTCTGAAAACTCATATGGTGGAGAAAACAAGAGCTACAAGGATATGTGCCAATATTTCTTTCTTTGTACACTGTTTTTTTTTATATCACATTGGGGTTGGGTAATATAAGGAGAGCTGGTTTCTGCAAAAACTGGACCCTTCTGTGTGACGTGTTTTGTTTTGTTTTTCTACATTCAAACTGGATGATCTGAACAGTACAAAAAGCTATTCTAAGTTAACAATTGATGTTAAAACTTCCACATATTCTGCAGTACCCAGCAAACATAGGCAAGTACCATACCGCCTTATGGTATTTTGATCATTCTTGTCCCTTGTTGAATCACTTGTCTTCTTTTCCCACCCACTGAGCAAGATTAATAAACTTACTGTGAAATTACCTAAAATTTCTGGAGGTTTTTCTCTATTATAAGTTCCCTGCTCAAAGAAAAAAAAAAAAGTCAAGTGGGCTGATGGACACTTTTAAATTTTACAGTGTGAGTATGCCCAAGAAGAGATTAAAATATACACAATGTGTCCCAAAGCTTACTATAAAGGCTAATAGATTCCTGCTTTAAATCTCTGGAAAAAATCGGTCATGTGTCTAAATTTAGACTAAAAAGAGTTTGTCAGAGATTTTCAGTGGTATTAAGCAACTCCTGCTTTCCAGTAAAGCTGGAAGCTGGGAGAACTAAGAACCTTTGAAATTTGCTGCAGTTGGAAATTGCCTAATCTTTTCCATTATAAATATTTTCTTTTGTTTCTTTTATTTAGAAATGCTTCTGAGGTTTTCCATATGTGATAACTTCTTGAAACGAATACTGTTTTTCAAGCTTCTTTAGGACTAACATATTTATTATCTCACTGGTGGAAATTTCCCTTCATCAGAGGTATCAGTGTGTTTTTTCTCTGTTCCATGTAGAGTTATACTCTCCTCTGGCATTTCAGGTTTAACAAACTTTTTTGAGAATGATTATTTAAGTATGCACCTCTGTGCTCTCCTTGTGAAGGCAGTAGGTTATTGATGTTATATTAGCAGTCTTGAGGCTGTCATTAAGAAGCTCTTGCAGCAGTGATTTTGACAAATGATTTACCTAGCAAAATGAAGTTTCTTACAGTTGTCCTTGTTCAGGAGTGTCTGAAGAAAACCTGTTAATCTGTCTGAATTGCATATGCAGTGTCAGTTTAGCCAGTTGCTGTTTTTCACTTTTTTATGGTGGGCTCAGCCAAGGACTTCAACGGGATTGTAATTCTTCCTTAGATAAGTTCTGTGATGGAAAGCCATGGTAGATTTTGAATCAGATTTAATAAGTATTCTTTCCATAGAATGATCTACGTTGTGCATGCATACGTGTTTCTCTTGTTTCTACCCTACAAACTTTTGAGCATACTGGCTCATTTCAAAGGAATATGGTAGGAGGATGGGAGACTCAAAAATATGAAGGTCTTATAATTTCATAAATACAAGCAGTTAAAGGAGGTAGTTTTTGTTACTGCCACCTAAAGGGCAGGCTGAATCTTCTGTGCAAGTGTGTTTTATAAACTGAGAATCAATATGGGAGAAATAAATCATGAATATTCTTCTAATCCCAGAAAGTGCTTCAGTCAGAATTCATACGTTGTTAAATGCCAGAAAAAAATCTCTCTTCTGTCAAGATTTGTGTCCTCAATGTATTCTCTTATGTCTTACAAGGCACGAACACTGTTTGAAGCTTTTCTTTTGACAAAGATACATAGAAAGTCTTCCCTGTGGGTTTTTTGATGTTTAATAAGGAGTAAACTCATACTGTGGCTTTGACACAACTCAGATAAAAAATCAATCCTATGCGATATAGTAGTTCATTGGAAACCAAATTTTGTTAGCTGTGCCTGTCTGTGAGCTTCCTTATTACTTTTGCTGATTGAGATTTGTTGTTATTTAGGTAAACATTGACAAGTAGGTATTCAGAAATAAAATACAGGGACTCCATACCTGGAATATTATAGTAGTCCTTTAGACACACAAAACTCATGCACTAAAAGGCAGTCATTCTTGTAATTTTTTTGTTTGTTTGTTTTTCAGCACTGAAATGGTTAATTTAAAGTGGTTCCAAAATCTTGTGGTTCTAAGCCAGGTTTTATTTCAACTCTAGATAGATAAGAATTTGTCTGAGTTAAAGAGGATCAACTGTATCTTTCCCGTACAAAACAAATGATTTATTTATTTTTTTAATCCCATAGCCAATTCTTAATCTAAAGTGAAATTGGTCATCTGTAGTAGCTTGGAACTGCTGACTTCAGGGTAAGATGGAAAGTCTGAAGGAAGGAGATTATTAAGATCGTGCTCCAGACTTCAACTTCTGCAGTTTTTAAGGAAAGCAAAAGCTCAACAGCAGCTGAAGAAGCACTAACTATAGTAGCACTTTTTAAAGGCAAGGCCTACAGGCATTTGGAAGAAAAAAGCCAGATGAACAGAGGCTATATACAGGAAAGTTTAGGTTTAAATTCGGAACTGTATTTTGCTGTCCTTGTAGGGTCAGTTTGCTATTTTGGTTTTTTTAATCCAGCTTTGCAGCACACCTAAAATCTTCATAAGCTAACACATTCATTATCATTCACTTAAAAACATCCAATGATGGCCTGTATGTCGAAGACAGGAAACAGAAGAAAAAGCAAGGAGCCTGTGATTTCTGAGAACTTCATTCTTTGCAACAAAATAATAACCTAAGCATGTAGACACTCCAAATCAGCTATTCCTGCCCCGGGGTTTGCAGACAAACTAGAATTCTAAAATACTATTTAAAGGTTTAAATAATACCGAAGGTCTCATTTTTTACATTCTTCAGTCAATTCAAAAATAACCTTTGTGAGTGACAAATCTTCACTGTAAAAAAGTGTGATTGTCTACATTCAAAATCATAAGCCTCTATAATTACAGATGAATGGTGTACGCAATGTGCAGTGGCTTCTCCATGCTTTTAAAGTGAGGAAATGTGCAACCTGTCATAGCAACTTGTGCCAAAGAGATTTTGTGGACACTGATAGGAGGAAGAATTCTGAGTAAACTGATATGACTCAGTAGCAAACCTTACCATGAAAGATACTGAGAATCTGCTAGAATAATTCTTGCACTGCTCAACTTTTGAAGCAGATGTGAGTTCTACTTTGCAGTTGGTAGTGTAGAACAGTATTTATTCCCTGACATAAACTGTACCATGGATAGTACAGGGATTTGCAGCAGTCTCTGCGTTATATATGAATGATATTACACATTGTTAAAACATTTCACGGCCTTGAGGGAGAAAGGTGTATCAGAGAGCAATGCAGTACTACTCCGATTTTATATTTAAATAATCTTCTGGTCCTCCATGTTTTTCTGGCAATCACTTTTCTGGTACTAAAAGTATGAGGTGCTGAGAGCCATAAGATATTTTTCATTTTGTGAGTTTCATGCAGAAGTCGTGGGTTTTTGTTGGGGTTTTTGTTTGTTTTGTTTTTTTCTTTCCTAGAATGGTCTCTCTGAGTCCAAGACGTCTATGTATTTTTCTGTTCTACAAAGACTGGGAAAGAATGGCTGAGGCTGTTTCTCTTAATTTACTCCAGAAACTGTTGGCAAAATAGGAATAAAATACAGAATTTGTGGCTTCCAGTACAGTGTATATAGTGGCTTGTTTTTAAAGTGGAAGATCATAAATTTCAGGCACACATACGTGAAGAAGAGATGTGGAAGAGAAAATAATTAAATTTAATGAGTACATTTTCCGTATGCTATTGTAGCTGCTTTGGTGGCTATGGTAAGGTATCAAATGGCATAACACAGCTTTGAAAGAGCTGTTCATGAAAGCTGGAGGTTGCCAGTCATCATGTCATTCAGTGACAGTGATAGAGGTGGTGAGCAAAATCAAACTGTTTAGTGGCATGATTTCTTTCTTACATTAAAGGCTTGAAATAAATAAAACTTTTTTGAAGGAATAAAAATGCGGGATTCACAAACGTGCATGGATAGCACATAAGATTCCAATGCTGTGTTAAAATTTATTGCTGATAGAAACAGCCAAATGCAGTTAGAACATAAGCATTCTCAGCCAGAGTTCTGATTTAATAATGTTTTTGGTTTTGTATCTTTTATAGTGGGGGAAAGGTTGCTAAATTATTTAAGTTGTTTGAAGTGAGAAAGAATTATGTTATGGTTCATTTAACTCAATGAAAAGCTAATATTTTGAGCAGACAATACGGTAGTTTTAAAAAGACATCATAGTCTTCATCAGATTGAGTGAGTAATTATCAGACTACCATCTAGACATCTCTGTGAAATAATATTAACATTACATTGTTATGTGTCAAAAAGTTGGAGCGAGTGAAACATGAAGGTAATGGGATATAATTTATTTTGAAAAATAAATCTCTGTTACCAGTGCTAGATCTTTTACTTGGAAATAAGCCACCATTGACAGAAAGGTTTCATTGAAGTAATTTTTGTCTCTTGTGAGTTTTTCATTTAGCTCACAGAATGTGCCTCATTCAATAGCTTATTTTACCTTCTTTAGTTATTTTAGAGCATATTCACAAGAGTTTTGGTTTTACAGTGACATCAGCTGATGTGTTTAGTACCAGATATGAAAATTACTTTGTTTTTGATCTTTGAAAAGGGAAAAAGGGGGAAGACTTAGTTAGGAAAGAAAACAGAAATTGTGTTCTAATTTTTTTTCAGGATAAGGGAAAAGGATAACTAGGTTTGTGATATTTTGTGCTGTAATCTATTCCATTTCCATTGAATACATCTTTGACTAATAGTTAAGGCAATATAGCAATGTTTGATTTGAACTATTTTATAAATATACATAGGACTTCATGGCCTTAAAAAAATAATAATAAAATAGTAAGCTATTCTAGATGTAGAATCCTGAAATCTTCATTCTTATTAAAAGAATGATTGTAAATGATTTTAAATCTATGAAACTTTCTGAAAAATTCATTCTTCTACTAAAAAAGGCTAGGGTTTTTTTTTCAAAGCATCCTGTATTTAATCATAAATCTGTCTTATTTAAGACACAGATTAGACTGCTTCATTATCTAAGTACTCAGCTTGGGAAGGCACTCAAGCCCTCATACATTTGTGTAATATTAATGAAACTCTTGAAAGATATGAAGGTATACTAATGTAAAGTTGGAATTTTTGTCTTTCAGTAACTATGTAAATATTTCCAGTTTCTAAGGGAAAGAGAGAGTATGCATTAAAGGAAGTTTATGGGATGCGAGTGTATACATTAGCCTCAGGGTTGATTTATGTATATGTGTACACTATATGAACTCATAATCTATACTAGTAAGAACGGAATCTTTGTGAAAAGTATTTTCATTCCAGCCTTTGTCCTGCAGTATGTACATTAATTGAGTTTCTCCATGAACAGAAGAAAGACATTAGTGAAAACAACTCGACATTCTCCCTTTGACCAAGAGCAGCTCTAAGTTGCAAATGGTAGTTTGACTACGAATGCGGTTCCTATTTTGATTTTAATGCAACAAAGTTGCATGTTTTTATTTTCTGCCTTTTTTGTTTTTGAAGTGGATCCACATCTATCTTGTTGCATAGGGAACTCATGTTACACCTGATGTGAACTAGAGTTTAAAACTGCAAACATTTGCTACTGATAATAATTTGCTATTATTCCCGGTCTTCCCACCTACCAGAGGTTGCCTTTGCGTTATGTGATGCGTAGTCCTGCCTCCCTCTGTTTGGAAGAGAGCATGTTACAATGAATATTGACCTATTTATGTTCATGGGAGCAAAACACACACAAATGCCTGTGGTAAAAATTCTGAAAGGGGTTGTAAAAAACCGTCCAAGCAGATTCACATCATCTTGTTAAATGAATAAGGGTTTAACATGGTTCTTGTTAGTTTGTCAAACCACAGTGGCTGTGTTTACATGAAAAACTTATGTTCTCTTGCCTTGCGTCCACATGTGAACGTATTTGGCTTACATAAAATCTGAATTCACTAGGCCTCTTGAGAATGTAGCTGGAGCACCAGACCAGACCTGTAGCATTCCACATCATTTGTGAACATAAGATAAAGCCAATTTCAAGATCTGAGCAAGAATGCCCCTTAATCATGCTGTGTACACATGGAAATCAGTGTCAGAAGCCAGATGTATGAAAGAAAAGCATTTTTCCCCTCTAACTTTCCGCCTCCCTCAGGCATTCTTAGAGATGACCCAAATGCTCAACTTCATATCCAGAGGTTTTCCAGCATGTTGCTCTCGTTTCTTTTCTGAGAATTTTCTGCAAGATTTCCTATCCTTTCATTAATTTGCTTTTCTTGTTCTTCATCAAAGCTAATCAAATGTGATGCTGATGATGCAAGGGACAGGATGTTGCTTACACTAAATGTTTCTGCAGGTTGAAGAGATTCATAAGCTTTGTTAATATGTTTAAGTTAACATAGCATTAAAGTAGCAGAGAGGCAGAAAAACAAATCTCTAGTATAGTAGAGAGGCAGAAAAACAGCATGTTTACAAAATGATTGTGTCCCTGAAAGCATCAGGCATTAAGCAATATCTGGAAAAGATTAACAATAAGAGATAGTTACTGTAATTTGATTAATAGATTAGGGAACATAAAATAATGAACAAGTACAGTCATAAAACATAGAAAGGCTGCAAGTTAGAGGAAATGAATATTCTTCAGAAATAGGTGAGATAGGTTGGTAAGAAAGGAAATAGAGTGGTATACTTTTTGACTCGTTTTTCTGCTTCATGATAAAGACAGGGATGGTTAGATGGTCTTTGTATAAGTACTAGAAAAGCACCTGCCCTATGGGCAGTCATAATACAGTGAAACATAATACATGTGCTCAGTGTTACTGTATGCAAGTTCACAAATTGATAAATGATAGTTAATGTAGGGCACGTGTTCATAAATTTAACCGATACCCGTCTTAAAATATTTTTATCGTTTGTTTTATGAGTAGATGGAAGATTCACACGTTTGTGATAAATATTCTGTTCAATGGGATTGTTTGGGTGATCTTCATCACTAAAGCAGAGTGGATTATAAAACAGCAGATCAGTATCTTAAACAATGACAAGCATTGTGTAACATACCACCCATGTTTCAGTGCAGAGGAATTTCCAGTGATCCTCACCATAAATAAATCTTCAATCCTTTCATTAATTTACTGAGTCCTACTGTTCCAGCCGAGCACTGCTTACTGCATACCAGGACTCTGGTCTTTTTTTTCCCTGTTTATGCAAAAGTTTACAATTCCCAGTGGTCTTCTTGCTACGTGTAAGCCACTTCTAGTTCTTTTGAGATAGGAGTTCAAAACATTTTTTCCCTTAAAAATTCCATGTGCAATATTTTTTTAAATTGCTGCCAAGAAGCCCCTCAATATATTCAGTTATTGTGGTCTATAAATATCTGCAGAAAGGGATATTTAAAAGTACTATTTTTACTTTTTTTATACTACTAAAGAACAGTTAATTCAGAAGTAAATTTTCAGATTAGACTCATTTTTCCTTCATAGTCCATGTTAAGGAGAAGTACTGGAGCATTTTGAATAGTATGTATGTGACATTTCAAATCGGTGCAGGATGAAAAATTATTGTAACTGGGTTAAAATCCACCTTTTCAGCCGAAATCTTGTTCTACCTTAGTGTGGCACATTTCCAGCCTTTTTCGCACTTGTTCTTCCTGAGACCCCAGCTGAACACAGTCACAGTAGGTTCGGCCACAGAGTCTTTCTCCTGGTGTCTTGAATCATTCTTTTAACCTTTGCTTGCTGCTTTTTTAACTTTTTTTTTTTTTTTTTTTTTTTTTTTTCTGTAGGACTGCACAGTGTTCTCTTTATTTTCTTATCTGCCAAGGTTCTTATCTTATCTGTGTCTTTTTTGTTCAGTGAGTGATATTTGCTGCTGCTTCATTTGTCTGTTTTCTTCCAACAACTTCAACTTTTTCTGAGTTTTTTCTTTTTTTTTTTTTAATTTGTGGGGGGGGAAGATGCATTGGCTGTTTGCATTTAATTCTCTGTACAGTTTTTTCTTCACTTTTTACTAAAATTTCTTTTAGTTTGCTGCCAAGATTCCTTTAAGAAATACACAAAATGTTCTAGGAATAAATAATATTTTCCCATTATAAACACTGAAATCTCCTTACTGCAGCCTGCACTCCTCCTCCTGTGTCATTCAGTCCCTGCTGCTTAGTTCCTCATTGTGCTGTGCAAGGCCAGACTGTGCACCTCCCATGGGACAGGAACCAGACCTTCCTGTTCAAACCGTGAGCCTTCCAGTAACTTTTTCAGGTGTTCTTGTAACTGTTTTCCTTAAATAATGCCGTACTGATGGAAATTAATATTAGTAACTGATGGAAGTTAATATTAGTAACTAACGCTTTCTACAAACACAACAAAAAGCCCTGTTTGAGAGCATAAGTGCCTTTTAATTCAGTTCTTACGTTAGTTGTTATGAATATCTGATTGTTATGTGTAACCTTTCCAAAACCAAGCTGCTCTGAGTGACTAAGCATGTTAAATTTGTAATGCACCTTGCTGGGACTTTTTGTACAAAAGCTGAGGGGGGCATTAGTGTCGTAAGTTTCAACACAAAAGCAACATTTGTCAGAATTTGTGAGAGCAGAAAAGCACACTCTTGTTATAGTCTGGGGAACTGCTCACATTCTCTTTTTCAGAATATGTTCATTCTGTATTATGAAAAATAATTTCATGTATTAAGCACAAGGGATTTTTTTTAATACTTTTAATCAGTTTTAAATACACTGCCTTTATTCTTGTCCCTTTGTATTGCCAGCATGGATTTTTATATTGGATGTAGCTTTACAGATTGGTGTTAAGTTAAATTAACCTATATTTTAAACTACTGCTGATAATGAAGTCTTTCTCATAATTTCTTTTGCATTCATTTGGTCTTTTCCTGCAGTTTGTGTTTGGAGGTACAGTTTATATGTAACCAATGAATGAAAAATTCATTGAACCCAGACTTCGTGCTGTTCATGTAAATATTTTGTTGATTATAGCCACCTAGAGTCAAATGAAAAAATGCATTAGAGAAAACTGCTTTTTTGATTATCTTACCTACAGCAGAATGCCAAACAAAGTAGTATTCATTAACTGTTGCAGATGACAGCTTTTATGCTACTCAGCGAAGATTATGAAACCTTAATGTACTTTAGTGTATGTGTCTTAGCATTATAGGTGGGCAAGCAGAACGGTTGCAATTACTTGCTAGAGCATACAAAGTCAGCAGAGGTGCAAGTAGAGCTTGGAATGAGTTCCTTGCAGTCTTCTGCACAGTCTGTGAAGCTAAAATAGATTTTACACTGAGTTTTCACTTTTTTGCAGTGATTATTTCATGTTTTTTTCCAGTCACAAGTAAGGAGGAGCTCAGAAATGTTTACTCTGAACTTTTAGTAGGTCATGGAGAGAAAGATGGTATTATCCTTTTGGCTCTAATGGTCAGACTTGTGGCCATGTTGATCAAGGCTCTAGGTCTATTTGTGATTGTTGTTTTGGTTCTTTTTGCTCTCAATAACATCAGTATCTCAGATTGTATCTTTTAGGTAGAAACATACATTTCCAATTGCATCTAAACTGACTTAGAAATAATTGTAAGTAAAAGTGTTCCTATATTCCTGTAAAAATAGTGGCATTTTAGGTCAGCACATTGTGGCTCTAAAATAGAATGGAAATTTTTGGGGGGGATGCACTTTACCTTGTAGTAGATCTGATTACAAATGCTGACAAACGATATGTTAATTATGTTTGCTTTACACTGAGTGTTACCAGAAAGAGGAGAAAGCACTGTCACAAGCCTAGACTGACTGATTTCTCAGTAATAGGAGTAATGTTTGGTTACTTTATTAGCTCTGTGTTGCTGAAGGAAGCATTATTCCACAGCTCTTGCAAAGCAGCACATTGTTAATGTGATAGGGAGGATTTGATGGTCGAGCAAGTCTGAAGAATGGTAAACTTACAGTGAATTTGGGATCATGATTCTTCAGGCTTTTGTGGTCACGTGCTTTTATTTGATGTGGTTCCTTGCATCTCCTGTGCCAAGTGGTGTAATGCACTAAAATGATGAAACTGCAAAAGAGAAGAAGAAAAAAAAAAAGTGAACTATTTACTTTAGCAACAAAGGAGAAAGAGAGCAGGGAAAGAGATCAAAGCCCATAACATGAGTGTCTTAAAACAGGAAAAAAGAGCAAAAAGAAGGGAATTTCTTTCCACATGCTTCAGGCTATTCTCGCTTATGCCCACCAAGAGTAATAAACATTTGTGTAGGTCTGAAACATGGTTCAGTTTTAAAATAAGGTAGGTGAAAACTTATGGACTTAACAAGGTGTATCCTGGTAAAAGAAAGGGCTGTCCGTAGGGTCTAAAGTCTACTTTCCATCTCTAGTAAGTAGATACAATGTGTTTTAACATTAGCTGCACTGAGAGAAAAGCACTTTGTTATTTTAAACAATATAAAATGTCTTTCCATGCAGAGGTAAATATTTTGTGTATTTATATTTTCAAAGCTAGACAAATCTTTAACTGTATGGTTCACAGCCATTGAAATAATATATTCACATTGTGGGCAGGAATAATTCTTGTTAAAATACTGGACCTCCGTCACAAATTGATGGGTATTACTCTTTCCTCTTTTAGATTAAAAAGTCATTATGCAGGGTAATTTCTCAGAGACTGAGAAATTTTCTTAGATATTCTTTTGATGGTGATACTTCTTTCAAAGAAAAGCTTGTGGAGCTTTGGAGGTGGGGAAGGGTAACAGATAAAAGCCATTAGGGCAAAATATGCCCTAATGAGAGGGTATGACATATATGGGTGCTTGTCTTCAGCACCATAAAGTGTGTTAGTGCATAACTTACAGATTGTGATACTGGTATTCTTGCAGGGCCTTACAAGACATTGGGAATAGTCTACAAAAAGTCTCATTTTCAGACTCAGTTCAAAATGTCCCAGTGATGCAGAGAAACATTTGCATGCATTTTTCTGCTCCAAGAAAAAGGCCAGCAGAATGGATTACAGAGGGAAAGGACAGTGAAGGAAAGGACTTTAGGGAACCTTTCCAGGCTCAAGAGAGCATAGGAGAAGTTGTGAGGAAGGGAGTTGGTTAGGAAAGGGACTAGGATCATCTTCCATCATGCCTTTAATGCTGCTTTGCCTAGCGAAGTTTGCGACTTGAAAGCAGTTCTCGTCTTCCCTGGTAGAGTGATCTTTGTAAGGAAGGAGAACTAATTGGTTCTGTACAGCTAAATACCCTGGGAAAACAACAGTCACTTCTGTAAACCTATGAAATAATGCTGTCTTTTTTCAAGATTAGTTCTTGAGAAATACAGTTTAATGTAATTACAAGCTATCAAGAAATGGGAAAGAATTTTTTTATTTTACATGTTGGCTTGAATAAATAGATCCATTGAGAGACAGACAGAGCGAGTCACTTGGAATGCACCAGTCAACAGCAGAAATGTAAACATACTCCAGCTATGCTATCTGCACTTGTACTTCAGTGTGTCACAGAACAAAACTACTATTAATGTAGGCTGACTGCTGCTCTTGTTGAATTCATTATGGAGTCCATCACAAAATCCGGTTTAATTCGCCAAAAGTGATCGGAATCCCATTGCATGTGACACTGTAGAAACCCAAGAAAGCAGGAACTTGCTGCAACAGAGACTCTGATCCATCTTAAAAACTGTTGTAAGAAGTCGGTTTGCAGAGCTGAACAGGTTTAGTGTAACAGCAAATGAATAAAATGATGAGGCCAACAGATCTTAGTCTCTGCCATCCAACATGTTCATGCGTTCTTATCTCATAGATAGGTGGATCTGCCATGTATTTATCTGCATCCGGTACCAGTCCTAATAAAACAGCATCCACTTAGACAGTTGTTTCATAATGATAATAGGTTACAGAAAGTCACTATCAGAATCTTATAGAATTCTAGTTATTATAAAGTAGCAGTCTACTGGAAAGAAAAAAAAAACACAACATAATTCTGATTGGTTGTTCTGAAACTAGACTTACTCCAGCAGCTGTAGGGGAGCAAAATTTATGAATTTGTCTATTTAAAAGCAGTTTGTTTGTCATAACTCTTGATGGTTTTTTTAGTCTTCTTGACAGAATGAATGTTATGAAACCTGATGCTGTGATGCTATAGTTGTTTTTATTTCTGAGTATAAAAATTATGTTGTATTTGTGAGGAATGTATAGCAATTATACCAAGAGGAAAGCTTAAATACAAACAAAGCTACGTAAAATTTGTCTAAGAGGCTTTGCTATCTGAAAAGTAGTTCTGAACTGCAGGGATCTTCGGCTTGCACTGGTGAGATCTCTAGGCAAAGAATTTCCTAGATTCTACCAGACTTCAAACAGCATTTTTTTCTTACGCTCTTTCTTTTAACTAGGCTTTGGGGGCATTAGAAAGCATTAGATACCATCCACCCCTGCTCTGACCTCATGACACCCCATTTGGAGTACTGCATCCAGATCTGGGGCCCCCAGCACAAGAAAGACATAGAGCTGTTGGAGTCAGACCAGAGGAGGGCCAGGAAGATAATCAGAGGGCTCTCCTATAAAGACAGGCTGAGGGAGCTGGCCTTGTTCAGCTTGGAGAAGAGAAGGCTCTGGGGTGACCTTATTGCAGCCTTCAAGTACATAAGAGAGCTTATAACAGGAGGGAGGCTGACACATGTTCTGATAGTGATAGGTCAAAGGGGAATGGCTTTAAACTAAAAGAGGGAAGATTTAGATTAGAAGTTGGGAGGAAATTTTTTACTGAGAGAGTGGTGAGACTCTGGCACAGGTTGCCCAGAGAAGCTGTGGATGCCACGTCCCTGGAGGTGTGAAGGCCAGGTTGGATGGGGCTCTGGGCAGCCTGAGCTGGTGAGGGGCAGCCCTGCCCATGGCAGGGAGGTTGGAATATATGAGCTTTAAAGTCCCTTCCAACCCAAGCCATTCTGTGAAATTCCCTTTCCTGATTTTTTTCCTTTTTATGTATTTCCTTACGCTTTTTACATGTGCTTCTTTTTATTTTGACATTAAATCATTTCTATCTTCAGTTGCAGGTTTATTATCGGGTCAAAGGAAGGATAGCTTGTTGCTGTGTTTCATGCTTATAATGTGCTCAAAGTGTGCCCCTTTGACATGGCAGAGACATAGAATGGCATGGTCAAATCCTACTCTGGGCAGTAGTTTTCTTTTGTGTTATTGAATGTTTATAGAAAGTTTTGAGATTTTCAGAGGCAAGATCATGTGCAAATGCAATATTTTATTAAAATATTTAATAAGTAAAGTGTCTGACCCCAAATAAGGAACAAAGATGTCTGTCCGCTCTTACTTCTCCCTACCTGTAATTATTTCTACAGAACATAAATTACATTTTGCACTGCTTTATTCTGTTTTCAGAGGATAATTACACTAGAAATTCCAGCTTTCTTTCTCTCTCTCAAAAGCCACACCTTGTGTCAGTCTCATTTGAGGATTGGCTATTTATATATAAAATGTATATACATATATGAATTGACTACTTTCAGAATATGAGTATAGGTAAAATGAGAAGCCCTTAACCACAAACCATGGTAATTCACTCTGAAAGATGTATTGGAAGCTGGTAATAAAGGATTGGAAATTTATTTCTGTTGAAATCTGATAGCCATTACTCCTGATTTCGTACCTGCTATTGTAATGAAGGGAGGAGCCTGTAATTTCTTCTGCAGTCATCTGAGTATTTCTAATGGAATCTTGGTTCAGAGCGGGAACATGGACTTGTTTACAAATGAGGCAAGGCAGGATGCAAAATGGACAGTACTGTTTGCTCTATTTATGAGATTGGCATCTTTTATGGACCCAATTCTAATGTCTTAAAGTGAGGTTCACAGCCCACTGGTCAGGAGGGACAAGTCTTTCATTCTCCAGCGTTAAAAACTGATGAACCCAGGATGCTTTTAGTATCCTAAGAGCAAATAAGAATTTCAGAAGTGTTACAATTTATTGATAATCTAATAGTTTGGTTTTTTTTACATTAACATGTAACAAAATTACATTCCTCTGTGTGTATTTCCAATAAGTGGATAGCAGTAAGGAAACTGAATTTAAATAATAATAATAATAATAATTCAAGTCATAACTTCTGCTAGAAAAGTGGGTTTTTTGGTTTTTCTCTTTTATGTAGCTGTAGTGTACTCAAGGCTTTTCTTTCATGTTTACATATGCAAAACCCAGACCTGCAGAACTGTTCCATGTGGTGAGCAGTCTGCTGAACCCAGACTGTTTTGCCTGAGTAGCAGATTTCCATATACCTCATTACAAGTTTGTTTTTTTATTTATTTAGGCTCTGTTCCTTCAAAGGGGTGTATGACTGCAGACCTTTGTACCTAGCAAAGTGATACGTTATCGAGTACTGAGGAAAATACAAGGGCAGGTCCCACTGGAGAGCAAGAGCCTTGTTTTGCAGAGAACATCCTTGTTTGCAGGCAGTTTAATCTTTCATGGTAGCAGCATGTAAACAAGAGGCCACAAAGTAATTTAGGTTTTTAATTGTACACAACAAGATTCTGGATGTTTAGTACATGCTGTAAGCCATGGCGAGTAATGGAAATTCATATCTGTTTTGATTGGTAAGAGGCTCTAAGAAATCTTAGGTCAAAACGACTGAAAGAGAGTAGTGTGGACTGTAGCTGGTTGTTGCCTTATACCTGATTTAAATTAAAAGTGCTAGACCTTTCCATGCTGAAAGAGTTTATATCCTCATCAACAGCGGCAGCTTCTGGAGATTACTTGGGCTAACCTCTTTCTCCAAGCAAGGCCAGTTGTTTGGCTGGTTTTTGACCACTTTGAAAATAGAGAGTCCCCAGGCGTAATGGACCCCTCTTCTACTCTTTGGTTATTTCCTAACAGTTAATCGGAACTTCCTTTGTTATAGCATATCTCCACTGTATTTCATGCTATCACTGTGCATTTCTGAGATTATTTCTCAATCTTCTCTATCTTTTTCCATTAGATACTTGAAGGCATCAATACGCCTTCAATATCAGTATGCCTCCACTAACAATAGGCCTTCAACTCCCCTCTCAGATACCCTCTCTCCTCAACCTTCTTGTAAGACTGAGGAAACCCATTTCTTTCAGCCTTTCCTCGTACATCACATACAATCTTTCTTGGCTGCCACTAGGTTTGGTCTAGTAGGTGACATTTTGTAGTGGGAGGACCAAAATTGGAATGAGTGGCATGGCTGACATTTGCATTTGGCCATTTATTACTCTTCAGTCTACATTATTGCACTTAAGCTTAGC
Source organism: Meleagris gallopavo (assembly GCF_905368555.1). Lineage (NCBI taxonomy): Eukaryota > Metazoa > Chordata > Aves > Galliformes > Phasianidae > Meleagris > Meleagris gallopavo. The sequence goes on along the minus strand of NC_139405.1, from coordinate 26,829,432 downwards.
TACTTTGACTGACGGTGGATTTTTGAGTAATTCAAACATCAAAATCCTCTTATTCATATATGGGAAGGTATCTCAACTGTGTGTCTGATTGAAGAGGCTGAGAAAGTGTAATGAAAAATATTTTCTGAAAACATGCTTTATGTTAGTGATATTCTTGATTAAAGAATTACAGTGAATAGGTGGTATCATTCAGTACTTTTTGTATCATTGCAAAATAAAGTAGATTTCCACATTATGCTCCCCTGCCTTTAAGTTTAGAGAAAGAGGCCTCTGTAGAAATAACTTCAAAGTCTCAGGGATTGTATACGTGATGTACTTTTAAACTAATTTCTCTTTCTAGTGCGCTTGGAGGATCGTCTGCCCTTCACATCCCAGCCTTTCCGGGTGGAGGTTGTCTAATCGACTATGTACCCCAAGTATGCCAGTTACTAACAAACAAGGTAAGTTACTGAAGTTAACTCAATTTTCCTTTCTCTGATATAGTGTATTGTATAGCAGTAACACACTGCAGTATTTCCTGGGATCGTTTTCCTTCTGCTAGGTAGTAGGGCATGTTTGAGGTGATCTATACGATGAATAGCTTGGTAAGAGTTGAGTACCTAAGCAGTGCACTGAATATAATGAATCTTTTAGGTGAATGAGCACATCTGGTGTCAGATCCTGGTGTGGATTTTCTTATTATGAAATGCTACAGTTCAAAATGTAATGTTATTGTATCATAGAACACTGTCTTGTTGTATATTATTTTGCTAGTAAATCCAAATGAATAGTTTGCAAATTATTTTTCCAGTCAGAAGATACCGAAGTGTTCATATCATAATCATTGTAGATCCTGCGTGCTTGAGGGAGGATTTGATGATTTTTCTTCTCATCCAAAAGAATGGAATCAGCTGCCTACTTGGATATTTATGCAGTAATAGCTACTTAAGGTTGCATAGACTGAAAAGGTTCTGGCTAGTGTGCTGTTTAAACAAAAAAGAGAGAGTACAGTATTTTGAAAGCTTCTCCATTAAGTTCATTTTTCAGTACAAAGCTTAGAGGTCAATATCTAGGAATTTTCCTATTACATATTTCCTATTTGTATCTCTATATGGTTTTTACCCTTGTCCAAATGAGGAAAATAATTTTATCTTTTAGAAAAAATTCCTCAAACTGTTTCCATAATTAGATTGGAATCTGTCTTTAGAGTTGCTTTTGTTGTGGTTTTCTGTTAAAATTACTTTTCTTGCTTTTGAACATCTGCATATACACAGGACAATTTTTATCCTTTTTTAAACAAAGTCCCTTAAACAAACTTATCATATGTTTTCCTTTTCCCAAAATAACGTTTCAGATCCCACACAAAACCTTCAAAATAATTTCAGTTTTTTATAAAACAAAATAAATCTTGATTTACAAATAGAATAGTTTAAGGGGTACAAGGCAATACAATCATTGCTGAGAGCTAAGAGTTTGTCAAAAACTTTAGGAAAGCATTTGCCAGTCAAGGAATTCTAATATTACCATAGCCAAGAAAAATATGCTTCCTATTCTTTTCATGTTTGATAAAGAAAAAATAGATTTTAAATCAGTATTTTTTATTCGGGAAGGCAAAGGACATGAGGAGTCATGTACTATATCATACTGTAACTACCCAAAGTAAACAGATGCTCTTTCAGCCTGGCAGCATTTGCACTGTTTCTGTTACAGGTCAAACCCTATTCACACTATTCTGCTAAATAATCCCATTCAAATCAATAAGAAAACATCTATGATGCAAAGGGAATTTTGCCTTAAGTCTTCCGATTTTAGAATTGTTGGATTTTGCTTGTGTCAGGGTGGAAGTCTTTCAAAATGTAAAATGCCTCAATAATTTATACTCTCAATTGAGTAGATGGCTCACTGGGTCAGCATGAAACCACAGCGAAAGTGTAGTGTTGAGAAGATTTTGTTGGAGGTACAGTTTTCTGAAAACATGCAAGATCCTTTGTTAAATGATATGTATATATATTTCACATCCTGAATTTGATTTTGACTCTTAGCCAGCCGTCACATCAGGTAATTACGTTTTGCCTATCACCAGTCCTTGCTTAAACTTCAGCAAGGCAACATTGTGCATTTCTCTTTTTCACTCCTTACTTTGCTTACTGAAACAGCGCTTCAGTACATTGTGAAATATTAAGTTTTACATAGAAGTGAGTGAAGAGATGTCTTTACAAGATTTTTGCTGTGCTGGAATCCACCCCTTGTTTTAAAAGCATTTTAGGTTTCTTTGGTAAAATCATGCAAGCTAATTGTGGGATTCAGATTTAGAACCCTCTAAGTCTTCCTTAACAAGGGACAGATTAACTTTTGTTTGTTTTTATAGCTTCTCTTTTCTTTTCTTTTCTTTTTTTTTTTTTTTTGAGGTACAATATGTTATTCAGGGATACCATAAGAGAAGAGAGTATATCGCAGCCTTCCTGAGTCACTTTGGAACGTAAGTTTTTTTTCATGCATTATTTTGTGTAGCATGGGAAAAGTGTTATTTTATGCACATGGTCTTTGGTTCTGTTGCCAATATCTGGATGAAGTCTGGTCATTCCCACAGAATAATGGATGGATAGTGTATGGAATGAAGTTCCAATGAAGTGTCACTCCAGTGTGAGTTGCTGATCTGATTTTACTCTGAAAACAGCTGATTGTGAGAAAAGGACATAAAGAGTGTGCTTGCTGATAAATAAAGAACTGGAAAGAGTCTTTCAGTAATAGGCAGTGACTGAAGTGGGACGATGTAAAAGTGGGGTATGGTTCCAAGCCTTTCAGGAGCCAGAAACCACTGCTTGACATTAAGTCATGATTGGAGACCAGCAGCTCCCTCCGTGAAGCAATACTGGGACTCGTGAGAGAAAGACTTTTTTCAGTCATCTTAAATTCCTGCAGTTCAAAGGTCCCTGGCCGGGCACAATTAGACTTTACGTTCACAAAGCATCTAATATGGGATGCTGTAGAGCTGTGAAAAGTAGACATCTCAGTTTTCTACCCAAATTCTGAGTTGAGCAAGAGTCCAGGAGCTGATGAGACAGCTAGTGCCTGATCAGCAATGCTTTGCCTCACTGGGAGAAGGGAGCTTATGCTTCTGTGTGGCAATTTAAAAAAATTACATGAATATTAAGGAGCCCTTCAAATTCCCAGTCTCTCAAGTGATAGGAAGATAGTTGTTTGTTAGTAGGCACCCAAATTTTGTACAGCTGTAAGGTAGATAACAGTAACTTGAATTTGATGTGTGAGTAGACACAGATGAAGACTTAATCCGTGTGAAAAATGATTTTTTGTCTTCTGAGAATTATTTGATCCAAACTGCAGAACAGAAATGAACCAGATATATCTATGATTTTATTTCACTCATGAGGTGCTTCAGTAGTCTGATACTGCTTCAGGCTTTTAGAAAATACCTTCCTCTGCTGGCTGACTTTTAATGTCTACTGAACAAGCATTATGTATTTATTTTTTAATACTGTTATGCTGTGACTTTTATATATATAAGCTCTTTCTAATTTTCAAATTTAAACTTTTCTCAGCCTGCACAGTTTCAATTTTACCGTGTCCATTAACTTAATTTTAATAAATTTTTGTAAACTGATAACACTCAGGAAACCTGCATATGTATAGTTACTGCCAATTTAGTACTACAGATGCATTAAAAGGTCTAATTTCATTTCGGAATATATATTTTATGTGTTGGATATAACCTTTCTTTGGATAAGAAACTCCAGTACCACAGCTTAAATTTAGTTAGAGAATTGTATTTGTTAATAAAGTAAGCATTGGAACCTTCTGAAAAAATAAAAAAAGCCACCAAACACTGTAATCCTGGATTTACATATTTCTCATTCAGTATTAGGATGGATGCTGGCTAAAAATTGTATTAATGTTTTGTTTTTCTTGTTGATAGTGGTGTAGTGGAATATGATGCAGAAGGCTTCACAAAGCTTACTCTGTTGCTGATGTGGAAAGATTTTTGCTTCCTTGTTCACAGTGAGTAACTCTTTGCCTCAGGCACAAGTGTCTATCCTCATGAAGTTACAAGTTCAAAAGGGAAAAAGTACAATTACAGGAAACAATTTAAAAATTTTAGCTATTTTTGTCCAGGACTTAATGCATTTTTTTTATATGGCCATGACACTTTGTAAACACAAAATCCCACTCATACTTGGAGGAGAGATGATCCACACTGATGGAGTGTGCTGCTCACTTTACAGGACGCCAAAAGTTTTTCTGGTAACTTGGCTGGAGGTTGAGTTCCCATTTGTAACCCCTCCTATCAAAAGTGTCAATAATGAGGACCAATACTGTGCCTAAGCTGGTAATTCTTAAACTCTTATGTAACTGTCAGGAATTAATGAAATTATCATGATAATAATGACAATTCATTGTAGGGAAAATAAAAGAAAAATAATGCAATGCTGTGTTTAAAAGACAAACTTTTTTTCATAGAATGAAATAATTCCAGACAAAATGCCTAACAGTTTTCTGCAGTGTGTAGCTGAATTCTCCATCATTTGAGATCTTTAGGTCAAAATGGAATGCTTTCAAAAAGATGTTTTAACTGAAATAGATAATAATTGCTTTGTGTAGGAATTTGTAAGTATGGCTCCGTTACTGTCTTACATGTTGAATAGAAATAATTACAAGGTCGAATTCACAGGTATTAAAGATATTTTGGTGTGAGGAAATTCAGTCATCTTATCCTTAATCTTTTCATGAATACACTTCTTGTCTTTCTTAAATGATTATAACGTAGTCTGGGCAGCTGCAACATTGGTGTTTGTTAACACTTCAGCTTTGCAGTATTTCAGATTACATTGCGTTTGCTTGTGAGCTGGCTTTTCATGTGGAAATTATCGTGTCTAAAAGAAATCTGAATTTCTCCTAGATTTTTTAAAACAAAAAGGGAGGATTGTCATTCTACAGATAAATCCCTCTGCTTGTATTATATTAGAGATCATTAAAATAGGTCTCAATTATCCCTTTCTCTTTATCACCTCAGATTTCTAGGCATTAAATAATTCTGTTCAGAAGTGGTCTAGAAAGGGCTTTCTTGAAATTAAAAACTGTCTATCCTATTAATACTATGTATACATAGGGGAAAACACAAAATATATCTGAGGTAGTTGGAGAAATTGTCCTTATTACGTCTTTATTTAATTTTCAACTACATGCCATCACTGGCCAGTTGTATTCTGTGAGCTTCTTCTTTATGCACAACTTCATGAAGATTTTCTGCCTTTCTTAGACGCTACGAATCCTGTTGGTGTTAACAAGTGCTGTGGATTTGATTTTTGCCTTGGGCTAATATAACTAAATAAATGTTGAAGCAGTTATATTTCAGGGGAATCGAAATTCAAATTTCTTTTAAATAACAGAGTAGGTTTTGACTGTGAAGTAATATTCAGAGTGCTCAATTTAACTGACATGAAAGCTACAATTATAACTGAATAGCTTATCACTATGTATTAACCCTGTGGCCTTAGAAATCATACAGTGGCTTAGCTGTGTAAGTTATTGCATCACTCACTTGCTGAACAATCCGCTGCAAAAACATTTATGTTCCATGTACTGAAGGATATTGCAATGAAAGGCCTGAAACCTGCACTTCATTTCCTGAGTGAAGTAATGTAGACTTTCATCTCTTAACCACTGACATAACTATGTATATTATGGTTGAATATTTAGCAAGCGTCTAATAAAATGTCTGGGAGAGATAACCGTAACATGACGACTGTTCTACTTTATGTATTTGCTACAGTATGTGGACAAAGCATTCAGAGAAAAATAAATAGGTCAGTGTACAGCAAATCAAAAGAAAGGAACCATAGTAAATTTTACTGCCATCTTAGTTTTGGCTAAAGTTTTAGGTTTTGCTGAGGTTGTGAGATGCATAAACCCTAAAGTGAGTTGTATTTCCTTTAAAAGATAAATACAGATTTTTCAAAAATAACTCAGTTTGCTGCTTTTTGCACTTGTTTTCACTCAAAGTTGCAAACTTGTTTGGAACTAGGAAAGTAAAATACACTTGAAATGAATTTATTCAGAGTACTGTTGCTGAGCAAACTTAGTTAAAGAAAAAGAGGAGAGAAGCTGGAAAGTAATTCTGGAGTAAAAAAGCTCAGTAACCTTAAAATAATTTCACTTGCTAAAAACTACAGATTCGTGCAGTAATTTCAGAATGGGTATCAAAGCCATGCCTTAAATCACAGAACTGTCTAATTGCCAACTTAATCACTGGATTAATTTAGCTGCCTAAGTTGTTACATTAGATCAAAGGGCAGTGAAAGCAGCGGTTGTTTTAGTGGTTTACTTCTGAGAATTGATTAAGTGCTTTCAAATATGTGACAGAAGAAATGAATGTTCAGAGAAGTTCATGCATGCACGTAGAAAAGGAAATCATTAATCAGGCTTAATGCTTTTGATATTGATACCTGTTTTGAGGAAGGCTCAGAATGAAACTTTGTAAGTTAATATCAATATACTGCTGATTTCTTTCTCTACTTTTTTATAAATCAGCTATGATTTGTTTCTAGAGAGAGAGGCTTCTTAAGCATATTCCTTATATATATATAAATATATATATATAAATCCTTATATATATATTCCATATAAATACAAATTACATCTGTGCATAATTAAGAGATCTTATTGCTATGGACACAAGAGTAGGACTCCAAACCAATTTGTATATAGGCTTTTCAGAGATTAATTTTGATCTTACAAGATTGTCAACGCAAAAGAGGTTAACAGAAGTTGGAATAGTTGTGATAGCAAATGAAACACAGTCTTAGTGGTTATTTGTTTAAGATGTCTTGAAAAAGATGAGTGTTAAACTAAATAGTTCTTGTTTTGTTTAACAGTATGTTTGGGGTTCAGAATGCTGGCAGCTGTCAGTGTTGGTATCTAAAGTTTGTGTGTGATCTCAGACTTAGTTGAAGTTGGTAGGAACACTTGCTGCCACTGATCTTGGCTAACTTCAAAGGATTAGAGCTTCTGTGCTGGGTATTACCAGTGACCTGGCAGGTCCACAGCGCTGGTCAAATGAAAGATGGAAGTTTAATTAAGAAGCTTTCATGCCATGGTAGTACCAACTGAAGTATAATTTTGTACACCTTTTTAGCTCTCTGTGCTGTTCTGCAGTGACCTTCACCAGAATACATCAGAAATGGGCAACATCAGCAAGCATAAGGCATAGGGCATTAATTGGATTATGGGAGGTTATACCTGTATCAGGCTGCAAACAAATATCCTATTCTGGATTCATTATTTTGGCAGAAGTCATCAATGCCAGCTTCTGATGCATTCCTGTTTGGATATTACCGTCTACAGATGTTTGTCAGCAAAGCAATTTGTGCCAATGCTGTTGAGCACAAAGTGTGTTCAACTTATGTGATTTGGATGGTCTGAGCTAAATAATTAGGGTTTCCTCACGTAAACCTCCTTTGGATTTGGATTAGAACATTTCCCACAGCATCAGAAAGTAAGCAGAAAGCAGCTTCAGAAGTAAAGAGAAAGAGTTTTGGTAGCCATTGTTGTCAGATGAAGCTTGAGCGAGGGAAAAGTAAATGACAAGGAGCATTTAGTAGCTGAGAAGACAAGTTTACAGTACTGTGCAAAGAAAGTACAATTTATTCCAGTGCTCAGTGAAAGAGGAACATATGCCTCCTCACTGTAAGTAAAATTGCGTTGAAGAAGTAACCCATTCTGTTAGTTCTTTTTCCAAGCAGAAATAGCTCCTTAGGCTTCAGGTACTGTTTTAATCACTCTGTAGAATTTAGATAACTGATAATTTTTGAAGCAGCTGTTATAGTTTTAAGATGCTTTGGCCCTGTAAATGAGATTGTCCCACTCCTGGAAAGTCAACAGAACAGTTTCATGAGCTCCTTCGTTTATTACCCAGCAGCTGTTGAAATAAACAAGTTAGATTTTGTGGTAGAAAATGACTGGTAAGGAGGTTTGGTAAAGTCTTAAATGGAAGATGTTTCCTGGATTAATGTGTTGCTGACCACTTAATGTTTGCTATTGGGGTTTAGGAAAGCTTATGTGACAAGGCAGAAGTTTTTTGTTTTTTTTTTTCCATCTAAGATCTTTCTGACTGTTCTTCTTTTTGAAACTGCTTCTGTAGATTTTTACTTGAAAAATCACATGCCTACCACAACGATTCCAGAGTCACTGAGATAAGAAGGTGTAAGAAATACTTGTTTATCTGAGCAGTTTGGAATCTAGAACCTCAGACTGTTTCTTGCAAACATTCCTGCTGATATTTCATTAAAACTTTATCTGCCTCTAGTTTTGACCATAGAGTCCTCTGATTGTGTAGGACTTAGAGGTCTTGTTAACTGTAAATGTAAATATAATAACACTAATGTTAAATGTGAAAGTAGATAATGTTTGCTGTTTTGATACAGTGTTTAATGCAGTTGGAATACGTGTCTTACTGGCTCCTGTGTGCTGCTCAGAGTATGAATAATCATTTGAGCCAGTCTGATAGTTCTGGAGAACTATCCAGTTTTATATCGTGTAAGACTTGTTCACATAGCTTTGGAACTGAAAAGAAGATAATCTTTGAGTTACTCCTCTTCACCAATATCAGTGCCTGGCAGTGATCACAAGTAACACATAAAATTCCAAGAAAAGTAATCCTTGGAGGAAATAAAGATCGCATTGGCTCTACTTCTTCATGGAGGTTAGTCTGATTGTGAAAGAGAAGTCTCTTCAAGAGAAGCTATGGGAAAATAAACTGTTGTATGCCACAGCTGTTTTCTGAGAAAGGGCTGTTAAGGAGAGATGTGATAAGGGCTAACTGTTGAGTAGAATATTTACATTGAATAGCTTCTATGTGTAATTGAGGTGTTTTGTTTTACTATATAGTGCTTTTATTGTATTATTCTAACTGTTCCATAGATGAAAAAATGACTGTGAAAACCTAGGGAGAAGAAAAAAAGAGTGAACATGTCAAATAAGATATGGAAGAACACAGTGATACACAATAGTTTCAGGAGAGCAAGATGGCTCAACAAAGATGTCAAGCGTAGCAAAGTAAATGTTTCAAGAGTCCATCCAGTATGTGAAATTCAGTACTGATCAAAAAAGTCCAAAGTCTGCCAAAATTGCATGTGGATGTCATTTCATTCTTAAATGAGAAACTGGAGATTAACGAAATCTCAGTTATATAAAACTGCCTGGAAGAAGTCAAAAGTCATTCCAGTCTTATGCTTGGGAGTAATTTTTTGACTATTCAATAAACGTCTCTCATGAGACCATTTTTTCCTCTGAATCCCAGAACATTTAGTCACTAGCATGTATTTCTTTGAATCTGGTAAATAAAGCATTCTGTGATGTTAACAGTGCAGTGAAGTATGTATCGCTTAACTGAATTCAGTGAAAGTTGCAGATCCATTGGAGGGCTGTGGATTGGACAGTATGATGGGAAAGTAGCCTGAGTTCTGCACTTAACTAGGCACAGTCAAGAACTAATCCCAGAACCGCACTGCAGCATTTGGTAATTTACCTTTTGATGATCTTTTTTTTTTTGCTTAATTTTTTTCTTTTTTTTTTTTTTCTAAAGGATGCTGCCAACTAGATTTAGTTTGAAATCTTATTGAAAGCTGATTATTTAATTTTTCTTGTTATGAATAATCTCCATGCTCCATTGATTCCATCTTGGGAATTTACTTTTACATGTGGTGAATGACCATTCTTGTATTTAGATGTTCATAATGGTGGCAAGTAAACTTGAAAACAGATGTGTTCTTTCCCCCTTGTTCTGTTTTTCTGTGTTCATTTTGTAATCACTGTAAGGTAGATTTAGGTTCATATTTTCATTCTGTTAAAAAAGTGGAGTGGTCACAGGACAATTCATAAAAGTTGGTAAGACAGCAGCAGACAAGAAAAAACTTGTGTGAAATAGCAAAGTATTTTTAAGCCACTTTGGATTGTCTCTTTAATTTCTGAGAAACACATATATTTGGCATAACCTCTTAACTGGTAGTGTACTGCTGTAGACATGTTTTTCCTGGAACTACAACCACTCTAACAAATCTCTAACGAAGAGATTTTATAAAAACTTATTTCATAATTGCACTGTTCTAAAAAGTGAAATATTGCTTTTCTTGTCTAATAGACCTATCTAGAGTACTAGTACATGTCTAAGTTTGTGGCAGCCAACTACAAGAGATGTCAGAGATATCAACTACAAGATATCAGAGAGATCAACTACAAGAGATACAAGATGTCTTACAAGAGATACCTGAGATAGGGAAGCCATATAATCCTATTTCATACTCTCAATTTTGGAAAAAAAGAAATTAAGTCACAAAAAGTTGTTGATAGAGCTGGGTCCTGAGTACAGATCTTGGTACTTTTTCTTACTCCTAGTCTGTATCTTGTTTCTATGCATTCTAGTGTTGTCTCGCATAGCATTTGCAGATGAAGATTTTCTTAAGATGTGAATTACATGAAAGGGGTGAGACACAGCAAACTGAAAAGTGCTTGATAGCAAGCAGAAAACAAATAGAGAGCATCAGCATATCATAGTTTCATAGGGATCTTCCCTTGGTTCAATAGTAGACAGTACTGTCAGAAAAAAATAAACAAGGTGAGACCATGGAATTATTAAAGATATAAAATTCCTAGAATTAAGACACAATTCAGCAAGGATTCATCCTGACTCACAGGATAACCTTGCTGATCACAAATGAAAATGAAATAAATTAGTTTCCTTTCAAATCCCAGGCAGCATTATAAACAGGAAAAAAACCTTACTTTCCAGCCTTGTAAGAGTGAAAATGTCAGTGGGAGAAGCTAATGTTTTTAAACAGCTGCTTTTCAGCTGTTTGAGAAGTCTTCATGTCCAGTTGGAAAGTAATGTAGAACTTCTTAGCATTTAGCAGTGCGACTCTACTGTGAAAGCAGAGGAGAAGTTTTCACATTTTCTCCAACAATAGCATGCTATGGTCACCAGCCTGGAATAGGAGGAAAAAGGGCCAAGGAAGGCACAGGTTGCAGTTGCTAACAGAGTAAAAAGCAACTGTATTTAAAATGTAATATTTATGCAATTCACATAGAGAAGAGGCAGCTTTTAGTAGCATCAATTTCATCACCACTTGGAGAAGTTACTATAGAAACTGTTACAGAAGAAACAATAAAAGGAAATAAAAACGGAAGGGGAGGAATGAAGATCTTTGAGAATTTGAAGTAAAAATAAAATGAAATGGATGTCACTAGCTGAAGCTAGTGAGGTAAAAATAAAAAGCCTTTGTCTTAATTAAAATAATCATGGTTACAGGAATTAGAGAGGGAAAAGATCTGAGAGGCCAGTGTTGTTTCTTTGAGCTCAGTATAGGATTGTGAGGTATTCCATGGGATATTTTTGGTGGGTAGCCCAGTCTTGCTTTAAAAGTCCAGGAGTATGATTCAGTTGAGTTGAGAGATGACACTCAATTGCTTTTTCATGTTCTAAATATGTAAGTGAAAACTGCTTGAAGGATCTCTTGCTTTGATCTGTGACTTAGTTCCGCTGTTAGACTAAACAGAGCATTCAATGGTCTTGTCTGCAGCACATTGTAGCTTAAGGTATTTAAACAACTGACAGTCATGTGTTTGGGTTTTTTTTTAAATACAGTTTTTGAATGTAGTGTGGAGTGTTTAAAAAACAGCTACTGGTTATTACAGAGATATGGATTACTTTTACAAATGAATCATCTGTCTATATCAAAAGAAAATACAAACAGTAGTAATCACAAAAAAATCTGATTGCCATTGGGCCTATACATCTATATTGTAGTTCTCATTGCCACAATAGATGCAGCAAATACGAGACAGTCCTCTTTAATTAAGAAGAGGTTGAATATTTTATTTTAAAAAATTAAATGATACATTTACTCCAGTCTCATAGAAATCCACACAATAAACAAATCCACTCTCTATAACATGTCGGAAATGTTTAATCCATCAGAAGCTATTGTCTCCATTATTCTGAAAGATTCAAGGGCTATCCAAGAGCACTGAAGTTAAAAATAATCATTTCTGTGTTTTAGACTCTGAAAGTGTCAATTTCTGTGAAAGATGTCGTGTTACTACATATCATTAGGGGATGGGACATACTCTTGGTGCGTTTCCTAAAAAGAATCACCAATTCTTATTTCAAATCTAGCCCAAACTGAATATAAGTGAAAATCTTTCCTGTCCAATTTAAAGAAAGAAGAAGAAGAAGAAAAAAAAAAAAAAAAAATTATTTTATGCATTCCCTAATGTCACAATGAGCGTCACCAAAGTTACTACCAGCACTTTATAGTAATGATCTTGTGTGATAGAGCTAACACATTCAAACAGTTCTAAAGAAAAGATTCCTCAGCATTTTCCCCCTTTTTTAACCAGGCTGAATTCTTCCTTATAACTGTCTAACAACAGTATCTTCTAAGCATCTCATTGTGATCCTAACTTCCTTCCCATTCTTGAATACTGTGCTTTCTGATAAAGGTCAGGAAGATTTTGTGGAGTTATAAGGATCGATCATAATGCAAATGCTGTTAACTGGGCTGGCTTCTTAGAGAACTGGATTTGCTGCCAGATCCATTTCCCAGTACAAAACAAGGAACTGTGAATTTTATATACTCACTGAAATTATCATAATCCCCAGCATTGCCCTTTTTCCATTACCAAAAACAACCAGTCACATTCCAGTATTTATCTTTGTTGCTTACTGCAGTGCATTCAGTTAATATATAACTGATGCAGTTAAGAAGAAAACACACTGTCATCTCTCTTTTTTCATAATACTTGCATATTTTGAAGCATTTTGCATAGAAGTAATCTGTTATACAAGTGTTCACTTTGCTGATGATATGGATATTTCACATAGCAATGGCAGACTTAATTATTTTCAAAACAGCTGTGATATCAACCGCACCCAAAGTGCCATAAGTGTCTCAGCTAAAATTCCATAAAAGCTTTTCATTTTACATTTGGAATTTTGAAAGGTTGATTTCAAAAGAGCATCTTCCTGCAAAGAACCTGCTTTTCTCCAGCAAGGATGTCACAGCCCTAATTTCTTTAACAAAACACAACTTGCATGACTCTGCTCTGTTGACTTAAAATTCCACACTCATAGCATTGATATGTTATTTGTCATCCTTACTATCATTCTTGCAAGACTGTGTCATTGGACACCAGAACAGGATAGCTGTGGTATTTTGTAATTCTCTGTGTATTTTAAGCCAAATTGAGCCTTTTGGTTTTTGCCAGTAGAATGTAGGCTAAAGACCTTCAGCACAAACGTATCGAGGAAACATTCACTAGGCAAAACAGCCTTAAAGAGATTTGTGCTAAGCCGTTGCAGTCCCCAAAATGCTTGTGACTGAATCTATTCAGATTGTTCTGTAGTTACAGTGACCAATATGATTCCTATAAGGCTATCTGTATTGGAATTTCTCTGTAAAAAAGGCGAATGTAGATGTTTTCTCTTGAAGTTAGATGAAAATTTTTCTCCCACCATACAGGCTGCCTGGAACAGCATTCCCATGGGAAAAGCCATGTCAGAAAATGTACCAGAGATAATGTTTTTAAAATACAGCTTGTTATGTGGTAAAGAGCATTATATAACGTGGTATCTGTGTTACCTTTGTAGATTCATGTGAGTCTTGTCCACTTTAACACATCATGAAAACTGGAGAGGTCTGAGTTCAAGGAAGTTTGTGGTTTGAGGCAATTCCTTCAGATCCCCAAGTTCTTCCTCCCAGCATTATGAGCTGAGCTGCAAGGAAATGTCCAAGCTAGCTGTAGCAGAGAGGATGTGAAATTCAGTGAACCAAAAAAAGAACAAGAAAAATGATGATGAATATGTACTAAGAAGAGACAGTTCTGGAGCCTGGGATATGTATTTCCTGTTTCCATGACTGATTTCATCAGAAATACTTGAATGCAGAGGCAGTCTCTAGCCTAGTTGGATGATAAGCAAGGAGTGAGTCAGGGAACTTCAGGAAGAGAACGGACAGTATCAGGCTACGATTGTGCAGTGTTCTCTGGAGGTTTGGTTCTAGCACATCTTTCCTGTCCTCTTCTTTTTTCTGGTCACATAATTCAGGGCTTTTTACATATCTGCTAATGGTTTATTCTGATACTCAAATTCAGAAAGAGCTGCATTTGGCTGTGTAGAATATTACTTGTTGCTAGGTTTCAGAAGAGTTGGGCCCCACATTCTGGCTCACAGCTGTCAATAGGCAGACCAACCATCCTGTCTTTGTTCCTTTATTACCTATCTGGACTCATTAAATAGCCTCACTGCTCATGAAGGTGCTGTGAAGAAATTTTGTTAATATTTTACATAACTGTCATCATATCTTACAGTGATTAGATGGTCACATGAGGAGAAAAGTACATATTTAATCAGAGCAAGGCTTTATTGTTACACAGTTTATAAATGCAAGAGGGTAAAACCTGTCAGGGAGGATGGAAGAGAATTGTGTCTCATTGGTGAATTCTGGCCAGCCTAGGAACAGAATTTGAAAGAATGCTTTGTTATCCTCTATTTGAAGGCTGCCTCATAAAGCAAATCTAAATTGTATTAAGTATACGTAGGCAGTGAAGTGTTGTAGAAGTAGAAAGCTCCAGATCAGCCAACGTTTATGATGTGAAACGAATTACAGGTGCAATAAACTGCAGCACATTCAAGCAGCCAGAAGGTTAATGAGATAACCACTATAACATCATCTAAAGATTAAAACAGTACGTAATGTTCAGTGAGCAAATGTTGACTTCTGTGAAAACAGACTTCTGGATTTACCCATTGTCTTACAAAGGTTTGATAAACTGCTTCTCTAGAGGAGGAAAACATTACGTGGAAAAATTTCTGTAGACGTTGCCATCTAAATACTTTGAAATGTTTGTATGGTCAGCTTGCACTTCAAGCATGGGATTATTTTTCCTTCTGTTCTCCCCAGTACATAAAGAGAGGGATGGGAGCACTGTGGTAAAGCTGCCTTTCTTTTTTCCTGAACATTTTTACTTCAGAAACCCCAAAGCAGCACAGTAGTGTGCTTTTGCCAAGACATCCCTTCCAAATTTCATGTGTTGTTTAAAAAGCTGTAAAATGAGATGCTGAAAACATTACTTTAGAATTAATAAGTCTGTCTTCATTGACTCTGTAGTTGTTGAGATAAGCTTAGCTTAACAAACTTGGAAACCTGTTCCAGATCTCAATATGATTACTCTCTAAGATCATGAACAATTAAACCTTACTGCTTCATTGTGCAGTTCTTTAGCCATTCATGCTTGAAGATAACTGTGTTTTGAATATAGGCATGCATTAAATTTTAAGACAAGAAAAGCAAATTTCTCTCAGTTCTCAGTAGTTTCTCCTTCTTCAAAAAGAGAGCAACTTCAACTATTTATAAACTGTAATTAAGTTTCTTTACAACATGACTCATTCTCAACAAGCAAATCCTTGTTCTTTTGCTTTCTTATGAACTGTGTGGGAAAATTAGGGTTCAATCACTGAAGAATTTACTCAATGCTTAATTACCCCAAACAGCCCTCCAAGTTCTGCCTCATGTAGAGCTTTCATAAAGATGTGATTTTCCCTGCAATGTGGATCTCTAAAAGTTGACTTTTAAAAAATAGTCTGTAAATTTTTACAAAGAAGAAAGCAGTATTTTGCTGTAGTATTGCCTTCTTTCTCAGTCTGCTTGTTTCTTTGATCTCTTCTTATGTTAATAATGCGATGCTTAGGAAAGCTAAAGTAAGAAATCATTATGATTAAATTACTTAGAGCATGAAACTGAATTAGAAAGCTTTACTTTCCTGAATGAGCTAATGGTTTAAATTTTCCAAAGGAAATGTTTCTATTTCTGTGAGAGAAGGGGTAAATGGGACTTCCTCTGACATAATTTTCATTTTAAAACTGAGTTTGGCAGCAAGATTTTTACCTTCATAACTAAATATTAATGCTTAACTGCACGACTTGTGTAAGCTTGCTAGCTGAAGTGACTCACTTACGTAGATGAAGTTATTTTTAGAGAGATAATTTGCACTGTTTAGAAGAGAGAAAAAGAGAGAGAGAGAGTCCTACTAAGAGCTCGATCCCTCATTATAGTTTACAGAGCTCATGAACCCAGCATCCAAGCAAGAGATGACTAAGCAAAGGGTCTATTGGTACTTTCAGGAATTTACAGACATGAGTCATCTGCTTATTTTCTGCAGACATATCACCAGGATACTTTGTGAGTCAGCTGTTATTTGGAAATAGTACTTGTGTTCAACATGAATACGTTTTTGTAGTTCTTAAGCAACTACCATGTCAAACCAAAGCATGTTTTTATAGTTTTTGTCACTTGGGTGTGGATTTACAAAAGTAGTGTGTTGTTTTTAACTGTGATACATTTTTCAGGATGAAATCTAAAGGCTATGTGAGATGTCATTCTGATCACTCTCACCTTTGCCATGTTAAGTATCACATGGAGACAGATCATATTTTGTATTAGTGCATAGGTTTGGAGTCAGATTGTATATATGACCAAATTAAAATCAACATTTTCATTATCAGCATGTGCCACCTCATAAAGATGTCATTGCGACTATGAGCAGAATTTCACCTTTCATCTTCAGAGCACCTTACTAGTGTTGATTGTTAATGGTATTTGCCTATTTTTTATATATAATATAGCAACACTAAATCCAAGCATTTTGTACACTTGCAATGTCAGTGGTCTTGCATCCACTGTGCCAGAATTCAGATCTTGCCTTTATTTCCTACTGCTGAAATAATAGCTGGCTACCTTGACATACGTATAGTACTTTACAACTCAAGGCTATTTCCTGTTTACTTGTCTTTTAGGTGTGGTTGCATTCCAAAATTAGGGGCAGGGTTGTTTTTTTTTTTTTACTTTGTTTGGACTCAGCTCACACCTTATATTAAAGAACCACTTGGGGTAGAGAAAATGGGCTTCTGACAATTTTAGGTGAATAGTGGTCGAAGCAGTCAAATCAAAGGCAGATCAAATTGTTCAAAACTCTGCTTGCAGTCCACTTTAATATTGCTATTAGCAGGATGTGGGATGTGAAGTTTTAATTCTAAATTGATTATATAATCATAGAATCACAGAATCATTAGGGTTGAAAAAGACCACTATGATCATGTAGTCCAACCATCAACCATTGTCCAACTGTTAACCTGTCACATCAATTCATGTAACTGTTTATAATGTGAATGATTCCTGGAAATTCCTATACAGCTTTCAGTTAATAGAAGAAGAAATTCTTTTCTTCTTTATTTTGGTGATACCTTTGTTGGATTTATACTCATTTATAAGAATGAAAGGCTTCTAACACATGGAATTTTCTCTGTTACGGTAGCAGTGTCTTGATGATGCATTTAGACAGCGTTTTAGTGCTAAATGCTTTCTCTGAAGTGCAAACCTTCTATTTTAACTATCAGGTACAACAATGCTGCTGTTTGCACCCTTTAGATAGACAAAGGTTTTCAAAGGAAAGATAACGAAGTCAGAAATTCTCAAGTAAAAAAAAGTTAAATGGAAGGACTAAATTATTCTTTGTGTGTGCTACTAAACATAGTTATTCCTTTCACACAGTGACAAAACACAAGCATACAGAGTGTTTTCCTTTAAGAAGTTGATGCTTGAGAAGGAAAAGGTGCACTGGAGGAACAGAGTTGAAACGGTAGAGCTGAAGGAGTATATTTGTCATGTTAAAGCAGAGAGCTTTGCTTCCTATTCCTTTCTGTAGTGAAGTCCTTGAGATTCTGAGGCACGCACTTCCCATCTGTGAGGGGAGGAGAGAGCTTGCTTACTGGTAGATAGCCTCACTATGCCAGTGTTTTTCAGGGATATTACTGAATAATCATGTTACAAAGAGGAATTTGACAGAGTAATCTTGGAGTCTAACCTTTATTACATCAGTGATCTGCCCTTAAATTAGCAGAACTCTGCCCGTGTCATTACTGTTTAAATATCTGCTGGAAGCTGCTGTGTGAGCTGAGTCACCGGGGCTTGGGGAGTTGTCACGTGTAGCTCAGGCACCGGGTCACAAACAGCGTGATCGTAAGTGATTTGTTTTATTTTGAGACTGCAGCTGGACTATCACATCCAGTCTCGTGTACTTCATTACTATGAACTCATTTACTTGCAGAGCTTGGAGAGTAACTTAGGGGAAAGGGAGTTGTGGTTTGGCTGATGCGCATCCAAATATTCAGACACGGTTAGAAAAAATGAAGGACCTAGTAGGATGATAGAAGAGAACTTAAAAAGAAGGAAATCTTTCTTACGCTGATCTCAGTCCATGAACAGGGATCTCAAAGGAAGCACTGGAATCTCTGTTCCATGAAGTATTTTAAAAGTAGAAAATGATGAATTACCGAGTGCACTGGAGGGGAGATCCTGTGCTGCCTGTGAGTGAGTTCAGGCCTGTCATGTTCCTTTTTTTTTCTTAAAATTCTGTTTGTAGTGATTCTGCTCCTTGTTTTGGTTCCTATTTTGGCTATTGCAGCCTTTTTAGTAACTTGTTTTTTTTTTTTCTTCTCTTTAAGGACTACAAAGTGGCAAATAGACCAAACACAGAAACCAAGTTTGTTTGAATGAATTGTAATCTTACTAATTTATTTCACTCATTGCTGTGCCAAATAGGAAAAACATCTGAAGATTTACATGGAACTGCTGCACAATTGGAGTATTTTTCCAACTTGGTGATTTCCAGAATTGCAGTTTGGAGGATAACAGAGAGTATAACCATAGCTACTTCCTAAATGAAGTCTACAACTTTAAAAATACCTACATTTACCTGCTAATCTTTATGTTAGATCAGAATGTTAATGTAAAGGAGTGTTGATAACTCACTTGAACTACACATTTCTAAAACCTTCTGAAATTATATGTAGACCAAAAAATCTTAAGCATAAATGCAGCAATGAAAAAACTATGCTAAAAAATAGTTTCAGACCACGTTATTAAACTGTTGTAGACTATTTTATTGTTCTGCCAGAGGAAGAGGATCATGAGGCGGTGATAAGCAAAGGGAACTAAAAGGTTCTGATTTTTATTTTTAGTGATATATTTTTGGTATTAATGACTTTGCAGTGTGTTTTTGGTTTTGTGGGGTTTTTTTTTGTCTAACAGATGACTGCAAATTGAGGTCTGTTTTAACTCGTGACTGAATCTTTCTGCATCCTTTATCAAATCATTTAACCACTTTAAGTCTCAGGCAGATAATTAACATAGAAATACACTGGCTAACCAATTTTAAACTATATTTTATGTGAAAATGTATCCGTAAAAGCAATATGAGGGAATCATAATTTATAAGAATTACAGAAGTATATGTTTGAAGCAATAATCACTTTGTCCTTTTCTATCACCTTTGAATCAATAGAAAAGAATGATATATTTCCTGTAAAAAAACAAACAAAAAAAAGAGTAACACAATGTATATATTTTTATGACCCTCTTTTTTTTTTTTTTTTTTTTAATTCCAGTTGACCTACCCCTGTACTTTCCTCGAGACCAGCCAACCCTAACCTTTCAGTCTGTCTACCACTTCACTAACAGTGGGCAGCTGTATTCCCAGGCCCAGAAGAACTACCCATATAGCCCACGCTGGGATGGCAACGAAATGGCCAAGAGAGCAAAGTAAGTCAGGTTGCTGTTTTGCTACATGGTCTTCTGGTGATGGAAATTACACAGGTGTAACTGTATGTTTGCATCATTCCGCAAGCTAAAGCTGTTTTTGTTCTACTGTCGTCCTAGTATTCCCCTATATGAGTCCAGACAGATACCTTATTAATCATGCTTGTAACACGAGTGCCAGAGGACTGATCAAAACAAGATTCTTCTGCTAGGCACTGTAGAGACACAGAGTAGTGACAATCTCTGCTCCAAAGAGCTTCCAATCCACATAGACAAGATAGCCCACAGCAGAAATAATCTGCATGATAGCAGTCAGTCAAGGTAGTGCCTTGGTTTTGTGTTGGTGTATAGGGGACCCTGGAGGGAAGCATGTGAGATGGAAAGAGGAAGGAAGAAAAACCTGAAAGATATGCTCTAATAAAAAGGCACAGAAGGAGATAGAGCAAACCAGTAATCCAACATAGTAGACGGTCCTGCCAGAACTTGAGAAAGTTACCTGAAAGTCTGAAGACTTCTTTTTTTGTTTCTTTGTTTTTACTTTTCTGCTTTCCCTCTGCAGTTTTTTTGCAGGCCTTGATTTCAGCATGGGTAAATCCCACTTTGGTCCTAGTATCCCTTGTAGTTTAAGGTGACAGGACAGCGTCTCCAGAGTGATTCTGTTTCAAGTATAAGTTTGTGTGGCCAGCAGTGCTCCTTTTGCATGCTGTGTGTTATTTCTGTCTTCTAAAGAAGCTGAAGAGATTTCACCTGGATGGAACAATATCAGTAGTGGCCTTACTGCTGAATTTACATTTTGCAAAACGTAAAAATAAAACAGCAGCAACGAATTTAAGCAGGCAGTCAGTTGTCTGCATAGAAGTCCTCAAAGTGTATAAATAATAAGGCATATCGGAGTTAATGTTTTGACTGACAATCAGAAGATTAAATTAAATTAGCAAAGATGCATCAATAAGAGTCAAATGAAAGTAGTTCAAGCTGAGTAAATTAAATGAATGGCATGGTCAGAGACTGATTGTAATTTGGAAATGATGGAAGTAAATAATAAATGACTGAAGCATTTGCAGATTTTGTAATTTTAATTGTATGGAGAACATCAAGTGACATTCAATTTTGGATTTTGATGCATTGTAGTAGAAATTTTTTAGTTTGATAGTAATTGGTTTTAATACCATATTGTCTGGGAGAGCCATTTCTTGATCAAGTGCGATTTGTTTTTGTGGACTTGTTGTTTCTTTCTTTTTCTTTTTTTTTTTTTTTTCCCTAGCAGAACATTATGTGTGTTTTGTTTTGAAGGAAAAGAAACAGTAACTGGAAGCATCAGTGTGGCTTGTTTTTGTACTGCAGAAATGCTTGGTTGTATAGTCAAAAAAAATGCACTTATTTTGCATCTGGAAGCTTACAAGTATCTATGTTCTGTCTGCTAAGTGCATTCATTTATGAGTGGGTGTGTACAAATGGACTTCTCTGCCCTGCACTTGAAATTTAGAAGTACTGTAACAGTACTTTTAGAAGCACTAAATGTGTACACTTACTATCACATGTACATTTTTTGAGGTTATTCGCTCTTACGTTTGAGCCTTTCCATTTAAGCTTTATACTGGGTACATAATATAAGAAAGATGATGAGAAGCGGGGGAAGAAAGCAAGCTGCAGTGTCTGAAATAACCATCACTGAGCTGCAAAGAGACGGAGAGGCTGCTCTAGTTAAAAGCGCTTTGCTTGCAGGAACAGCTAGTGAATCCTGAGCAAGTACCAGAAATAAAACTACAGCAGGAAAACTATGATGTTATAATGCGTGTTAGCGTATTTTAAGAAATATTTTTAACACAATTTAGTACTTATGTAAATATTGTCTAAAATATGTTCTGGGGCTTCTTAGAATAGATAAGTGTGTTTCATCACAAACAAAGATTTTTTCATTCTATTTTATTTTTGTCATAGCTACGTTACAGACTGAATATATGGGAATATATGTAGGTGTATATGGGAAAGCGTTCTAATTAAACATATAGTTCAAACACCAACTCAATTCATCCCCAGTAAAAAAAAGAAGGATATATGACGCAGCCTCCTAAAGCTCAGCTGAAGTAAATTTAGCCCTGGATAAATCAAGGAAAACTTTTTTGTGCTTTTAAGTGCTGTCTGTTCATTAGGTTTTACTTAATATGTCTTTCCCTCTTAGCTGAATGGTTACTCGAGTGCTTGGCATCCTTTGAGACAAAATAACTCTGTTTATCTTTCTGGCCCTGCTGTTCGAGGGCCACAGGACCTTTCACTCGATGCTCCGGAGTCTGACCAAATTCTCCACCCTTATTCTCAGTCAGTTGAGTGGTCATTTTACACTATTTTCCTCACTGCAGCCTAAGATGCTGCTAAGTTTTTGCTTGCTGTTGTAGCAGCTGCATTCATTAGCTGTCCAGTCATGTTCTGAGGCGTACAGACCACATTGCTTTGTAGGGTGTAGAAGCACCACCAATCTCACAGAGATTTCCACATCCTTGGTTGGCAAACCCTGCCTCTGATTTCAGCAGCTGCAGGCAGCCTGCTTATTCATGGGCAGAGCTGTCAGAAGTTCATGCCAAAGGGACATTGATTCTGTGCCCAGCCTTCTCCCAGTTTTTTTTTCCAACAGGTGAGCCCATCCAATTCCTTCAACTCAGGGGCTAAACTTGAAAGTCTCGGTATCCTTGCTTATCTTCATGGCCCCTGAGCAGATGTAGGCATCTCTTTTGAAGTTAGGACTTAACCCTTTACTGTAGCCCTGAGACAATCAGTAGTAATTACAAGTAAGGGCAAAATTATTACCCCAGAAAGCATACATATAGATGTAGACTGTATGCATTCTCAGACACATATCACCAAAATCTAAAAGGCAAATTCTCAAATCAGAATATCAGTTTAGCAGAATCTTTTTTTATTCTCATAGAAAAAGTGCTCATCTTCATTCAGACATAATTGGACCAATTTTTGCTTGTCTGATAAACTTCATGTGATTGAGTTTCTCTGTCTCTTAGGCAGTTTTTAGACCTAAGAGGCACCTGGCTCCTTTGAGGCTCCTGGCTTAGATTTCTCACTAAGAGATAGTGTCTGATGATTGAAGCTTGCTATTGTCTATGCCGAGGGATTGCCTTCTGGCTTGATTTAATTCTAAGAAACGAATCACGTCCTGGTTAAATAATGTGATTGCAAATGCCTCCTGATTTCTCATTTCTCAACTGAACACTAAAATGTAACCTGTTTCTCCAGCTAGAAACCAAAAATACTAAGATTCTCTTATAGGCTGCCAAGATACTATGTCCTCCCAGTTCCCATCTCAGGCTCTGCCACTTATAGGTCATTTGTTTATATGGCTGCGGCCTCCTGCGTAAGCAGCTTCTCCAAAAGATTTTGTCCTAAAATACAATAGCAAGCCTAAGAAAATACAGTAAATTATGGAAAGTTAGCAGCCTTGTTTGTGGTGTACGTGTGAAGTAAAACATCTCTGTGCGGTTTCCATGGGAAAGCTCTCTTGTTTTTTGCTTAAATAGGCATTCAAGTGCACATAAATGGAGCCTTTAAAAAGCATGCAGACTCGAAGCCTGGGATTTTATGAAGGAATACTGTAAATAAAGCCTGTTTGTTTATACAAATTAAGTTCAGTTCTTAAGATGCACTCTGGCCCAATTTCTGTCCGACCTAGTTCTGCTCTGTAGACCTAGGTTACAGTTCAGGGAGAGCAAGTTAGGACTCAATTTACTCTTTTATCCTACATAAATCCACCTACACATCATTAAAAATAGCAAGAGGTGGAAAACAATAATGTGGTATCACAATAAGAAGTCATTCTCAGAGTTCAGATTCTTTTTCTCAGCTTGGCTGACAACACTGTTTTCTGAATGACATTATTGTCACTGGCTATTCATTGGTGTTCTCAGCTTGTGGTGTTAAATCTACGTATCACTCAATGCTCTGCAGGGTAAAAGCTTGAAAGGGCTTAAGTACTCTCAAATGTATGTTGGCTGTTGCTTTGCCATAAAGTCAAGTGCAATTTAAGTCTATATGCAGATGCATCTTGCACGAGCTTTACATGCATCATCAGCACTGCTGCAGCTCCAGTTCGTGCTCAGCGCAACCATGCTATGATCACTAAGTGTCAAGCTGGGGCACTGGGCCGTAGCATTTTCATCCTCATCAATAGCTTTCCCTTGAATATCATAACATGAGAAGATGTGTGTCATGTGAAGATGCTAGTAGCTATTTGGCTGAGATGTGTTTGCTTTAAGCATTAATGTTCCCTTGTATGGCAAGGAAGTATATCTTTTTAGTCTAATAAAAGAATATTTGAATACAGGGGACAATTTAGGGGCCTAAGGACCCATCCTCATGTAGTTGTTTAGACAAACTCAGTTGTAATATGTCAAAGGTTTTCTGTTGCATTCAGTGTATTTTGAGTGCCCTCATATTTTTTTTTAAAGTGATATTCACTTGTTTTTTAACTCATCCATTTTTAATTGAGAATTCCTCCCCATGTTAGACAGAGTATCAATGGATACATCTTGCATTCTGTTAAAGTAACAGGTTTCTCCTTCCTTTGAAAGTATTGTTCTCTACCTACAGTGCCTTGGATCTCACTGTATAAAGTTTACATGTAAACATTGCATCGTTTTTGTAATCTCTGCTTGATAGGTATAATTAAGGTAGTAAATCATTTGTTATTATTCATTTTATATTTCAGTATTTTCCTTGCTTATTTGTAAACATAATACATTTTATTTGCATGTATTACATGATTGTTTCATGCACATTAGGGATCTTAAAAGAGTGGATTCCCAAAAATAAACTTGCTGGCATTCATGTATGCTCTGCGCAGAAAGCTTTTTCCTTGTCTTTGGCTCTGTTGCACTTTACCTTAAACTTAAAATAAAGCTTAGGGGGGAAAAAAAAAAAAAAGAGAGAGGAGGAAAAGGAAGCACAACACATAGGGGACCTATCCTTCACTGTGCTTTTGTTTTTGTTTTCATGTCTGAAACACAAGGATTCTCTTCAGATAAGAGCAATGGGGTGTAAACTAAAAGGTTAGAAGCTGAGCTAGGTCACTTGTTTAAATTTTTTTGTTTTCAATAGAGTCTTGTATTAAAAACGTACAAAAGTGATTTCCTTGCCTGAAATCCAGCAGGGTAGACATTTTGTTGCCTCAGGTGGACTCTTTTTTAGAATACAATAGGGCCAATATGGTGTGACAGCCATAGCAAGAAGAGATGTGTGGACCCAGCCATGTGAAGTTTACAGAGAAGTTAATTTGATTTTATAGACCATTAAATCAAAAGTCTTATTTTCTGTGGCAGTGTCAGCTGATTGGAATTATAAATGAAAAGCATGAAGGCAAATGGAGAAGATTGTATTATGTTATAATACTTAATGGTTGCACTATTCCTTGTAACACATTCTGAGTTGATTTACCAGCAAACCTTAATAGTGATGTGATTTTGGTTGCAAGATATAAAGGACAAATAATAATTAATAGAGCATTTAATTAGAATTTTTCCAGGATATTATTTTATTTTTACATTTTTGTCTGCGTACTCTGCATTGTACAGTGCATACACACGATAGTCACACTTATTGAGTCATATTTTTCATGTACTTTTCTTTAAATGTCTCCTTGGATAATTAAGTCTGACTCTTAAGATATGGTATGTTAGTTTCTGACAGGTGCCTGCCAGGGATCTTCAGTGCTGTCATGCATTATGTGGATTTCCGCCAAGAAAGAGAAGGGCTTGGGTGTTTGTTTCTGGTCACTTCTCATTAAAGCTTTGACTGTGGGGAAAGAAAACAATGATTTGAAGATGAAGAGTATAGCTACTATAGGGAGTGCATAAAAACAAAATAGGTTAAACAACTAATTTTTCTGTTTTCATATAAATGTTATGTATATGTAGATATGAACTGTATGTACTAATGCTTTGATACATGTTAGGATTCTCTTGTGTGTTGAGAATTGCACAGAATAGATTGGAGGAGTTTGCTTGGAAAAAAAGTGGAAAATAACAGCAATTTGTTGGAAGACAAATTCTAGAATTTAATGTACATGGTTTGTAGATAACCAGGGTTGAGTGCTGTTATAGAAATACTATGATAAATCAACTGATTTATCATCTTTAGAGAGCTTCTTTATGTATTTATCAAAGCTGCTAAATCTGTGTTAGATCCAGGAATTGTATTTAGGACCTGATATCAAAAATGCCCTCCTTTAGAGAAAAGGATAGAAAGAAATACATCATTCTGGAAGGAGGGGTTTAATAGCCCAAAGTAAATAACTAAGTCAAAATAATAGGTGAGCCTTATTCTCTTTTGAGTAATATTTGTAATTGCTCTGCTATTGCTAAACACAAAGAACGTTCATACTAAATCGAACTCAACAGTTCACCTAGGACCATGTTTCTGTAGTAGCCAGTAAAAGATGCTTGTGGAAGTGCATGGAAAAGCTTGTAGTGATATTTTCCTCATATATTCTAGCATATTGAAGGATTTCTATATCCAGAGTTGGTATATCTCTTTTTCATAGCTCCACTTCGTTTTTCTTCTGTTTGTCTATAAGTTTTTTGAACCCAATTGTTAACATCACAAATTTCACAGAATTGCAGGGGCTGGAAGGGACCTCAAGAGATCATGGAGTCCAACCCCCTGCTGAAACAGGTATCCTATGATAGATCACATAGGCAGGCATCCAGACAGATCTTGAATTTCTCCATAAAAGGAAATTCCACAGCCTCTTTGGGCAACCTGTTCCAGTGCTCTGTCACCCTTAGCATAAAGAAGTTCTTCCACGGAACTTCCTATATCCAAGTTTTAGGCCATTGCTCCTTCTCCTATTGCTATGCACTACCGAGAAGAGCCTGGTCTCACCCATTTGCTTCCCACCTCCCTTGAGATATTTATAAACATTTATCAGATCCCCTCTCAGTCTTTTTTTTCCCAGGCTGAACAGACCCAGGTTACTCAGCCATTCCTTGTATGGGAGATGCTCCAGGCTCTTTATCATCTTGGAACAATTCAGTGGCAAGGGATTGCACAGGTCAGCAAGATTTTCTGTGAAGAAACAATTCTGTCAGCTTCTTACATTCCTACCTCCTGGTAGGTCTGGTTGTTACTCCCCAACTCTTGTATCTAAAAAGGGAGCAAAAAAATTAATCCCTGCTGATCTCCCCAATAAATCATGATCTCATGAGCTTTTTCACACCTCAAATGTCGCAGGTTCTCCTACTCTGATCACTCTTTGCTTCTACAGAAAGTAAACTGCCAGTATTTATGATTACCTTCATAATCCTTATACTTTTACTATTTATTGTATTCTTTCTGTGATAGGGGACTGCACGTTAATCACAGCTCACATGTTCATCATGTATTTGTATGGTGACGTAGTCATATTGTCTGGTTTGCTATTTATTCTATTTGCTTTCCTTTGTACTGAGTTTATGCTGGTGTTTTAACACCAAGATCACTGTTACCTGCACTTCAAAGCCCTTGTTGTGTGTATATGTAAAATTAAGAGTTTTTTCCTTTCATATCTGCCTGTTGGTACTGACATTTTGCCTCATATTTTACAGTCTAGTCTCTCATTAGGGTATGAACTATCTGCAGCTTCTCATAACGGATTGTCATTTTTCTTCCTCTGACTGAATTGTTATCATTAGCAAACTTTGCCATCTTCTTTTGCTCATTTTTGCAGATTGTGTAGGAATATGTTGAGCAATAGAGGTCAAAACACCTACTTCTAGCACAGTTCTCAGGTGGCTTCACTCTAATAGTACTCATCATTCATTCCTATCTCTTTTCTTACTTATCTTGACTTGCTATTTATCTGCTCCTGGATCTTTTCTCCTGCTCTGGTAATTCAGTTTTTTAAAAACTACTGAAAAACTTTTCCCAAATACCTGTTGGAAAGCCAGGCACTGTATGTCATTGGGATCTTTTTTGTCCACATGTTTTTCATGCCTTTAGAAGATAAGAGATCTGTGAAGCACGAGTTAAACTCCTACCCAATATATCATATTTATTCAATTCCACTAAGTCTAGGCTTTTTATAATTCTATAGTTTCTTAAAATAGTTCCTACCAATTTGTAAGGCACAGACATGACATTTACTAGTCCACAGCTCCCCTTAGCTCAGACCTTTTTTTAATTGACATCACACTTCTCCAGTACCAAGCTGTTTGAAGCAGGAGGTTATAAGTTATTTGAGCGTTTAACTTTCTCACACTTGAGTTTCTTCAGAACACTTGGGTGTGAATATCATCTGTGCCTGCTGATTTGCGGGTATGTGTTTTGTTGATTTGTTCTTTACCTTTTTGGCTGTCATTTCTGCATGAGTCAAATCTTTCAGTATGTCCCTTATAAAGAACTATTCTGGTGTACAGTATTTTTGAGCACCTTCATGGTGAACTTGGATGCAAAAAGTTTCATTTATTCTTTGTGACTTTGTTTCTTCTGAGCATTCTTGTTATTTTTTGAATGGCTTTTGTACTACTTGATAAGTTTTTATTTGGAGGGGGTCAGCTCGTTTGTCCTTCGCTCACATTCAATTTTAGTCTGCATTATTCTGCTTTACACAAAAGTGTAGAGTTTGTTGCTGTTTTCCCTATTTGGAGAGATCTGTGACCTTTGGAGGACTATATCTTGCTTCCAATGGGCAAGCACATATCTTACAAACGGAGAAGGGAAGAGAAATAGCTTCTTTAACATGTTTTTTTATAATCACAGCTGTATGGCATCTCGCTTTCCTTCTGACTGAGTTGTCTTAATGAATATCCAGGGAAGGCTCTCTTATGTTTTGGTATGTTGCCTTCGGCCCCCTTTGATAAGCGATCTGGCAAAGCAGAGAGGATGGCATGATGAAATCATTACTTTCACCTGCTAGCAAACTTTGGTTTTGGGGATGCTTGTTGTCGGACTTGTTACAGATGGATCTCTGGTGTAACCTTTCATCTCTGCCTCTGAAGTACAAGTAAGGGATTCAATGATTTCTTATGGATCACTCAGGTTATATTATTATTTCTGTGATCTCCTCTCTTCTTGAATCGATGTTTGTCATCTTGCCTTGCAAGCCTCACTCCTGAGCTTGGTATTGCCCAGATTTTTCTGTTCTCTACTACTTCTTATATTGTTCTTGTTTTTCCCCCTCATTTCATCTCATTCTTCACCTGCCCTTTATACTTAGAAGAGCTTCTTAGTTCCATCTGGCCTTCAAATCTACTAAATAATTTAGTAAAAAATAGTTCTGCATCGGTATAGTTCAGTATGCACTTGCATAACCTCTATAAGAGGAAATAGGAAGAGTCTTAACGATATCTCTTTAAGAAGTTAACCTTTACCTGGAGTGGAAAATAAGGCTGTGGCACTTCAGCAAACAGGAAAAACAGAGCAGGCTGTCACACAGTGACTGGAAATTTCTCATGAATTAGTACTGTGTTTAAAAAGACTATATGAAGTTGATTTTTTCCATGATGTCCTTGGAATATCATTCTCATGATCCACGGACAAGGAAATGGGGTGGCTGCGCTGTGACAGAAAGATTCCAGTGCTCCTGTCTCCGCAGATACTCGGTATCCTGAGCACTGAGTTAGCCCTGAGGGAAGTTCAGAAAGCAGAAGCACAGTCGCTATGATCTAAGACCACAAGCCTTCATCTGACTGAAGCAAGTCTATTTATGTACCTTGTGGAGAAGGTGAAGGAAGTGAAGTGTTTGTCTCTTGAACTGTCTTGCAGAAGGCATTGATAAAACTATTTTAGAGTTTCTTTTTGCTGTGTCTGCTTTGGGATACTTTGAGCTGCTGTGTCTGTGGGGTATTTCTGTGAAGTGTGCTTGTGTAAATCCACACATATCTGTATCGGAAACCTGCAAGAGAATAAAACTCAAACTTTTGATTTCCACGTGATTCAGAACAGCCTGCGTGTTTAGATACTGAAATCAGCTGATCGTCTCCAGTACCTTTAATTTCTTTCCCTAATTGTCACTAAAGGTCCAAGCCTTTGGGAACACGGATATTCTTGGAACTAAAGTTATCTTTTGCAAAGTAGCAGCCCTACTTATGCTTCTCTATATGTTTCTCTACATTAAACATTAATTGCCTGTCTGCACAAAGATATGCAGGCCTGGCTCCACAGCAGTTCCCTCAAATTCCCTTCCTTTACATATTTGCCTTCAGTCAGGTTGTTATATTTATGGCTGTTTTGTTATTTGAGCAGATTGTTAACATTTGTTTTCCTTTATGCTGTTAGGCAGCAAAGTTGTCTTATTTCTTTTAGCATTTTTCTTTCTTGACTTTATTTATAAAATCAATATCATAATCTTTTGGAACAGAGACACAAATGGAATGTAGGACCATTTATTTTTTTTTTAATCTCCTTTCGCTTCATACGGAGTAAAGCTACCTTCTGTAATCAGCAAACCATTGAAAAATATGTCTAAATATAACTATTTCCTGCACCTTTCTATGTGATTTGAATTAAAAATGACAATAACTCCAACAAGAAGTTCTGAAGGAGAAAGGTATTGCTAGTAAAACACAGAAAACAGTGTTCTGGAGTGAAGTTTAATGTTTAAATTTCACATACATACTTAGTTTCACTAGTTCTACTACATCCATTTCCTGTTATGTTTTCGGTTGCACGTTTTGTTTTCAATTTTGCAGACAATTTTCTGTCATGTAGTATTGCAGCCCCCACTGAAGGCAGCAGTGTTTCTTAAAAGCCCGTGTTTTGACAGATTTTGTTGCTTGGCCCACTGTGGACCTCCAACTGTATTGGTTCCTGATTACTGTCCTACCCATCAAACTAAATGCAGTTGGTGTTTTTGTGTAAATTGGCAGGTAAAAGTGGTCATAGACGTTTACTCAAGCCTTTGTAGGGAAATTAGTGCAAAAGGAAGTAGGCTGGGAGCAAAAGCAGAAAGATAGGAACACAAGAAGAGGAAGAGAGATTATTTGATGATTTTTCTTGGCACCCAGGAAAAAATTGCTAGCGGCATAATGGCATTGTGCACTGAATCTTTGTGAGTTTAGCCAATTACAGTAGCAGTAATTTAAGAGCTATTGTTTTGCTGTTGTATAAACACTTGAGATGTTTGCTTGGCATTGCTGATTTTGGAGATGCATAAAGTGAAGAACTGTAGGCATTGTTTCACACAAAAGCAAAATCTTTGCTATAGATAAAGCTTCCAAGTAAGGAAATTATAAACCACAACTTGAAGAACACAGTTTCAAGAAGCTTGGTTCAGAAACATGAAGGTAGGCCTTGTATCGTTACGTACATTTGAAGTGAAAAAGAAGTCCTGGAAGGTATCTTTATTGTTCTACAGTTGTACTTGGAAAAGTGATGATTTTCATATTCAAATGCTCATTTTGGATTTCGGTTGCCTTCTGGATGTCTGGTGCGTGCCATGAGCCTGGCTTTTGTTAGTTACTGAGCCTTTGCCACATGGAGAGTGTACACTTTGTGGGCCTGCCTGTTAGAGTGTGGTTCAAACTACATAACCAAAAAGTATTGTGCTGGGAAGTATTTTCCACTTAAATTGTTTTAGCATCTCGGATGTGCAGAGTCAGATCATTTGTTCTAACAGCAGTTTTCTTCTAATAACTGTCATAAAGTGTCTAGCACGGAATTAATCATCTGTTACTCTGTTGTCAGAAGAAAGCAAGGAGACTGAGTTATGCTGATCTGTTCTGAGTGCTTGTGCGTCTTTACCCTTGTGAGGAATTGCAGTGCAAGTGCCCGTGAATAAAGAGACAACATAACATGGTTCGCCCAATTAAAATGCGTTTTTAATGCATCGTATGCAGTAAAAATAGCAAAGATGCTTAACTGCCTCACATCTGAGTTTAAAAGGAAAAAAATGTATGCTGATACGAGGCCTATTAGAAGGTTGGTCTTGCAGAAGATTTCAGCGCTGTTTTTCAGTCATTGTTAAATGAAAGCCATAGAGATGCAGAAGAAGTATAACCACTGAGGATGTAATGAGCGCTCATATGAAATATGACCTAAATTCCACTAGTGAAATTAGAGTAGCAATTTATTAATTTAAGTTCCTTTTGTTAATTAGTACTGATGGTGTTGAATTGGATAGCTGCTGACAAATGGAATTTAGAAAGAGAGCATTTAAAAAAGAGAAAAAAAGTAGGAGCAATTTTGACTGTTTTCTGTTATAAACAGAACACCAAATTGTACCATTCAGAGAGTTGTGGTAAATATATTCTACATGAGAGATTAATTATTAGAGGCTCCGTGAAACAAACCAGCTGGCTGTGCCTGTGTAGTCACGGGAGGACAAATCCTGTTGTCTGGCACCCAGAAGGGGTTGTTGTAGGTGTTCAGTATTTTCAAAACAAGTTTTCATTGTGTCAGAACAAGTTGCAACAGGAATATAAGAACACAAAGGCACGCTACATATGTATTTATACTCCATGCAAACACTTTGTACTTCAAAAAGTGAATAATCAGGTGACGTTGATAAAGCCTGGAGAAATTCTTTTATAATTCTAATATGGCTGTGCTGTTGAAATAATTTATATAATAAGATTTTATTGCAAAGTGTCAGCATAATAATACTAGTCTGGGAGGAATAGGTCAAAGACATCATTGAGCCTCAGGCTGTCCCTTACTCTGACCTACGCCCGTCTTAGTTCCTGTTTTCACCTAATTCAGTTGGAAGAGGGTACAGCGATGCTGTTCTAACTAATTTATGGAGATCACTTGTTTTTGGACGGGATTTATTTTCTGTCAGGTTTCTGTGGCTTTGAAGAAACTTGTAGATGTCTTGCAGCAGTTCCTCTATGGTGCAGGAGGAAAGAAATATGAGATGCAAAATTATGCAAATCATAAAGTTGCATCTCCTCTAAAAGAAATGGGCAGTAGCTGAGGTAATTGCCTGGGAGTCTAAGCTATCTAAGTATCTAATACAGCTGAAAGGGGTGTAATTTAGTCCTCTCCGCAGTCCCAGGACAAGTAATTGCTTTTGTAGAACATCCTAACATAAACTTACTGTTAATCTCCCCAGCTAAAGGAGACCACAGAGCAGTGCTGAGGAGAAAGGTGTCCTTGCCACAGATCCAATTCCAGAGTACCCAAAAGGGTTGTGTACAACTGTTCCGAGGTCCACATGACTACAAAGTACATGCCCCTAATTAGATATATTAGCTTGAAAAGTTTACTCTTGAAACCAATAATGGAAACGCACCCCCCACTCCCAGTACGACAACTTGAGGCAGCCTTCTGATGAGAGGTAATGCAATACATACACATGGTATGGTGAGAGAAAGTAATAGCAGGCCATGTATCTTTGTGAAAAGATTTTCAATCAGAGGCTCTCAGTTTCAAGTGAAGAATGTACAAGGACAGAATACACTGTGCTGATGGTAGTCAGCACTGCTGTACAGCTGAGTCTAATTGATATGGACAATCGAGATTACTTCCTTCCCTCATACCTTCTTTTCCTCAAATCATTTCTTAATGGAAAAGGCACTTGAAACTCTCACGTCCTGAGCTGAAACATGTAAGATACATGAGTGCAAGTACTGCTAGCAAGGATGAATTTGAGACCAGATTGCTGGAAAACTTAGCACAGTTTAAAAAGGAGGAGTTTAAGAGGCGTCTATTTTGTGAATGACTTAGGAAGATGATTCATCACCCCATGATGAACATCCTTGTCCCAGACACAAAAAGCAGAAATCTCAGTGGTATGGCATTTTGCATGCTTTTTTTTTCCTTCACAGTTTGAATCTGTGTTCTACTCAGAGTTTCCCACTTGGAGGTTTTAAAAGAAACACCTAGGTGACTTTTTTGCCATTATTGCGTAACAGTCAGTAATAAGAGCACTGTTGAATAGTTGGCCGTAACACCAGTAAAACAAAGACAATAGCAGAAGGAAACAAGTGCATTCCAGTGGCAGAATGCTTTCACTATAAAACTATGTGAGGTGTTTGATGGGAGATCACAGCTGCATAGCTTCAAATCTTTGAGGAAGATTGTAGCACAGGACTCTGAAGACAAAGGGTATTATCAAATGCTCAGTGAAGGTTTTCTTCCAACAAAATTTTTACAATTCACTATTAAGTTACTCTGAAAAAACAATACTGTTAGAATGAAATTTCACAAAAGCGATGTAAATTCTGAGTCAAGTATGTCTTAAGCACTGCAAGCCCATACTCTTAGATTTAGACATATATCAATCTACATGGGCTTCTGGAGACCTTGTTAGTGTTTTATATCACTAGAAAACATGTAAACAACAAGCGATCCAATTCTACCTTCTTTTAGATACTTACCATTTACAATAGCCAGACTTTCTTTTTACTGGATAATAAGGTGAAGGAAAGGTAAGTGCTTTACTCTCAACAGATGTCCTTGAGCACAGCACCTGAAATTGAATGTACTATATCAAGTGAATATAGTTGTTAAGTACAGCAAAATTTGTTATCTTGTGGAGTGCTGAAAGAAAATTTCCATAGAAAGCCCATAACTTACTACCTTGAACTTGGCAAATGACCATTTGAGGGAACAAAAACAAATAGACAAAAAACAATGGATTCTTACACAGAGACACTCAACAAAGAGTTAGACGTGTGCCTATATGAGTATGAAGATTGGCACACACTCTAGGCTTAAAAGAAAGCAACTCTTTAAACACTGGTTAAGCTAAGATCTAAACCATTATGAGAGCGATGCAGAGCCATTGTACTCAACACTCACATATAGAATATCTGTGTACTTGGTGCAAACCAGTTTCTGTGTACTTGAAGGAACGTTTTATGCAGTTGTTCTTAGCCTGGTGTAAGGTCACTGTGACACAGGCCCACTGAGAACATGGTGGAGTGAAGGAGGAGAGAGAAGGAACTCAATGTTTCCCAGAAAGGAAAAAAAGCGTTGATGAAAAGCTGATTTCTGCCAAATGGGACAGCATAGAAAAACCATAGAACAAGGAGCAAAGCTTGTTTTCTCCATCTTCAGTATCATTCAGTAAGTACCCAAATTACTGAATCGTATTTAATAGCTGTTGTCTACAGATGATGAAGTTAGCAAGTGGATGTAAAAATAGCAATTTTGAAAACCTTCAGAGACACTTAAAAGTATCTCACAGCATCATGTCTGGAACAAAAAAAAAATGAGAGATTGGTATGTGGATTCATGTGATGTGGCACAGAAGAAAGTCATTGAGGGTGTAAATTTATGTGAATATGTTTATGGGAATAAGATATGAGGAATGAATCTTTTCCTAAGTTCATGTTTGCACTGAGTTTCTCTGTGCCTGTATGCACAAGATAAAAATTGTGTTTTTATCATCTGGAAGCTTAAATGTTAAGGGAAGGAATAGTAGTCCATGTGAAAGAGGCCCTTGCCATCGAGTCTGTTATTGTCCTTTAGGAAAAAGTCTTGTATTTTTAAAAAGTAATTTCATGTAATCTATTGTAAAATAATATGTCCCCATCAGGGTCCTGTCCCTGTGGAAATGTGTGTACACTTCGACCTCAGCAGCAGTTGGTTGGTAAATGAAACTTGGCCATTGTCAGCCAGTAAGAAGTGTTTGTTCTCTTCCTACTTACCAGTAGTTTCTGTAGTTGACGAAAAATGTCATCAAATAAAAATATTTTAGTATAAGGTTTTGTCCCAAACTTAAGATTAAAAGAAAAAGCCCTTAAAGAAATGTTGCTTCAAAAACACAAAGAAAATGCAGTTAGAGTGTCAGTATAATGTACCTGCTAGCAGTAGCACAATGCCTGCTGGAAGCAGAAATATCAGTGATTTATCCCATCATTCTTGCCATGGACTGGATCCTTTGAAGAGATTACTTCTGCTAAGATGTTTATATTTCTGACTCCCTACACACATGGCCTTGTCTGTGTAACCAGATGCATCATCTGTGATATGCTGTACCACAGATAAGCAGGTTAATATCAAACTGACAGAATGTTTAGGCTTTTAGTTCCAAAACCAGGACGCCTCTTCTCAGATCAACCCAAACCAA
Source organism: Meleagris gallopavo (assembly GCF_905368555.1). Taxonomy (NCBI): domain Eukaryota; kingdom Metazoa; phylum Chordata; class Aves; order Galliformes; family Phasianidae; genus Meleagris; species Meleagris gallopavo. The sequence goes on along the minus strand of NC_139405.1, from coordinate 26,793,798 downwards.
AGCACCTCATTCTTTTCCTTCTTATTCTGATGAAATGTCAGCATTTCCACAAAAAGGCATTCTGCTGGGCAAAACTGTAGTTTTCCATTGAAAAAGCCCCACAATTTAAAAGGAAAATGTCCTATGAACTCTAACAGCAAGTAATGTCCCTGCTGCCTGTTCCACTCCTTCAAGCATACTCAAAATAAGCCTTGTTAATTTTATATGCTCTCTAACATTTGCTATTCCCTCCCTGTATGTAACCATTATGAACATCAAAGCAGTTTAGCCTACCTTCTCCTACTTCCCCTTCTTTGCTCTTCAGTTGATTAAAAACACTGCAGCTAATGTAATTCTATCAATTATATTGTACTTTTGGACCTCTTTGCAGGGTCTTTTCCTTTTTCCTTTGTGTCTGTGATGAACCAGAGTTACCCAAACCTTTTTTTACAAAATCTGTGATATGTCCATAACGTGGAGAGGGGCAGCAGTGGAGGAATGTGTCCTGGCTAAACATTTGGTGTTACACTTATTTCAGTCTGGGAAAGATCACAAAAAATAAGGAACAAACTCGACCATGTGCTTTAAAGTACAGAAAGAAAAAAAACAGACATTTCCAAATTATGAAGTACTGAAGTAATTTTTGCGGTATATATAACATCTCTGAGAAGCTCATATGAACTACCAGTGAAGTAACATTCTCCTTGACATAGTACGTTTGATGAGAATATAAGGAGGTGTTTGATTTAGTATTGCACCAAAGGGTACAGGCTTTACTGCAGGAAGCAACAGACAGAAAGGATACTGGTGTAGATAATGATGGTGTGGGAGGCTGTATGTGATATTCATGTTTGGAATGTATCTAGGAGAAAGGTGATTGAAATATAACACGGTAAATGTGGTGTTAATGCAAAGCACTGAAATGTTATAAAGGATATGTTTCAGTAAAGAAATGAAAGGTAGGAAAAATAGTCCTTGTTTCCATTTAATGATGAAGAATTTTTACAGTTTAGGAAAATGTAAGAGGGAAATTTTAAGTAACATTTACCAAGTCAGTGAGAAGAGCTCGTGCTTGGAAAAAGAGTCTGCAAAGAAGCTATCAAAGGGGAAGGAAGAAGCTACTTAAAATAAGCAAGCGGAGGAAATGTAGTTAAATGTTAGGACAGATAGTGCAAGGAGAAATAAAAGGATGATAGATCCTGTGGTTAAAGCATGCAAGTGATGCTACTTGCGCTGGCAACGTGATGAAGTGTTGATCAGACAGTACAGAGGCTATGTATTTTGTATATTGTCAAATGTATTTTGTAAAAACACAAATAGAGAATTTGCATTCAACTCCTAAAATCAAATTATTAATGTACTTCTTTAGCTGGTTTATGTTTGCATGTGCCAATATGAACAGCCACTTTTGTGAGCATAATTTATGAGGGCCACTTTTTGAACTTTGATTCAATAAATCAAAGCATGTTCTATAAATACCCAGAACAATCTGTGTATGCTATAAAATGTGTGTCCTGCTTGCCTCGTATTTCTTTTCCATTCCTGGCCTTGACTCCTCAGTCCAGAAACTGTAGGTTTTTTGTTTTTTAAAGTTTTTTGTTTTCTTTTTTTTAATTAATTTGCCAGACACAGCATCGCAAGGAGAGGGAAGTGTTCTCTTTTGTGATCTTGCAACATTTTCAGATGTGAGGAGGTATTATTGGTGTTCAGTGATTGCCAAACCTTCGACGCAAGTCATAAAATACAGATCATGATTGACAGTGAAGACATTCCACGTATGTTTTCTTCAGGAGGTATATAAGCAGAGAATCTAGTAACATAATGAATGTGGCTGCCCCAGCTGTTCTCAGGTTAGACTGTTCATTTTAGTGATAAAAATGGGAGCAGGTTCTTCTTGCACAGAAAGTTGTGAAGATCAGTGACACAAACAGAAAACAAAGCGATGAAGTAGAGAAAGTTCAGTGAGGAAAGTAGCAGGCAAAAAGCAAAGACTGCATGATGAAGCAGTTTCTGATGCAACTTGCAAAGTAAAGGGTATCTTGGGAGCTCATGTGATGTGTTCAGTACACAGCTGAGTATTTTGGTGGGAATAAACTCAAAGGTACAATTCAAACTCAGTTTTGGATACTTCGGGTCAGCTCATTTTACAGATATACGAGTCACTCCACTCTTTGTAAAGAACGTATGCTGAGATCCAAAATATACAATGCACATCTTAATTTACAGAATAATGTTACGAATTTCAGTGTTTAATGAATGGAATTACAGTTCATCCAGAGTGTTAGTGTTTATTCTCTGTATCTTATATCAATAATGACTCTGTATTGCGTCAAGGGTTGTGTAGAGAGACAAAGTGCTTATCTTCTCCATACGTTCCCGTGATTTTGCAGCTCATTGCCTTGGCTGTCTTTGGACCTTTGTTGCCATATGTGAAGTTTTCTTTAATGTAGAAAATAACATTGTTATCCAAGAAATATGGTGAATGTTAACTGTATCAAAAATCTCTGATATGAAATGCTGCAGGCTATGGTATAATGACACTTTTGACTCTCCTAAGTGTTTCTCACTTCTACAGCCATTCAGAGGTATATTTTGCAGTGCATAAAAGGGTTTATTTCTGGAACTTTGCTCTGGATGAAGTATGGACACTGGATCAGGATATTCTGGCAGTTATGAGTCGCTAATGTTGACCACATTAAGAGGTGTGGCAACTTGTTAGCGCTACGACCACTGAAGAAAGAAGTACTGCTGGATCTAGAAAGATGAAGTATGGGTGTCTACTGCATACTAAAATATTGCAAGAAAAGCAGTACCCATTTATGAGATAATAATGGGCTGAACACAATAACTTTATGCTTGTCTTTGTTAAAACCTTGGCTACATACATATACCACATACTCCTTCCTAATCTTGAGTTTTCTTTATTTTCTCACCAGGGCATATTTCAAAACATTTGTCCCTCAGTTCCAGGAGGCTGCATTTGCTAATGGAAAGCTTTAGGTAACCTCGGGCATTGAGACGATACTGGACAGATTCTTCCGTCTGCGCATGTCAGCACTCAAGTATTCCTGGAAATGGGCTGGACTGGCTTGATACTTTCTAGCCTCCTCAGTAGTTTTGGTAGCTTCATGTTTTGCCTGATTTATGAAACAATGACCTCAGCTAGCACGCTCAACAATTTTACGTTCATTGACTCCCTTTGCCTCTGCCATTCCTTTATGTATCTACTGGATTAAATTTAAAAGTATGTGTTTTGATGTGGTAACGTTTTCTTGTGCCAACAATGTCCTATATGTTATGCCTCATTTGCTTATCTTCAGGTGGTGTTAATTGGATTTTTTTTCTACAGAAATATTGTGAAATTTGTCCATTTAGTTAACATTTCCAGCTTATCCTCAGAAAATATAGTACTGCCGATATACCAGAAATGCCTAATGGACTGTACAGTGCCATATTCTGCCTTGGCTGTTTGCATCTCACTGTGGTTATTATTCTCACAGGTATGGATATGAGTTGCACAGTTCAATTCTCAGTGCCTTTCAAGTGGGTCTGATATTAATATGGCAGGGTTTTGGAAGGTTTTTTTTATGTTTCAGTTGAAAGCTCATCTTATATTAAATGCTGTGCTTTTATGCTTTGTTTTTATTTCCAGTTGCACACTTTCAGTGTTTTTCTAATGAACTCCCTTTGCTTTTATGAAAAAGTTCTAGTTCTCCAGTACAAATGCTCAAAGAGCTCCTTCTATCAATCAGTATAACAAAATAATGCTCTTCCGAAGACAGTTTTTCCAAGTAAGATAAATACTGCTAAGAAGCAAACTTTCAACAAATGAATGAAATACGTCTTGGAAAGTAACTGATGAAATAATGTGGGGTTATATATATTTAGCTTAATGCCTAATCTCAATGTTTTCTCAGAAATAATTTTAAGTGTATATAACTGGAAGCATTACCTCCCCTAACTCTGAAATGCCAAATACAAAATTCCACCTATTCATCCTTTCTTTCGTGCTTGTGTCAGGCGCACCGGTCTAGGACTAACAGTCAGTGTGTCACTTCCCAAATTAATCTGTAAATAGACATGGGGGCTTTCCAGTAAGGAATGAAATTAACAGTCTGTGTTGCTTATAAATGGCGCATGGAAAATGTGCCCTACTTCTGCTAAATATAAGGAACCAAATGAATGATACGCGGATGATACCGTGGCACTGAAGAACATTTAATTTCGAATTGTTCACCTTATCACCACTCATATAATGGAATCCCATCCAATTAATTGATTGGCAGTGTTCTCCTACCCTTTCTAAAACTTGTTATTTTATATTAAAATGAGCATGTTCCAGTGGAATGTCCACTTAGGGGGTGTAGATGAGTTCTGAGCTTAATAATTAAAAATTATGCAAATAAGTCTCCTCTAGAAACTACAGGTATTTTTAGCTATTTTATAGGCAAAATTGTAGTTTAATATTGAAGTTCTTGGCTGGAAGTTAATCTGCAAACAAAATCAGAGGCGTTACTGCAGAGGGGGACATGTTCTGTCCTGCGACCCATCTCCATGTGACTTGCTGCATTATCTGAGGGCTGTAAACAGCTCCAAAGGTCTGAGCTGAATTCTCCCTGTGGAGGCATTGCACTAGGCTTTTGCATGCAAACCAAGACACAGAGCAGATGTGGAGGGCAATGGTTTTATGTGTTGAGCAAAACTATAACTGAACAGCCTTAAATGACTGAAAATAGACTTTGTTTGATATGTTGGGACAATCTCAGATCTGTATTTCTCCAGGTAAAAATCAAAGTCTCACACCTACTCGGGAATAAGCTGACTCTTGTGAATGGGAAGGGAGAAGGAGGACGGCTAATGAAAAGCATTTGTTCTCACAACATTCAAAATCCCATAGAAACCATCTCTGGTACATTAAAGAGAAAAAAAAAAAGCACCCTTGAGTTGAGTCTGTAGATCCCTGGCACTTGACATTTTATAGCACTGTATTTGATTCTGTGTCACGCTGACCAGCCCATAAACACGGCGTTTGCTCTATACATCGAATTGCCGGAGGGGCTCAGGTACTTTTAAAATCTTTTCAGAGCTTACCCTGATGCTTTCAAAGGCCAGCAATTGCAACGTGTTTCAGAAGTTCTGCTTTTCAGAAGTAACGCACATTTTCAACCAAAAATACTACCTTCATCCCAGCCTAAGAATTCTGGACAAAGGACTGCTTTCTTACTGAGGTCTACATGTTCTACAAACTGTGTAAGGGAGGACTTTGAAGACAGAAAAAGCCTCAATCAACAATTCTTTATGTTACTCCATAACGCCATATCAACTTTTCACTAACATACATGGAAATGAGCCAGTGCTTTCAGTTTAATTTTACCTCATCCTACAACTGGTAGTTTTTGGCAAAAAAAGGTGAAGTAGAAGAGTTGAGAGACTGAAGTGTTTCTGTATGAGATAAAGCCTGCATATCTATCAGTTTTCAGGTTAGAATAAAGGCATTTTCCTTGCACTTGATGAACTTGTTCTTTATTTCAAAGTCATCCTGCACACTTTGATGCACGTGATGGTTTATGGAGCTCTTCTGGTGGTCTCAGAGAACTGTTCTGTGGGGATTAGCATTACAGGTGGGCCATCAGCAGGAAAGATATGGAAATGGGTGAGCTCTTCTGTTTGGAAGGAAGATTACGTGTGAGTACTAAATCAGAAACGAGAGCTGGTTTGAATAATTTTATATCAGATAAAAAATATATTGGAGCAATTTAAGTTAGCCACAGGAGGTGTAATCTAATAGGTCAGAGTTAACTATGTTATCTCCTGTTTTATGATAATATCTATTATGGACAGCTAAGAAAGTACTAGACTTCCAGTTCTTGCTTTTCTGTTTTATGAAAAATGCAGTTAAAAGGTGCTGGTTCATATGATTTACGATAGCAACATGCAGAAGAAAAATGGCAGTGTTACAACCATGTTGAAGAGCCTCAGTTCTACTCTGTCATGATTTTAACTGAGAGAATGTAATAAGCCTATATTTACTGTTCCCCATCAGTGTATGATTCTCTGACAGTCCTTGAAATGCAAACTTAAGAGTCCGAGACTTTGTTCATCTGCATGCATAGCATCCACTGTGCTAGAAGTAATACCAAACCTTACAGAAGCAAAATTAGATTATTTTGTGAACTTGCTGAAAAGACTGGACAACCAGCTGGAAGAATAAATAAAAGTTAACTGTATTTTGTGTAGTTCAGCCTTTACTGATCTTTCTGCTATGCTGGTTATTGCTATGTTCATCACTGTGCTTGCTTTGCAGAATCAGCAACATTTTCAGCATCCTTGGTGTCCCTAAACATCCTTCTATTCATACATGGAGTAGACTTGACTCGGTTTTTGAGAGAAAAAAATCATTGCTAGAATTAGCAGGAATCTCTTACGCGTTGTTAGAGCCTTAGTAGGCATGTTTTTCTGCCCATTTTCTTGCTCTCATCCTGTGTGGCACATAGGGCAATCACCATCTTTGGTGAATCAGGCAGGGGAGAGAAGTGTCCTCTGAAGAGCAGTACCTGAAGTCCTCCTCCTGGTGATGTCACACGGAGACTTCTAAGGCAGGACAGGAAAATAGCTCTGGTTGGTCCCCTCCCAGCAGTGCCCCTGCTACAAGGCTGGGATCCAGCACCAAGTGTGAGATGCATGGAGATGAATGGGCAGCACTGCATCAATTTCTCTACCTAATTTCTCGCCTTTCCAGCTCAGTGAGAAAGGCGTGCTGCAGGAGGGCAGCAAGCTTTGGACGCAGCTTCTGACCACGACTGCTAATTACAGGCTGCTGTCCTTTCCTTATGAAGCAAATGAAATCTGTGACAACACAGACGGCCGGTGAACACTCTTCCTTTAAATTACTTACCTCTTTGCAACTGCTGTATTGTAACGCTCATTAAACCTAAAGGTAACGTCTTACATGTTCCTGAAAATCCCTTACATCATCTCCTTTGCAGTTTTCATCTCCAGGTGCCTGTGATGTGCTGGGGCAATCCTGTTTGATCCTCACTATTGCTGCTATTTCTAGCAAGTCTGAGGCCAATGTTTAAACACAGCAAGCTGCTGTATGCTGGTGTCATGTGGGCCCACCTTAAAAGTGGATATGCTGAAAAAGCCATCAGTCTTACTGTACAAACTGTTTTTATTTGTTACACTAAGTATTGTATTCTCCACAGCAGAATAACTGAGAGAAAATAACTCCTTTGTTTTCCAGAACAGAGCGGGCAATCACGCTAACAGCTCTGTATACATTTTTATGCGCCACATCTGAGTTGAATTCACTTGTTAGCACCAGCGGGGGGAAAGTGTATTCCGTAGGAAACCTGCACCTAAATAAACCATTGATCAGGTTCTATCTTTTCCTGTTTGTACTTTGGAACAATAGATTCTGTCCCTTTGGGTAAAACCAGTAAAAGTCCGAACAATGCACATCAACAGGAGAGGTATTTTATGATTTTTTTCCACTGACTTCTGTTGATTCAGAGAGTAATTTCAAACTTAGCGCCAGGGGAAAGCAAACAGAACAGGGATCAGCCCTGTGCCAGTCGTCGTAATTAGGTGTGAGATAAAAGGCAAGCAGCCTCATCTATGGTACAACTCTTTGAGTTCATAGAATCATAGAGTGGCTTGGGTTGAAAAGGACCACAATGATCATCTAGTTTCAATCCCCCTGCTACGTGCAGGGTCGCCAACCACCAGACCAGGCTGCCCAGAGCCTTATCGAGCCTGGCCTTGAATGTCTCCAGGGATGGGGCATCCACAGCCTCCTTGGGCAACCTGTTCCAGTGTGTCACCATCCTCTGTGAAAAACTTCCTCCTAATATCTAACCTAAAACTCCCATCTCAGTTTAAAACCGTTCCCCCTTGTCCCATCATTATCCACCCTTGTAAAAAGCCATTCAGGAGTTCTTGCAGAATAATATTTTTAAGCTGTTGGCTTGAAAATTGCATGGCGTGTCAGTGATTTAGGGGCTGCTTTTCCTATTCTGTTCCACGGCTTATGTTTAAAAGCGTGATCCCTGGTTCCAAGGCACTGCACAAACACCATTTTGTTAAAGTGGTGGTTACCAAGCAAAGGGTGGGGGGGACTGGGATCAGCTGCTGCAAATAGGCCTTAAATCATCGAGAAATCAACAAAGGAAGCGGGGTTTGGCGGCTACCCTGCCGCTTGCTGAGTCTACAATATTGGCCTTCAAATGTGTCCCCAGTGCAAATTAAAAAAAATAAAAACGGGAGGCTTTTCTTGCGGTGATAAAGAATAAATGCAATATTAACCAACAGGAAGTAAAACGAGTGCTTAATTGCAGGCATGAAAAGCGAGCTACGCACCAGCGGCCTGGCGTTGTTTGTTCCTGCAGCTCCCTGCATCTCTCTCATCGCCGGAGAGGGTGAAGGATTAAAGCTTCGTGCTACACCTGCCTGTGGTGAAAATTGCTCCCTGGGTTGCGGTGTGTTTTCATCGAACACTATTTAAATGCTAATGATGCTTTTTCTGTCCCCAGTGATGGCAACTCTGTACCAGTGCAAAGCAAATCTTGGGCTATCGGGTGTTCCTACCACCTTTCCAAGCCCTGCGTTTGGGTGGAGTGAGCGCTTTGTGAGCTGTCAGCCAGACAGCAATCAGGGCGCATTTTGTTGCCTGAGTGTTTATTCAAAATGATTCAAGCTGATTATAATTTGACATCACATTTCCTTTATCCCACTGTCCCTTATAGCAAAAGATTTTTTTAGTACTTGTTAAGAAATCAGAGCCGTCGAGATTCTTTGTGTCTTCCAAATGGAGCTGAGTGCTGGTGTCGGAGCGGCAGCTCCAGGTTGGAGCCGTCTGTTTACTCTCTGAACTGCATAGTCAGCAGCAGCACATCGCATACCCCACCCAGCAAGCCCTCCTCCAGCATGTTCTGACAGGATGGCAGCCAGCAGTGGTACAAGCCCCGACCTTTTATTGCTGCTCCCTGGACTGCTAGCCAAACACTCGCTGCCTGTTCTGTGGCTGAACACAGTGCAGTCTCCCGTGAGGCCCCCAGCTGCCTGTGGTGGGTGCTGCCTGCAGCAGGCCCTACACTCAGCTGCCTGCTCTGCTGGGGCTGGAGCCGTTCCTGCAACCGGCTGAGAACTGTGCCAGAGGAGAATCTTGCCCTGAAGCTGGAGCAGGGTATTTTCTTTGGTGCCTTGATAGGGAAAGGCAGCTGTGAAATCTAGCTGCAGCTCACAAAGCCCTGCCAGCTAGTGATGGTTCCTTGTGTGTTTTGGCCAGCTGGGCCTACATTGTGCTCTGCTGCCTTGGTTCTCATTGATAAGACCCTCACCCGTTTTTTCTCCAGGCTGACAACTCCCATGGTTCTCAGCCTTTCCCCAGAAGGGAGATGCTTCCAGCTCCTCTTCATCTTTGTGGCCCTAACGCTATTATGAGAAGGGGAATGATAGAATCTTAAAACAGCTTAGATTGGATTGAGGATCATCTAGTTCCGACTCCCCTTTCATAGGAGCCACCAGCTCAGGCTGCTCAGGGCTCCACCCAGCATGGCCTTGAGTGCCTCCAGGGATGGGTCACCCACAACCTCTCTGAACAGCCTGTGCCAGCACCTCACAGGCCTCCAAGTAAAAGCTTTCTTCCTAACATCTAACCATAATCTCCCCTCTTTTTGTTTAAAGAAATTATTTAAAACAAAATCTGTGTGACAGAAACACCTCCTTTTTTCAGCCCCGTGATTTGTTTCAGCAGTTGTTTCAGCATCTCTTTCTGCTGAAAATAATCCCGTAGAATGCTGCTCTTCCTAGACTTGCTGCATTGCACTCTCCACCCCAAGTGCAGCAGCGTTATATCCTGGCACCGCCGCTTCTCCAGGGCTGCGGACGTGAGCTCTGGCAGCCACCAATGCAGCCAGAAACAGGGTGACATTCTGTGCTCTCAGCAAAAAGAGGTGAGTTTGGGTGAACGGGTTCACAGTGCAAGAGCTGGACTCATCTCCAGAGCACCAGAAGCACTTGTAGCCAAGAAGAAATAACAGCTCCTGTCTAATGGGGTCAGAGAGCTTAATTTCCACACCATGGTGGCTGTGTAATTATACACTGGGCCGTGGCATGTCTACTTCTAATAGTGCCCCGGACTGCTGTGAGTGACTCAGCTGCTGCTGGAGGCTGGCTATGGGCACGCTGCGTGAAAAGCCCGCAGCTGGGTCCTGCCGCCTCATTGCCTGTGGATGGGCATTCAATGCTGAGGCGGACTGCTCTCTGCAGAGCCGGGGGCATTGCTTGCGGGGAGGAGGCTGTTCAGAGCAAGGCCACATGTGGGTGCCTGGTTCTAAGGCTTGATATGGTCTGGCAGAAGGATCCGCATATGGACTATCCCATGCAGAGCGTTAATTATTCTTCCCACTCCAGAGGTGCTATGGAAGTAGTTGGAAAAGCAGCTCATGTACTTGAAGGCAACACAGAAGAAATTCTGAGAGTGTTCTGGAGACTAACAGCATCACCCCAAGCGTTTCTTCTACAGACCTGATCTCTGCTAACAACTATTGCTTTTAGAGCATTTACAGGAACTCAGTAACAGAGGTATCATAGTGCTAGCCGCACAGGCTGTGGGGAGCTGCAAGGAGCTGCTGACATGGATTTGCAGGGATTTTCATGGCTTCTTCCTTCAGGCTCTGTCAAGTTATGTTTATAGGGAAGTCTTGTCAAAAATCCTTCCAAAATTAGCACCGTCACAGGCAAAAAGCTCCAGGATACGCAGCCTGGAGGAAGAGAGCATTCCCACCACGATGTTAGGGAATCTCCTCAGGGCTTTCTGAGACAGCAGTAGGCAAAGCCATAGCAGTCCTGATCTAGTGCTGTGGATGATCCTGCTTCCATCAAAAGGCTGGACTGCATGACCTGCAGACATACCTCTCAGGCAACATTTTATGTGATTTTATTAATTTTTTTAAAATCTGAGATACGGATCTAAGCACAAGCTGATATTATCTACCTTTAAAGCTGATTTGAAGACGATGGCAAATGGAAAACGAAACAAAATAAAAAGAACAAAATAGTGAGATTTTAGAACTCCACTCTTTGTAATCATTTCCAGATCTCAGAAGCGCAAAGGCATAAATTTACCACTTATTCAGTCACTTGTCTGTAGTGTTAATTGTGACCACTACAAAAATATGGCTGCTGTCAGTACAATATGGTGCCTGAGCTGGTTCTGAACGAAGTAGCTTGAGCACTTAACTGCTACAGTCATATTGCATCATCCCTTCATTTCTAACTTTATGAGACATACCTTAATGTTGCCTTGAAACAAAGCCATGTCTGGATTTCAAAGTAAGCTGGGCATCTGGAGCCTCCACTCTGTGTACAAACAAGCTGCTTCTGCAGCAAGGGTCTCGGGGTGAAAACCCATCCAAATGAGCACTGAATTCCCATGCTTGGGGCACTTTAGACTGCTTAAAGAGCAGGAAAGGGTTAAAAGTGAGTGCAGCAAACTGCTTGGTCACCCCAGCCCAGACCTTCAGAATCAGTAACCCCCACACACGCTCACCTGAGGGGCCTGGTTGCAGGGAAGCTGATGTTTCACATCTCACATCTCGCTACAGAAAAATAAGGATTGTTTTGAGGTTTGTCTTTGCTCCTAGTCCTGCCACTCAAGATTAAATCTCGCAGACAAAACAAGTTGTTTGGGAGGCAGACCAAGAATGCCTTTACAGTGAAGAAAAATATAAACACTCAGCCAACTATGATTAACTATTGAATGCAAAACACTCCCTGGCTTTTGTTTATTTGTAGACTGCAGAGAAATCTCCCAAACGCTGCCATGCTTTCAGTATGAAAACACTCCAGCCTGCACAACCCGCTGCTGCTGGGCGAAGGAAAGCATTTTGTCCATTTTGCAGCGAGCTGTTTCTTGAGGGCCTTTTCTTTTCACCAATGTGTTGTTTGTTTTGTTTTGCAAAAGCACTATACCCAGTTTCCTTCCATTGTGCACAGTCCCCTTCCGGCTGCTCACACCTGAGTGGGGCTGCAGTTCTGCTGAACACAGAGGGGCTGAGGGAGCCTGGTGCTTTCTCAATAGCATCCAGGTGAGCACAGAGAGAAGCTGTCAGTAAGAAAGGCCCCAGATGTGCTCACTAGAAATTGTACATTGTTGGCAGGTGAGCGAGGGCATCCCTAGACTCGGAGGTGGCTGCCGGCATGATGGCATGCAAAGAGCCCAAGCCCTTTGCCGAGCACTCTCTATGTGCACTTTCTGTTATCAAAGTGATTGTGTGAGTTTTGCAGCCAAATTTAGATTTTAAGGACAAGAGGAAAAGCAGCCATAGATAGAAGGGGCAGTGGCTGTGCCTCTGTCGGCTGGGAGCAATAGTGCTGTGTGTGGTGAAACTCTGCCATCCTGGGAGGCTGACTGCAAAACAGGGCTTGTAAATGTGGAGTGAGTGTTTATAGGAAGCTTCTTCTAGTTTTATAATCCAGTGTAAACCAAGTGTGGCAGCTGGGAAGCTGAACATGTGAAGGCGAAACTGTGCCCACGCTGCTCCACCACGCACATTGCTGTGTCTATGATATGAGTGGCCACGAAGTGCCATTTTGTCCTGTATTTCAGCACTGGTCACTGAATGGCTGTAGGCTGGAGCACAAGTTCTTCCTCACACTACTGGTGGGAGACTACAATACCGGTGGGCTTCACCACTTCATGAAGTGAAACAGCACTGTGGGAAGGCATAATGGCAGATTAGAGAAAAACAGCCAATGAGGCCTAGCCCAAACAAGCCCTTATCTGGGAGTCAGCTGATGTCTGTGAAATGTATGCCATGCTCAGTTATTTCAGTGCAGGCCGCTGTAATATGGCTTTTTTCCTCAAGCTTGGACAGGAATGCCTTTCAGAGCAGTTACTTCAGGTGTGGTCAGAACACATCGGTATGCCCAGATGTATCAACTTGTTTTGGTTTGTTGTTTCCAGTTTTTTTGTTGAAGGACTATTTTGCTTATTACATTTCACTGACAGTAAATGTAAAGTCGCTTCTGTCTGCTCCTTGAAGTTGCAGGGAACAGACCCCAAAATTAACTCTTGTGTCATTTTGCCACAGTACTCATAACAACAAAACACGACCAAAACCACGCTGCAGCAGTTTCTGTAAGTGTAAACAGCAAAACCGATAACATCTAATCGGTCTCCCTGCCAAGTCAAGGCAGCAAGAAGTTCTGGCTTTATAACATTAAAAAGGCTTTGTAGTTGCGTAGCACTTTTCATCCGAGGACATCAAAGTATGCTGGAGGCACTAGCTCATCAGGTTTCCCCACGCCCCGTCAAGTAGCCCTGGCCGCTCTGCAGGAGAAGCAGCAGGCAGGATGCGGCGGTGCAGGCTGGCCCGGCCTTGCCCAGCCCCAGCCGTGTGTGGTGAGGCCAGACCGAAGGTCCTGCCCCTCCCCAGGCCCTGCTCACTGAAGTTATGCTAGGGCTTGGGGCACAGGTCCCTTCTCAGCCCTGCGGGTCAGGGCTATCTCCCCAAGGAGACTGCCACACATAAGTGGTGGCCATGGACAGCCCAATGCCAGCAGGAACAGCGGGCATCTCCGAGCTGTGGGAGGAGAATCTTGGATGCACGTCTCGGGAAAGGGGTCTATACACCAAAGGGCTTTTCCTCCTACACTGAGAAATTTCCCAGTGCTGCAGCTCACATGTGCCAAGGACAGGCGGGAATGGAAGGGAGAAGTCAGCTGTGCCCTGCTTGGGAGGCACAGCCACCTTCACAAGAGAAGGAAGGCAGGGAACATTTGCATGCTGGCACGCTGACTTCCTGCTGGAGCTGCAAGGTATGCCAGTGTCTGAGGAAACTGTCTGAAAGCTCTTTGATCAGCAAAGGGAATAATAATAATAATAATAATTTAAAAAAAAAAAAAAGTTGATTTAATATAGGTCAAATTAACTTACATTCCACTGGTTAAATAGGGGAAACCTTAAAATAGATGTCCCTTAAGAAAAAAAAAATTTAAAAAAAAAAAACAATTGAGGCCAGATGAGCCTTGTCCAAGTGAGAGGCATAAAATGCTCTGTCCAGCACGTTGTGGTTATTTTGTTATAACCATGCATTATACCGATATGCCTATGTAATTGTGTACAGGGAGAACAGGAGTAGCATGTAATATAAAATTGCCAGACATCACCAGCAACCATGAAATAAAGGATATTTGTGGTATTCCAGGATCTGCAGGTTTTTTCCTTATATGATACATCAGTAATTCCCTTCCTTGGGAGGGGAGTAAATTTAATTTTTCAAGATTTGACCCCATAACTTCAAGAAGCGGAATGTGTCCGAGAAGACCACCTCATTTCATTCTCTGTCCTTGGGTCCTTAATGTTTAATCAACTACAGGCTGTTGCTAAATGAAAAATGTCAGAAGAAAACATAATATCTGGTTTCAGTTCTCCTTGATCTCACCAATTTTTTTGATCTCTTAACTGAAGTGAAATGTAGAAATTCCTTTAAAAGCTGTGCAACTATTAAAAAAAGAAAGAAAGAAAGAAAAGAAACCAACCTAGTGAATTGTTGGCCAAGGCAGGGTCACCAGGCCCCAGTTCAAACAGCGTTTAAGCACTTGCTTAACTTATTAATTGAAGTCAATGGGATTTCAAGCACTTTGCTGAAATAGGAGGTTTTGTGGACAACAGTTGTGCCAGTACATTTGTAATGCAAAAATCAAGCCAGGCCAGGTTTATTTTGGCTCAGAGTTTCTTTGTGGTGGTGACTGACAAATCCACAGAATTGGACCAATACCAGAGAGGTGATGACTGTAAGAGAAGTGATGACAAGAAATAATAAATTTTGAACTAGCAAACACTTTAGCTTGGGCAGGCTGAAAACCTCTACATAAGGGAACAAAGAGGTCCATTTATGCTGATAAATGCACTCTTTTCAGGAAGACCTCCCGTTCATCAGCAACTAATATGCTGGGGCAGCTAAAATCTTGAAGTAAATCCTTTTGTAAGTGGTATAACTACATTGAAGCTTTGGAAATGGGCAGGTTTACATCACTTGATAGCCTTGTCGTATAATCTTATAACCACTTTTTAAAAGATTCATTTCCTGGAGAAAAAAAAATCATGCCTTAGCATTGCAGGCAGTAGGACAGAGCTTAGCATGGTAATGCATTTCGTGCCTGTTGCTGGAGATTGTCCAAACACACCCCATAACCAATAAATCACTGCCTAATTGAAAAGATTCCAGAAACTGGTTACGACATCGAGCATGGAACCAGTACAAGGAATCCGACAGCAGTGTCCACACGTAGGGTGTGGCTCTCCCAGCCTGCCCCCACTTGCCCTGCTCCCTCCTCTTCCTCCTTTGGAGGCTCCTCACTGCCCAATCCCTTGCATTGTCCTCCGCACTCTCTAGTATCTATCTGCTCTCATGAAGAATGAGCTAACTCACTAACCTAGCAAAAAAAAAAAAAAAAAAAAAAAAAAAGAAAAAAGAAAGATTAAAAAAAAACAACATTTTTAGGTTGAGTTAGATTTTTCCCATATGAAGGGGTTGACTCAGCTTTCATTGCCACCAGCCAGGTACGGGAGCGATGCAAGTGGCAAGAACACATCTTGGGAAGCCCTATCCCACAGCAGGAGAAGCAGTTCCAGCTGTAGCCACTTCACGACACCCCATCCCAGACCCGCTGTGGCAATTTCTATTTTTCTGACACAGGACAATGTGGACAAGTTATTGCCGGTACATCAAAGAGTTGGAAAAAATTAATCAACGGCACCTCCGAGCTATTAGGCATAGAACATAGTTAGATAAAATCATAAATAATGAAATCCTGCAAAGATGTTGCACAACGGGTATTGAGGCAAAGCTCATAAAACTCTTCTTCATGGCATCCAAGCCTTTTCCTTCCATGGAAGACTTTGTTTTCTAAAAGTGATTTCTGTACAGTAAGCTCACACTGGGCAGCAGTGGAAAGGGCCCCAGCCCATGTGATGTAAGGGTAAATATGTGGGAAGCCAATGCAGCACAAATTCTGGCCAGAGGAATGTCTGGTGCTGAGTGGCGTAGGAGCGGGCTGGCTCCACAGCCCACCTCCAGTGCAGCCACACGGCCAGGCCTGAGCTCAGCTCTGGGCCCAAGGGTGGCACGGAGAGCCCACTGCAGCCATCCTGCTGCTTCCAGCAGCGCCTGTCCTCCTCCTAGGGGCATGCCATGCTGGTCTCCCGTCTGGTGCAGGAGCAGTAATCCTGCAGGGCAGTGCAGGATTTTAGCACCCGAGCGTGTAGGAAAACTGAAAGACCTTCACATTAGACCGTGCGAGTTTGTTGCAAGCAACAAGAGAAGATTTAGAGATAAAGATAATAAAAAACACTGCGTTCCCTTGTCCGAAAGCCCATAAATCAAGACTTTGGCTCTTCAGTACAGAAATGCTCTTGGACATAATTGGAAACAGACAGTGCTGATCTGAAACACTTCCCAGAGCTGGGCTGTTGATGGCCTGGGACCTTCCCCGGGCTTCCCATCCTCATCCCGGCATCTGTAGGGGCTGGGAGGGGACAGCCCTGTCCCAGCAGCCATTAAGGGACTGGCCAGAACAGCGGAGTTCAGCCAGGCCCACTGGGCCTCACTCCCACCCCTCCCCCACTGCAGCGGAGGATGCTCTGTGGTGAAGAAGAGTCGACTGCTCAATTTCTTTGCTCTGGTTAGTGCTTGTCCCTCAGAGCTCTATCTCTTGGTGGCTAAGGTATCAAGTGTGATCTGAGCTCAGAGGCCACACAGATGCCTAAAAGGTATTTACCGGAAAGTTGTGCTGGCATAAGATAAATTGTGAATTTAAAACAGTAACAGGCCTTCTAGGGGTGTTTGTTTGTTTAGCTGCTATTGCTTTGGAAAGTGCCTAACTCAGACTATAGAGCTACTTTTATCCTGAGCCATCCAGAAGGAGACCATAATGATATAGCAATATATCAGTAATAAACAGTTCCTCTGCCATGGACAGAGGAACTAGTACAGTGATGCAGTGATGCCAAGCCAGATCAAGGCAACAAAATTTATAGCAGCTATTATCCGCGTGAGGTATATTTACGACTCCCCTTCACATTGCTCTGATATCTCTGAATCTGACAATATTTGTATATTCGTTCCCACAACATTCCTGTAGGTAAGGAATTTGCAAAACAAGGAGCCCAATACTGGAGCCTCTCCATGAAGTGCAGAGCAGGATTTGGAAGGTGGGGAAACTTCAGAGTCCCTTCAGCAGTTACAGATATATGTGGGAAAATTAACCAAATAACGTGATGTAAGTGGTTGGGCTACCTACAGGGTAACTCCTCTGGGCTGGGCCATGCGAGAGTTCAGACTAGCTGATGACAGTGAGTTTTTATCACTGTAAAGTATATCTCAACTTGCAACCTAAGCAGTTCTGACCTGAAATGTCTTGATGCAGAATGGTTGGAGGGAAAGGAAAATGAAAACACTCTAAGCCTTGAAGATGATAGTAGTAAAGTGAAAAAACAAGCAAGGTTGTAAAACCACAGGTTTGATCACTCTGGTTTTAGAATATTCCTTAAGTTCTGAACCTGATTCCATGAAACCTGGTTTATCATCCATTAGTTTGAGAAACTATTCATCTTGTAGAAGAACAGCAAAAGAGCTTAATGTGGGATATGGGCTGAATGAGATGACATTCTGTTGTTCAGAAAGCTTTCACAAAGACATAGAAAGCTCATACTTTCATGCCATTTTAATCTGTATTTTATTTCATAAAATCAATCTTTTTGCACCCAAAAATGAAAATAATTCTGTTCTTCTGTCCTTTGAATGCTGTGACCTTCAAGGGGAAGGAGCCCCTGAGCGGGGCCCAGCAGACAGGGCTGGCTCACAGGCTGAGTGCTGCCCACAGGTTTGCTACTGGGGCCTGCCGCTGAAAATTGCTCTTTTTCTATGGCTGGTTGGATGCTCTTGGGCAAGCATGGCCCCAGTTTTCCATCCTGCTCAATGATAATTATTCATAGTTGCCTTGGGGGCAGGGGGGAGGTGAGTTTAATTAATACTTCTGGAGTCCTTTGAGATGCTTGGATGAAAGGCAGTGTTGATAGACAAAATATTTTCACCATGACTATCCAATGAGTGTCCTCTGCACTTCCTCAGCAGCAGAAAGGGTTAATTAGAGCCAGAGGATCCTGCCAGCCACAGCAGCTCGGGATCGTGCTGGGTCATGGAGCCCATCCCCGGATGAGGGGAACTCCTTCCACGCTCATACCTCAGCATTAGGAGATAATATACTTGCGTCACACAGGGCTGTGTTGCAATCATTTCCTTTTCCCCACGTTTCCCATCTCCCCTGCCTGGATGTGTTTTGTAAAGCTGTGGATCTGTGCTGTGGCTGGTGGGGACTGCGTGGCCTGTGGCTGGAAGTCCCTGGTCCCCTGGGGAAGAACTTTTCATTCATAGATAAAAAGCTCTCTCAACAAAACCAAGATATTAGCACACTATGACCCGCAGGTGAGGGAGGTCTTCAGCTAGCGCAGCACTGCTGAGCTTGCCAGCAGGAAACCAGCTGCGTTTCCTGCGCAGGTCCGGAGCACTGCAGTTTGCATGGGGGGAAGACACCGATGAGCAAACCCTGCATTCAGCATGTGCAACGTGGCCTCTTTGTATAAATATTAGGAAAGTTCAGCTCACACTTGGGGACCCCTTCTTCAGACTTTTGGGCTGGAAATTAGCACTGATGACTTTAGCTAAGTGGAGCTTGGTGATGATTTTTTTTTGAACGCTAGGGTTTACCATCAAAATTGTGAGTCAAAGGTCACAGCACGTTTTGCATGCTTTACCCTTCTCCACATCACAGCATCTAAGGGTACCCAGCTGGGACTCACTCAACACCACATCAGCCCACAAAGATTAAACACATCCAGCATATGAGTAAAACCTCGTGCCCTGAGTTTTCACAGCATTGTGCTTGTAGCTTTCAGCTTAGCACAAGGGCAAAGGCTGTTAGAACCTGCTGTTCTCAGAAGAAGGGGCAAGAAGAGCATTCCAGGGAGTGTCGCTGCATTGGGCACCCGCATGCCTGCAGCCTGTCTGTCTGGTGACAGGGACACTGCCTGTGTAGGGAGGTGGCAGTGAGCAAGTTTCCACTGGTTGTTGTATTTATTTACCTCCCCTGTGTGCTTTTTAGCCAGATGGGGAGGTCTGGTTTGCCAGCTTCCTCTCTCAGCTCTAACACACACCGCGTGTCCGGTGTGGTCAGGCTGCCTGTGGCTCGCCTCACAGAATGGGTCCCTGGGTTTTGCCATACTGCTTTTTTGCTGTGACAGAGCATGGGGATCTGCTTGGCAGCCCTGATCCTTGTGTCATCCTTCCTTGCAGGGAACTCACTCTCCCAGCTGAGCATCGCTACACCTCCAAGAGCTCTCCAAAACTGTTGAACAACAAGGCAGAAAAGGGCAAACTCAATGCTTAGAGCTCTGCATGCTTTCTGTCCAGCCTTCGCTCAGGAAAAATCCCCACCAAAATCAATAACTCGTTTTCCTGGGTAGGAAATACTGAAATCTGACTCACAGGATTGTATACCACACTTTCAGATGCCTCTGTGTGCTGAAGGGCAGCATCTTATGCCCCAGCTATCTGCCCTTTGAAGCAGCCTGAAGAAGGAGCGTGAGGGTTTCTTAGAACATTAAAAGTAGTAGTGAAAGTCACAGGGCTTTTTTCCTTTATACAATTGAAGCTGAATATGAGCAATAAACCTCCTGATTTCTCTGGGGGAGGAGATGTGACGTCTTGAGGTAAACCACACATCCCGTAACTACCACTGTGTCATTTGTAAGAGCTGCCTCTCCACAGTAGTGGCAGAACTGCTTTTCAGCAAAAGTCACCAAATTTTCAAGGGGAACGATTCCAGTCAGAGAAAGACCGGGCAGCAGAAAGGAAGAAAATTCAACCACAATAAAGCTGCCATTGAACCTGAAAGGAAAAAGACGTCAGCAGCCAGGCAGGGGCTCTCCTTTTCCTGGTACCTAGTGAGCTATAATTACGTGGAAAGAAGCCGTGGGTTGGACTATTACTTATATGCTAAATTTTGTAAACCAGAGCCATGACGTCAAGAAGGAAGAGCCCCCTTCTCTCCAGGGCTTGTTGGGACCTGGGAATTTGAGACGGTACCTCAGAGGGTGTCACAGGATGTTCCGACTCACTTATACTCTTACATGGTGCTTCTCATGAAATGGGAGCCGAGGCAGTGCTGGAGTTAGAATTTTGTTGGGCAAGGACACTCCATCCCTTTGGAGGGACTCTCCTCCAGAGCAGGGGTATGCTCCCAGGGAAGGGTACAGCAGGTAGACAGAGATCTTCAGCTTCATGAGAGGGAGGAAGTTCAGAAGGACGTGGTCAGAAACAGTCTAGGTGCTGTGGGAGCAGAGCTCCAGCACAGCCACTGGGAGAGAAATGGGATTGAAAATCAGAGACCCATGGAGGAGAGCTGAAGGGAAAGCTGGCACTATGAGCTGCAGGCAAAAACTGAGGGAGCCTTGCTGTTGAGTCTACCAGGAGTAGACTGGTACTCCTGGTAGACTCAACCAGTCTGGTAGAGTTTGGGGTGAGCAATATATCTCGTGGAAACACCAAATCCCTCTGAGGTGCAAGGTCTGGCCCCTCAGTAGGCATGGGAAGGAAGGGCCAGAGCCAGCAGGATGGAAATGGCAGCCCTGAGGAGAATCTGTGGCCCAGACGTGGGGCTGCTCCAGGCCTCCTCATTAAACAATGACTGTCAGATGGCCAACCAGAGTCTAGTGCAGGGACAGACACTGGCAGAGCTTCTCAAGCCCATGCTAGGTCATGCTCCACCCCTCACCTGTTTAAACAAACACTAGCAGAAGAGCGAGGTGGCCAAGGAATGACTATAGGCAAGGACTGAGGTGTGCATCTGGTCTCTCTCCAAGTCTGTGACTGAAATAGAAGGCTAAATATATCTGCAGTTGAGGACTGAGGTGTGCTGTCCAAATTAAATAAGGATATACAACCCAGGAATGGCATGGGGAGTGCTGGGTTAGGCCTCAAGCTCACAGGCAGGTCTGTGCTGAGGCAGCACCTATGGCTGCTTTTTGGAGCTGCTGCGGCAGCATCTCCCTAATTCTCGCTTCAGCTCTATGAATTTTGGCCCCTCACTCTGCCTTCCGACAACGATTCTTAAAGCAAGCTGGGGGAAAAATGAGAACAATTGTTCATCTTGATGCAAATCCCATTCTTCTTCTCACTACCTTCCTGGTAGAGAAGCACGACGGTCATCCTTCAAGTCTATAGGCCAGGAGGAATGTCTTTTGGGCATCCCAGCACTGACCACATTCTCCTAGCTCTGGAGGCAAAGCCCACCTCTGCCCATGCTCCACAGAAGGTTTGAAAGCTCCTTTCAGTACAGCAGGGCCTGTAGGAGCTGGCAGGATTGCTGTGGCTGGCACCAGGGCCCTTCTGCACCTTCTGGAGCTGCGGCCACCAGACCTTTTTGCAGCAGAATGTCCCCACGGCCGGCCAAGTCACCAACGGTGCCCACAGTGTTGATGTGTGTGCTCCTGATCTCCCCGGCACACAGGGATGTTAGGTGGCTGAACCTACTTGTGTTGTTTTAAGGGTTCTGGCAAACGTTCAAGAACAAAAGCTAAGACAGCCAGTTCTCATTTGTGGGCACGTCCCTACATTTCAATGTGGCAAACCTTGTGATTTAGCAAGTGAGAGCCTTCTGCCCCAGGGCTGTTAAAAGCTTTATTATTATTATTATTATTATTATTATTAAAAAAAAAAAATAAAAAGAAGAAAACAAACCTGTGTCAAGAAAACACAAGCAAGACTCGGACCAGATTTCTGAATATGCCCACATGTGGGGAAAACTGCAGGCTGAGAGCCTGGTCCTTTGAAAGCTGCTGAGGGCTTTTCGTTTGCTTTTTGACGTGCTTGTGCTTATGAAGAAAGGAAAAAGATTGCCAGAGGCTTTTGCTGCCATCGTGAATAACGTTTTATTCTGATACCATTTCATGCTTTTCTCCCAAAAGTGAGTACCGTGCTGTCTGAAGTGGAACACGTTGGCTCATAGGACACCACTCATCAGTGGAAAAGGACAGATTTAGAAAACCCATTCATAACAGTTTCCACAGCGGCGGGCCATGGAGGTGCTGAGTGGCAGGGTGAGTCTGAAGGGCAATGCACCCAGCCATCCCCACACGAGGGAGGCAGCAGGGCTCTGCAGGCCTGTGTGGTCACGAGTGGCATGTCACGAGTGCAGTGTCCTTATGTGGCAGGAGAGTGACCAGCCACTTCTCTGGGGTCCTAGGGCTGTTTGTCCTTTGGATAGCCCGGTGTCACTTTTTGGCACTCAGGCCATCTGCCTGTTTCCTTTCTGCAGCTGCTACGTCCTCCCCACTCCTATCCCCAGTATTGTGGTTGTTGCTTTTCCCAACCTGCACCAGTGTCAGTGATGGAGCGGGGACACTTCCATGGGGCTGGGCTGGGTATGGAGGAGCCCTCAGCTATTGCTGACAGCAGCCTCTTCACTTGGACCTCACCACTGTAGCTGGTAGGGAGCCTGCCCCTGGAGACATGGATGTGTGGATCAAACTGGGCACCTTAAGTGAGAAAAACAGCATGGGTACCAGTCTCCTTAATCCACACAGTGATGTCAGCAGAGATCTGTGGCATGCTACCCGGCTGCCAAGCTGATACCCAGAAAGCCACGGAGCAATCTTCCTCTTTGTTTTACAAATAGGTACAGGCTTTTGAAGTAGGATCGGTTGTAACATATTTATTGTAAGAATGAAAGACAAAAACCAGAAGTCTTTGCCAAGAGCAAGTGAAATGGGCATGCCTTTCAAACAGCTACCACAGGACCGATTACCTTTCCAAGTAATTAAACATTGTGAAAGGTTATTAACGTGCTGATAATAGACAGCTTTGCAAACTGCCAGCACAGCACGATCTAACAGACGGCGCTCAGTGGAGAGATGGAGCCCTCATTCCCTGGGGGGCTTGGCAGAGCCCCAGCACCCCGAGAACTGCATGTAACTCAGCCGGGCTGGGCTGGACACAGCCACTCCAGACCCATGTCTGAAGGGTGGCAGGGCTCTCCCTTGCTGGCAGAGGAGAAGAGAAAGGTGGTCCGTGGGCATCCTCCCTGTGCTCCCCCAGGCAAATCAGCAGGTGTCTGCCAAAGCCTGGGCCTGCCCATACAGGTTACCAACTATTGTTTCTCTTCAAACCAACTTGCATCCACAAACGTCTCTTGCTGTGAATCCTCCAGTTTTTTAGTGTGTGTTATTAAACCTGCTTTGAAAGTGGGCTGAGCTGTAGGGTGGGTTTGTGGATGTATGTGGCAATGCAGATAGGGATGCAAGTAAGGATGCAGGATGCAGGAAGGAATGCATGTGGGGATGCAGGCAGTGATGTAAGATGCAGGCGAGGATACAGGCAGTGGTGTAAGATGCAGGCAGGGATGCAGGATGCAGGCAGGATGCAGCTGGGGATGCAGGATGCAGGCAGGGGTGCAAGCAGGATGCAGGTGGGGATGCAGGCGGGGGGATGTGGAATGCAGGCAGGATGCAGGCAGGATGCAGGTGGGATATGGGATGTGGGATGCAGGCAGGAATGCAGGACACAGGGAGGAGGCAAGCAGGAATGCAGGCAGGATGCAAGCAGGAATGTAGGATGCAGGCACGATACAGGCAGGCACGTGGGATGCAGGCAGGATGCAAGTGGGATGCAGGGTGCAGGCGGGATGCAGGATGGAAGGAGGATGCAGGCAGGACGCAGGCAGCACAGAGCCAGTGCCTTCAGAGAGTGCTGCATCTGCTGGGCCAAGGAGGAGTTGAGGGAAAGGAAGAGGCAACAAGACTGTTTTGTCTGGATCGACTCCTGGACAGGGGGAAGGTGCGTGGGTAAACAGTAGTGCCACTAACTCCAGCATGGAGCTGCCTGACAGGGACAGCCCTTGTCCAGAGCAGCCACCTCCTGGCCATCCCCTCAGACCACAGACGGAACAGCTCTGCTCTCCGCATTTCCATACATAGCACCGAGGGGAAGAAGGCGACGGAAAAAGCGCGGGTTGTGGTGGAAAGATGGAATAACATCCTGGGCGAGAGCATCCTTGGAACTCTCAGAGCTGCCTGGCATCGGCCGCGCTCAGGATGTTTTGCTGCGCTCGGCGTTGTTGGTGTCATACTCTGCATTACTTTAAAAGAACCTTGCATGTGGGTCGGGCGCACCCCGAGCTTCCAGGTCACCCCCTGCTCCCCAGAACGCCAGGAGCTGGGCGGGAGGTCACTATGGGATGCGTTTACAATGGGGCATCTGAGGAGTTACCGCACAGCGACAGTCTCCACCTCCCGCTCCGAAGCGTGCGGCGGGGTGACAGCTACCGGAGTGCCATCAGAGCAACAGCAAACGGGGCAGCTCACACGTTCCCACCGTCAATCTCACAGAGGGCCCTGGGGCCGCTCTCCGTTTGCCCGGGGTTGGGGCAGGGACGGGCTGGGCAGGGGACAAGCCCTCGCTTGTTCCGTTGGGTGCGGGAAGCGCCGTTGCACAACGGAATTCATTTTTTACATTTTTAGGGGATGCTGCAAGGCGGCGGCGGAACCCGCGGGTTGCCGAGCACCCGTGCCGGTGGGCCCGCGGCTTTGGAGGGCGCTGCCCCTTTAAATCGCGGCGGCGCGGAGCAGGGAATCCCTCTCGCGGCGCGTCATCCGCGGCAAGGAAACCCGCGCTGGCGTAGTGCGACGCAAATGCCCATTTTTGGCAACGACAGTAGTGCGACAGTGGACGGCACCAAGAGGCTCCGGCTGGGCGGGGGGGGGGTGGGAGAGAGATTAACGGGAACCTACCGGCAGCCGGCGGGCTCGAGCTGGGGGCCAGCGAGGGCGGAACGTGGGACGCGCGGGCCGCCAGCGGCGGCTCGGAGCGGCGCGGAGCCGGGGCGGAGCACGGGGAGCGCCGCCCGCCGCCCGTCCCCACCCGCGGGGACAGGTGGGCGGTTCCGGGCCAGGGGGGCGGGGCGGTAGCGCCGCGGGTTTGACGTGTGCGGGTGCACATGGTGTGGCGGCGGCGGCGGCGGCGCGGGGCCGGATAAACGGCGCGTGGGGCCGGGCGCTGCCAGTGCCCTGAGTCACGGCGGGCACCGCGCTGGAGCGGCATCCGCGGCTCTGAGTCACCGCGCGCGGGAGCGGCGCTTTTAGCGAGGGGCGTTCGGGGGCGGGAGCCGCTCCGCCCGCAGCCCCAGGGCCGGGGCCGCGCCGCCGGCGGGGCGAGTTCGGGCGGCGCGGAGAGAGAGGACGCAGCGCACGGGGCTGCGCCCGCCTGAGCCCCGCTCGGCGCCCGGCAGCGTTCCACCGCCCGCTCCCCCCGTAGGTTTTGTGGGTTTTTTTTTGGTCGGCTTTCCGTTGTTTTTTTTTTTTTTCTCCTTTTTCTTTTTTATTTTCCCCGTTTTCTTCGCCCGCTGCGGACTCTCCCCCGGCTGCGGGAGGCGCGAGGCAGAGCCCGAGAGGTCGGCACGGAGCAGGGGGCGGGGAGACGGCGAGGGAGCGGCGGCCGCGGCGCGGGAAGGCGGGGACGCGGCTCCCCCGGGCCGGCCTCGGACCATGTACCAGGACTATCCCGGGAGCTTCGACACCTCCTCCAGAGGCAGCAGCGGCTCCCCGGGACACCCCGAGCCCTACTCCGCCGGCGCAGCCCAGCAGGTAGGGCCGCTTCTGCCCCGTCTCGTTCGGGTGGAGTGGGCGCCGCGAACGCGACTTCGAGGCTGGAGCCGCGCGATCGCATCCCTACGGTTGGGACCCGCGTGGGCACGGGGGGACCGCGCTCGGATCTCCCGGCGGGGCAGCGCCCGTCGGCAGCGCGGCGGTCCCCGTCTTTCCCCCTTCCCTCTGCCGAGCGGCTCTCCGAGCGGTCCCGCGGCGCTCCGGGCCGTCTCCCCTGCGGAGCACACGCACGGTCCGACTCTTATCCCCGCGGCTCCCCGGCGCTCTCTCTCCCCGCCCTGCTGCCCCGGCCGCACGCTCCGTCTCCGGGCGGTATGGGGCTGCGCGCTTCCGTCGGGGCCGCTCCGGTCAGCGACTGCGGGGCTCGGGCGGTGAGCGGGACGGCGGGGACGGGAGCGGCTTCCTCGAAGCCGGGCCCAAAGGGCGCGACGTTCCATAGCCCGTCTTCCCATTTTCTTAAGAAAACGATCAAAAATAGATTCTTTGCCTATGTAGTCCCAATCCACCACTTCGGTGGAAGGCGTTACACAACCGGGGCAGTTATACAAACCGAAGTTATTTCATAACTTGTTTACATCGGCCCGCCTCTCCCCACTCTTTGGCTTTTTCAGAGTTGCGCTCCCCCCCTTTCTCCCTGTACTATTCTTTCTCGAGTGGGTCTGTGCGAACGGGCTGGCGGCGGGAGCGCCTTGCCGCCTCCCATCGAGAAGCCTTAGGATCGTTGTGAAGGAGGGGGGGGGGAGGGGAAAAAAAAACAAAAAAAACAACAAAACGAAAAAGTCCGCTCTTAAACTTTGCCAACCGTACCAGCCCGTGACATTCCTCACATTAAAGAAGTTTTACCAGAAATGACGCCGCGGTTCCCGGCCGCCTCCGAACGCATCTCGCGGGTGCCCTCTGCGGGCCGCGCAGCGCCGAGCGCAGACATCGCCGTGTCCGGGAGCGGGATCCGGCGCTCCGCCTGACAGCGGCCCAATGCGGCCCCTCCGCTCCCTCCTCCGGCACGTGTCCCGCGCTCGGCACTCGTCCGCGGAGCCGGGGAGTCTCCGGCTGTGCCCGGAGATCGGGCTGGCCTAGGGGCTGCTAACTTTGTTTCTCTCCTTTTCCTTCACGTGCTCTGGCGGAGCCCGTCCTCGTGTGTGTGTGCCACGGCACAGCCCGGTCTCTGAGGTGACAGACGCGGGCTCAGTACGGGACTTGGCAGGAGCAGAAGGGTTTTGTCGCAGAACGCAGGCGATATCTCGAGGCATCTTTCCCTTGGTCCCTGCAGATGTTGTAGATTAGGATCGCATGCGAGCGCTGCCTTCCCCCAGGAATGGGGCTGTTCTGCTGATTCCGGGTTGGGCAGATCTGCAGGGCTTTATCACCACAGAAAATATGCATTGCAGAAATTTTTTCTTCAGCGTTTTTTTTTTTTTTTTTTTCTTCCCAAAGCAAGGGAAGACGTACCAGTCACATGCTTGAGTGGAAACTGTGTCTCTGGGCCAAAACTTTGATGCTTTTTAATTATTTTTCCCATACAGCACAGCACTGGAACATTTTTTCTTTCAAGTTGCGTGCCGTGCTCTATTCCCCCCATCGCTGCCTTGCCATGTGGTACACACAGCCCCTAATGGGAACAATTTGTGTGCTCTCAGACTGGACGACTTCTCTCTGATATCCCAGCACTGCGTCCAGTCCTCCAAGGAGGCGTTCAGCACGGGACAACCGTTGGGGCCTTTTATTTGTTAGAAGATTTGGCCCTGTGCTCTATATTATAAATGCTCTATTGATAACTGAGCATTTGTTAACTGATCCACCTTCTGAGTGGATTTTTGGGAAGGTATTATGGTATGTGTTTTCCTTATCCCTCTGTTTCCAAGTTGGGCATGCCCTGCAGCATGTCGCTCCCAGCAGGGCCAGGGCCTCCTCGGGGCCGGCTCTGGTGAGGCAGAGCCAGGGCCAGGCTCAGCTCTTTGTGCTCCTAACATCCTCGCTCCTTGTTCTGCTTGTGTAATGGTACCTGTGTCTGCGTGTTGCTTGGATCGGGTGGAGAGCAGCAGCAGAGTGCGTGCTGTGCGTGCGGCCCTGTGGTTTGGCTGTCGCCCAACCTGTCCCTGTAGATAAGGAGAGCTGAGAGCTGGTGGAGGGGTGCCCCTGGGAGCAGGAGCAGTGTGTGAAGAGGTGGGCAGGCACATGGGCACGGCTGTGGTGAGGTGTCCTGGAGGGAAGGCCTGGCCGTGTGGGAAGCACACCGTAGGGAAAATCCAGCAGCAGCTCTGGTACCCGTATCTAAAGGCTCAGCAGTGTGCCCGCTGTTTAATATCTGGGGAAAATACTGCTTCTGGAGAGTACAGAATGCGGGTTTGGGGGAATTAAGATATTTTGAGGGATGAAAAAGGAAACCGGTGGCAGCAATAGGGCATGGCACAGACAGGCTGTAGCCAGCATGGCCTCATGCCCCGGCCTGAAAGCGAGCAGGGAGATGTGGCTGAGCTGAGCACCTCCTTTGCTGTCCAGGAAGCCTGTGCTGGAGGTGCAGAAACCCTCTGTGTGAAATAAAGGGATGTTTGGCAGTGGCTCTAACGACATTCAGATGATTAGTAACTTGGGGATGACTTGTGTCAGATGTTTGTATCTTACATGGCTGATTTGGTGATGGGTCTGACTCTCCTGGGCTCTAATGGGAGTCTGTAGCAGGTCAGTGAGTGGAGGATACACTGGTGTGGCACCACCACAAAGATCCTTTCCTCTGGAACACAAATGCTCTCTTTGCATAGCAAAGCACCAAAAAATCTTAATGCATTGTGCAGCCATATCTTCTAGCGTCCCTATAAAGAAGGCAGGATGCTTCTTTCTCTCTGTTTGGGTGCAGGAAGGCTGGTGGTGGCACAGGTGGATAAAGGTCGTGGAGGAAGGCACTCGGAAGTTCTGCTGCCAGTTCCACATCTCTTGATGCCAGCACCTGTGGTTTAACTTGTCTTGCACTTCGTCCCTACTGTGAAGTTCAGATCTCTTCATAATGATGTGATGACTGTGGAGTCACTGAGCCGTCCTCTTGTGGGCCATGTGATCACAGCATACACTGGGCAGAGTATAAAGAACGAGATTTTCACCAGTAAATTCCTCTGAGGTGTTTATAGTGCTCAGCTCTGGTCCTCCATCGACAGAGCTCATCAGGATGGCATTTACTGATGTGTGTGGTGCACTGAGGTTGTGTCGGGCCCCAGCTGCAGGTGAACTTCAAAGGTTCTGGTGTAGCTTCTGCTGACAGGATGGCACTGAGACTTGGCATTGTTCCCCCACTCTCTTCACTAGATGCACTCCTACCTTCTCTTGTCCTTTCTTGTTAGATTTAAGGCTATCCAAAGCTATAAACTGGCATTTATCTGCGTTCAAACTGGATCTTCTGGTCTGCAGGCTTTGGCAGCTGGGTGTCTTCTGGATAAATCTGACCCAAAGTGCTGTTGCTATCAGAATGTGGAACACTATTTGCAGTAGCCTTGCTTTAACAAAGCATTTGGGCACGGTGCTTGACTAGGCACACCCTGAAAAGGAAACCTGTGAAATGCTGTCTCTTATCTAGGACACTTACCTGGGTTGAGGTCAGGCTGATGCAAGGGCTCTCGGGTCCCTAGGAGGCTGCTGTGCTGACCTGAGAACCGGTGTTTTTCACAGGACCATTTAAATGCTTCAGGCTGCGGGTCCTACGAGCCCCTGCCCTCAGCAGTGGGTGCGGAGGCAGCTGGAGCAAGGCGTGCCTGTCTGTAAGGCCCAGTCTCACCATTGAAAGTCTCCTGATGGGAGCTCTTCATAGACAAAAGCATTCCTCCTCCCCTGCTTCCCCCTCCGGGGACAAGCAATTGTTTTCCTGGCAGTTTAGTGCCAGCATATTATCCAGATGGATTTACCTCTGTCTGAAATAAGGTGTATGCGTATTTTGGAGATCATTACCTACTGCCTTGGTTTTTACTGCTGCCTTGTTTTGTCTAGACAGTGCAGAGAGCTGCAGGGAACTTGTCCGATCTCAAACCTAAGAACTATTTTATAGGCTGCTATTAAAATACATATCCCTGCATGTAACCATCCTGGGGCCGGGCTTCTCACACTGTGTGCAGCAAGCACAGAACCTCTGAGCAAGAGGTGAGCTGCTGTTCTCTCCATACCCAGCTTCATGCAGACCAAGCCAGGATTTCGGGGGAATCCTTTGATAGGAGGCTTTGCTCTGTTTAGTAATGGCACTTCAGAGCCCAAGTTTCTCTTCCTTTTCTTTGGATTGACAGAGAAGTGTTTTTCTAGAAACTCCTTAATTCCCCTTTTGCCCTGTGCTGGAAAGACTAGTGGGGATGCTGGGGAGGTGGAGAACAAGGACAGGGCTGGGTGAGGGCATGGCTGCTGCGAGAGAGAGTTCACAAGCGAAACGTTTGGCGCTGGGCAGACCAGGATGCAGTAGGGGCCTGGGCCGGCAGTGCTGTGTTTACTTTGGGCGCTGCTCTGGTCCTTGCTGGGACCACTCCTGGGGCCTTCTGTGTAGCTTCTGAGGTTGTGTCATGTTCTGCTTTCACTGACAATTTATTCTCTCTCCCTCTCTTCTCTCCCCCGCCTTTCCTCTTAGAAATTTCGAGTAGATATGCCAGGATCAGGCAGCGCTTTTATCCCCACGATCAACGCCATCACAACCAGCCAAGACCTGCAGTGGATGGTGCAGCCCACCGTCATCACCTCCATGTCCAGCCCGTATTCTCGCTCACACCCGTACAGCCACCCGCTGCCACCACTGTCCTCAGTGGCCGGACACACGGCCCTTCAGCGACCAGGTGTGATCAAAACCATCGGCACCACAGTGGGACGGAGACGAAGAGATGAGCAGGTAACCATGTGGGGAGGAGGATGCAAGGCAGTCGATGGCGCGTGTACAGATTTCCCCTATACAAAGGGAGTCTCCCACTGCCCTCTCACAGTGTCACCCAGCCCCATGGGGACAGCAGAGGTCTGCCCCACACTCTGTACATGCGCTGGTGTTTCTCAAAATGATGCACAGTTTGAGCTGGACTGTGGTTTTCTTGCTGCTTCCTCAGTGTGTGACACGATTCAGCCGATCTCCATCACAGGCTTTGTGACACCAGGCTGTGTTGCGGCTGGGTTTCAGGAGCAGGTGAAACTCTCAAGTTGAGCCTTGGGTTTCGGTCTGAGTGTTTCTGCTGCTCCAGGCAGAAGGAAACCCCTGAGCAACCAGAGCTTTACATAGGTAGTTCACAAAACTGATGCCTAGATTACATCAGTGGGTGTTTTCTGTTGGCTCTGTGACCACCTGTGCTGCTCCAGTCTCACTTTGGGTGATACCACAAGTGCCCAGTGTCATGCAGGGAGGAACGGCTCCCCAGAACACATCCAGTCTCACAGAGAACCTTTGGGATGCTATGATCTACACCCATCTCCTCACCCTGACCTCTTCATAGCAACAAGATGGGTATCCTCCAGGTGCTGCCACCCTGGTGGCATTCTCACAGTGGGGTGGGGAAGCTGGTCCCACTTCTGCCCATGCCTTTGTAAAGCCAGTCTGAAATATCTCGAACTCCCCAAATCGCTCTCAAGCAGCAGTTCTGTGGGTTGCCACAGAGAAATGTAACAGGATGCGCTGTGCGCCCTCAGTGTATGAAAACACTGCTGCGTGAGGCCTGTTCCCAATAAGATGCAGCAGCCCTGCTGTTATTTCTGCATCATCTGCTTGGATTCACACTCCAATTATTTTCTGTGGTGTGGATCTCTAAAGGACCCAATTGCCCAATTGGGATCTGAAGGGCTCACTGCAGGCCTGTATGTACTGGGCAGAATAGGTGCCATCCCTTCAGCCAGGCTCAGCCACCTACCATCCCAGCATACAGGGCTGGTTCCAGTGCTGGGGGAAGCTCTCATGAGAACCAGGGGAATAATTAGCAGCAACTAATTTGTTTGACAAATGCTGCCTCTGTGTTCACAAATTGGCCATGAAGAGATCACCATATTCTCTGGTTTATTTGTTGTTCAGAGTTATTTGCAGAAGGATGCCTGCCAAGCAGTTCCTGGCCTGTGGCTTGTTTGCAGGCCATTTGCTATAGGTCATTCAGATCCAAGTCCCTTTGATTAGACACGTGCTATGGCAGGACCTAGACTGTGTGCACTGACTCTTTGGCTCAGGTTTCCACTGCTGGTGCTTGCCTTTTTGGAAAATGTTGTGTAACGTTGTAGGAAAAGAGCCTGTCTTGATGAATGGTTCTGCCAGTGACTGCATGCATGGGGTTTGGACAAGCGACAGCTATAGTTCGTGAGTGCAGCAGGGACACCGAGAGTGCCAAAGCAAACTGCTTGCAAACAAATTTAGTGCAGCTTACAGAATATGCCATTTGAGACCCATTATAATGTAAAGCAGGCTCGGATTCACCTCTTCAGCCCCCTCTGAGATTTTTTTTTTAAGAAAACATAACTTTTGAGATAGATAACTTACAAATGACTAAAGGCCCTGAGAAGACTCATTTTGGTCCCAATGTCTTTCAGTGAGATCTGTGCTCCTGAAAACCACACACAGAGGCCTGGAATCATCCCAGAGTTCATATGCATGTCTGATGCTTTGCATTATGGATACAATTGCACAAATATATTTTATCCTGCATACCTACAGGCTGCAAATGGAGCAGTCAGAGCCATGCTGGGTTGCCTGCTGGGGCTTCTTACGGGGCTGAGGGTACCAAAACCCACAGAGGGAGGTGCTCCTGTCCCAGGACAGACGCCGTTACCTACTGGTAGAGGAGCTCTCAGGCCCAAAGTCCTTGTCCTGGAGTCCCAAATAGCAGCAGAAGTGCCTCTGTCCCTTAGTGTGCGCCCAGAGGTGCGCTGCCTGCTGGTGAAATTGTTGCCACCACGCAGAAGAGTCTGAAAAAAGCAGAACAGAGAGAGGGGAATGCCCAGCGGCTGAAGTAAACTCCCTGAAACTGTGGAGATCAAAATTAGGGAAATAAACTAAACCAAAACAAACCAGAATGAGGTTAGAATAAAACTAATGCAAAAATGAAAAGGCAGCAGGAAGATAATCTTGTTTGCAATTTTGACATCTCTGAAAATACTAAAACTGAAAGCTTCTATGAGAAGGGAGTTTTCTTTTTTTTATTTTATTTATTTATTTATTTATTTATTTATTTCCTATCCCTTGCCAACAAGCACCTTGCAGAGCACTCATCCTGGTTTTGGGTTCAGTCACGGCAATACCAGTGTAAGGTCAGCCCTGAGCAGAGCAGGACGTGGCGTGGGTGCTCTGGTTACCACTGCTGGAGTTTATAAGAGCTCATCTCAAATCCCCAAAGCTAGGCCTGACCTCACCAGATCCTGCGGGCTCCTGCTTACTTCCTCTGGTGTTGCAAGAGTGTAACTCTATGGGTTTCTACGGAATCACTCCTGACTTATATCAGTGAGGATGTCAGCTGGCCTCAGGAAGCCCTTGGTATCACTGGAGCCTTGCCTGCTGATGTGAAAAGCAGTCTGTTATCACGCCGAGTGCTTGAAAATCTGAGGTCAGACTTTGGGGTGGTATAAATAATTGTTGCTTCACAGACATCATGAGAGCTCTGCTGATCTCCCTCTCTCCCCCCCACCTCATCCCCGACCTTCAAGTTAACAACTATTTTTGTGTGGGAAGCAGCAGATAATTTCTTTCAAGAAAGAGGCGCTTACAACATCGCACTCTGGTTTTGCTTAATGTACCACCCAAGTTGTGAAACAATCAGAGCATCTTTTATCTGTTTGGCCTTGTTGCAGATTCACTGTCCTCTTACACAATCTCCCACCACTGCTCCCCACTCTGCCTTCTCCTCACCCTTGTGCTAAGACCTGGTGCTAGCAGAGATACTGGGCGCTTTCATCTTCTGCTGACATCAGTGGAGAGGGGGAGTGCTGAGCATCCTGCTGGATCAGGCCTTTTTTTCTTTGCGTTGCGGTTAAATCCTCACAAACTTCAAGGAATGCCTTGCTCAGATCTGATTGTGGGTTTTCTTGGCACTTGCCCATAGCTGTCGCCCGAGGAAGAAGAGAAGCGAAGGATCCGGAGAGAGAGGAACAAGCTGGCAGCTGCTAAATGTCGTAACAGGCGCCGAGAGCTAACAGAGAAACTCCAGGCGGTACGTGCTCTGCATGCATTTCTCCCTCCTTGTTGCCTGCCCTTCGGACCAGCTTGCAGGGTGTTGCTCTCTCTACCAACCTATCTAGGGAAGATGCTGTAAAATGCGTTCTGCCTTCCCCTTCCAGGACTGCCCAGTTGCATTGCTCTTGTGTCAGCAGTGGTGAGGGCTCAGCAGCCTAAGTTCTTCTCACTTGCTGCCCAAAACATCCTAGGAGGTCTCTTCCCATACAGCCTGCTGACCAACATGTATCTCCCTAATCCAGGTCTCTTTCCGTAAGTGGAAATAAATATGCTGTGCGCTTCAGATGAAACCTTTGAAAGCACACAAGACTCTAGTATCACCTGAAAACAGGAGAAAGTGAGGCAGTGTTATATGTACTTCTCTAAGTTACATCCTTTAGACTAACCTGTCTCTGGTGGGTGTAATTCAAGGGGAGCAATGCAAAAATGTATGGTTTGGTGCCGTAGGGGAATAATTAAGTTAAAGAGGGTAGGGATGAGTGCAAGAACTATGAGGTGGGTAAGACACTGGCTGAAGAGTAGACAAGGATGGGTTGCATTAACAGAGTCTGTAGAGATTCCAGCACTCCTCTTCAAGAAGCAGCCTGGGCTTGGTTCTGTTTGAGCTTATTGAGAATCACAGCTGTGAAAGCACATCGGTGAAATGTGCTGCTGACTCAAATCTGGGAGGTATTCTCAGTGCAGGGGAAGCTGGACAGCCTATGGGAAGAATTTAAGGATTCTCATGACTAAACTAATATAAGTGAGAGGAGTACAAACTAGGAGGTCATATCCTGACAAATTGAGGGTGAATACTTCTGCAAGCTCCTCACACAGGAAAATACTAATTGCTCACAGATTGACTATGAGCCATCAGTGTTACACCATCGTGGGAAAGGTAAATGGAGTAATCCTGGGATGCATCAAGGGATAAAACAGTGAAGATGAAAGTGTTAATCTTTTGCACAAGTCACAGGCAAGGCCTCATCTAGAGTATGAGATACTAAAAGAAAATGAAAACAGTTGAGATAGGTTTATACTATCTGCATCTAGGAAATGAAAAGAACATAATTTAACCTTAAGACAAAACCCAATGGTAGAGGATCTGAATCCTCTCTGCTAAGGTGTCTCTCAAGTAGACAGCAAGGGAGAAGAGGTATTTTAAGCCACAGAACAAGACAAGAGTTGTAGAAACCATCCATGAAATAGCAAAGGTGAGCTCATGAGAAGACCATTTATATCCCCTAGATTGGAAATAGCATTCAGGTAGACACAGGAAGTGCAAAATGCTGAACTAGCAAATACCTTGCTTGAAGAGGCTGGGGTGTATCTGCCCACGCCAGCTGGGAGCTGGACTTGATGGCCATGTTTTAGGTCAGGAGCAGTGCCCGAACCTCAGATACTTACTTATTCCATTTTTATCTGCAGGAAACTGAGGTGCTGGAGGAGGAAAAGTCAGTGCTTCAAAAAGAGATTGCTGAGCTCCAGAAGGAGAAGGAGAAACTAGAGTTCATGCTGGTTGCTCACAGCCCTGTGTGTAAAATCAGCCCTGAGGAACGTCGGAGCCCACCAACCAGCAGCCTCCAGAGCGTTCGGACTGGAGCGAGCGGAGCAGTGGTGGTGAAGCAGGAGCCTGTGGAGGAAGAGATCCCATCTTCCTCTTTGGTCCTTGACAAAGCTCAGAGGTCTGTCATTAAGCCCATCAGCATTGCTGGAGGTTATTATGGGGAGGAGGCACTCAACACTCCCATCGTGGTGACCTCAACACCAGCCATCACTCCTGGTTCCTCCAACTTGGTGTTCACCTACCCCAACGTTTTGGATCAGGAGTCTCCTCTCTCCCCGTCCGAGTCCTGCTCCAAAGCTCACCGGAGGAGCAGCAGCAGTGGTGACCAGTCCTCGGATTCCTTGAACTCTCCCACCTTGCTGGCATTGTAATCCCCTTAGGCCCCCCATTGCCAGTGTGTTACATCCCCCGCCCAGCTCCATGGAGAGACCCCTCCATGGGATTAGAGACAGGCACAGGATCGTTCAAGCACAAGGGCAGCAAGAACAAGAATGGGGAAATGCTGCAGCTCCAGGAAGGAGAGCGAGGACCAACGCCAGCTCCCTGGAGGCAGGAAATGGCAAGGGTGGGACTGAAGCACCAGGACTGATTGGAGAGGGCAGTGTCTCCTCTGTAGGGTCTGCCAATGGAAATCTCGTCTCGGCACCATAGTGGACTTGGGGAGCATTCCTGGCCAGGACTGAAAGCGAGCTGCAGACAGTTGCTAGCCATCCCTTTCCTTTGTGAATTGATCTAATCGGTTATGCTCTGTGCTTAGATCTTTCTGGTTAGTTACCTTACAACTTCTTCTTTCCCCCTGTCTCTCTCTGCCTATCATTTCCAATGTTGTCGATCCTATGACATTTCATCCCGTTGATCTGTACTCTAAAGGCTTGTTAGGATCTTTCTTGGGACAGGCTGTGGGAAACATGCACGGTTGCCTAGCTGGGAAGGGGATGCCTGGTGGGGGGGTGGCCAAGAGGAGCCCAAGGGCTCAGTGGCAAGGGCAGAGCTCATTATCTGTGACACAGACACAGTAAACGGAGAGAACAGGAGGCTCACATGGAGGACTTTTTTTTCTTAACGAGTAGATATACTTATCCCCTTGGGCTCCTCAAAAACCAAGTTAGCATCTCAGGGCCGAAGTGGCATCAGAAAAGCTGCTGAGTTGGCCTTAGCAGTGTCTTTGGCAGGATTTTAGCCACAGTTTGGTAATACCAAATCTGCTGCTGGACTTGTTTAGTTCTCCTGGGCTGCTCGTTCTCTAGGGAGTATTGCATCTTCCTTCCCATCAGGGTCCCTGACTCAGATGCTGATCTCTTCCTGTTAGTAAAATTGTCCCCTCTCCTTGGTAATATTTGCAGAACATACTACCAAAAGAGGTAGTGCTGTGGAGACTGGCAGTGGTTAGGAGTGTGAAGGGATTTTGTTGTGCCCTTGTTGACTTTCCTTGTGAACACGGCAGCACGCTTCCACACAGTTGATACTTGCTGGTGGAGTTTACTCAGAGCTCAGTTTCCGAGGCTGGAGGAAGGCAGGAGTCCAGCCTCCAGCACAGCACAGGCCTTGAGGCACTCCTGGCCAGGCAGCAGTGGTGTAGCTGAAGTTCTAATAACATCTGGTGTGACTGACAAGTTGACATTGGAGAAAAATCAGTTACCATTTTTTGCACCTTGGTCTCTGGCCTCTGTTGCTTTTTTGTATTTGCAGTGTAGTTGATCTGGTTTTGCTGGGGTTGACTGGCCTAAGGACCAAAAACAAATCAGAGGGCTCTTCCACCAGCATTGGGTCCCTGTCTTCTCCAGCGTGTGGGCTTGGCTTCTAGTAGTAAGTTCTTACAGAGTGCACAAGTGCTGAAGTTCACTGCTGAGAACAATAATGTGTGAAACTGTTCTTGCTTGGAGCCAAACTCAGTTCCCATAGGTGTCAAGGCACTGATGTACCATGACTTGTGCACATGAGGATAGCTCTGCTTGCCAGTTAAGTTGCTTAGGGGATGGCTCTTCAGTCCAGCCTGTTGAAGCTGTGATGGCAGCTATTTATTGTGAGATTTTCTTCGTTATTATTGTCTTTAAATTGGCGGAAACTTGGGAATTTCTTGGTCAGGCTGGACCTGGAGAAATGAAAAATGTAATGACGGGGTCAGTGCTGTGAGATGCTGAACTGCTGCAGCTCCTGCCAACTCTACTGGGAATTAATAGGGCCCAGTCTTGTGCAGGCAGGCCTTTGCTCAGGTGGTCTGGATTCCCTCAAACTCTGGTCACTGCCTATTCCTTTAATCATTTCAAAGGGACACTATTTGGCTGTTTTGTTTTTTATTATTATTATTATTATTATTATTATTATTTTAAACCGAGTTATTTGCAAGAACTGCTGCAATAGAAAGATGGTTGACCTTTTTCCTTTGTAAAACTGATTCAGTAATGCAGGTTTTTCCATTGTTGCTTAAATATTTCCATTGTTACACTAGTGCTAGAAGTTTCAAATTGATCTCTTACAATAACTAAAGTTGATAAAGGAATTCTCCCCTCACATGATCATCAAAACTTTTTTTTAATAAAGTAGAGGCTTTATGAAAAAATCCTTAGGTGTGGCCTTCCTTGTACTCTATCCCCACATCTGCCAGCCTACAATTGCCATCCTAGCAACCAGAGATGTTTGTTTTCACATTTGACATAGTCCTCTGTGATAGCCCAGATTGGTCTCTACAAGTTAACCTGAGTGGGCTTTTTTGTTTGTTTATTTGTTTTTCCCTATATTGACAGTTCTCATGTTAGGGACTCGCCACTCATCCATACCTGCTCCCCATTCCCATGGGAGAGGCATGTATCCCGAGGAAGTCAGTGATTCCTACCTTAGCTTTTGCTCCCTGAATTGTTGCTGGAAGGAGCTGCAGCTGGCTCATGCCCACTGCATGTTGACCTGTCATTGATCTTCTTAGAGGTAGGACAGGAACATCTCCTTTTCTGTCCTATGATACTGGTGGGGAGCAATTTGAAACTGCCCTGAAAAGAGAATCACTTTCTGCTACTTGAAAGAGCCCTGAATACCTTGTGCCTGCCTGTTCTCTCCCTCAAACCTCTTAGAGGATGTCTGTGTTGAGCTCGCTGGTCTTCTGCCTTTTGTATTTAGTGGATCAGCATTACCTTTGTTTAGTTGCTCGCAGACAGGTACAGCTTGAAGTCTCCTGCTGTTTTGGTCTGGCCCTGCGAAATTCTTTACAGGTTTATTGGTGTGCTTTTGGGAATTGAGCGTCTTCCCCAGTCCACAAACTGTATTTGCCTTGAGTACCTTCCCCAGAGATTCCTAAACGTACAGAGTCTCCATGTTCTTCTGCACATACTGGGGATGGTGGGTCAGTTTCTGAGCAAAAGTTGTTGAAGTTGGTAGAAAAAGGCCCTGGGAATTTCAGCTGGTCTTGAACTGACCCCTTAGTGACTGGCCCAGTGAAACATCCAGCAACATCTGAAGTTAATCAGTGCCCAACTAGGAGTGGCAGTAGCAGCTGCTTGAAGGAGACCCTTGGCTTCCAGGCAATGTTCAGCATTCCAGCTTTGCCCTCATTCTTCCTTCCTCCCTCCCTGGTTGTGGCACTGCCTTCATCCATTCCTTTCTCATAGGTGTGGAAATGGGTTAGTCTCAAACTGCTTGTGGTGTGACGGTATTTGGGACCAACCTGCTGGGGACAG
Source organism: Meleagris gallopavo (assembly GCF_905368555.1). Classification (NCBI taxonomy): domain Eukaryota; kingdom Metazoa; phylum Chordata; class Aves; order Galliformes; family Phasianidae; genus Meleagris; species Meleagris gallopavo. The sequence continues at coordinate 26,754,733 of NC_139405.1, read as the reverse complement.
TAGTAGCTCTCTGTTGTGTTTTTTATAATTATTATTTAAATGATCTACTTAGTTCATCTGAACCTTTAATTTTGCTGCTTACTGTATGTAGGATCCACCTGGCCTTTATCCTAAATGAAAAGAAAACAAACAAACCTAAGACACCCCTCTTCTCCCTGGTATCTTATTATTTATTGGCAGGCAGCCGTTCTGTGCCTGCTCTAGCAGATCTGCCTGCCATTAATTTAACATCCTCCCAACTTGCATTCCTGGTGTTTGGTTGTTGCTTTTCTGCTTTTTGTTTTGATTTTTTTTTTTTTTTTGTTCATTCCAAGAAAGACTTCTGAAATGTAAGAAATCTTATTGTTATGACACTTAGAAGTTCATTTTCATTAGGAAGGCCAAGTCAAACATTTTAAGAGGTGAGGGGAACAATCTACATTTTATTTCTTATTTATTTATCATGTTTACATCTTTTTTTTTTTTCTTGTTCAAGACTTGGATATAATAAAGAAAGCATTAAAATATTCCAATTTTCTTCTTTTTTTAGGTTTTTTTTTAATTCTTTAAATAAAAGATTCTGGGTTTCACTGTCTGTATAAAATGTAAAAAAAAAAAAAAAAAAAAAAAAAGATGCATTATCACATTATCATTCCTCTGTGAACAGTAAGTGGAGTTGAGGAGAAATCTCAGAATACAAGATAATAATAAAGTTCCATCCTGTTTTACTTAATTGTTCCCCTCCTATCCTGTATGATTAAAGGGTTATTCCACTTTCTTGTTTGTGGTTACTTGATATTAAAACCATATTAAAATGTGTAGAAAATAAGTATCCAATTGTTTTTGCTCAGTGAGAGGATAAAATGTTGTATATATCTTGATATACTGTGTAGTTCAAAGTAACATCAATAAGGGATAGTGCATCTTTATTAGAGCGATAAGTTACTAGTGTCACTAAAGTCTACTTTAAGATCCTCAGACATAAAAAGGGCCTGATTCTGGTTCCACTTCCCTGGGGAAATGGAAAGCATTGGTAGCATTTTGCTGCTGCAGAGTGGATGTCAGAGATGGAATTGAGCCTCAGCGATTAATATGCGACCATGAGGATTATTGAAGGTTTGGGGGCACCATCATCTTTTTTTTTTTCCTCAAAAGTTTTAGCTCGTGGTTTTTCTTTTTTCTTTTTTCTTTTTTCTTTTTTCTTTTTTTTTTTCTTTTTTTTTTTTTTTTTTTTTGTCTGCAGTGGAATAGTTTCTGCCAAGGAGGTTCTTAAAGGTGACTACTGAATTGGAACCCTTCTTTGCTCGCTGTGATCTTGGTATCGTTCTTGCAGTCCTGGAGAATCTCAGTTCTGAGGTGTTCTCTCTGGTGCTGTCTCTTCTCTGTTCTTGTTACTTTACTGTAATACAGGCCTACAGTATTTGCACTAAAACAAAAAGCTTGTTAGAGAAAGCTTGCTGCTATGGAAGAAAGAACATATTAAAATGGTTTTGCTTTTAAAATTTTAACTGAGTAGCATTTTGTAGAATAAAATCAATTTAGACTGAAAAGAAAAATGACTTTTCTTTTTTCCTCTGCACTCCCTCCCCCATTCTCCTTTCTTTCCTTCCTGTTACTTGGTGTGATGGTTCCCCCCCTTCTCCTTTGGTGCTCAGTTGTAATGATTGGCTGTTATTGTTGACTATGCTGCTGAGAGTTATGACACTTGTAAATCTTGTTTTAATGACATTGTGGACACTTTTGTATAGCAAGAGCTAACTGGAGTTCTTCTCTCTCTGTTAATTGAAGTCATTAAAAAGCTCCCTTTGCCATGAACAATTAAAAGCTCGCATGTTCCTTCCATATGAACAAATGGGTACAGCATTGCCAGGTGCCTGGCTGTAGTACATTTCAGTGCTTTTTTCATTAGAGCAGCTGCAATCTAGACAGCTGTTAGCAGCAACAATAGTAAATGGGGCAGAGGCTAGCAGAGCAGACCACCTGGGCTAAAAGGCAAATAATGCATTAATCCTTTCTTTGCTTCAAAAGGAAAGGGATAGAGCTAGAAAATGCATGCTGAGGTGACCTTATTATTTTATTTTTTAATCCACTGCTTCAGCCAGAAAGACTCAAAGCTTCTGCTCTGAAAGCTTGGGGTGGGGTGGACACCACGGCTGCCTCACTGGCAGAGAGAAGGAGGTTAATATAGAATTGCCTTGCTCACCTGGGAAAAGCTGCAGTCTGGAGTGGAAACCCAGACACCACAGGTTAGGAGTGGAGGATGTCATATTCAAGTAAAAATACCGTGGTGGGGAGGAGATGTTGGGTGAGTCATTGTTAGCCAACATGGCGTCGGGCCAAGCTGCTCGTTACTCATGGGTTTCCTTAGGAGTAATGTCTGCTTTGGCTTCCTGCTGGTCCCTGTCCTCCCTCTTTCTTCACTCTGTTCTCACAGTGCCATAGGGGAAGGTGATGAGAGATGTCGGTGCAAGTTATGTGGCTTGTGTATGGAAATATTTGTGAAGTCATGGGGAATGCTGAAGGTATCAGTCACCAGAATGGGGAATACGTGCACATGCCTGCGTGAAGTGAGCTCAGCAGTCAGGAATCCATATTGTAGGAAAGCTGACATGAAGTTGTTGTAGGACAACACAGGCTGTAGAGCTGGAGACAACTTTGGGATGCCCCATGGTGCTGAGGATGCAGAGGGTGAGGAAAAGCCTCCGAGAGGCTTCTTCCAGATTTATTTGTCCTGATGGAGCTGAAGGAAAAGTAGTTATTCTGGGGGGTGAGGGAGTGGCAATTATAAGGAAATTTGCTGAAGGACCCATCTTTTAATATCTGTCTCTACAGAGCCTCAGGCACAGGGGAGTCCCCATTTGATCTCCTACTACATGCAAGCTTTCTTGAAGGGGAATGCCTGAAGCGATTCCTGCCTCACCAAGGGCTTTGCCATTACACTGGTGCATATAGGCCAGCCCCAAGGTCTGTCAAACCGGCTCTTCTGGCAGCATTCCCTGCACCCTCCCCAAAATGACAAGCAGAAGGATACATCCTTGCTTGCCTCCTGCCACCCTGGGGTGCTCCCTAAGGTCCTGGTAGCTTGCAGTGACCTTCCAAAGGGGTTAATGTTGCTTGTCTGCAAGTGCTATTTGCAAGACTAGGCCTCCTACCTGATTTCTTCCCAGCACCAACTGGTTGCAATGATCTTTCGTCATCATTAGCTTACAGGCTCTGGAATGTCCACACCAGGTGCCATAATTTGGTTTTGAAGGATGAAATTACACAACCGAGCAAACCATTTTCCATTTCATTTTCCATTCCAGTCTTCTAGTTGGGGGAGGCTGAATTCTACTACGCTGACATGGATGTTGTGTTTTTCCCAGCATCCTCATCTTCTTTTATTTAGATCTTCACTCCATGTAGGGAATTCCCCCTCATTTAGAAACAGGCTCATCTCCCCCCACCCTGCAATGCCCAGATCTTGTTGTGCAAGTGAGGGACCTGGGTGTTATTGTGGGGCAGCTGTTTGCTCCCTGGTGGAACTGTGCTGGACAGGAGGGTGTCTGTTCCTTCTGCAAAGAAAGGACACAGAAATCATCAGTTACAATGCTTGTGTCATGATGAGTTGATGGCCTGATAGCATATTTACTGTGTACATGCATTAAGAGATGATCCCAACTGCCTTTTGCCTGTTCCTTCCCCCTTGCACAAGACTTGTCCCTGAGTTTTCCTCACAGTCACATTTCTCAGTGAAATAACAAGAAAAAAGGTTTATCTCTGGAAAGTATAAGAGGGCAGCCTGATCTTAAAGGTTCAGAGGTTTCTTTCTATACACACCTGGTATAGTTAAGCTTGTGCTCTCTGCTGCTCCTCAGTGGAGGAGAAACCCAACCAAAGCTTTTATGGCAAGAACAAACCCAAAGGAGTGACCTGAATGTATCAAACCAGAGGTGGCAATGTGACATCAGATGAGGGGGTTTTGGTGATGGTTTGTTTTTTCTTTTTCCTTCTTTAACTTGGTCTAGAATCTGTAGGAGCAGTTACAGGAATACTGCAGAAATTTTGCAGCCAGTGGAAAGAATAAGCATGTGCTAAACTTTAAGCAAGCTTAATGGCAAGTAGATTTGGAGTGGGAGTGTGGGGGAAAGGAGAGCATCCAGAATGCTAGTTTGAAGTGATGTTTCCACTGTCATGTGGGAAGGATGTGACAGAGGAAAACTGTGACACGGGTATTGCATCAGATACACTGAAGTGGAACAAATGATGCCTTTTTTAAAAAGGAAAAAAAAAAAAACCGACTTATGTTTCTACTGATGTCTGTGACCTGATCCTCTTGAAGTTTCATGTTGTCATAACAAGTTCTTGAGTTCCACTGCAACAGTGCTGGGTTTTTTGCTGTGCCTCATATGGCACTAGTGAGGCCCTATTCAGCAGTGTTTAGTTACTGTTAGCACAAGAAGCAATACAAATAGATTATCACCTTGGGTGGAAGTTGTTGGCATGCTCTTATAAGACTGAGGTTTAGAAGGAGGTTTTTCACATGAGTTCCAGGGCAATGAGATCCAGAACACCTCAGAAAGATTTTCCTTGCAGAAGAGAGGGTAAGGCAGGGAGGAGAGGCTTTGGGAAAAGAAAGCTTGAGGAGGATCTCACCGATGTGTGTTAGAACCTGATGGGGGGAGGGAGCAAAGAAGATAAAGTCAGACTCCCCCTAGGAGTACTGATGGTCATAGCTACAAAGAAATGAAAAGAGCTTGTCCACTGTGAAGGTAGTCCAACACTGGCACAGATCTTCCAGGGATATTGTGGAATCTTGGTCGTTGGAGGTATTCCAACGCAAACAACTCTGAGCAACCTGCTGAGCAGAGGGTGGACTAGGCATAGACAATCTCCAGCATTGTGTGTCTGCTTTTGACCCCACATAGTCCAGAAGTAGTATATTGCAGGCATATTTCTTCCTTCTTTGCATCGCTATCACATATGAACAGTAGAATTCCTCTGTACTAAATATCAGCTTTTTTGATTCTGGCTATGTGAGGTCAAACAGATAAGAACTCGGCTGGGAGGAAGATATCATGGCAGACAAGAATGTAAACTGTTCAGCATACCACAGTGTGAGTCTCAGATTTCTCTTCTTAGTTTGCATGCTCCATTCCACAGATGAGTGTGGGGGAAGACAGGGAGACAGGCCTTACATGGCTGTGATCTACAGCTTGCATCCCACAAATGACTGTTCAGCTCTGTAAGTTCATAGGCAGTGCCAGTAACCGCTGCCTGTTTGCCTTTTGCAGGCTTTCTTACTGTTCTTCTTTTCTCGGGAAAAGTTGTTTTTCAAGTTTCCTGGAAAGGTAAACGTGGATCTATAGCTAGTGACCTAGGTGAGTGCACAGGCCAGCTAGAATCCATCAGTGTGCATGCTACTCCTGATCTCCTCACCCCCTTTCTGTAACCCTAACTGGGGTCCCAGCGATCAGACACACTGATGGTGGTTATAGATGTGAGCATCCATGGCAGGGGATGATATTTGTTTTGGGTAGAGGGAAGAAATAGGTCAGTGCTTTTCCCTTGAGGAACTCAAGTTATTCAAGTGTTGCATGCTCTAACATGAACAGAAAAGTGCATTCACTGAATTCATATTTAACCTTCTTATGTCATATTACTACTCTGAAATGCAACAGAAAAACTGTTTATCTCATGTTAACAACAGTAGAACCAGACACCAGTCTGGGGGCTTAAAAGAGAAGATATAAACCAGAGACCCCCAGATGTCTCCAGTAACCTAGGGGGAAAGGTGAGCCTGTGGTCCGTCCGTGCTTTGGATCACCCTGCCACCCATCCGGACACAGCCCAGCTTTGACTTTCAGAGCCAGGGTTCATGAGCATCAACCATGGGCAACAAGAGCAGGAGCCAATCGCTACAGCCTTTATCCTGGGCTCGTGAGAACTTAGATGGCTGCAATCCTCTGCTCCTCCCTACCTGCTACAGGTCATGGGGGTTATGAGAGACGTTAGCTGCCTGTTGTAGCCTCAATTTGAATGTTGTGTTTATATGCCATGAGGATTGTGATTAAATCTCTACTCTGAGCAATGTTCTGAGGCCATACTGGTATCTAATTACCTTTTGCATTTCTGGCAACTGAGGAAATGGAGATCTGTCTGTGACACTGTCTGTGGAGTGAAGGAGGAAATAGGAAAGGAGAGTGACACCTTTACAACTTCAGCTTCAGGGTGCTTCTCCTGACCTTGTGTCAGCTCTGGTCAGCACCTGCAGCTGAGATGGGTGCTCATCCTGCCCTGGTGCTCTTCTTCTTCTCTGCTCCTGTCATGCTGATTTAAGAGGAGGTTTGCTGCAGAAAAGGTTGCCTCGGGCCAGACCTTCCACAGCAGCTGCAGGGATGGAGGTTGCGCTGTGGTGGCATGGAGGGAAAGGGGCTGTGCAGTAAAGGTGTGGGCAACCCACAGTCCCGGAGATGCACCTTGACTGTAGGAGATCTGTGACTAGATGGATCTGCTTGTCCTGGGAGGCTGAGCTCCCAGGGAATTCTTTTCAGAGTATGCTTGAGTGCCATGGCTGTGCAACTGTTTTTTGCTTGGCAGGAACCCTTGACTTCCCTGTGCAGCTGCTGCCCTTGCTCCAAAAGGCACCCTCCTGGTGGTGTGGAGGGAGGAGAACTGTTTCCACCATGGGGCAATGTGGAGGGCTGAATCGCATGACCCAGTGCCATGGGGAAAGAAAGTCATTACTAATCCTTACTGAGGCCTGGCTCTGCCTGCCCAGCAGGATCAATGGCGCCACCTTGGTCCCCATTATGTTGACTCTGAATTAGTGAGGAACGCCAAGGAGCTGTGAGGAGGGCTCCTCCCAGTGCAGATAACGCTGCCAGTCTGAGACAGGCAGGTCTCCCTTTCCTCCTCTCGCATTTTGGAAGAGGTGGCAAAGCACTTGGCTGCACTGGGGCTGGCCCAGACCCCCAGGAGGTTGTGCAGAAACCCTGCTGGGATGCGCACCAGGCTCCCCAGCTGCAGAGCAAGGGGCATGCACAAGAGCCTTCCTGCTGGGGCCAGCCAGCTCTGCTGGCAGGTAGAGGCAGGGGTGGGTCTTGGAGCCATTGCAAAATAGTGGGCTGGTCCGAGGAAGGGGCCAGGGTGATGAGGGGTGGAGGTGCCATTGCTCTCCTGGCCCCTATCTCCATGCCTCATTACGGGCTCTGGCCTTCACAAAAAAGTCTCAACAGGCACTCAACTGTCCATCCCCTCACTGCTTTCCGGAACAATGAGAGCAGGCTTTAGAGCAAGACTACCATTTAAGGAGTTCCTCAGCTGAGTGAACCTCAGCTGACCTCAGAGCATCGAGTTTCCAGAGCAGCCACAGCATTTCAGTTGAAAGCACAGCTCCCAAAACTCCCCTCACACCTCCGGAGTGGGGCCACAGCAATGGGCAGCAAATGGCTGCTGGCAGAAGCCAACACGGCATTGAGTTTGCGACTCCAGGCCACGGCCAGGCCCCATCTGAGGAAGGAGGCTGCTGTGCAGAAGTACCAGCCTGTATGAGGAACACCTTTTGGCAGGCTCCCAGCCCCAGAACCACTGGGTGCTGCAAGTTGGGACGCAGGAGCGTCGCCCCAGTGGTGCAGTGTTTATCGAGGTGAAAAGCATTAACAACATGCACTCTGCTCCTCCTGTTGTTTCAACAAGATCAAGGTGTGTACAGCAGAGCCTGTGTGTGTGTATACATGTGCATGCACACGCACTTGTGGCGGCTGGCGCGGGGTGCTGTGTGGCACAGACGTTTTTCCAGGCAGGCTGCAGTCAATACTGACAAATACAGAATGGGTCTTGTCTTGCCTGCAGTGGTTGGGCACTTTCCTCCCTGCTGTGATAGCCCTGGGCAGCTCTCAGGAGGGCTGCTGGTCCCAGTGGAACATGGTCCAGTCTCTGCTGTGCTGCCAGATGGGTGCTTCTCCCCTGCTCGGCATGCTGCACAGGACAGAGGTTCTGCGCAAAAAAATAATAGAAGAAGGGGAAAAAAAAATAAATAGTATGTGAGATCATATAATTAAAGATGGTATCAGAATGTCTAATTAGGATGACTGAGAGAACTTGGCTGGGAGACGCAGCCAAGAGCTGAGTTAGTGTGTTTGCCAGTCCAAAGCTCCTTAACAGTAATTAATCCTTAAATGTCCAATTGTTCAGAGTTCAAGGAAACACCTCCTACTACTGTACTTTGTGTTCCTGTTAAGCAAGGAGACACAGCAGGGCGTGTGCCCTTATTCTGTAAGAGCGACACGCCTAGGGGTGTTGTTAGGAACTAGACCGAAGGTTGAGTATAATTATTAACTACCTAAGAGTTCCCAGCATTGCACAATTACCCAGTCCGCCTTGCAGCTGTGCGTTTGCCCGATTATTATTATTTTTTTTTTCAAATATAAATGCTGAGCTTTAGTGATGCATATGTACAACTCAGCGAGGTGCCGTCTGCTCCCCTTCCAGTGCAATGCAGTTCGCATCACTGAGGCAGGAGGCACTAATAAAGGGGCCAGGGGAAGCACATGGTGATATGTACGCACTGTATATGCAGCTCTTCACTGAAATTCAACAGACCTGATTTACATCAGTTTGTATATTTGACCCAGAGATTTTTCTTCCATTGTTTTGATGCTCTCAGTGAGTTGCATTAACATAAAAGCCCTGGTTATTTACTCTTGTGGGGTTCTTCATTCTGTTTGCATTTTTGAGGGTTGATTTTGTTGTTGTTGTTTTCCCTTTCTTTGTTGACAGTAGGAGGGGAAAAATGCTGAAGGAGAGAAACACAGGTTTGAAGCAGGAGGTGAATGAAGCTGCTTGTCCTGCTACCAGCAATAGTCACTGGGTGAGCAGGAGGGCTGCTACCTGCTCTGCAGAGCTGTCGGTGTCAGCAGTGGTATCACACGTTGCTGGCAGACAAGAGGGAGTCATGTTTCATTTCCTCAGATGCAGCATCATCTTTTAAGTTGCCTTTCTGCGTTTTTACCCTCTCCTTTTTTTAATTCACCCTCTCTGGCGGGTGTGGCAAAGGTCCGACCGGCCAAAGTCACTTCTGCAGGGGATCATTAACTGGGGCGTCAGCCAAGGCCGCGCAGTGTTTATAAAACTCAGACAATTAAATGCCGTCGCAGCCCTGAAAGGCTATAATTGGAAAGCAGTATATGACAACGTCCACTGTAAGGGACTGGCACTGAGGCGGGTTGGGCTGCGCCATCCCGACGCTGTTTGCCCAGCGCAGGTGGCGGGAGGCCAGCCGGGCCACACCAGGCTAACGCCCAGGCGGGACGGTCCCTGCCCTGCCGAGCTGACATGCTACTTGCTCAGAAATGAAGGCAGGGGAGGGAAGCAGGAGTGAAAAGGGAAGAGAGTTTGGCTGAGGTATGTTGGTTGGGTGCAGGCCTTTGCCATGGCAATGCAGATCTCTGTGAGCCTAGCCCACCACCACAGGTTTTGGAAATGGTTATTAGTTTGGCCCTGGGCCGCGAGCAAGCCTTGGGGTGGTTGGACCTCCCTGGCTGCAGAGGGAACCAGGAGCAGAAGCCAAGGACAAGGAAGGCTTTCAGTGGGAGACTCTTAGCAGCGGCCATGCCGCTGGCTGCTTCTGGTGTCTCACTCTTTTGCTGGTGCTGGGCCTGTGCTGTGTGGCAGGAGACCTTGGGACTGTCTGTCCTCTGGGTTTATACAGTGCTCTTGCCTCCACTCTTGGCCTGTTCTGGGGCACCCTGGTGCCAAATGCAACTGGGGCATGTCCCCTGCTGTGGATCAACTGGCTCTTCAGATCAGTGTCAGGCAGCTGTTGATGTGCTTTCTGAGCAGATCCTCGTCCGTGATGTCCCACAAATGGGGAGGATGTGGAGTAGTACCAGGCTGGGAGCAACATAGCCCTGCTCCATGCTCTGCAACTGACTCACTGCTGCACTCTGAGCACATCCCTTCACCTTTTTGTGACTCAGAGTTTTCATCTATCAATTAGGGATTTATGAGGTTTAATTAAGGCCTGTGAAGTCCTTTAAGATCCTCGCTTGAAAGATGCTGTGCAGGCATAAAGTGTTGTATGCAGTGAAGAAAACAAGAGAAATTAAATGCTCCAGACAAGAAAGAAGAAAGGGCAGGTTTCCCACTGCTTGGTCTCCCAATTACATTCTCTGTCTTTGGATGGCAACCTTACTTTAACCTGTGGACAAACGAACTTGTTCACCCCTTCTTGCAGCAGACAGGCGATGACGTGCAGCAGCGCCTTAGTCATTAGTTAGCCCTCAGTCATCTTTCCAGAAGTATGAGCAACTGGGGAAGGGGGAAGGGAGCGAGGGCGGGCGAGGAGTATGAATTCCAGAGAAAAGGGAAGTATCAGCAAGCAAGCTAGGATGTGCAAAGGTCTTTATCGCTGCTGCTGAGATCTAGCTCTGCATAGTAACTAACAGGAATAGATCTCATCTATCCCTAGAGGTACGTGCCCTGGAGCAGGGAAGAGCTGATGAGTTACAGCAGAGAGGAAGCAAGAATATTCTTATGCAAGGCATCTATTTCAGTGGCAGAGAGGTTATAGGCTCGACTTAAAGGAGCGTAAGGAAAGCATTTGAATGTAGCTGGAGTGAACAATCATTTTATCTATGTGTGTATTTTAAGGTTAAGGGCTCATTTGCAGAAGTTGCTAAATATATGCTTTGTTTGAAGCTCACACTTAAATTTAAGCATGTATTTAAGGTCTTGGCTGAATGGGGACATGCCCAAATTTGTTGAGGTGCTTGATGGAAACCAGGTCTGAGTAGAAGGAGTTTGATAGCAGCTGTGAGTCTACCAGGACTGCAAAAGTCCTCAGGAGATGCAGAAAGCAGCAGTACATGTACAGCCTTGCCATGCTATTCATAAGGTCAGCTTGACCTGGGGGAGAAGTGGGCAAAAAGGAAGTTACATCTCCAATCTCTATTTTCTCCTTTGCTTGCTGTACAAACAACCCTGTGGAAGCTGGCTCCAGTAGGTGTTGTCTGTATGCACTGGGTGTGCCACTTTGTTGTGTTAAAAGGACCGTTCCTCCTCTTAAAGCAAGTTTCCAGCTTGTCACCATCACATCAAAACTCATGACTCCTCCCATCCCCCACCTGTGTGTCTTCCCTCTTATGTAAGAAGAGATACCTATTGGGATGAAACTCTGACAGGCACCTTGCTTAGTGTCTTGTCTTTGCTCCATGCTGATTTTGTCCCCTCTCTGTGTCATCTGAATTGCTTGGTAAAAGATACCCACATTTACTGCCATTTACTAGAACAGCTCCCTGTGTTGGGAAAGGCTGTCCTCTCTCTCAGCCCCCTCCTGGAAAAGCTCAATCCAGCTATCCTTGTGATTTCATAAGATTCCTTCTGGGCTGGTTGGTCTACTTCATCTTTCTCAAAGTGCAGGACTCCACATTTGGTGCAACATTTAGCATCGGTGAGCACTCTTTGGGATAAAGCATAACAATGATCTTCGGTGACATACTTATGACTCCATTAACATATCCGGAATCATTTATTTATTAATTTATTTTGCAATAGCAGCATCAGCTCATATTTATTACATGATCCACTCTCAGACACTTTTGTGCAGTGCTGCTGTTTAATCCATTTTTCCTTAGTCGTTCTTTGTGTGTTTAATTTCTCCTTCCCAATCACAGTGCTTTGTTATATTTTTATTGAATTTTATCCAGTTGATTCTGAGCGGCTTTTGCAATATATTGAGATCACTTGAATTAATAACATGCAGATTAATTGTCCAGAAAATCCTATGCACAGACCCATGCCTGCACCCATAGCTGTTCCCAGAGCCCAGCTTTCATATCTCAAAAACAAAGGCCTCTAGCGTTTGATGACATTCTTGCAATATTCAGCTGAAATGTCAGGATGAAGCCTGGCAAAGCTGTGAATTTTGGAAGGCTCGTTCAATAAAAACAGGGAATAAGAGCATCTGTTCAGCTGGCAGTGGCTTTTGGTCTCTGATCATCGGTTTGGTTTGAATCAGTGATATTTTCTATTATTACTGGTTTTTAAAGCACACGGTCCCTGGAAATACATGAGCTTGAAATTGGCTTCCAACTGTAAGGGCAGACACAGAACTATGGCTGTCGCACCAGTGGACAGCAGTAGCTTCCCAGTTCTGGGCTTCCTCTCCTGAGGGCCTGAACTACAGCTCCACTGCCAGAAGAGTTTTTTTCCCCATTCCCAGCCGAAGGGGCTGGATATGTCTTGTTTTCAGAAGTGAAAATGTAGGAATTTGGTGTCCTCTGGTGGTAACTGAGAGAGTTACAGTTGGCAAAAGGAAGTGAAACCCTTGAAATGCAAATCAGACAGCACTGATATTCCTTTCCACCCTGCACTGTAAATATTTCTATGCCTGTCTGCCATCTATTTTTTTCTATATGGTGACGCCCTACCTATTTACTTTGCACCTGGGTAGCCACTCCTTGTTTGAGAGGCATGGAGGGCTGTATGTTTTTGGGTGTAATATAGATCTGGCAGCATTTGCTCATTGCTTGACTGTGATTTCTTTGCCATCCAAAAGGAAATTTTGCTTCTTCATGGCCCTCTGCATAGTCAGTGGAGGCCTTTCTGCTTGCCTTTGCATGGTCCCTAAGAAAAACAGCTGTTCCTGGTTCGAAAGGCCTTTTAACCCACTTCTCTACAGGTGTTGAAGCTATTATCCCTAGGCTTGTCCAGATGCTTTATCACTCTCTGAGTGAAAAAACTGGCAGACAACAAGACACAAAGCATGTGGACAGGCCATATTTGGCTCTTTTTTAGCCACAAAACAGGTGAGAGCAGCTCATAACATTGCGTAGATGGTGAGTACTATGGTGGGAGGATGTGTTTGCCACAATTTGTGGTGTGTAAAGTACGTCAAGGGAGCAGGCTGAGCCTGAAGCTCCAGGTGCCTCTGCTGAATATGGACAAAAAGACGATCATTCCATGGACCTCAGAGTTCAAAGGTCTGTGTTTGGTGCAGCTGCAGCCAGAAGCATTAGAAAATCTCGTTGCTGATGAGGAAAAGCAACCTTACACCCTTTCCCTTCACTACCTCTTGGTAGCCTTCTCTTTTTCAAGGGCAGCACAGGCATTAATGATTCAAAAGGAATATAGTATAGTTGAGGCTGGTTCTCTGAGGTCAGAAGGATATATTTCTGACTTGTAGAGACAGGCTGACAAACTTCTACAGGGGAGCCAGGTAAACAGGAGGGTTTTGGGGTATGAGTACATGGACAAGTGAGCCTGGAATGCAACGGTACCTATATAGGCTTGACCCTACAGAATCTAAGCACCATACCTTCATGTGGGAAGAGCTCTGGATAACAATGGAGTGTTGAGAGCATCCCACACTGCTGCAACAATACAGCTCTGGCTGGAAACAGAGCCCCTTTGTGGTGTAAATACAAACAGCAAGGCTCTGGCACTGCTCCAGGAATTTTATAACTTAATAGAAGAGAATGGGAGAAAGGGAGTACTGGTGCTTCTATTTTACTATTTTGAGACTTGGGCTTAGATTCACATTTATTTAGGTGCGTGATTCCCATGGACATCTTTGCTTATTAAGTACTTGGAATCTGAGAATAAATAGACTCATCCTGAGACTCACAGGAAGAAAATCTACATTTTCTGGTCTCTGCTATAAAATGCCATCACTGTGCATATTGGAGGTAGACAGACTACATCTCTTTGCTGTCTTCCCACTGGCACTGCCGGTGTTGTCTGACTCTCCCAGGGATGCAAACAGGGCTCTTCAGGAATCAGCATTATCTCCTCCTGGCCTGATAATTGAGGGGCCAGATGAAGATGAGGTCATGGGACGTATCTGGTCATCTTGCAGCCTACAGACTAAACAAATCCTCACACTACTGTAAAATGAGCAAGAAGTCTTTTGCAGAGGATATCCAAATCTTGAGTTGTGCTGTCCAGAGCCGTTGGCCAAAGCAGGGCTTCAGCTGGCCAGCAGAAGGGCAGGGACCAGCTGAGGGATCCTCTTTATCTTCATGGGCCCAGAGGATGATTTTAGCCAATGTCTCACTCAACCCAGAATCCCCCAGATCTGAATTTTAGTTTTCAGTCATATTATTAATTATTAATATAAAATTGGAGGCCCAGATGCTGCTAGTAAAGGTGTTAAGGAGCAGTTCCATCTTTCAGAGCAAAGGCACTCCATTTTTGTTGTGAAAGACGAAGGGTGTGAGGTACCGTGCCAACTCTGCTGTCTACAGAAGGGGGCTGGGATGGCACCAGCTCTATGGAGATATGCTTTGGCTTTTCCTTTCATGTCAGCGGCTAACGGACTTGTGCCAAGCAATCAGACAGTTGCTGTGGGAGATTGTCACCCCTGCAGGCATCAGGATTAAATTCTGAGTTTCATTCACTTGCAAGGCCTGAGGTTTCATTGCAATACTGCTGCCTTGAGCTACTGCTGAGTGTTTGCAGTTGGCTGCTGCTTTGCAGCTTATCCAAAACAGGGGCATAACCTCCATGGCGATCTCGCTTATTTACCTATTGCCAGCTCAAGTTTCTATAGCAGCTTTGCCAATCCCAAATATCTTGATGAAGGGTCCAGTGTTCCAGCCATGTGCTCAACTTAGAAAAATTCACTTTGAAGAAGAGCATTTGAAGCTTTGTATTTGCATTTTTATTTACAGGTAATTGTAAGCTATCTTAGAAACAACAGCAGTTCCAAAATCTTGTGTTTTAAGAAGGGAACTAAATACTCAAAGGCCTGCTTGCTTTCGGTAGCCTGACCAAATGCAGAGCAGCACTTTCCAGCTCTCGCCCGAGGTGGCTCGGTAAACCTTTGGTTTCTTCTTTTCCATTTCCATTTGCACTTTCTCCAGCAGGTGGTAGCAGCCTCCTTTAAATCGTCCAGCGCACTCGCTGCTGTGGGATCCCTGCTTTGGGACCCACATCCTTGCTTGCTCCGGGCCTCACCTCATCCCCTGATCTTTTCTATGGAGGAAGAACTGCTGTTTAGGTCCAGGGTGTGCGCTAAGTTTACCAGCAATGTGATCTGCAGCAAGAGAAGACATAACACCACGAGGAAATGTACAGTGACTCAATGTGGTGTATGATTTATTTGTAACTGTTTCACACCACTGCAATGTTCTACCCGTCCTGGACTGGATTTAATGGATGGGACAATTCAGGGATGTGTTTGGTAAAATAAATAAATAATCAAGACCTTGGCTAGGCAGCAGGATTAACTGAATTATTGATGAGTCACAGAATGAATCTTCAAATGAAATGGAGTCATTTTACTTTCTATTTCAACAAGTCCTCCGCTGTGCTGGTGTAATACAATAGTTCTGTGGGCACAATTGCATTACTATCTGATATATGGCCTCTGCCTGTTAGCAGCTGAAGAAACAACTTCCCTAACAAACAGTAAAATGTACTTGTGATGGCAAACATTTTAGGTTTAATTATGAATGGTTGTGGTTTTCTCCTCTCCTCTCCTCTCCTCTCCTCTCCTCTCCTCTCCTCTCCTCTCCTCTCCTCTCCTCTCCTCTCCTCTCCTCTCCCTCTCCTCTCCTCTCCTCTCCTCTCCTCTCCTCTCCTCTCCTCTCCTCTCCTCTCCTCTCCTCTCCTCTCCTCTCCTCTCCTCTCCTCTCCCCTCCCCTTTCCTTTTTCTGTTAATGTGCAGCTATACATTCATTATTTTGTATTTTTTAAAGCTGATCCTATAGCTTAAATTATCATTATCAAGGTTTCTGATTTTCAATGTCTTGTATGATTAAAAGAATTGCAGGAAAAAGTTCATTTAAGTGAGCAGATAAGGCAAAACTTATAGGCAAGGTAAAGAAATCCATTGGCTTTCCTAGCTATAGCTCCTATGCCAGGTACAAGAGGTAAGGCAGTAATATATTACTATATTTCCATAATGTCAACTAAGTTATAGTTGGACACTGCAATAGGCTGCCCGGGGAGGTGGTGGAGTCAATGTCCCTGGAGGTGTTCAAGGGATGTGTAAATATGGTAACAAGGAACATAGTTTAATGCACAATATTGGTGGTAAATGGGTATTTGAACTAGATGATCGTAGAGATCTTTTCCAACCTTAATGGTTCTAAGATTATTATAAGCTACCTAAAAACAGCAATGGGTCACGAACATTCAAGTGCTTGTATTTGAGTATGTGTTTGGGTGCTGCTTGCTTTACAGCTTGGCTTTTGTTTTTGTGACATTGTACTTTTTAGGGCCTAGACACGCAAAAGAGGTACGTTTGCTGGAGAAAATACAAAGGCATAAAACATGCTCTTAACCAAAATATTCCACACAGAGTGCTTCCTTCCTTGCAGTTGTGTCATCAGCTTTCTCTGTCCAGAACAGTTGACAAGAAGACTGACACCACTCAGGCAGGATCAGGTACAAAGCCCATCCTACTATCTGTGGTGCCTGAGCGGCAGCATTCAAGCAAGGCAGAAGTTCTGTGTGGATCATTATGTAGTTAACTACATGGCTGCAGCTCTGTGGAGTACTCCCAAATGCTGTCAGCTGTGGCTTGGCTCATGGGCTGGAGCTCCCCACACTTTCTGCAGGGTATGGCTATGCCCTCGCAGTAGTGCAAAGGATTTGGTTTATCTCTGACACCTCCCATGACTGTGAGAAAATTTCTCTTCTCTCTTCTGCCAGCTTCTTTGATCGTTGCTGCCACCTGCTATTTGCTATTCAATGTAGGAGCTATTTTGATGCTTTGGTGGTGGGAAGAAGTCTTTACAGAGGACTTATAAGCCTTAAAGTTAGCACTCTTCTCCTTCTGGAGCACATCACAGAGTCTAAAGGCTAAATTCTTCTTTGGCTTATTGCAAATGTATGAAGTAATGTTATCTCCTTTCCCTTTTCCACCTTTTACTTGATGTATGGTAAAGAGACAGTCTCTCTAAGATTTTAAACATTTCCAGTTCACTGGGGAGACTGTTTCTCAGACTTACTGATAAAGAGAACTTTCTGTTGAGGAATGAAGCTACCACAAACCCTCGTACTTAATGACAAAGACCACTGAGTGTAATTCTTACACTCACACAATGCTACGCTGACTCACATACCATAATGACTTTGACCAGCCCCACCTGGGGCTTCATCAACCATGCCAGTGGCCTTAGGAACCCTATTTCAACCCAGCCCAGGGAGCTACTGGCCTCTGTGCTGACCTGACAGAGTGAAAACGTCAAGTTTTTCATTATCTTACTGTGGGTAAAATACATTAGTGTCAAAACACATTTCAGGTTGTGAGATTCCCAAGTGGGAATCTCTTCTTTCAAAGTTGCTGCTGTGTTGGAGGTGAACAGTTGTTTGGGCTTGTAAGGTCTCTAGCATGTTTGTACTGGGCTGAGGTTTGAGATCAAGTAGTGGAGGAGCTTTTCCCCTGTCTGTGCAGATTCCTGCTAGTATGTTAGTCTGTGTAATAGCTGTTCTTATTCAGAACTGATTTTACTTTCCCATTTTTTTGCAAGTTGAAGTGGATGCAAGGCCTATCTCCAATGTATTTCCTTAAAAATATCAAATTTCAGTCATAAGACAATAAAAAGCCCTTTGAAAGATAAGCCAGACTGCCTGGGATATCAGGGATGTGAGTGATTTGTTTAAGCATTTTAAGATATTTATTCAAGCAGTTACCCTTCTGAGTCTCCTATTCTTTATGCAGGAGCTTTACTTGGGTGTCAACAGGCTCGTAAGAAGACAGAGAGCATTTCCAGTGCAATGGCTGAGGAGAGTGGGCTGTTCTGCAGAGGTCAGATCTTGTATGTTGTGATTGAGATATAGCCAGAGTCTTACTTGGGAGCATAATATTGCGATCTAGCAGTCACTTGTGCACATCCTTCAAAAGTGCACATCTGCAAAAGTGAACAGTCTACCATGGTAGCATTTTAGTTAGGCTTGTTTGCTCAAACACTTGATACTTATGTTGACTGCCTGTACTCAATGATCCAGTCTTACTGTCTCCTTAGATACACACTTGTTCTGTGAGTATACAGTAATTTCTCTGCACTGCTGGAGTGCCTATGGTGCTCTATAATCTTGGTATGTCCTGAACTGGACGTATTGAGCTTTAGCTGTTAGGTCATGGTTATTGTTCAAACTGGGAAAACTGTTATATGAATCTGGTCAGCCTGGGCCTTAGGATCACACCTGTTTGTGGTAAACTTGGTGTGAAATTCTGTTTGTTGAGTGTTTTCTGAATGAGAGCAGAGTTAGCTATACCACTTGTCAGAAGTGCTCTGTCTTGGCAGATACCTGTGAAAAAGGCTACATTAATGGAAAATTCTCCAGAAGAATGGCTGATATTCCACAAGCTGAAATTGTAGAGGTTTTCTTTAATGTGCCTACTGCCAGAAATGATGGTACAGTACCGACTTTGCATTACTTCCCTCACCACCTCTGCTTATTCTCCTCACTATTGCTATTCTCTCCCTATTCAGATTGTAGTCCAGCTGTTCTCTGCTGTGCTGCCCTTTCATGTTCTTCATAGTCTTCTGGGACTTAATTTAAGTTAGGTTTTTGGAGTATCAGTGAATTTAATCATCTTTTAGAAATATGTGGTGGTTACGAAGCTAGTGGAAGAGAGAAAGATGCAGTACGAGGCTGTCTGAAGGCTATGAAGGAGCAGAGGCAGGGGAGAAGAGTAAAACCACCTGCATTCTACTTAGGGTTTAGCTGCTCTGTAAGACCCAGGAATTGAGCCCCCTTCCACATGTAGTAGGGATAGACTGATAGTGAATTACTGTGTTGTGTGGAAGACCCTTGACTCTACTGGAAGTTGACCCATGTGACTTATGTGCTGATACTTGCTGAGATGGCTGCCCTGCAAAGTGGCCAGCTGCCCCTGAACCCAGGGAGAAGCCTTAATCGGACATTTGATTTCGTTGTTTTCTGTGAGAAAATTTGCTTGACTTGCACCACATGACGCTAATAAGCTTTTGAAGTATTTTAAAAGTAACTTGGGGGCAATATCTGTGCTATGAGATAACTATGGAAGTCTTTATTGAGAACTCATTCATTATTTGAGCAATATAATGTATCCAGTAGTCACGTGATGTTCTAGATATTCCCTTTATCATTGGCAGAAACCCAAAACAACCGTTGCTTTCAGCTGCCATCTTCTCTGCTAAATCATGTGGTTAATTCCTCATGAATAGAAAAGATGAGCAACATGGGGGGAAAGAGAAACTGGAACTGCTGTGCCACTTCTTTCCTTTTTTGACCTGTGGATAGGGCTATTTGTAAACTGAGGTTGCAGAGCTCTTTGAAATAAGAAATGCAAATGTTATTATCGTGGCTTTGCTTTCCAAAGGTAAATAGGCTAATAAATTTTATGGCTGCTGAGTTATCAGCTTGGTAGAATATAAAGGAGGAAAAAGAAGAGAATTTGTTTTCTAGCAGCCATAAAGTGTAACCCACAGCACTCCATTTTACCTGCTCATAGAAGCACTTATGAAGCTATTGTTAGGCCTGTTCTTCCTTTTGTGTCTTTCTTCAGAAGGTAAGAATTGAAAGGTCCTTTGAAAATTTTTGTTATGCAGTATTTAGGAACCTGTATTTTTAGTTGTTGCAAGGTGGGTATAAAGCAGAAGTCTTTAAGCAGGATGAAGAAAATAGGAAAGTAAAACTGTGATCTTGGATGTGATTTGGGGATATGTTTGATCATTTTAGATACAGATATGTGCATTGTTTCACACTGTTCTGGGGAATGATTTCATCTTAGGTGGACGCTGAAGTTTTCTTATGAGAAAAACACTAATGAATAACTAGTTAATGGTGAGATCTGTTCCAAAACGGTGCAGAAATTCGAGCAAGAGACCGAAGTTTTTCTTTGAATTCACTGAAATTTCTTTTCAGTGGCATTGAATTGTTTGGATGGGTAGGCAATCTTCTGACACCCAGGGCATCATTGTTCAGATTTCTGTTTCCTCCAGACTTTCTGTATAATCTGAGCAAATTACTGTAACAAAACAAAACAAAGAAAAGAGACGGTGAGAAGGGGGTGAGGAGGCTGGAGTTGGAGAAAGCATCGTACCTTTACTGGTTATGTGAAATTCATACATGGTACCAGATACCTGAATTTTGTAGGTATATAGGAATCTAGGATTACAAATATCGTGCCTGTCTTGGCTTTTTTCTTCAGCTTCCTGCCACTAAGAAGGCTGTGATAAATAACAGTAGTGCTCTACCTTAACAGTAGGCTGTGAGGATAAGTGTCTTTAGAGGATGTCAGGTTCTCTGAAAAAAAAACAACAGTTGTTAGGAGGCTTTGGTTCCTATTATAAATGGAAGATGTGTTCATGGTTTGGCTTTTTAATTTGGAAAAAAAGATGCAGTGTGACTGAAATTCCTGAGAAAACTTGATTTGGGAGAAAATGTGGATTGATAGAGCCTGTAAGAATTAGCAGAAACAGGTTAACTGTGAAATCAAGGAGAGAAAGAGTCTTTTCTCCCAGATTTTGGAAAAAAATTCAGAAAAACACTTATTTTGGGGAAGGCAGGGGGAGAGGATTTGGAAAAAAATTAAAATACAAACCAGAATTATTAAATGATAGAGTCATAGAATAGTTATAATACTGGGAGAAGCAGGGTCAAAAAAACATCCTATAGAAAGCATAAATCCAAAACAAACAAAGAAAACTAAATGTATACTCTGGTTAGTTAAAGTATAATCAGGCAAGCCAAAAATGAATCTGAGGGGATTCAAGGAATCATGTCTAAAGGAATAAAAAATAAGAGATTCTCTTTCAAAATACATCTGAAACAGGGAATCTGAAGTCCTGATACGTACAAAAAATAAGGTCTGAAGCTCAACAGAAAAGACTTCTTTTTCTTTCATTATTTATTCCCTCCCCTGTGATGTGTTTAAGCACAAGAGCTTAAAAAAGACCTTGCACTAACATCCTTTCTGGGGAGGGAACAAGCTGGAGGAGCTATCAAATCCCCCCCCCAATAAATTGATACTGAATAGCAACAAACTGCCAGAAGTAGATGATATTCTCACAAGGGAGTGAACTAAGCAAATATGAATGTGTGTACATGTTAACAGTACTGTTATCAATCAGCATTTCTTCACTCAGCATTGATGTCAGGAATTAAAAATGGCAAATGTGAAATTAGATTTTAGAATGGATTCCCTATTAGAAGGGTCTGGGAACCTGCAATGGTAAGTGCAGTTGAATTTCTGAAAATCTTTTGACCAAGTACTCCTAAAGAAGCTAAATAGTCACAAGGACAAAAACACCTTCGTGGATTCTAATTAAAAACCCTGGAAAAAACAAATGAATTATAAATCTTCAGACAGAGAAGAAAGGAGAGGGAACCTGCTGGAACAGGCTGTCGCCTGTGCTGGAACAGGTGCTTTCAGCTTATTTCAGCATCAGATAAGGGGACAGGCTAGCTGATGGAAAATGCTCAGGATGTTCAAACTGAAAAGTAATGTATGGCAGGCAAAACTTGTGCTAGCTATAGGTAGATTACGGTGAACTCTAAGTTAGGTACTGCTTCATGGTACGTAGCTCTCTGAGGACATCAACACAGTGTTACCAGCAATCAAAGAGATAATGTCAGGAATCAGAGAGAGAAAAAATGCATTCCTAGTGCTGTGTGTAAATCTGGTTCACTCACCTCTTGAGGGCTGTCTAGCCTTTTCAAGTCAAAAGTAAAATGAGAAACACTAGGAGGAGGATAAATGGGAAGAGAGTTCAGACTTACGAAACAACGTCCACGTGAGAAGAGATCAAACAGTCTGAGCCTGGATATCTCCCCTGCTGGGCTGAGTTGGCTCTCCATTTACTTTTTGATGTGGAAAGAAGGAGGACGTATAAGCAGAAGCATGCAGCAGGACAACTAAATATTCTCAGGTTAGCTTCTGGTTGCTAACGGAGAAAAGACAGCAGGACTTATGAGACTTTGGTGGCTTTGGTGTGGCAAGCAGGGACAGCTCTCAGCACACTTTGAAGTTCAGCTGAAAATCTCCCTTTGTGAAGATCTTAGGATAACCTCAAATTGATGCTTACAAATCCAAGTATATACTCAAGGGAAGAGAATGGTGTTTGCTGAAATAGCTGCAGTCCTGACTTCTGGCTCTAACAGGCTACGTTATCTGTCAACATTCTAGGACGAGAATCTAGTTTCTCTATCACTATGGCAATCACATAACAGTGTGATGTTGCTCTGTGGCTGTGGAAGATGTAGATTAATGTGAATTGCTCCTTTCTGAAGGAGTTTCAGCTTGCACATGCTAATGTAAGCCTAAGCTGCACTTCTAAGGCATAAAATCTAGGGACTGGATCACACGTGAATTTGTTGGTGTTTGCAAAATCTCTTTGTTAATGGGAATCACATGTTTATTAGTTGCCCTAGGTATTTTGTACCTCTCACAGTAAAAGCAGATAGGCCCCTCCTTTTTTGAGAAACAAAATTAAAATCCATCATAATACAGGAGAAGTAATACTCCCTCTTTTTTTCTGCCCTTGTGAGGTCCCATTTGGAGTACTGCTTCCAGGCCTGGGGTGCCCAGCACAAGAAAGGCGTAGTGCTGCTGGAGCAGCTTCAGATGAGCTGGGGCACCTTTCCTATGAAGAAAGGCTGAGGGAGTCGGGCTTATTCAGTCTGCAGAAGAGAATGCTCTGGTGATACCTCACTGAAGCCTTCCTGTTCTTAAGGGGAGCTTATAAACTGGAGGGAGACTGACTCTTTACATGCACAGATAGTGACGGGATAAGGGGGAATGAGCTTAAACTAAAAGAGGAGAGATTTAAATTAGATACTGGGAGGAAATTCTTTACTCAGCGGGTGGTGAGGTGCTGGCACAGGCTGACCAGAGAGGCTCTGGATGCCCCATCCCTGGAGGTGTCAAGGCCAGGTTGGATGGGGCCCTGGGCATCCTGAGCTTGTGGGGGGCAGCCCTGATCTCGACAGGGTGTTGGAACTGACGGGCTTTATGGTCTCTTCCAACCCAAACCATTCCATCATGGCTGAAGAGGAAAACTGGAAAAACTTGGTTTTAAGGCTTGTGAAAGATAAAGTTTATCACCTGTGTATATGACTTAATTATAATCTGCTAATTTCAACAAATCTCATCTGACTATAATAACTAAAATCTTACGTTAGTATACCCAAAACTAAGAGAATATATTTGGTGTTGGAGCAAGCTTCACCTTTGGAAAATAGGAAAGAGGAGAAAAGTTACTCCTCATAGGGATTGTGTGGTTTTAGTTTTATTGTTTTTTGAAGGCTTTTTCTAAGCTTAAAAATTGCACAATCCCTTATTCTTTCTTTTATTTTATTTTAAAGGAAAGACAGAAGATCTCCTGGAAGAACAGGGGAAACTAAAGGTAAATTATGAGAACAGATTTCTTTTTTTTTTTTTTTTCCTTCTCCTTTTTTTGATCTATCTTCATCATTTTGGCTGTCACTTCCTCTGAGGCAGGTGGAAGAAGAGCTTAGTGTGCTAAACTGTTGAATTCTGCAAAGAATAAATGCAAAGCAAATGACTCAGTGGTGTGATACTGCAGTTGCAAGATTATAATACCTCATCAGGAAATAAGTTTCTCCGAGCACTGCTTGTTATTAGGTTGCACATCCTGTACATAGGCTGACTGTGGTTAGTACTTGTTCCGAGATGCTCTGTTGCTCTTTTAGAAGAAGGTTGTTGTTTTTTGTCTTTCTGTAAGGTCTTAGAGATGGACCATACCTATTGTCAGGATGCAGGAGGGCATGAAATAATTGTTCCTAGTGATAGTCATCCGTCTCTCATGCTGAGTATATTCATATCACTCATGTCCTTGCCCTGAATACAGGTCTTTCTTTCATTATTTTCCTCTTTAGTATTTTCTGCGTTCACATGGAAATTCTGCCTGTTGCCAGGGGCCCAGAATATCGGTGATATATTTGGTTCGTGTTTCCTTTCCTGCTTCATGCTTGAGTGTGGCTTTTTGTTTTGTACACTGTGTGCCTTGTGGCACGCAAAGATGCATGCAGAAGCTCATTTTTGGGATCTCCCAGATTAAGCATTCTCTGTTCACAACAGTGAAAGGTATAGGTTGTATTCAGCACATTTTATTGTTTGCTCTGTAGGAATTTGGTAAGAAAGCTGAGCAAAAGGTGTAGAGTTTGGAAAGAGAGGATTTGAAGAGAGCTGTCCAGAGCTGTGTTCCCATGTATTTCTAGCAGAGGTACAATTGTTCTTTAAAATTTCTGCTACATCAGTAAGAGCTTGTTGTTGTTTGAAAATAGAGCCTCTATGACCTCTCATTCTGACAATTTCTTTTTGGAAATAAGCAACCAACCATATTTATTTATGTCAAAGGCTCTAGGAAGCTTCCAGTTTTCATGCGAGCATGTGACGTCACCTGAGACTCCTTCATCTTCAGGTTTGTGTCTAATATTATTCTTGCAGAGGCTTTCACTTCCACAGTTATTTCAGAATGGACACGGAGCGAAGGAAATGAACTGGTCTGAGGAGCCTAATGTGTGTGTGATGTCACTAAAGGGATGGAGAGGGGGTTAGGGTTAGGGTTAGGGTCTGTAGGGTTTTTGTTATGTTCATAAAAATACCTTTGTTTCTTCAGCTGCTGAGGATTCTGGTATTGCTTAAATCATTCACCACTGTCTTTTGTGGTCTCTTCTTGCTTGATGGTTGAACATTTCAATGCAGCTGAAGCGTTCTCTAAGTGAAGTTTCTCATTCTCTCTGCCTGATTTAAAGCTACTAGTCCAAAAGATCAGTATAGACTTCTTCCTGCATGCTTTTAATCAGTTTTGCCATGTTTTAATATACTAGTGAATGTAACTGTCTTTTAAATTTACTTCTTTTTTCAAACCTGATTTTCAACATTTTTGCAGTTCATACTCTGAGGCCAGCTGACATTAAAGTAGTCACTGCAATAGGAAGTTTGCAAACAGTAAGTACATGCATGAACTGTGTTGAACATGATCCATTTCCTCTGTTCTGACTCTGTGATGAGCTGGTGGTGAACTGAGCTGATGGTAAAATTTGGGGTCCCAGTGCGGGCATTTAGGACTTGAAACTTTCCATGAGCATTGAAGTTTTCTGCTGAAAAATGACTGGAAATAACTTTTGAATGTTCAGTATTTCAGTATACTCTGAATCTAAAAATAACCAGTTGACTTAATGCAGGAGAAATTTGATCACGGTGCTCTTACACAGAACCATGATATCTGATTATTGTGCTTGGATTTTCCTAACAACAGCTGAACAGATCAAATTACTGGAAGAAGTATTCAGGAAAACTCAAACTGAAAAAATGTACTGTTTTGGTGATGACTGCCATTAGGACAAACTATAGAGAGATGCAGTAGATTTTTGATCCTGTTGAAGTGTTTCTATCCTGCAGGAAAAAGCTCTGGATGAATCATAAATATATAACTTTGATGTATAAATCAGTGAGTAAGGTTATCCTGCCTCTTCTGGTTAGATTTGGGTGATTTTAACTTGCCTTAATAATCGAAGTAAATATCTGAAATAGTTTGGAGGCCCATTTTAAAACATTTAACTACAATTTCCAAGTTTTGAGAAAGCGTAGAAGTGTATTTATTGGGCAAGAATGGGAGTTGGTCTAGGGTTACAGTTTCCAAGAAATGGGGAAGGTTCTCCCTTATCACAAAACAACTTTGTAATTTGAATTGGTATTCATTAAGATGTCATACTTTCCCTTGTCTCAAAGCTTTCCATTAAAAAATCGGCATTCCTGGACTCTCTGCAAGTACCTCCCTCTTTAGGAGAAAAGATTTTCCTAAATTTGATGGTTCTTTGCCCATATTGGATGTGTGGCACTTCAGAGCATGCCTTTTTTTGTGGTGATGATTTTTTTATTGCCTGTGGGTGGTGCCATATAATGAATGTATAAATGATATTCTGCTAATGAATGTCTACTTTTTTAGAGCCAACATTTCACTGTCTCCTCCTAGACTCCTTGAAATTGGTGAAATTTCTCTGTATAAGGAGTTTTTTTTCATCAGGCACTGTATTGGCAGAGTGCCATCCGTGTAAATTACCTTAGTGACTTCAGATCACATCCCTTGTTGAAAAGGAATAGATTGAGAGCAATTCAATATGGTTTAGAACAGCATTTCAGTTGACTGAATTTGAGTTAAGTTAATCACATTTTATTTTAAGCCACATGCAATAAATTCATTAATGAAAGCAAAAAAAAAAAGTAAGAAAAAAGACTAGACTATGAGAACACATTGTAATAAGAAGTGCTGAAAATGACAGCCCTGGAAAATAATCTAAATCTGTGACAAACTGAAGCATAATGGAAATGAGTATATAGAAAACATATAAGAAAAAAGAAGAGTACAATAGGGAGCAGAGTGTGTAACCTTGCTTAATGACATTCTTATTGCCTACTTATTCACAGCCACTGGGATCCAGCATTCATCATGAAGACTTACTCCAAAGGTAAAAATGAGTTGCTGGCATTGATTCATTTCATGATACTAATTTATACAGTATTAGGCACAATACAATTTTTGTTATTATCTAGAAAGGAAAAGAAAGCCTATTTAAATAGAAAAAATTTTGAGGCATAGGATCTTCCCCTTTCCTTAGTTAACAGAAATTTTTTGTCTAAGATCTGCAACTACTTTAGGGTTGCAATAACCTTCAGACTCGTTACTCTAAGATTACTCCTATGTAGTAAATGTCCTCCACTAACTAGAGACCAGAATATGGAGATTTATTAAAGCAAAAATAGAACCCAAGAGCTCCGATACCCTGTCAGTCCTCTGCCTGAATGATTCCCAGTGTTAATGGACAAGTTCTACAATGCTTTCTTCTTTCTTGCCCTCTTAGCAGATATAAATCATTGAGTAGAAGCATCTGGTTAAGACTCAGAGATGCGAATCTGTGTAGCTCTTTTGAGGCATTCCAGGTGAGGATTTGGCCCTGCAAAGACAAATTTTAAAGGGCTGCTGTTTTTCAATAGTTGCATGAACATCTGTGTCTGCTTGTGCACGCACAAAGAGAGGTCCTGGCACTGCTGGTGTGTATGCATAAGGACAATTATTGCAACATATAGAGTGAAGAGAGAGAATGAGATCTGAGACTCAGCAGTAGCTGATGACATTATGATTTTAGGAAGAGAAAGGCCCCATTCTTAATTTCAGCAGCTGCTATGAATACATGCTCTAAGCTGTAGACTAGCTAGCAAGATGTTGAGGTTGTGCTGTAATTTAACTTCGAGAAATGGAATAACAGCAGCTTCTTGTTTTCTCTTCCCTTTCTACAGCACAGGAAAGAGCCTCCCTGAAGTGAGCGTGGAAATTTTGGCAGGTGTGTCTTGCTGCACACAAACTTAAGCAAATTAACTGAATGGAGTGCTGGCTGACAGTCAAGGGCTTTGCTGGGCTGCGGTGTGGGTACAACATGAGTGCAGCACGGGACTGTAAGGGGAACCTGAGGAAAGGTGCATTGAGTGAATGTGAGTGCAACACAGAGTGAGTTACCTGTGCTGACTTTGAACAGGCTGTGTGGATAGCCCCCGTCCCTGCTGGTGTGACTTCACTGTGCACACTGCCAATGCTAGCCGAGTGAGATCTTGTGTGAGTTTGCTTGTCCAGTGCTCTTTCTGCTGCCATATGCTCAGGGGCTTACACTGAAGCTGCCTTAGGTGCACCACGTGTGAATTCATCATCTATGAGCTGGCTGTTGTGAAGGGAGTCTTGACTTGCTTCCCATTCTCAGTAGGTTGATTTCTACACCTGCTTGTGTTTAAATCTGCCCGTACTTGTGGCTGACGTAAGAGGTGGGATGAATGTTTCTCACCTGAGTCTAGAGGCAAACTCAGATGTCAGAGCTGCAGTTCTTAGGAGCTGCACCAGCAAAACAGCTGCAGAGCAGCTTGGGTGAACCTCTAATGCCTGCCAAGAGATCCCTCAGATCCTACATTTTCTGGTTTGGTTCAGCTTTGTTTATAGTGCAATTGCAGAGTAGCACACCTGACCTGTGTATGTCATTCAGCTCTTATTAGCAGTTTTAATCCTTCGGTCCTGCACCAGTCTCCTCTGCCTGTCACAATGGGAGCAGCATCAGACGGTCAAACAATGTAAGTTCGAGGGGTTTTTGGCTGGTTTGTTCACTTATATCTAGAAAGGTGGAGGGTAGATGTGTTTGATGCTGGAGAATTTCACTGAACACAGAATATGCTCAGTGCCAGGCTGTACAGGCTTCCTGGGGTCAGACCCTGTCATGGCTTAGAAGTGTGTCTGCTCTATTTATCTCTCCAAAGGCACATCTGAAAGTGAGATGTCTGAATGTGAGCTAATCACCCCAGGCTTTCTGTATAACTCAGACAAGTGTCTAATTTTTACACATTTAGGAGTGAAAAGATGAATCCCACCTGATGTTTCAAATGTTGACTTCATAATAAAAATCTGCCAAAGCTTTACCCTTGCTGATGCCTTGATAGTTTCTCTTTTTCTGCTTTTCAGAAGCCTCTTGGATCAAGCTGGGGAAATAGTGAAGCTCATGAAAGAGAACCAGGTGTGTTTAAGGAACAGGACTGTTACGAGAGTTTGGTCTCCAATCTGGAAAAGGGAGAAATGTGATGAAATACTTAAACACCACCTAAAGATCTCCTCAAAATAGGACATATTGTTTCTTGAGCTTAACAGACTGTGGTCTATTAGATGTAAATAGAATCAGTTCTGTACTCTTTTAAGGTATGGAGTTTTGTTCTTGAAAATATCTCACCTGCTTTATGTTTGCCAGAAGAGGCTGATGACATTGGCATGGAAGCCAACGTTTTTTGTTTTTGTATTGCTTAAGGATGTGAGACTTCTATCTACACTCTGTAACTGTGCCAGTGTTTCTGAGAAGCCAACCCAAAATTGTAATTCTTGATATTTATCTCTTCCTCCTGCTATCTTAGGATCGTATTTTCAAAAAGCTCGAGATATGCTTTGGCTGATATCAGTGGTTGACGCTGGTGAGAACTGTATTATCACTCATGGCTGAGTGCTTTGAAAATCCCACCCTGGAGTTTTAAGCACTCATTTTTTCTTCTATTCTCAACCCTCAGGCGTGTTATTTTGTAAAATGATCTTCACATAACTCGCATATCTAACTGCCAAATTGGTTCTGCTGTTACCTACACCCTATGCAGGGAGCTCGCAAGACTGTATGTGTATGAACTTAGCATAAGTTTTCATGGAACTGAAGGCTTCTAACCAATGCTCTTTGTGTTTGGCGGATGTTGCCTAATGAGCTTAGGACAGCTGGGCAGGGCTCTAGCCCTTAGATTTTTGCTCTAGTCTGCATCCCACCAGGATGAGCCAGTCTCAGCAGTTCAAGAATGTTAACCTGTCAGTAAACTTCATCAGGGTTGGAAAGAAGCAGCATACAGCTTCGTGCTCAGCAGTGTGTGCCCATTTCCAGTGAACTCTTCAATGGCAGCTGCAATTTCTGGCTTTATACTGGAATTTTTATTGGTGTGCATTCATCTTTAATGGCAGGATTTGGTCCATAACCATCTATTTGCTGCCTTCTCTAGAGAGAAGCTGATGAGTCAGATGGAATGGATCAAAGCATCTGGGGTCGGGCAGTTGACTATTGTTTTGTCTTGCTGATTTAAATCTTGCGCGAGAGAAAGGATGGCAAATAGGACTCTTACCATCATATTCCTTTTAATTTGTTTATTTTTCTTCCAGATAATGGACTTTCAAAATGATTGGAAACTGATCACAGTTTTCTTTAGTGCTGAAAACCCATGCTCTTCTTGTGCCTTCACACAACCGGTAATGTTTTCATGGGGTGCTTTAGCCATCAAAGTATGTGATCCAATCACTTTTGCATGCTCTATCCTTTGCCATAGTGAACCAAAGCAGTAGCTGGTTATAGAAGATCGGAGTGATGCTATTCAGTAACATGAGCTTCTGGTCCACAAAATCTTTTGTATTTAGAAACATGTACTTGATTTGGGATCCCAAATCTGAGATGCAGTAGTAGAACAGTTCTCTGATTCGTTTTTAAGCTGTTTCTCATCCCATTTACAGAAGAACTGCATATTGGACAACCTGGAAAAACTTCAAGAACTCTTAGACTTTTTATATAAAGAAGTAAGATGTATTCATCAGTTTTCAATACCTGAATTTTTTGCTGATTTTTTTTTTTCCTATCTTTCTGAACTTTGGCTTGTATCAGTGTTCGAGTGATTCACAACACAAATCTCACTGACTTTAATCCTCTAGCTCTATTCATTGCCAGTAAGTGTTTTATTTGTGCTTTAAAAATCTGACGCATGCAAAGAGAAAGGACAGTTAACAGCTTAGCTTTGTTACTCAGACTGATGTGCTACTTAGTCTGTGCCTTTTATTTTTAAAGTGATTTGCATGAAAAATGGACTTTATCAGTCTAGATCTGGAAGTTTTCCTTTTTAATAGTGATCTTTATGAAAATAAATGTAATTATTGGATATGTGAAGCAATCTATGCGCTGTACTGGCTGCTAAATGCCTAGTGGAGACTTGTTTATACCAGGGAAAAAAAACATTAAAGATCTGTATAATATCTGTTTGGTCTTTTTTCTGCCATTGTGTCCATTTTAAGACCTCAGTATTTCTAGCTGTCTGAACTAAAGCTGATCTATTTCTCTAGGATAAGTTTTGGGAAGTGTTCTGTCCTGAGTATTAGTCTACCAATGAGCAATAGGCTAGATAAAGATGCATAGCCACTACAACAGACTATTTATCTGAAGTATTTCAATAGCTTTTTCCAAGAATGTTATGTTACTGGATTGACAACCTGATCGATATTCTACATCTGCTCCAGTTTGATTACATCAGGACACACGCACTCATTCTTCCCAGACTGACTGAAAATATTGCGTATGGGTGAAGTTCTACCCATACATCTGCTTCAGATTCCCTCCTCTATTATTTCCAGAATCTGTATATGTGCATTCACGAAAGTGAAATATCAGTATGGAAATGGAAATCTGCTTTATCCTTAGGGGAGAGGTGAGGTGAGATATGTGAGTGCTTTTGCTATTACACAGGATATTTAATCCTCAAGCATTGCACTGACATTGACACAAAAATAGTAGTTCCTTGCTCATCTGAGTTCAGTTTAGTTGTTTAGTGGTCATCTGGTTCATGTAAAAATGAACTTCTAGATCTCAGTCAAGAAATCATTGTCATGAATATTTCACAAATGATGACTCAGGCTATACTAGATGGCACATAGGAGTAGGATTCAGAAAGGAACTGGCAAAGATTCAGATCACTGATTTTATGAAGACAAAATCCTAGCTCTGAGGTAACACAAGTTGTAGATACTAGCAAGTAGCAGAAATAGTAACTTATGATTTCCAACAGCAGATATTAATGTCATTAATTTTTACTTTATCACTGCAGGTTCCCAAGGCCTTCGTAAATTTGGTAGATTCCACTGAGATCACAACTTCCTTTCTCATGTGCCAAGATCCTCAAAATGCCAGGTGACAGAAGCTCCCTTTAAATTCTTAACACTATCTCCTACTACTGTTCATTGTCCAGTGTGTGTACTGTTTCTATACCAATCAGGTAGACTTTTGAACAATTTTCTGCCCTTGACGTCAAAATATGTCACAGATTTTTAGATCTCAACTTTTGCTTCTGATGCACTCTCTCTGCAGGCATGGATTTACAAGAAGTAAGTGCTTTAACTTAACAGCTGCTACAAGTCCCACTATAGGTTTTTCAGATTCCTATCTATCCATCACTTGGACTAGATGACCTTTAAATGTCCCTTCCAACTCATACTATTTTATGATTTTATGGGCTGCTGCGAAGAAAGTTAACTCCACCTCACTACAATCATGATCACAAAACTTTAAGGTCCGTTCACCCCCTGTTCTTTAGTCAGAGTTGCTTCTGCCCTGCAACTCTTGAATTGAAAACTCTGGAGGTTTCTAGCTATCAATGCTCACAATATTCACAAAAGGAATAACTGGTTTTGAAAATAATCATGAAGCTATAAGAAAGCTACTGCTTGGGCTTAGAGTGTGGTGGAATGGAGAACTTCCAACTTGCTAATTCCTCTATGGTAACGACTTGCATAGATGCTTTCAGCTATCTCCCTCTCTCAGTACCTTTAAAGAAAAGTGCGAGTAGCTTACGTCCCAATTTAGCAGGGAGTAGGAGTTTGCACATGGACAATTATGATAGAGTAGTTTACAGCTGATGAGATTACACTCTGTTTCACTGTAGTAATCTTTTCCTGTGCTCATGACATGAGACACAGTATGTACTAATATATACATTCTGATGTTCTTCACAAGCTTTGTGCACATACAACTCAGGAGGGGGAGTCAAGGTGGGGGTCTGGCTGCTGTATAACCATGTACTTAACAACAAGCATAAGCAGAGAAGAAGCTTCCCTCGTCAAAAGCAACTGTGTGGAGAATTCTGGCACGATTACTTATCAATGTGATCTTGAAGTTATGTTTATCTGTTTTAGCAGTTCCACCAGTCTGTATGCTTTGTGCTCAAGTATAAAACTCCTGGGCTCATCTCAACCTCAGGCTCAGATCATCTCCCAAGTTAAGGCCTCAGTATTTGGTTAGCACATCCTCATCTCTGGATTATGCTTTCAAAGAAAAAATATGAGCTCTGTCCAAAAGAAGAAACTTAAATATTTAAGAAGAACATAAAAACAATTTATGAACTCCACTTTCAGGAAACTACACAACTCTATTTGTGTATTGTATGAGGTTCTTAAATGGCCCTTGTGTACTTGTCTGTTAGGCTGTGATAGGATGCTGGTTCTGAGTTCATATTTCTTTCACTCACCAGCTCTAATAAAAAAGCATTTTAACAGAAATACTGACAATTTACAGGTTTTGCCAGAATTTTGTGAAAAGGAGAGAGAGTCTAATCCTGACTGGTGCTTTCTGCTTACACCTGCAAGTCCCACTACAAGTTTTTCAGATTCCTATCTGTCCAGGAATTTTCAGCTGATTGTATCTGTACTGGAACCAAACAAATCTCAAACATATCTAATACTGTTCCTGTCTGCTGCCTTGGAGGAGAGTCTGAGTTTTCCTGTGAGCTGCAGAAATATGCAGTGTGGAGATCTCATCTTGTAGATCAGAGGTTTGACTGAGATTATCTAGCTACTTGATAATGTCTGGCCACTGCTTAGCATAATTAAGTATTTTTAGCAGTGAGTTTCCATTCACATTTCTAAATGGTGGTTTTATTGCCAAAAACTAAGGCAAAAGTCCTTCTGTTTTGAATGTGTTCAAGTTTCTTATGTGATGATAGAAAAGAAAGTGTTTGAAAACCAGTGCAGCAGTTTTAAGCCTGAAGAGGCTGCTGGCTTGTGAAACCCTGTGCTAATCCAAGTCTAGCATATTTGCCAGCTGAATAGGCTTTCAAGCAAAGTAGCAGTTCAAGGCTCTGGACATGGAAATATTTATCACTCTGCATTTAAAATAATAAAACATCTATATGGAGTTTTGTCAGTGTATGCAGTAATTTGGGCTTCAATATATGCTTGCCAGTATCTTAATAGTTTGTGCTTTCTTTCTACTTTATCAAAAGTTCATAACGTCTGTTTTTCATCTTCTCTGCAGCAATTCAACTGGGAATCAGTGCAATTGCATTCATGAACACTCTATGCTAAATTATAACATTCTGAGGTGGTCCTATCAGGTAAGGCATTTTTTGTTGCTTGGTATTTCTAGATATGTCTGTCTATTCATTTTCCAGATTAAACAGAAGTGAGGAGTTATGGGAGGGCTAGTGGTGAGGAAGATTAGAAACTGTTTTTTTCTTTTTTTTCCCCACTATATTGGCAGCAATCCTGACTCCATTTCTCACATCAGGAACAATGAAGATGAGTTCTCTGCATGTCTGAGTGACCTTAGCATCTCTTCCAGTTTCTAATGACTATCTAGCTTTTTGAACCTAGGGTCTGTTATAACCTATTAAGGAAATGGTTTATTGTCCAGTGACTTGGCTGTTGATGCCAAGTTAGAAGAGGGAAATTTTCAGTAAGGCAAAGGCAGATGTGCAGGAATTTCTTTAAGAATGATGGGGAGGCAAGTAAGTACAGTACTAAACTTACCGTCCTTTCAAAGAAAATAATGCTAATTCAGTGTATCTTTCTCATAGCCACAAGGATTTTCTAACTATTGCCTAAGATGGCTTCATTCAATTACAGTCTTTGTTCTGAATTACAGAATTTGATTATTATGGTTTATTAGGGATGGGGATAATCCAAGTTCACTTTAAGAACCAGTGAATTGCACATGTATTACACTCTTTACATGATAATGCTTATCTCATTAAATGGTTGTCCATTTAGGATGCTTGGGAAAAACTTCTAAAGTCTAAGAGGTATGATCAAAAGGATGATTTCACTGTTGTTCTTCAGCCTTCTCTCCAAGAAACAAATCTTTTGCTCAGTCTGGTGAGTAAATGCGTGTTGCTCCATTCTTTCTGAAGTGTGTCTTTTGAGATTGAGCGCAGTATTCAGCTGGCTCCTTCCTATCTAAACGACAAAGTTAGTTAGGAATGTAGAACACACCTTGAGATCTGGAGAAGGGAAAAGTATGATTTTGTAGACAATGGATCATTCAATAAAGTATCAAAATCCAATATAAAACACTTGGTGGCTATTTGTATAATAGGTTGGTGGTGGGTAACAGTCCAGTTCATAGGCACTTAACAACTCTTTGACCATGTCTTAATTTCATTGCTTCCCTCTGCTCAGTATGAGAACAAAGTGGACTGGGAGAAGGAAATTTGTGTTCCAGGCAGTTTGGATCTGCTATGTTGCAAAACCTTCCTTTGCTGTCTTATGACAGGCTTGTTTTGTTAACTGCTGGTCCATATACAAATGCCTGACTTAATTTCTATGACACGACTTTTCGTCTCCATAAATTGCTCTGTTATTTTCTCCAGTGCTATCTTATGTCTTTGTTGGATTCTTTGTTTTCTCCAATTTGTGGTATCAAGCCACCTGACCAACAGGCCACTGCATGCAATTTTCCAAATTCTTAAATCACTTTCATTTAAAAGTAAACACGTTCTACTAAGACAAATTATTCATGCTTCCTCTTTTTTTTTTTTTTTTTTAAGCCTGTAAGTGCTAGCTAAGGCAAGTGTTGTTTATTCCAAGTTATTATATCCAAATTATTCATGTGATCACATCTGCATATTTCCCTGATCTCCCATATTGTCACTGTTGTGTTTATGTTTTGTTGTTGCTCTGTTTTGTCATGGTCTCTATGATTTCTCAGAGCAGGGATGGTTTCTTCAGCACATCAAAGACACAATTGGAAACTCTGGAAGAAGATTATATTTTCATGGCTTTGAGCCTCTGGAAGAACATGGTGAGCAGTACTACAGATTTTAGACTTAGTACAGACACTTTGTAGCAGTTCCACACTAGCCAGGCTTTGAGTAGCCTGGAAGACTGGAAGGAGAAATATAGGAAAGAAACATCCCATGATTAATTTTCAGTGTGAAGAATCTGCTCTCTAATAATCCTAAACGCCCTGTGGCTGCTAATTTCTACCAAGAACATTTCAAAAATGTTTCTGAAGTAGCCCTATCGCCAAGGAGTAGAAGAGCTGTGGCAAACCCTTTTGCTAGCCTCAGTTCTGTGGCAGAGTGGCACAGAAACAACTGAGGCTTTTCATAACCTGAGATTAAAGTGGTTGTACTATTGTGTTTTATATCCATCCCACTCATAATGTCAGTTTTTTTTTTCATTCTGCTTCTGTTGCTCATAGTAAAAAGTTGACAGGAAGGCTTGGGGAATTCCTATTGCTTCCTCTAGAGCTGGATGTTCTACCCAGCTAAGAAAATCCAAACAGTGTGGTACCTTAAAATGGGAGAGAAAGCATGTTCAAAAGAAACATGGCCTGTTGAACCACTCAAGCTTTAAAACAATGTCCAATTCTGTACGAGGCTGTTTCCTTCTGCAGGCTTGAGAAAGTAACAAACAGCATTTTTATGTGTAACTGGGTGCATGCTCATACAGCTGGAGGAGTTGGCATTTCACTGATGAAGGGGCAAGTAAAGGAATGGGAGCTGTTTTGCAGTGAGACAAAACAAAAGCAGACAGCTGCATTTATGCTCACTAGAGCAGGGTAGGATGTTACTGCTTAGTGCATGCCATGTTTAGATTTGCCCTGATAGCAGTAGTTTTGAGTAAAATGTTGATTTTACTGTTCATTCTGGATTAGAAGCTCTGTTTTCTGCTTTTTTTTCCAAATATACTTCTTACAAGACACAGCGTAAGGTACACACATGATCTTATTTTAATTAAAAGGAATCTTCAATGGTCAATAAAGTTAAAGATAAAAAACAAACTTTTTTTTGCTTGTTTTGCACCACTCTTGAAATAAATCCATGCAAATGGATGTGTTCTTGTTTCATTTCATGCTATTTTTGGCAGAAGTAATACTGCTGTGGTGCTGACCATTTAAAGAAGTAGGATTTGCAGGAAGGAACTCTCTCTTATTCAACCTGGTAACATAGCTAGAAATAATAGTTGTTCCAATAAAAGATATTTTTCTGTGTATATCTGACACTTTAAATAGATAGTACGAAGCTTAGAGTTTAAAGTTGATCAAGCACTGAATCTTTAACCTTGACCAAATGTGCTGCATCCAGTCATCCATTTTGCTGTTATCTGTGACACTCCTTACCATGATGTTAAAGTTCCCATCTTGATTCTTCTATTGCAAAGCAGATGCAATGATAAGATTCATGTTGTCCTCTATATCACTATTTTGTCTTAGTCTCATGAAGTAACTAGATTCACTAATTGAATGAGCGCAGCAGACACTGAAAGTCAGATTCCTGAAATCCGAATTAAATTTTTTGTCTCAATTCTCTATAAAAAATGGGTTGAGTTACTTTGACTGTCCATGTCTCAGTGTCCTCATCAGTAGTGGGAGTATTTATTTACATCAAGCAGTTCCCACTGTCACTTAAACATGATTGGGAAGAAAATAGGAAGAGGTGGTGGAACCTCCA
Organism: Meleagris gallopavo; assembly: GCF_905368555.1. NCBI lineage: Eukaryota > Metazoa > Chordata > Aves > Galliformes > Phasianidae > Meleagris > Meleagris gallopavo. Next base: position 26,717,772 of record NC_139405.1, on the reverse strand, counting down.
CAGATATTAACCATTATAAATATTAAACCTAGACAGGAGTAAGTCACATGAACATCCAATTTTCTAAGAAAAATGGTCCTTTTTATTTGTTTAGCACCACGGATACATTTTATACATTTTCAATTTTTTTTTAAATGAAATCCTGAATTAATTTTCCAACTAGTGCAGAAAATGAATATTTCTGATGAGAAGGACCAGACTGCTGCCTGTTTGCTTGCCCATTTTGAGCCCCTGCAGCAGGAATTGTTTGGGGCTAACTGAACCAAGTTTATGAGAATTTGGGTCATCTAGGTACAGATCTAGTCATCTAGTCTGATCTATTATGTTTTCCAGGGTTTATCAGTCAGAAGATGACCTCTAGATTTGAGTTATATCCATCTTTTACAAGACTGTGACATTATCAGAGGTCATGTGCTTCTAATGGGCTTCACATCTTTTAAATTTTATTTTTCTTTTTTTATTATTTCTCTGATATCCTATGGTATAGATTTGTCTTTCTATGGCTTCTTACTGCTCAGCTTTTCTGATTTCACTTTATGTAGAATGTCAATACTAGGCATTTTGCTTGTTCTTTTCAAGGAATTCTGATAGTATTAGCCACACTTGGTAACACCTATTCTGCTTCTTCAAAATCCAGGCCCTGTAGAAAAGAAGAGGGCCAGAACTTCTCTTCTGAAGTTTTATAACTACTGCAAACGTACTCAGTTAACCCAACACTGATTTCTCTTTTGTGCCCTTTCAAATTCTTATGCTCAGCTAGTAACAAATTCCTTCTGTCCCTTCAGATATATTTTTTTCTTTGCAGCTTCTGCCTTGTAAAGAGCCTTCTTTCCCTCTGCTTCGTTTTTCTCTGCACATTTCCCCATTTTTCAACTAGCAACTTTCCTATATTTCAGTGTATTTCCTCAGTGTGAGGGGTCCCCCCTAAAGAGGGGACAGCCTGGATGATCTGGATGAAGATCAAGATGTGCCAAAACTACATGTTGCTAATGGTTTGTAAGGAGACTGCAGGAATTGTAGTGTCCCTTGATAACTTCTTTATCCTTTGATTTCCCTGCCTCCCCTTTCATTCAGGAGGAATTTTCTTAACACAAATGGTGATTATCAGAAAGGCACCTCCCTGAGCAGGTTCCTTATCTGCTTGTGATAATATTCTGGCGCTGTGTGAAAGGGGGTGATATGAAAGATGCTTTCAGTGTAAAAAGCACTGGGTAAGTAACCTTATCGGATAAGGTTCACTCTAACTGTCCTCTTCAGTAAAGGTAAAGGTTTATATTGACAACACACAGTGCATATCGGGAACTGATAGGAAATCATGGTCATGATTTATTGAGCAGCAAACAGCAGAATGAGGAGGTGATGAGGAAATGTGCTCAGAGTGTTTCCCTTCTGCTATCAGCCCGGCTGTTCTTATGTTGGCAATGCTTGTTTTGAGGCTTGATACTAGCTTCTTTCTTGGATTGATTAGCTGCCTGTTGGCCAAAGGGCAAAACCTTGAAAATCCAGTGGTAGTTGGTAGTAGTGCTGGACTTCAGTCTGACTGAGAAACTAAGCTAGCATGTATTCTAGGCATAGCTGAATATTTTTCTGTACCATTCCTATTATGTAGGAGCAGTGCAATTCAAATGGTAAGCACGTCAGGTGAATGACATGAAATAGTGAGAAAAGCTAAGAGAGGCTGTTTGCTTACTTGAATGGTTTTGATGTTTACCACAGAGAGTCTGATTAATTTTGGAAAATGCCTACAACTTTATCTCTGTAAATATATCTGAGGGCAAAGCTCCTTTCATGTGCGTAAAGAACTTAGATAAGAAGCTCTTCTGTTTAGTGTGTAACAGAGAAGTCTCCCAAAAAAACATCCTGCAACTCAGAGAGAAACAAACCAAAACTAGGCAAGAACTTAAATGAGAACAGCACCCACATGAGGCGGTACCTGCCTCTCTCCTGCTCTCAGTGCTTTACACTGAATTAAAAACCTCTGCAGTCGTGAAGCAGAGTAGTCCGATAACCTGTCTATATGTTAGGATTCAGAGTAGGTTCTGGCTGACCACAGTGCAGACTCATTGCATGGCTTCCCAGATTGCCTTTATGGAAGCTGCCCATTTTTCTTGGGAGAAGTGTTTCTGAGCAGTCTGCAATGAATCTCCTGGAGGAATTCATTCTCATTATCCAACAACATGCTAATGTCTAATATTTATTTCTAATTCATTTGTAGCTGAAAAATATCTACTTTTGTACTCTTGTCTCGGGTTCTGTAGCATGATTCCATGCTGGAAGAATATATCCTTTTAAGAATGTTGTTAAACAGCTATTTTTTGTTTTGTCCTATGGAATGGAAAATTACCAGCTCCCGCCATATCTTCTCTCTGAGCTTTATTTTGTGCATTTCATGGACATCCCTTTTATTTCTCTTTCAAAAAAAGCACAGACTTAGTTTCTTCAAGTCCTTGTTTGAAAGAATATCTAATTGTAAGCCTCTTCTCTTTTCTGTTTCTGTTTTTTTTTCTTTCTTTTTCTTTTTTTTTTTCTCCACCTTATATTCATTGACAGAACAATCAAAATATAACACAGTATTCCTGCTCGGCATATATCAATGACATCAGGCCTGTTACCGCCTTATTTCTCAACACCTTCAGACCTGTTTCTTAAGATCCTGGCAGCTGCCATTGCTGATGCAAACTGAGCAGAGGTTCACTGAGGATTTTAAAACAGTGACCAACTTCTTTGGGTGTGCCTGCCATTTAATTAAATCCCAGCAAGGTGTATGAATAGATGGAGTGATTCTTCATGGTATTTATCTTTTTGTGCTGTCGGTACTGAGTTTTGGGTTACACAATAATTTCTTACCTATCTGTCTTGTTGGAAGGCAAATAAAGGCTTGCAAATATAAATATTATCAAGCCTCCATGCAGAGGTGGAGTGCACCTTTTGATGCTGTGTAGCATATATCAAAATGTAGATAAATAGTTATGGAAATAGAATGCATTAGCAGATTTAGCTGAGTGAACTACAGCCACCACAGAATTGATGCATGATTTTTCTTTATATTCCCTGTTTCTGACTGTTGCAAAATGAGTTTGCAGTATAAGGAGCACTAAAGCATAATGTTCACAAGGCAGAAGGAAGGGGTTGATGCAACCCAAATATATCGCCCAACAGACAACTTTTAGTTTTCCATTTATATTAGGGATTTTTTATTTTCTCCTTCTGAAGTAAAGAAGTGTGGTCTTCAGCAAGCCCTCTGTATAATTTGACTCAGAGCAGTGTTTTCTCAAGAGGTTCAGTAACATAATTTTTACTGTGGTAAAAACTCTTTTGTTTTCTCATACCTGGCCCAATTGGGAAGTGAAAGTAACTTCTTAATTGCAGCCAAGTATATGTTATATAAGAGGAGGGAATGAATCACAAATATGATTGAAGCTATGCTCTTCTAGAGCATGTCCTTAGTTGCTGTTGTTGAGCTGATAAGTAACGTCTCGATTACAAGTAGTCAAATGCTGTGGTGCGAGATCCACGCCTTGCAGCCAGCATTCCCAAAGACAGAGTTAATGTGTGGATGGTTCTTCTAATAATGACAAAATGATAATCTGATCATAGGAGCTGAAAAAAGGGCCTCTCCCAGATTTTGTAGGTATGCATGTAGTATGCAAATTAAAATGACTCACAAGTAAAACAAGTTTTTAATATGTATTAACCTGATGGATAACTCGATGCACTAGAGCCTCTGAGTTACTGTTGCTCTCCCATCCTGCCCCTGCACAGTGCATGTATAAGTCCTGTGTTGTGTCCCTTTCCAGATGGAACCAGTTGGGCAGAAGAAGCCATACAATTTCACAACATTGCATCAGGTCCAGTGTCCATCTCAGGTAAAAGTATTTCCTTATTACTGGGAGATTGTACTTACCCTTTGTAGAGTTTCCAAGTTTTCAAGTATTGTCATCTTCTGAAGTTCTTAGAATCGTATGCTTTCCTAAGATACTGCACTACAAAAAGTGCAGCATTCCTAAAGCTAATTGACATGGTTTTTGTTGTATATAGACGAAAGTCAGAAAACAAGAACTTCTGATAAAGTTTAGTTAACTCATCTTACTGTCAATTTTTTTATTTAAAAAACATCCAATCTGACTTGTTAAGTTGTGAATAATGAAGAAAGCATTATCAGTATCTTTCATCAATAAAATTGAATCTATGCATTTTATATACTTTGACTTTTCGGTTATTTGATTCTGTCTTTGTCAGATTTAACTATTTCCATCTGTGAAGTTCTCAATAACTCAGTAGTATCTTCAGGGTCTGAATATTTCTGAGGTTCAAGGAACAGATTCTTGAATGTTTTTGCGTTTAAGCACTGACTTCAATAATTTAATAGTGATGAAACACTACTGCCATCACAACGCTTCACTAAACAGCAATTAAAGCATCAAAGAAATTAAATTATCTGTTTTGTTTGATGTTAGGTTTGAGGCAAGAGGTAGTGTTGTGCCCATGGCATTCAAAGTCTTAATTTTCAGGTCTAACCTGACCTGGTTTACTTCACCCTTTCAGTGTTCATTCAAAGTTTAACATCTATATTTTCTTCTTATGGAAATCCTGTTCAGAATAATGTAATATCAGTTGTTTGAGTTTCCAATATTGTGGGGGTTTTTTGTTTGTTTGTTTTTTTTTTTTTTGTTTTTTAACAAACTTCTCTCACTTCTGCAGGAAAATCCATATTTGTTCACATACAGAAATAGTAACTACTCACTTTTGCAAGAGATATCAAACACTAAAGAAATACTGCAGGTAAGGTAGAACTGTTTACAACGTATGGACTAAGTGTATTCCAGGGAGTGGGACAGGCGGGTGGAATTGTATTGGAGCCTAATTAAACAATGTTACTGAATAAAAAGCTCAAACACTATTTCCGTGCTTGACTAAACAGTCAGATAGCATGTTTTCTTTTTGAAGGATTTTGTAGAGTGTAACTCATGGTAGATGTCTTCAACCAGCAGAAAGTAAGTCTTGTGTTCACTGTCAAGAGTGTTTTTTAAACTTTTAGATCAGTGCTAAGTTCTCTGGGATAAGGAAATAGTGAAAACACAGTCCCTTTTGTTTTACTGTGGAGGAAACCAGATCAAATCAGCATGTGTGGGTCTGATTTCATCTGGTGCAGCCTGTAGCAAAACTGATGGAACAACAGTTGTTTCATTTTTTGTTGTTGTTTTGTAAGTTGAATATTAGCTGCGTAGAGATAAGTAGCCATGCTTTTTTAGTCATGGTTCTCTGATTCTGAGCAGAATTTGATGCTCCCAAACAGCTACAGAAGGAAAGCATAATCTTTCTGCCCCAAAATACATTGTCTAGGCTATATCTGCACTCAAAATGGACTGCTTGTTCTTTGAATAGTAATGCGCATTTATCCTCTCATTTTAATGTAACTCCAACTGTTTTGCTAATTAGTAATGGTGTGTAGGCCTCTGTATGGGGCAAACAGTACCTGCCAATCTGATTTTAGAAATAGTGTTCCTTCTTATCTCCTCCACTATAACTGTATTATGTTTAAAGAAAACAGGATAAGGGAATAATAGGGTCAGACAAAAAATGCCTTTTCCTTAGACAAGTTAGTTTTCTTGAGGAGTGCTTTAGGGAGACCTGGAGCAGGTACACGTCCTTGGTAAGGTGCAATGGTCCACTCTAGCATACGGTCAGCCTTTGCTATGGTAAACCTTGGGGATGTTTCTGTCAGTGGTCTGCAACTCAAAGGTACTAGGAGGATGGAAGTATTGTCACCCTTCTGGATTGATACCACAGTCCTGGTAGTGCCTGATTATAGCATGTAGTTACACCTACAGTCTAACCATTGTGTTGAAGGTGTTGCACATTGAGAGGACAGGCTTATGGCGTATTGGCAAACATACAGTTCAGTGTTAGCATATTCCAGGGATGTGCAAGCACAAAAAGGGTGTGAGCTCACTTAACACAGAATACAGAAGCATTAAAAATTGCTTAGCTGAATTTAGTATGGCACAGAGTCTGAAATAAATGGCCCTACAAGTAGGCAGAAGTAGTGTTGTGCTATTGTAGACGTGCAATTTCTGAGTGGTCTGAATTTCTGTCTGCCTTCAGAGGGTTAGTTTTAGCATGGCCTGGGGAAAGGCTGAAGTGGTAGATGTGCAGTATGTGGGAAAGTATGTTGACATAATGTTCTGAGATATGAATGGTTAATCATGACAAGTATGATGAGTCTGATTAAGAGTTGCACTGCCTACTTTTCCAGGAGAGAAGTTATGGAACAAATGTTCCTTGTTTCAACCAGGGTCCCTCTGATACAGTTCCAGATTCAGGTACAGTATTATGCAATCTTTTTTTTTTTTTTTTTTTTTTTTTAGATCCCCTTCATTTGATAGTTGAAGAGGAACAAGAACTGGTTTTAGTTAGAAAATGTGCACGTTTAGGTGAAGCAGTATATTCTATTGACTGTGATTTAAAAATTCTTTGAAACAACATAAATAATTGTATAGCAAGACACAAGTTTTTCCTGAGGGATAGTGAAAATTTACTCAAATGCGCCTTCCAGATACAAGCAAAGAAGTGGCAGTGGAAAAGCCAGTAGTTTGTCATTGCAAAGAGCCATGTGGAGTTCTGTCCCAGATGGGTTTCATTGTCTCTCGGAAGCTACGACAAGCCTTAAATTTTCACCTTGTGCTGGCACTGGAGCTGTGCCTGCCTTTCAGCAGTTTCCACCAGTTAGAACAAATTGGAGAGTACAGATGTAAAACTGGTATCTTACTGCTTCCCTTGTCAATGCAGCTAATGTCAAATTAAGGTACCATGCATCTTTTTTTTTTTTTTTTTTTTTTTTTTGATGATGACTTGGTATCTGTCATTCTGAGCTGTTGTCATCATGGTTATTAAAATTATGACTTTGCAATACTTTATGTTTATACTAAACAAAAGTTCTGATAACCATCACTATTTTAAGTTTTCTTCATTTTTTCCTTCCTGCTGCTTTTATTTTTATTAGTTCATAAGTTGAGACCAGCAGATATTCGAGTGATTGCTGCTCTGGGAGATTCAATCACAGTAAGTAAAAATTGCTGTTTAACCACCATTAAAGCAAGTAATGAAAGACCATTTCTGAATTTTAAATTGAGAGTGCATACAGATATGCCTTATTGAGTCAAATGCAGTTTTCACGTATTTGTTTCAATACTCCACCTTGACTGACTGGTAATCAGATAATGAGTCAAATGTGTGCATGGTTCCCATTTAAAGTCCACGAGAGTGCTGAACAAGGAGTAACTGCAAGATTGGGTTGCATAGCAGCACAAATACCCTGCTAGAGTGGACTTCTAACTTGCTTTTCTTTATTGATTCTATGCAGCAATCAAGGTGTTGTCCTTCAAAGCTATTAGTAAGCAGAGTAAGCAGAAGATACTGCCGCTAATGTGAATACATAAAATAAATATAAATAAATATAAATAATATAAATAAATAAAATAGAAAGCCGTGTTCATTTAAACCGACTAAATATTTGAGAAAAATTACAGTGGATTATCAGGTGTATCAAGTAACTCATGTGAAGAATCTTTTAGCACTGCTCCTGGAGGTACATTAAAAGGGTTACACATAGACTGGCTGTGATTCTCCAATCGGCGATGACTATTTCACTGCTCATATTGTAACTCATATTTCTTATTTCTGTAACAACTACTGTACTTAATCTTTGCAACCCTCTTTCTTGGGGAAAATGGGAGAAGGAGGATGGAAAATCACTGTACCATGTTTTAATGCAGTGAACGTAAAAATGAATTATTCATTCAAGGCCATTGCTATTTTATTTATTCCTTATGCAAATTTAGAATTATATGAACATTTTGAACACACTCAACCACCTTTTCCTCACTTGATCTAATCAAGAAGTTGATAGAAGTGGGTAATTTACTGGAGCAGAGTTGAAATACCCTCAGCCCTTGATCCTCTTGAGAAAAAAGATCTGTTATATTTTGGGAAGATGATACAGCTTGCCTTGTTAACATTCTCCTGAATTATTTTCACTAGGATAAGTCAGAGAACTAGTTATTGTACCAGTTCTTATTTTTTGAAGGTGATCTCTGTTTCTCCTCTGCTTCCAGGCAGGTAATGGGGCAGCATCCAATCCCCATGATGTTTTGGATGTCCTGACTCAATACCGAGGTATTTCTTGGAGGTGAGTACCAAGAATTCCCACCAATAGCAGGGAATTAATTTTCTTGGAGTTACGCATATCCGCTTGTTTTTAGATAACAAGTGGAGATTTTGTGGAGAGTGATTTTGACTGTGTTTTGTATAAAACTGGTTGATATAAAATTTGTATAAAACTTATGATAAATAAAGTATTCACACCAGTGACTATCTGAAGTATAATGTAGTGTGGCTGGTCTAAGCCTGTATGCGCAAATGAAATGGAGTCATCAGCAAGATGGCCCCTTTTTTCTCTCACAGTTGCAGCTGTTGCAAATCCCAGATCTCAGTTCAAATGCACCACTTAGGCATTCTGTATTTCTGTCCCTGCTATTTCAATTGCCCGTCTGTTCTTTCCCACTGTAGCCTATGTCATTCATTTTTCTCATTTAGAACTAATGGTCTACAAAAAGCCAGGATGAGGTCCTTTTTCTTCCTGCTCTTTCATCTGCAGTCAGTATTTCCTCAGCCCTTCCCCAGTACTATTTATATTATGCAAAACACATGTCAGTTATTAGTACAGACTTGTACATATGCAACATTTTAATAGACAGGTCAAAAAGTAATTCTAAAGAAAGATCATTGTGTTCATTTAGTACTTTGAAAGTGCTTGACTTAACACAAACCTGCCAGGTTGATCTGCTTAAGTTACTACCCACCTGAGAAGCTGCAGATTTATAGAGATTTAAACAAGTACTAGAGCACTTCAAAATATTCTATACCAAATTAAAGGGATGCTAGAGAGTTGTAAGTTCCTATTTTAATATTTTCATCTGTAATAATGTTCTACTGATTTTTCTGGGGAAAAAAAGTATGCTAGCATTCTGTAGCACACAGATGATGAATGTCACCAGTCTGGTAGCAGTCTTCCAGTTGAATGAGATGGGGGTAAAGGGTTGGGGAGTAGAAAAGATGTTGAGTCTGCTTATCACACTGAAATATCTACTTTTGGAATCTGTTATAGGTAAAAAAAAAAATTATTAACTACAAATTGAAGTAATAAATATTTTAACAGAGATAACAATAGTAAAATGGCAGCTTTTTAACATTTTTATTTCTGTCAGCAGTGTTTTAACATCTCTCACAAGATGTGAGAGACTGGAAGGACAGTTAGTGTACAGGGCTGCTACTATAATTACAGTTATGATGGTCTCTCTGATTTTTTGATCCCTTTGGTATGCACGCAAAGGCTGTGCTTTGAGTTAATACTAACAATCAGTAGGGAATGTACTGTGTTCATGTACAAAAAGCGCATGAAGGGAGCTCTCTTACTTAGTACACTGCCTTAAGAAATCCATTGTATTTTAGAACATTTCTTGTATTTTTTTTTTTAAGTGTTGGAGGAAATGAGAACATTAGCACGGTCACGACACTAGCAAGTAAGTGCATTTTTCCATAAACCTGATAAATATCTGGAACTGTTTGATAAAGCATCCTTTATTATTAATCAAATAAAAATTTTTTTGAAGGAGGACTTACTATTTGTATCATGACAGAACCAATCATTTTGTTTTCAATGTCCAGTGCTGAGTAGAATTTGCTTAACAGCTGGAATGTAATTTGTGTGTGACTTAACCATGTATTTGTCATTCTTACTGTTTGGTTGTTTCTGTGTTCTTCTGTTAGTTATAATTCTATCCCAAATGTGTTGGGGTTAGATGAGTCAAAGACACTAGATCATAACCTAAAGTAACTGGCTTGACTGTATGGGAAAGTTGTTTTAGGCAGGTGTGGAATCATTTTACAAGTTCAGATTTTATATGCACTAGAGATCAGAGCATTTTAGTTCCGTGATGTTTGTAAGGTTGCTCTGCAACCCAAGATCTGGAGGGACATCCAGGTCTTTGGGTTTAAGGCATCTGGAGAGATGAGGCCAAAGGATTTGATTCCTACCCATCTCCATTTAGCAAGACAGAATGAGTCTCTTGCCTGAACATAGGGTAACATAGCCTGAATTACCAAGCAAAAAGATATTTTTGGCCCTACACATTTCTTCAGGGTTAATTTTTGACAGATATCTCTTAAAGCTTTTAAGTGTTCTTGTAATAAGATCTCATCTTTATGACTCCACTTGTTATTGCTGAAGTAAGCAATGTTTCATGGTGTTCTCTTTTTCTGCAGACATTCTTCGTGAGTTCAACCCATCCCTGATAGGATATTCCACTGGCACTGGAACGCAAACTACAGAAAATGCTGCACTCAACCAAGCTGTTGCAGGGGCTCAGGCAGAGTAAGATGAAAACTTTTATTTTGAACAGAAAGTTGATTTTTCTTTTAAAACTTGGTGTAAATCCTAGAGTGTGTCAGATAAGGCTGGCAGGCAAACCCAATCGTATTTCTTTAGTCCATCTTTAGCATGAAAGCTTAGAAATTTAGTGGAGGCTTTACAATTTTTCTTTTCTGTTAAATAAAAGCTTTCTCTAACATTATCAACCAAAGCACTTCACAGGCACTGATCAGAAAGCTTCGCATCCCTATTGTGAGTATCTCCACTGCACTGGAGTTATATTCCAGTCCTCTTGTCAGTAGGACCAAGATTTCCTATAGAGAAACCAAGATTAAAAAAAAATGGATTGCTTATGGTCAGTCTGTGGGTAAAGTTGGGAATTAGCTAGAGATCACTATGCTCAATCTTCTGTGAAATTCATACAATATCCTTTTTTCTTGGGAACACTTCTTATAAAACATGCATCAGTGCTTGAGGCCATGTGATAACACTGATGCGTGCATGGATACTTCAGTGATGTGTATATTAATAGCATCTATCTGATGTTGAGAAGGAGCAAAGTGCATTTGGTTTATGATAGCACAGTGTGTTTTCTACGTATATCATTTACAGAAGTGTAACTACGCAGCATTTGCAAAGTGATCAAGTGCTTGTTGTATGCTGTTTTCTCACTTTTTTCATCACTGTCTCAAAATATAGCATTTTCTGGGTATTCATGCCTCTCATCCTGCATGCAGTGAAAACTGGAGTTTCAGTATTTTTTTTAGTTACAGATGCCCATTCATCAGCTTTTTTCTTTGCCTTGCTGTCTGTGCAGGACTTCTTTTTTATTTTCATTTAATTTTTAGGGATGTTCCTGCACAGGTCAGAAGACTGGTGGACCGAATGATGAATGACAGTGTGAGTTTAACGTATCATGAATATCTTACAAAAGATGAAGTAATTTGGCATTGTTTTTAGTAACAGCATAACACGTTACAGCAAATGCTAAACATAAAACTATGGGTACAGCAGTGCACAGTGTAACATTCAGTACAGAATCATATATAACTTTGTCTTAGCTGAATTTGTACCAGTATGTGATAGGTCGGCTGTGGTTTAACCCAGCAGGCAGCCAGACAGCACTTGGCTATTCACTCACTCCACCCTGTTGAGCAGAATCAGGGAAAGAATTGAAAAGTGAAAGAACTCATGGGCTGAGAGAAGGAAAATTTAATAAGGCATGAAAAAACATACAAAGGTGAGGGGAGGAGAAAGGAAAAATCAACAAGAAGAAGAATAAACAGAGAGAGTGTGCAGTGTAATTCTCACTGCCAGCTGACCCATGGCCCAGCCAGTGTCTGAGCAGAGGCAGCAATTCTGGCCACCCTCTCCCCCAGTTTTACTACTGGACATGGTGCTGTGTGGTAAAGGACATCTGGTATGGGACATCCCTTTCACCAGTTTAGGTCAGCTGTCCTGGCTGTATCCCCTTCCATCTCGTTGTGCACCTACAGCACCTTGCTGGCAGGGCAGCACGAGGAGCCTGAAAGGCCCTGGCTCTAAGCAACAACTGAAACACCCCTGTATTAACATTATTCTTATCCTAAATCTAAAGTACCATACCAAATACTAGGAATAAGATTAACTCTATCCCAGTTGAAACTAGGGCATGTTTTTGTTTTCAAACCCAAACAATTGTAACCTTTCTATCATTTTTACCTTCACTGGCTGGCTCACTACTTCCCTCTCAACCTACTTCATTCTGTTAGGGTTCTCTGCTAGGATTTTACTTAATTGTTTTGTAAGTGTATTTTTTTGCCAGCTGTGAAGATGCTGGATGTTGAGGACAAATTCTTTAAATGGCAAGTCATACAGAGTGAGTATGGGAAGGACTTGTTTTCATTAAAAATAATTTAGTCTCTTCTCTGAGTTAGTCATCAGCTGACTTCTGCCTTCCACACTTTTTGTTAGGAATTATTTGATTAATGATCTATAAAATAGGTATTAGGCTGAGGATTTACGTATTTTTCACCTAATTACTGCTTTGAATGTTTACCATTTGTAATTTGACATATGTGCTATGCAATCAGTGACCTTGGTTACACAGTACTATTTTGATATTCTGATTGTGCATTTGGAGAGCAGCCAAGAAGCCTTCAAGATAACTGTGTACATATCTACTTTGAATAATCAGGTGAATACATATTGGCAGAAATATTTGCATACCTTCCCTTTTTTGTGCACTTTGTGTATAAGATTTTACTTTTACAAGATCTTACTCCAGCTTTGTCTGAAATGAGATTAAAAGGGATACCAGCTTACAAAAAAGAAGTTGGATAGTTTTTATTCACACTAGTATTTGCCAAGGCTTTCAAGGACTACTCTGCCGTATTCATCAGCTTGGAAACATCACACAACAAATGAATGCAAATATGCTTTACATAATGAATTAACTAGGAAGAATGCTCATATTAGAGGTAATGTATCTTTGATTTAAGAATTCCTTTTTCTCCTCATAAAACAGCTGCTTAGTGCAGGAGGAAAATTTTCTCCTCCATTTTTCATTTGAATAAGTACATTTTGAGATCAAACTACTGAATGGTATGTTTACCAACTGGGATGTGATACCTTCAGCCTTTGAAGACAGACACTTTTAAACCACTCGAAGTTGGTGTACTATTCCTGCTTTTCCTAGTGGTGTTCTGCGCTGAAGTTGAAGTGTTAACGTATTGAGTACAGTGTCAGCTATATGGTACTAATCATATCTGAAACTTTTCTCAAAGCTAAGAAGTTTTATGTTTACTGTAGCATGATTATCTTGCATTAGCTATTGCTTTGCCTTTCAGAGAAAAATTACTGTAATTTTTTACCACTATTGTTAAATAGTTGATAATGCCCCTCTATTCTTTGCAGTTTGTCTCACTGCAATACTGAAATATGTTGCCTTCCAGGGTTTTCCAGCAGGATAGTTGTGTTATTTATGACACGGTAAAACACATACTATCATTTCTGCAATGAAGATGTGTTCCCAAAGCTGCAGGAGGAGACAGTCAGTGTGTGCACAAGACATTGCAAAAAAAAAAAAAAAATTTGAAAAAAAAAAAGAAGCAGATGGATTTTTGAGCAATAGTTTTCAGAAACCAATAATTTTGCATGATACTACTGATACTGTAAATTTTATTTAGATCATAGTTGTTTATACATCCTCATAGCTGTGACTACAAATTCTTTTTGTCATGAAGACGCTTAGAGGTAACGCCAGGTTGCCTGAAAAATGTTGTATTTATGTTTAGTCTGTCTCCTGGTCTTCGTTTTATTTTACTTTCTTTCCTCATAACTTCCATTCCGTCTCTTTCTGTGCACAGAGAATAAACATGCAGTCTGACTGGAAGCTTATAACGCTTTTCATAGGAGGAAATGACCTATGTAAATTCTGCGAAGATCCTGTAAGTCACCCGCTGCCCTCAGTGTGAACTTGGCCACCCTGTGCAGCAGCACTGAGACTGTTCACCATAAGGATATCATAAACGAAGGGATATCTTTAGATTGTCTGTAAATTACATAACTGTGGCTGCTTTGTTTTGTTGTTAACTAAGATTGCCTTTCTGCTATCTTGTTACCTAAGATATAAGATACTGTCAAGGTTTTGCCCTTTTCCTTCACTTTGTGCACAGTCATGCTTAAAGTATCTCTCTTGCCAGCTTCAGCACTATGGCAATAGTTCTACACCCAGCTCATGATGACGTGATTATATACAATACAACATAGTATAAAATATAATATAAGTACATACATACTACATGCAACCTTCAGACTTCTCGCCTAGTGAAGACATATTATTTTCTTATCTGCTTTTAAACAGCAGACCACGTACTTTTTTGCATGATTAATTTCAGATCAACCAAACAATAATGAAGCACAATAAAATCAGGACCAATTTAAGCATTACTGCCTTCTGCTCCTGATGTCAAACAACGTGGTGTTTGCACGTAAGGGTGGGTGACTGGGGGATGTCAGACTGGCATCCAAAGATCAGAATGATACTTCCTTTATGTCCCACAACTACAGATAGCGCCAGCTGTAGCGTTCTTGGTGAGGTCTGTTTTAGGAGACGACAAATGGAGCTGGAGCTGTCTAGTTTTGTAAAGTAGATGAAGCTCAGAAGGAACTTCTGCATGAAATTAAATCAAGGAGAATTAAAGCTGAAAATGAGAAAGAAAGAAATGTTTCTCATAGGGAACTATATTTTATTATGGAATAGGGCCACAAGTGAAGAAATAGAAGTCAGATTGAGACAATTGAATAAGATTATTCAAACCACTCAAATTGAATAAAGATGTTTTGGTGCTAAGCAGCAAATTTAAAGTGGTTTGACTTATTAAGTTTCTCCGGTACAGTTTTTTTCTGTGCAGAACTCAGATGTGCCAGTTAATATTTGTAGGAGGTAAGGAGCACATAGCAAGCATGTTGCTAATGTTTCATGCTGCAGAAGTTATCTTACTTTCATAAGAGTTGATCTCTTCTAATATTGGTCCACTGCGTTTAAGAGTGGCCAAGACCAGCATCAGGTGGAGGATGTTGTGATGACTGATACTGTCTCCTGAATTTGCTCCCTCTCCGCTACCTCTTTTATTGTGAATAAGTAAGACAGCTGTGATGGGAAAGAAAAGCAGCAGAGACAGAGAAAGTTTGCATAGGACTCTGTTACCAGTGACCCAAGAATTAGAATGTGAACGCTGCTCTGACAGATGCCGAATAGTCACTGCTGTACCTGCTTGAGTAAATTGATCTACAATAAAACTCTGTCCTCTTATTTCAACAGATACGCTTTTCTCCTGAAAACTACACCTATAACATTCAAGTAGCTTTGGACATGCTTCACAAAGAGGTAAAACAAATTTTTCTAGTATGTGTGAATGAGGGTTGTGTCCTGTTTGTGAAGCTGCCACTGGTTACTGATAGACAATTCAGTTCCTCATGTATAGGAAAATCCTTCTGAGAGGCAGAAAGGGCTGCAGAAATATTTTACAGAATGAATGAGAACAGAGCTGAGTTCTAGCTGATGTTCTACGGGCAAATCGTGTAAAAAGAATAACAATCTGAGCAAACATGATATCCAATGACTATGAAGTGCTTTGCTCATTCATTACATTGCAAATAAACTCACTTTTTGTTGTTTTTAAAATCAGTTCAGATCCTGCTGGTGAGGATGAAGTTGATGGTGAGACTACTGAAAAAGTCAGCCAGAATTTGAGCAGTGCTGGGGCCCATTACACCTAGTTTGGACCTTCTGGATGCCATCATTTTCAAATATCCAGTCCATTAGTACTCAAAACAAAAGTAGCTAGAGCACATAGGAACTGTAATTTGGTATTGTCTGAGAGGGGATTAATTATTAAGAAAGTATTTTGCACATTGCTGTTATAAATAATGTAAGCTGTCTGAATCAGCAGGCTGTTCTCTGAGGCCTGCTGTGGCTATGTAAGGATGAAGATGGCACCCTGCTCCAGGCATCAGCTATGGGTTTGCTTGTTCTCTTGGCAGGTTCCACGGGCGTTTGTGAATCTGGTGACAATTCTTTCTATAACAAGCCTACGGGAGTTGTATGCAGAGAAAAATGTTTCCTGTCCAAGGCTTCTTATGAGGTTTGAAAATTTCTATAGCTCTCACTGTGTTCACTGAAGGCTGCAAGGTCTTCTTGGGAAACTTCCTAAAGGGAAAATGTTCTACTATTTTATCTCTGTATGCACGTATATCTAGACAGGAATTTCCACCTGGCATTTAGAAATACCTCCATTTTTCTCTGTATCTGGGTCCCACTTTAACCACTTTTAGCAGAGCTGCCATTTTAATGACTTATTCTGCAAAGGAGTTAAAGCCAGAGCTGAAAACTCAGCTGTGCATTCTGTGGGAAAAGACAGAAAAGAAGAATCGTTGGATCATAAAGGTTGGAAAATACCTCTAAGATTATCTAGTCCAACTGTCCACCTACCACCAAGAATGAGAGGCTTTTTTGTTTGTTTTTAAATTGATCACATTAATCTAGAGATTAAGTTCTCTACAACCTTTACTCTTCCTCTTTCTTCCATTGTTTCTGATCTCTGTAATCTCATTATAGAGATTGTAAAGGTTATTAGTTATTATAGAGGTTATTAGTTTTCCTGTTAGTTAGTCTCTCAAGACATACCACCTGTTGGTGTTTGGCTGAGCAGTCCTCCTGGGTTAGTGCCAACCTAACACTGTGTCAGGTCTGTGCTTTAGCAAGCTCTCATGGTGACTCAGGAGGGGGCTGCCATGTCCCCCTAGACTCGCTCCTGGCAGGGCTTGCCTGGATTTTGGAAAAGCAAGAAATACCTATTTTTCTGGACAGACATGCAGAGTAGCTTTGTCCTGAGTGTAGGCAGCCACTGCTCCTCCTGCTGCTTAGGTCAAAAAGCTTGTGCCGTGCAGCCTGGTCTAATGGTTGGCAACCCTGCGCACAGCAGGCAGGTTGAAATTAGGTGATTTTTAAGGTCCTTTTCAACCTAGGCCATTCTATGATTCTATAAGGCAGCACAGAATGCAAGAGATCCTCGGAAGCCAGAACCACAGAAAACTGCAGGGCCTCCTGTGCCCAGCTACTTCCCTGAAACACCTGGTGGAATTCATCCCACCAAATCACTGCTCGAAGGCTTTTTGACTTCGAAAGGTTGTCTGTCTTTCCTGAGAGCAGTAAATAACCTAAAAAGAGATTGCAATCTTCAATAATTTTGTCTTGTTTGTGTTACTAACATACTTTTGA
Organism: Meleagris gallopavo; assembly: GCF_905368555.1. NCBI lineage: Eukaryota > Metazoa > Chordata > Aves > Galliformes > Phasianidae > Meleagris > Meleagris gallopavo. The sequence continues at coordinate 26,700,580 of NC_139405.1, read as the reverse complement.
AAATGCTATTTGTTAATTTTATTTTTCATATAGGTGTTCTGTAGAAGTAGATTCATGTTGTTTTATTAGTTACTCTCTATTCAGGCAAGTTTGGAGGTAGGGACACACATATTATCCACTACATCCCTATAGGAAGTATTACTCTAAGAGCTCTCTCAGGATTGACTCATTATGACCAAACTATAGGATGTTTAAAATGAGTCATTTATTTTTATTTGGGTTTATCAAATCATACTGAGATATACCCAGGAAGGAGGAGCAGCAGCAGAAGAAAAACCATGTGCGTCCAGGAAAGTTTTGAGTCTCTCCAAGAATGAAGACTCCGGCATCCCTCTGGGCATCTGTTGATGCTGTACCAGCCTCCACATGCCACAGTTTGAGTTTAAAACACCTATTATCCACCGGAAGGGTGGGAATTCAATTCAAGCATCTCTACTCCTGCCTTGTTAGTTATAGAGATGACTCTCAGTTCCTTTAGCAGGGCAACAGGTGCCACAGGGCCTCTGGTCAAGACATCTGGCTTCTATCTGCTACTCTTTCTTTCCCTCTACTGGCTGTTTGTTTGCATGAAGCCTTTTCCTTATGTTCATAAATCCCTAATAAACATGTTTCAGTTCAAGAGTTGGGGCTGTGCAGATACTTGGAGATGAGGTTATGTGCTGTGACTGAGCAGTCAGAAAATTCCCCCTCAGAGGAGCTTTTTAACCATGCAGCTTTTCAGCTAGCAAAAGGGAAAAGGACCAGCTGGGTCTCAGTGTGATTTTCTCATCCTGCAGGATGATGTGCCCCTGTGTATTGAACTATGATGATAATTCCAATGAGTATAAGCAGTTGGTCTACTTCAACAAAAGGTATCAGGTAAGGCTCATGCATTTTCCTATTTGCTTATTTACTTTTACAGATTTAAATAATCCTTCTGTTCTTCTCCACCCAAGAAATAGGGGTGTTTTTTTGTTTGTTTGTTTGTTTTAGTTGATTTTTTTTTTCTGCAAGTAATAAACAGATTTTTATTAATAATAGCAGGGTTGGTGGAAAGGGACTTAACCAAGTGACCACAGAGCAGGGAATATTTGGAAAGTTAATATGGAAAGCAGCTTGCACTCATTTTAGTGACATGTAGTTGTGATCTAACTAAAAAGGGGGAGGGGGGAACCAAGGGCGTGTAGTGCTAGTGAGGGAGATGGGAATTAGCTCAAGATTTTTACAATTCTGATTTGCTAAAATAATAATTAAAAAAACAAAAAACAGATGAGGAAAAATCTGTTAAAGAGACATAGAAAGCGGAGTATATCAGATTTCCAGAGCACTGGAACAGGCTGCCCAGGGAGGTTGTGGAGTCTCCTTCTCTGGAGATATTCAAGACCTGCCTGGACACCTACTTTTGTGTGACCTGGTGTAGGGAACCTGCTTTGGCAGGGGGTTGGACTTGATGATCTCTAGAGGTCCCTTCCAACCCCTACGATTCTGTGGTTCTGTGAGTACCAGTTGTTTCTTGATCATTTACCTTGTTGGAGATGAGTTTAAGTCTAAGAACATAATAAATCAGCAATGAACTTCAGGCAAGGGATAGCAGCCGAATAGAAAATTCTTCAGTGGCTCTAGAACATCTTTTTAGAGAAAATCTGATTATTGAGCAGGTTGCCTGCCTGTGCCAGTCAGGTCATGACCCATGGGCTGCCTTACTGCAATGAAGCTTGGATTGAGATTCCCTAAATGATCTCTGTGTTTGCTGCCTGGTATAGGCTGATCATTGTGGCTGCGTCTGGGTTTCTGTTCAAGGGACTGGGAATCCCTGGATGAAGTTGTGCAGTAATGAGAGGATGTAAGCTGGATGTAGAAGAAAGAACAATGACAGTATTTTTTCTTGGACTCTTTAAGGAAAGGACCCGTGAGTTAGTGGAAAGCGGAAGATATGACACTAGGGAGGACTTTACAGTGGTCGTACAGCCTTTTCTAACTCATATCAGCATGCCCAAAACACAGGTAAGTAAAAACAAAGCCCTCACTAAATCCTGGTGCAGTCTGATTTTTTTCAGAGTTGTACTGGTTTCTTTTTGGTAAATGTGACAGAGCAGAATTCTGGCCTAATAATTATCATATTCAGTTAAGATAACATCCAAAATTGCAGAAAACGCTTATGGAATAACTTGGAGGTAATGGGATTACACAGTTTTAGGCACTGGGTCTACTCCTCTGCAACTACAGATAATCGTGCAGTAAATATTTAGTTCAAAGTGTTAACTGGGGAGCATTCATCCTACATCCCCCACACATTGCAAAGTTCTGTCCAGTACTTTGGTAAAGCTAAGACTTCTAGTATAAAAACCCACTTTCCATGAAAGGCTATGGGTGAGTCTCAGGAGAAATAAAGAATATGATCAATGTCTGTGTGCAAGAATTCTGTTTTCAGAGTCTTAGTGGCCTGTTCCTTAATACTTTGGAAATCACGTATTAAAAATGCTTAAAAGGCTTCTCAGTGCTGAGTTACCAGAGTTCTCTGATCCAGTTTGGTTCTTCTGGTCTCAGAGGCCTTTGAAGCTCCTTTAATCTGAAGTCAGTTGAGATTTTTCAGAAGGGATAATGCATGGCTTATTGCACATTTACTGCTCTCTGTGATGGTACCTATCTCGTTCTCTAGGAGGGATTTCCTGACAATTCATACTTTGCTCCAGATTGTTTTCACTTCAGCCAGAAGTCTCATTCACAGGCTGCACGTGGTCTGTGGAACAACATGGTAAGATTTTAAAGCTATATTTGTCACTCCTTGTCCTCTTCAACTGTTGTTGGCAGCAAAAGGAACCCTGAGGAGCAGCTATAGAGCTAGCCCTCTCTCTTCTGAACTGTTAGTTATGTTTATAAAAAGAAAGAGCATTCATGTGAAGAAAAGTCACTTCAACTGTTAAGCCAGTCATATCAAAACAGTAAATCCCAGGACACCTCAAGGCTACAAGTGTTAGGCTTCTCTTGGGAGATTCTGCACACCTGGCACTGATCATCCAACTGCACTGGTAGCACATGGGGGGTTAGCCTTCTCAGTATAAAAAGCAGCAGTCATTGGCACAGACAGAGCAAGTGCAGTGCATGGCATTTGCCTTGCTCTTTTGCAAGGTGGTTTCTAATGACTGGTAGTGCAGAGTTACCCTCTTTTCTATGATGCCTATTTGTTTTTTGCCTGTGCCTCATTTTCTCACAGGTGGAACCTGTAGGGAAGAAGATGGATGACCAACAAATGGAAAATGAAATTGTCCTCAAATGTCCAAGTGAGGTAAATTGCAAAGGTATCTCTGTTTGTGCACTGGTGCTGGAGGTGGCTGGGACTCTGGGTAAGCTTTTACCAGGTCCCAGAAGTAAGTAGTGTCCCATCCCTGCATAGTTTGTGCCACTGCCACTGGTGCCAGTACAAGCAGTCAACAGCTTAAAATGGAGACCTGATGGCCAACCTCCTCAGTCAGCCAAAACACTAGGGTAGAGTATTTTGCCTTCCTGTTATCCATGCTGGATGAAAGCTTCACAGAGGAGATGGAACAGCACTGACACCAGTCAGCCCAGCTTGGCTGAGAGTTGCTGAAACTGCCTCTGGCGGGCACAAGCCTGGGCAGTGCCTTTGATGGCAAGCCTCTTGCTAATCACATGCAGCAGGGTCCTGAGAGCATTCTGTAAACTCAGCTGTCTAAAAACAGTCCCCCTGTTATTGGATTTTCAAAATGCCACTTCTTTTTTGTATCCCTGGGGTTTGTTTGCATCAAGCTGCTAATCATCTACAGAGATCTAAGAACGGAATCTTGATGAGTGGAAGTTTCTTCTGATGCTTTGCATTGATTCAGATTGTCTCATTTTGCAGGCTGAGCCATTCCTGAAGACATACAAAAACAGTAATTACACGTACCCTAACCAAACTCCAGTAAGTGTCAGCATCAGCATTTCACTGCATCTGTTCCTGTATAGTCATGAATCATGCTTTGTACTTCAGGTGAAATCAGTCTTTGGCCAAAGGGCACAGAACAGGAAAGTACTTGCTTGAGTTAGGAAAAACACATCAAGAAAAGCTGTAAGAACACATCCTCAGACAGCACAGTTATCAGTACAGGATGCTAATCCAAACAGCACTAAATTTATTGAATTGTCAATCAAGGCCTTTATGTTTACGTACAAGTTAAACATACTCTGGTTTATCCAGTTGGCCTCAGCTAGGGAGATCCTAGTTACTACTGATTGCATTTCCTAGCCAAATGTTACTCATCTTTCTTCTTTTTAGAATTATGGAAGCCAGCTGCTATGTGAAGACAGGTCTCCATCCTCCCCTTCTCCAACTTCAGGTAGTCTTTGTTTCAGATATAGCAGCATTCACTTTTTCCATTAATTTCATGTTGTCTTCTCCTTAGACCTTCTATGCCTTCTTAAAGCTTTTAACATAAAATTTCTGCTTTATCTAGTATTGCATTGTTTTATCGTCCTGGTGATGGATATTGATTCCATGGTATTGCTATTTGTTCTTTGCTCTTCTGTCTTTCCACTGATGATGTTACCTACTGAGAAAACTGGATATTGTACAGATACTGTTGCTACAGCCATTCAAGATGAGCTAGAAAGTGCTCCTGTTAAATGACCTGAGTACTGCAAAAGCAATGTGGCTGAGCACCAGATTGCATGATGGCATGTTTTACATATGCAGGGATGAAAAACCATGGCTGTTTTCTACCCAGTTTCAATTACATCTCTTTCCTTTGCAGTGCATTCCCTGAAGCCAGCTGATGTGAAAATGATAGCAGCCCTTGGGGATTCTTTGACGGTAAGAAGACAGTGTTTTTACTGTTCTCTTGGTAGAATTACAAACATTTGCCTTCGCCAGTGGAAGGGAAATAGCTATTTTACCTAGAAGTAAAGATTCATTGACTCACAGATGATAATAGCCCCAGCAGCTAGAGCAAGAAAGGTATCAGTTCTCCAGCACCGTGTTCCCCCCACGCATATTTTCACATAATTTTAAACACAGGCAAAAATACGGGAAAATCCTTTTAAGAGATGCTTAATGGTTTGCTGAGTCAGAGACAGGGAAGATCCCACCCTGTTGAAACTAATAGGGCTTAACAAAAGCATTAGGTTACAGTGTGTCAAGGCTTTTCTACATAGGATCAGATTAGTGAACTTGTCCTTTTGCCTGGCTTATTTTTCTGTAATAGTGTGTGATTAAGGAATGTAGGAAAATAGCATTTTATTAAATTTATCATTAATGAGATGTGGATGTGAAGGGGTGCAAGCGTCTGACTGTCAATTTCAGAAGATAGTCTTCTTATTTTGTCTGTTTTAACTCGTATATAGTTTCTTTATCAAGTTGTAGATCTCGTTGAGGATGGTTGTCTTTGGTAGGCTAGAAAGATTATCCAGATATACTAAATTTATGTAACATCACTATCCCTAGTGTTTTTCTACTGGCGAAAAGCTGAAACTTTACAACCAGCTCAAAGGAAACATTGGGCAGAAAGACATGACTAGAGTACAGGATCTCTGAATGCGAACCTTAACAGCTAAGATATTGTGCATACAAACGATGCAGCCTTTACAACTCTCTGTCAGGCATGTTGCCAAAACTCCTACATGCAGGAGGCTACCAAAATAAATAGCAGTATTTCAGTGCAAGCCCTGTAATGTCGACAAATGCAAGATAGTATCTAGCTGCAGTTGTCATATTGTAAGTATCTAGGACCCTGCAGGTGTTTCTGCCTCTAAGTATAGTCTGTAGAAACTGGTAATAAAATCTGTTTTTGTAGAAAGAGCAGTTGTACATTGCTATGTGAACTGCATTTGGCACATGAATATTTTTTTCCTGAATAGCAGTTTTCAGTTAATTCAATAAAGCTCACATAGAGGAGAGAATCATAGAATCATTAAAGTTGGGAAAGACCACTAAGAGCATCTCATCCAACCATCAGTCATCCCCATTGTGCCCACTACCCATGTCCCTCAGTGCCATATCTACACATCTCTTGAATAACTCCAGGCATAGTGACTCCACCAGCATCCTGTGCTGGGAAGCCTGTTCCAACGCCTCACCACTCTTTCTGAGAAGAAAATTTTCCTAATATCCAACTAAATGTCTTAGTTTGGCTTAATCTGAGGTAGCAGCAAATAATCTGCCTGGTACTGTGCTGTCTTAAGATACTATCTGTTGTCCCGTTTTTACATAAGGCTGACAGAAACTCTGCTTCTGAATTCTTGTGTTTTGTTAAAGAGAGATGTCATTGTCAGTTTGCCCCTTTCTTCACTGAAAATGTAGAGTGCTTTCCTTCTTTCTCTAATACTACTATAAATAAATCTGCTTAGCACAATACTTTTCAAATTAGTGTAAATGTATTACAGGACTTCCTTCTGAGATATATTTGTTTTCTGTGATGAATTAATGTAGTGTTGCTTATAATTATCCTGAAAGTTTTACAACTTTGAGATCTTTTCATCATTCTTGAGTAACGCAATGTAAATGAGTTACTCAGATCACCCAGACCCATGAGAAGGCCTTTGTTTCATTGCTCTCTCATTTATTTTGTGCATCATACACAATATGATGTTTGTAAATAATTACAAAAACTATTGATGCATTTTTCAGTAGGGAGGCCAGATGCTTTCTAAAGCTTTTGAAGAGATGCATTCAAAAGTAAATAAAATGACTATGTATGAATGACTATTGTGTTAGTAACTGTGTTTTAATTTCATTGTGTTAATGAAAAATAATGTCCAGGCTGGTACGGGAATTGCATCATACAGTCTCATGGATTTGGCTACTCAATTCCGTGGATTGTCATGGAGGTAAGTCTTTAGCCAAGGTGACAAGGAGATGTCTTCTTTACTGGGAAAATATTATCTTCCGTGTTTTCTGCAGTTTCCAACTGTCAGAAAGTGGAAAATGGTTAACTTTTCTGGCTAGTGTTTCTTTGGAAGCTGTATCAAGCCAGTGTCTGTCACAAAGCTGGCTTTACACAAAATGTTCTCAGCAACGGAGCTTCAGCAGCTAGCCTTTTAACTGCTCTCTTGCTTTTATCTTCAGCTCCTTGTGAGTTTGTAGCTTTATGGTAGGACAGAGTTGGAGAACCACAGCACTGGAGCAAAATCACTGATACAAGCAAGTTAAGCCTTGTTGCTATGGGAAGATCTTCTCAGAGCTTGACACTTCTGAACTATTTGTAGGATAATGGAAAACAGTGTAACTGCAGATCTTTTACCACATGCAACACAAAGTCATAGAAGACTAAACCAGAGGTCGGATGATGATATAGCTCAGCTGACACTGAATGTAATTTTGTGCTGTCCTAACCCCTCTACATAAGCCACCAGAGTATGACCCAACAACTGAAAAGTTGGAGACAACACACTCTTAGAAGGAAGCAGGAAAAGCGATGAAGGAGCTGCTGCTACAGGCCTCTGTCACTGAAAGGACTGGCTGCCTGGTGTTGCCTGGCTTCTTGAGGCTGGATCTGGTCTTGAAATTTTCGCTGAAGTCTGCAGCACTTTGGGGCTTGATAATTTAAATATGTAGCTGTCTCACACACTTTTCTGCTATTTCATAATGACTAGCTGTGCCCCTGTACAGCTGCATGCACATAAATCCTTCTGACAAGTGACTCTCCCACTGAAACCTCAGCTATGTTCTCCTCAGTAGCACTTCACTTCTGTCCTTTCCATGTTGTATGACAGATTGATAGTTGTCAAATTAATCACCCTTCACTTTTTCTCATGATGTGCAGTAGGTTTTCTCTTTCCTTATTGCTTGTATCCAGCTAAAAGATGAGCAACTTGAATTTCTCTTTCTCATTTCAGTATTGGAGGGGATGGCTCATTAGAGAACGTAACAACTCTGCCTAGTAAGTAAATGCTTCTGCAGATCTAACTCAAAAGACTGGAGGGAGGGAATGTGCTGATTAGTGATAAGTTGAAATGTCTCTAAGCCACTTGAAAGTAGTTTGCAAAACTTACCTTTCAAAGAAACAATAACCTAGGACTAATGAATATGTCTGTTCCATCAGTGAAGTTGAGGAGCAGCTACAAATTTCCTTCCTTTCTTTTCCCTCTCCCCTCTCAAACTGCTTGGTGAAGTCTGTTTGAATTTCTAAATAAGCCTACCATGAAAATGCTCGAGGTGCAATTAAATTTTGTTTTTAATAAGTATTCTACCACATCTTTTTCCAAAAGGAGATGACTGCAGAAAGCAGACCTCTTTAGTAAATCTGACTAGCTAGTATACATGTGACTTGCAGGGAATAATTTTGCTTTCACTGAAATTAGCTGTTTCTCATAACTCAGGCTATTGTTAAGGCAAAGCCACTGGAGTTTTAGTTTGGATTAACAAACTGGAATAACAAAATTCTGTATGAAGCCAATAAACCATCCTTCTGTGTGCTGCCCTTTATTACAAGCAGAATGCAGCAAGAATATAATTGGAATGCCTCATTGATTATAAGAAATTAATTGATTCACTGGATGCTATGACCTTCGACAAATCCTTCGTTACAATGTGGTTAAATTGAGTCTTATAGGTTAAGGTGGCTTTCATAGTTTGCCATGAGACTGTTTTCACTGTCATCTCAGAATTTCTGTCTACCTCCTGCTGGAAAGTATAGCTGAGGCGTTAAGAACGTGATGGGAATTCACTGGCACCATGTCTGAGGCTTTCTTCAAATTTATCAGTAGTGTGAGGTGTTGCACAGCTGCAAAACAGGCCTAGCTGATCGCTGGCTCCTGGTGGGCTGAAGTCCCTCTGAAGCTCAGTTCACTCTTGCTGCTGTTTGGTGGATGGAAAAAGCAGATTGGAGGCTGCAGCAGCTGTACTGTGGCAGCGTTGGTGTGTGTTAGTCCCTGTATGCAGGGAAACGATGTGGTCATTTTCTCTTCATTGCTGTCTTTTTCAGATATCTTTCGAGAGTTCAATGATAAGATCGAGGGCTATTCAACTGGCACCGGGAGCGAGAATGACCCAAACGCATTCCTTAACCAGGCGGTTCCAGGGGCACAGGCTGAGTATGTAGCTTTTTGGTTTACCTTTGTAGGTGATGGATGCTTCATCTAATTCACTTTCAGCTGTCTCAAAAGCTGTCACAACTTGCTCTGAACAGCAAGCAAAACCAGTCTAGTTGGAGCTGAAAATAAGCTCAAAACTTATTAAATGTACAGGCTTATTTCATACCTGAGCTTTCAAATGCAGCCAGCTGTCCTGGTTATGAGATCCACAAACAAGAAATTGACAGACATTTTTTGGTGATTTATCTGTGTCTCTGTCTACACATTTCTGAGAGCGTTCACAGAAAATGAACGTGCAATGAATCAGTAAAGAGTTACTAGGATAAAAAGTAGGTAAGGTCTCCCAAAAGTGACCTCAGGCATCTGGGTGACAGGCAAAGTGGTCAACAGAGAAGGGGGAATTCGTCCACAGTCTGGACTCAAAGGAGCACTGCTAGTGGTCATACACAGGTTTTGGTACATTGCAGACATCGTGCAGTTGCAGCCAGTTTTGCCAGTGCAATAGGAATTGTTAGACTTCGGTTCTTTGCTTTTAGTCACACCTGGGAGACAGCAGAAGTTGAGCTTTTTATACACTGCTTAACCTAGAAATCCCTGGCTTCTGACTGAAAGAGCCAGTGCTGCTTAATTAACAAAACAGAAAGCTCCTGGAATTCGCTCATGGTTTGGGCACAGGTTCTGGCAAGATCTTGCCTGGGTTTGACATTCTTAGCTGATATTACCCAGAACTGAGTAATTTAATCTTATGTTTGTTTGAAGAAAAATTTATCTTACTTCCTAAAGAGGTTTGGGAAGTGAAATTCAGTAGCAAATTGAGGAGTTGGGAGTTTGCTGTATCTGAGCAATGATTATTAATATTTTCAGGTATTGTTTATTACTCCTGTAGATCTTGAGTAGCTTTTGATTCACGCAAGTTATCTCAATAAATGGATGTATTTTCTGGCCTGCTAGGTGCTCTGACATATCCTACAGCCCCCATACTTGAAGGAATGGATTTTGTTTCCTAACAGTGACCAAATTATCTGTTTCTATGTATTCAGTTAAGGCTCTGATTCAGCCATTCCGGACAGTTTATCAGCATGCTGCTATAGGCAGCATATATTCAGAATAACTTTAGGTTTTGCTTGTTGTAGGGGAAAATGAGAATAGCGATTGCCTTGCATTTTGTATCAATTAAATCCTAAACAGGTGTTGTGGTTGATTTGTAATTTTGGAGCGGGGGAAGAATTTGAAACGGGATATACAACTTGTAAAGTCACCAACTTTACTTAAAGAAGTTTGTGTGTGACCAAGGCATTACTATTAGATAGTTATTTGGTAGCAATATGAAATGAGGGGATGGGTGTTAGTCTAAAGGAAAATGATCTATTTCATTTATACCAATTAGTCTTCTTTCATACAAGCAGCTGGGCTGGATAAGGAAGTGGAGCTGTCTGTATTCTGCAGACATGTTTTGTAAATAGCCAACAGGGAGATGAATAAGAGAATTGTCACGGAACACTGCTTCTCTTTTATTTATTATGGGTTTATTCTGCATCAGCCAAAAAATATCCCTTCTTCTATGATCCAGGGGGAAAAACAGGCCATGAAAGAAAGATAACACTGATATTTCAGAATTGTTGCCTGGTCCATACTTATAGTTGCCAGTTTAGGAGTTCTTTTCCAGAGGTACTGGGCCGTGCCTGAAAGCAGGTAGTTCTGCACCCTTACCAGCTTTTGAAAAGCAGATGTAACAGTTCATTCCAGTGAAATCAGTAGTTGCCTTGCAGAGCTGTTTGGTGAATATAGCAGTGTAGGCAAAACTTTGTTGGGCCCACCCCCATTCATTGTCAACGTGCTTAAGTGCGTGCTGGAGCTAAGGACATATCTGAAACATGTTGCTGAAACAGCCTGGCTTACATCTCTGATTTCAGATGATGAGGTTAAGAACTTAAGACTGAGAGAACAGGTGACAGGAGCTGTGAATATCTGTATTTCACATCCGTAGGCTGCTTCTGTTGCTTAAGATCTAATTTTGGTAGAGACTACAGCTTGAGAATGGAAGCAGTAGTGCCACATCATTCAAGATGTTCAGTCTTACTGACTACATTGGCTCAGGATGGATCAGCACTTCAGTGACTGCATGAGAAACTAAAGTTGCAGTGGCAGTTCCATAAAGGATGTTTTCTTCTGGATCAGTACTGTAGTTGATGCCCTAGCTTAGTCATTCCATAGTGAGAGCAGAAGGAAATTTTGACCGCCAGTGGCTTGTGATAGCTTTGGGATATAAATAAGTAGGTTATGACTTTGGACAAGGATAATGATGAACTGAGCTTTTATGTGTGTGATGTCTGTGTCCCAAGTAGATGCATGACAGGGCTCATTCCCCAGTAAATACTCATATGTTAGTGTTAGATCAGTATTCATTTGAAGGAGGGTGGTGAGAGCCCTGTTCCTACATTAAATACAGCATTGCAAAAGAGAGCTAAGCTCTGGTTACCATACAAAACAAGCGTCATGCCTATTAATGTCAGCTTATGTGCTTCCAGAAATGATATGCAGTCTCTGAAGTGTTTCTAACAAGAACCTGGAGGGAAAGCAGCTCATCCCGTGCTCCAGAGCTGCCTGGAAGGCCAACGTTTCCACATACGTTCTCTTTTCTCCTTTGTATGCATATTTGAGTATCAGCATGTCAGGGCAGTCAGACAAGGTCGAAATGTTGAGCCTAGGTAACCCAGAAATAATGGCAATTTTATGTACACATTCATACAAATAAAGATATGTATATATACAAAAGCATGTATATTTGCATATGTATGTATATATAGAAGAGAGTGCTTTCAAGGCTGTTGGAAAACAGTGAGGCTGTCATCTTAACTTGTGTGGGTGATCTTGGAAGTTACTTGGCTTTTTAATTCACTTAGAAAGGTAAAGTGCACAAAACTGTTTTATGCAATTGAAAATTAAATATTGACTTAGGGTGCAAGCTACAGAGACAAGGAAGATGTGCACAGTGAACTTTTAAATGCTTCAGCTTTGTGATGGGTGAGCTGTGGTGTGTGCATAAACTTTGCTTAAGAGATCAGTTAAACACTGGGACTTGGGATTCCCTTGTCATTTCAGTCCAAGAGGAATAGGTTGATAGCAGTTCAATTCTAAATAGGCCATCCGCTAACAAGCATAATGCTGTGTCTGCATTCCACCTGCTTTAGCAGCTAAGCAGTATAATAGAAGGTTAAAGTTATGGCCCCATAATTATTGAACTTGAGTAAAATCTGTGTTCAGGTTCAATTTGTTGTTGACTTTTCATAATGATGTGAACACATAATTTGATCACTGAAAAAGGAGGATTATACTGCATCATCATTTAAATCTCCTGATATTTGACAACTCATAGATTTAATGTGTCCAAAGAGCATTAATGTTGATCTCTCCACAGAAGTGCTTCTTTCACTCACTGGTTGTTTTTCTTCATAGGCACTTACCAGCCCAAGCAAGAGCTCTCCTGAGACTAATGAAAACTGATTCTGTAAGTTATCTAGGACTCTAATCTTGCAGCATGAAAAGAAACTGGTACTGCTTCACATGATAGATCCACCCGCAAAGATGCTACATGCATATCAGTCAAAGACGTTTTCTGCTTTGTTCATAGAGAATCGACTTCAATGCTGACTGGAAAATCATAACAGTGCATATCGGAGGCAATGATCTATGCAACTATTGCAAAGATCCTGTGAGTAACAGAACTGGTTGACAAAGACTACAGGGCTACAGGGGGATTGTGATGTCAGTGTAGAAATGTGCAGATAGATCCTTAGAGCTTTCACGGTGGTGATAGTGAGTGTTCTAATAGAGCTGCTGTATGTGTTGATAAAAATCACTGCTGACAGTGCCCTGATATACAAACTGCTACTGGCAACCAAGTAAGATGGTTATGTTCTCTTGTTATGTTGGTTATGTTTATGTTACGATGGTTAGTTATGTTATGTTATGATGGTTATGTTTACCCTGGTTTACTCCAGGGTAAAAACACTTCTTGTCTTCTCTGACCGTGATAGAAGAGCCAATTTGGTAACTGCTCCACTGCTAATAAAGCCTCATTAGACATCCAAGAAAAAATAATATCGTTTTGAACTGCCATCAATCCAATTCTGCAATGGCTGTCATCACCTCATAACTCATAGTGTAGGGTGATGCCAAGTATAGGTGAAGTATGTATAAGGGAAGTTGCATGAAGGAATTTGCTACTAATCAACAAGCTGTATTTTAAACCCAAAGTTTCACCAAGTCTTCCTATGTTCTAGATTAATTGATAACTGGAAAGAAGCAAGAAATTTCTCTTGACCACAGGAGTATGGCAGAAAAGGAAGTGATTATTCTCCCAACCCAAATGTCTTGTGTCCTCATTTAACAATAATCTATTCTCTTCTTCTTCTATCAGGATCACTACTCAGCTGTAAATTTCACCAGTAGAATTCAAGAAACTCTTGATATTCTGCATGAACAGGCAAGTACTGTGAAATTGTCCTGGCATTCTAGCCTGAGCTAATGTGTAATTTAATGTTAGTAGCTCTACTGATTTCTTCTGTACTGGCACCAAATGTACTCGACTGACTTTCACAGAAGGTAATGTTGTGTGTATTATCTAATACTAGTGAGATGCTATCTGAAATGAGAGACAGTTATATTGAATTATGGTACCAAAAAGTGTTCAACAGCTGAGTCAGTTTTGTGAGTGGTTTTGTTGAGATATATATATCTCTTCTTCTTCTTAGAAGTAAGATAGAAATATAGATTTTTTAGAAGAAATATATATATATATTTCTTCTAAGAAGGGAGAAAGGGAAGGAGTGTCAAATGGCTGGACTTTGGGGGTAAAATAAATGCACTGTGAGCTATGTATATAGTTCCTTCTTAGCTGAAGTCTGACTTCCCTTTCAGGTACCAAAAGCTCTAGTGAGCTTAGTTGGAGTAATGGACATCCTCAGTATGAGACAGTTGTTTGTGGATACTCAAGTTCAGTGCCCAACTTACATGTCAGAGTAAGGCTTGACTTTCTTTTGTACTTGAATTTACTGTCTGTGATGATGAAGTTCTCATTCCATGCTTCTTTAATTGTTTAGAAATATGTCCATAGCACAACAGTCCTATGGACATCCAGCGCTAACGTGATCCTGCCCACTGTAGTTTCTTTATCTTGGCTTTGATCTGAAAGGCTCATAAGTACATTCACTTCATTGGCTGCAAGTATTTCAAGCAGCTCCTTACTCTTTGACTGTAGAATAAAAGTAACATCAGACCTGTGTTGGTACAGCGGTACAAAGATGTTCCTTGATCAAATTTGAGTCTGGAGGACTGAACTGCCTGTACCAAGCAGTGATGGGGTTATTTATTTAGATAGCTGAGGCATGTAAGGACTTCTGATGTTACAGTTATATAAAATAAGGCACTTTCAACTATTAGGAAGCAGAAGTTTTGGATTCCTGGGCTAGGCATCACTTGTTTAAGAATAAATGTGTGAGGCTGATTAGGTTAACACTGGAGAGAACATGCCTATCCAGTGTTTACATCAGAAGTAGCAGAGCTTGCATGGGATTTTGGTTGGGGTTGGAAAGTCCTAGCTGCAATAGGATTTTGTATGGATCTGGGAAGGCTTAACAGGATTAGGGGTAAATTCAAGCTTGGTTGAAATGAGGTCTAAATTATGTCATAATCAATATATATACTGTACTTCAGTGTGCTTGGATTAAAGATACTGATACAGAATACCTTGAGATGGATTTGAATTCCAAAAGTATTTAGATTTTCTAGCATTTTGAGAGAATGTGGTGTATTTGCAGAGTAGACAGGTATCTCTTGTTTTAGAAGGTTTATTGCAGTGTATAATTACTTTCTTTGCTCACATTGATGCCTCGAAAAGATAACAGCTCAGAGGTAAATGTATAACCAGTACATCTTAATGGTATCTTCTCTAGTCCCAGAGGGAATGGCATGCACCTGTTTCAGGACGCAGGGACTTTGGATGCCTGGATGTAATGAATGGAACAAATTGGCTTTAGCACAGTGTACAGTACAATTCATATGAGGCAGTAAATAAGACTGAGGTTTGAAATTGTATGCAATGGCAAGGACAGTAAGACATTTCACAGATACAAAAATGTACAAATGTCTTTGTTACCACCATGTCATGAGGATGCTGGGTGGCAAAGAACCACTTTTGCAATCTCATGTTTCTAATTCTCTTTGTTCTTGTTTTCTCCTCTATCTTCTCCACAGTTATCTGTGTAGTTGTGTTCTCACAGGAGAAGAAAACTCAGAAAACTTAACAATGGTGAGGGAAGCCATTAGAGCTTACCAGGTATGTTTATCAAGAATGGTGCAGTTACTTTGCTTCCAGTGGAGATTAACTCTTCACTACCAAGCAAATGGTTTGTTTATAGCAAATCATAGCAATACTTAACCTAGGAGAGCCATATGAGTTATGAAGAAGGTAATTTGATGTTATTCAGAACACCATATGATGAAAATTAGAAGTAATTCTTCAGAAAAATACCATTTCCTAATGCAGATGGATAAGTAGGAGTTCAGTCACCAAAATCCTGTTTCTCACAAACAACTGCAGTATTGTGTTCCAGCCTTCTTAGCCACTTTTTCAAGGCTTACCTTTTACCAGTGTCTCTGGCTATTTCAATTAAAAAGTAAAAGCTTCCTCCTGATTCTTAGGTTTTTGTTTTGTTTTGTTTTGTTTTTCCTCAATAACAAACTAACAAAAAAAAGGCAAAAAAAAAACAACAAAAAATTGTTATGCACAGATGTTGATAGAATACTGGTGGCTGTTTTCTATTTCTTGCAGCTTGGTATTCAAAGACTGGTGGAGTCTGGCAGATACGATACTCATGACAATTTCACAGTGGTCATCCAGACTTTCCTCCAAAATCCCAAGATTCCTCTTGGTCAGGTATGGTATAAATGGAGACTTCTGTATGCAAAGAACTAAGTGTGGGCATCCAGCCTTTAGAGACAGTATGCACAATTATTTCTGCTTGTCATGTGCTATTCTTACTAGAACTTGTTGCCTCTTGGCCCAGTAGATTAGATTATCAGTTCTTTGTTTTACATATTCTGCTATCAATATGAGTTGCTGTTTCAGAAAACAAATCAAAAGCTGAGTTAAGATGTTGGTTTATGTGTGTTCTCAAGTTATGTAAATATTTTTTTCTCAGAATATAACATGATTAATAAAATACAGAGATATTAAGTTACAATTCTTAAAGCAACCTCGCCATGTTACTCACTGGAGGCAACTCTTTGTGTCCTATAACTTCACTTTCTGTCTGAATCTGTAGAATAAGTTTACATACAGACTAGAGGTAGTAGTAGATCTTTCCTATTTTTGGCAACTATAATTCAGCTCTTTGAGCAACTTCCATAACCTCCCAGCAAACTATTAATCTGTGAATCTGGGAAGTGACCCAAACCTTCTCTGAAACTGAAACTCCACTTGCTGATTTTCAGATACAACACATCTCAGTACTTACTCATCTCACCTGGAACAAAACACAGAATATTGAATAACGATTGCACTGGTATTGTTGAACCAGTGATCCTGCAATTGCCAGCAATAGCTAGTGACAATTTTGAAAAACTCATTTACTGCTACAGACAAAGCTCTTACGTTCGTAAAACTGGTTGAAAACTTCACAGGGGAAGGGGAAGGAAAAACAGGCTTGAATTTTTGATGAAGCTGGCTCCTGTGAAAAACCATCCTCAGGGGCTTTGGCACTAAGGTGAGAAACACAGAAGTAAGTGTAGAAGAAGAAAAATACTTCTGAATATTTTTTTATAATCTCACAAGCACTAAGTCAGATTTTAAGAAAGTTCAGAGTGTTGTTTTTTCTTATCTTGCACAAAATTCAGAAGTTTCTGAACAAAAAACTCTGCGTCTGAACTTGGCAAAAGATCAAATATAGGTTCAAATTTTGGTTGTAGCTTGCCCAAACACACTGAATCAAAACCTGGCCTAGTTTTGAGGAAAGACTGTGATGACCAAAAAGATGTTATATCAAGAGTTTATAATTAAACTTTTTCTTTTCTCAATATTACACAGAAGCCAATTTACTTAAATGTCCAATTTTCACTTCCTTAAGATGCTCCAGTATCTGTATTAAAGTAAAGGTGTGTTCATAAAGGAATTTGTATTGGTATACTTGGTCAGTTTTGGCAGCCTTCTCTTGGATACTTCTTGCTTTTCACTTCTCTCAAACTTGTAGAACTAACACAGCTGTGAGAATGCAGATGGGTTCTTTCTGTTCCTTCTTATGGATGTGCAGCATCCATAAAATACTCATTCACTTGCAAGGATACTGCAGAGCATAATGGTGACTCAGTAGCCAGATGTGGTGATGTGCTGACGAGGGGAACACAGCTTTATCACAGAACCTAGAGAGAGACTAAGGATCAAACTCAAAACTGTGATTTTGCTTCTTCCTTGTGGATCTGATATTGGATGTGCATAAGCATTTCTAGTTAAGCATTTCTGGTAGCTAGGGTGCCTGACAAAACTTGCTGTTTATCACCAGCAACAGGACAAGTAGAATGCATCTCCTGCTGTTGATTCTGATCCAACCTCAGCAATCCACAGTTGGAGCTTGGAGGATACTTTTGCACTTAAATGTCTCTTATGCTTTCATCTGTAGGATGGGCATCCTGATATCTCCTACTTTGCACCTGACTGCTTCCATGCAAGCCAGAAGGGCCATTCTCAGCTTGCCAAGGCTCTCTGGAATACTATGGTAAGGTGACGAGCTCTGCCCACGATACAATCTTTAGCTTGACCTGACTACCATTAAAATTTTGTAATGAAAGTTGCAGTGAGGATCTGGGTAACTCTGTAACTTGCTAATGGGTCTCCAGTGCTTGTTTGTTCTTTCCCAGTCAGAGATTCCCGCATATTTGCAGGGAAGGGAGAGGTGCTGTCAGTGCATGATCTGTCATTCCTGATTTCACCCAAGCAGCTTGAATTTTATTTCACTCATTGTCATGAAAGTCAGGACACTATTTAATAAGGATGGTGTTTCAATGGTCTTAAGTGAAAAACTACCAAATAAAGAATTGCTAATGCTATATGTCAATTCAAAATGGGTAACTTAAAAGTGTTTTAAATCCTTGTATTGTGAATGTATCACTCAGAAATAGTTTTAATTCAAATTAACTTTACTACCTTCAGAAACAAATAAAATCTAGCAACAACGAGTTGTTACTGATTGCTTAGGCAATCCCATTTAGTTAGCGTTGCAGTGCAATAGAAGTATTAGCATTGCAGTCAGAAGCAGTATCTCAGATTCTGGATGCTATCTTCTATGTACTTCCAGGTAATGTCTTAGCAGCTAACACAACTCTCTGCAATCATCAAGTAGTACCTCTGTTTAAATTTTGTTTAATCTTCTGAACATAAACAGTCTTTTGTTGGAGACGCCATCATGCAGCTTAGCAATAAGAACAGAGGGATTCTTAGCGTCTCCTCTTTTATGCAAGAGAACAGAGTTTACAAGCTTGCCTTCTGGCAAAATTCCAAGGAACTTCATGTGCCTGCCAAAATCCTCCTGGAGTATAAGCTGATCCAGCATAGCTTTCCACTTCCCATTTTAAACTTCTTTCTGGAGTTGCTGCTTTGTTACGCAGTTGCCATGTTCCTTCTGAGTAGCATTTCAGCCTTGGGTAAATCAAGGTCAATAAATGCAAGCACTTTTTTAAAAATATGAAAGTGATGTTTAAATTCCTTTGATGAGAATTTTTATACAAACGTAAGATGAACTGAGACAGCTACAATGGTGTGGTTTTTTTTTTTTTTTTTTTTTTTTTTGCTTTGTTTTCCCTCCTAGTTGCAGCCTGTAGGCCAGAAAGCTGACTCATTTGACTTCGTGACTGACATTGTCCTCAGCTGCCCGACTCAGGTAAATATCCCCATGCTGTGAAAGCTGAGTATCAGGCAGCTGTATATGTCTGTGCTCCCCACAGAGGGCAGGGATTTTGTATGTCTGGGAGGAGTTTGCTGAAGACTTTCCTTCTCTGCTGACCTATGAATGAGCAGACTTTCTTGCTATACCTTCTCTGCTATCCCTTTACTGTGCAGTGAATACTGATAGACAATGTGCTGATTTGTGTGTTTTAAATTGTAGCAGAAAAAATATATTTTTGAAGTACATAGGCAGCTCAACAGCAAATGGAATATTCTGAATTAACTTTCCCATTAGAATCAATGTTAATTTCAGGCACCATAGTTGCTCTGAAAATCCCAGTATCTATTTTACTTTGAATTAGTGGAAAGCTGGTTTTGCTGACCTGGTCCCTAACAGGGATACTTTAGGCACTTTGGACACTTCTGCCTTCATAAAACAAGCTGCTGAACTTATGGGGCAGTTGTTGGGTATCAGCATGTGGAAATAACGCCTGCAGTCAGCAGTAAATGATCCACTTTCTTCAGCAGTTTCAATGAGGAGATCAAAGAACTGAACAGACTGGGGAGCTGATTTGTACTATAAGGTCTGGAAACAGTCATTCAAGACATAAATAATGGTTTTGTCTATATTGCATCCATCCTGTTAGAAAGGGAAGATGTGGGGGTTGTTAATTAGCATGTTTCAAAAATCATTAGGTTTAGTTAAATTGATTCTACTTCATTTTGCCCAGTGATTAAGTTAACCTAGGAACTTACTCAGTGCCAGATAAAGTGGATTTTTATAATTCTTTCTGTTAGTCCATCCTTATTCAAAGATGCTGCTGTTCAGACATAGCCACAAAAAAGCTTCATATGCTTTGCAAAGAATATGTCGCCATTGTTTTCAGAAATGGTAATCCTATTGTGATTTAAAACAGTCATAGATACAGATGCCAGTATCTTTCCCTACTCAGCTTTGAGAGAAAGAACAAGAAATAGTGGTACGAAGGAACTGAATAATCGTTTTCAGGGAACCAGTTGTATCCTGGACTGCATCAAAAGCAGTGTGACCAGCAGGTCAAGGGACTCTTTCCCTCTACTCTGCTCTAATGAGACCCACCTATAGTGCTGTATTCAGCTCTGGTGCCTCCAACACAGGAGAGGCATGGGCCTGTTGAATGAGTCCATAGGGGGAGGCCATGAGGATAATCAGAGGGTTGGAATACCTCCTCTATGGAGACAGGTTGAGGGAGCTGGGCTTCTTCAGCCTAGAGAAGAGAAGGCTCTGAGTGGACCTCGTGTTGGCCTTTCATTACCTAAGGGGACCCAGAGGGAGGATGGAGAGGGTCTCTTCATCAGGAAATGTAGTGATAGGACAGAAAGTAATGTGGATTTCTTTCTCTTTTTTCTTTTCTTTTCATTTCTTTTCTTGACTTTTCTCTTCTTTTCTTTCTGTCTTTTCTTTTCTTTTCATTTGTTTTCATTTCTATTTTTTCTTTTCTTTTCTTTTCTTTTCTTTTCTTTTCTTTTTCTTTTTTTTTTTTTTTTTTTAACATAAAGAGACTAGATTTAGATTAGGTATTAGGAAGAAACTCTTTACTCAGCGGGTGATGAGTGCCTTGCACAGGCTGCTCAGAGAAGCTGTGGATAGCTCATGCCTGGAGGTGTTCAAGGCCAGTTTGGATGAAGCTCTCAGCATCATGACCCAGTGGGTGGCAGCCCTGCCCACAGCAGAGAGCTGGAACTAGATGGTCTTTCTGGTCCCTTCCAACCTAGGTCTTCCTATGATTCTATGATTTTGCCTTCTGTATGACTGAAAAGGATAGTAAGTGAATTGAAATTGGACACTCACAAATTCCATTTATTGTTTTTACTGTTTCTGAGTATGGTTTCAGACTGTTACTATATCTGGAAGTGATTCCATGAAAACATCAGTTGAGAGAGACTGCAAAGGCCCAAAAAGCGAAGGAAAACTATTTGCATCAAGGCAACTTAGAGTAGGATAAAACCCTGGAAATAAAAGATGAGAGGGTATTTTAATTGATTAAATATGCTTTCTGATTTTAGTGCTTTGTTAGACCCTTTGTGGAAGGAATTGTTCTGGAATTGCTCTTACTTGAGATAACTATGTATCCCTGCAAAGATTTTTAGTCTATACAATGTGCCTGTCTTCCTTAATGCATGTTGCATTAGGAGAGGACAAAAATAACAATGCAATTTGTACAGCTTCTCTTGGAGGGAGGAGTGATTCATACAGTAGTCAGTCTTTTATTACTCTCTGCTGACACAGGAAGATATGTCCAGGTTTCTCCAGACTTTACAACAACGTCTTTTAAAGGGACTAAACAGCTAATAAAGCCGAAGTAGTTTTTGGAAGGCTTAGGAAAGGAGAATGTTGAACTGCTAACCAGGATCTGACATATGTACCATTTTTACCATAAGAGACTAAAGAGGAAATATTGCTTCTGAATTTTAAGATATGGAAAACAGTTTCGAAATCCAGATCCTCATTTTGCTGCTTAGACAACTACATCTTTGGTGATATCATGTCTTGACATAACTTGCTATGATGTGTGCCACGTTTATTGCCTAATTTCTCTAACTTTAAATTCTTCCTTGTCACAGAATAACTCCTTCCTGAGTACAAATAAAAATAGCAACAACACAAATCCTCCTGTGCTTTCCACCAGTGAGCCAACAAAGGTAACTGTTGCTTCTTTTGCTGCATTTTAGACAAGCTGTTCGCACATCCTTCTGAGTTTATAAATGTGATAACTTATCACCAATTTTTAGACAGAAAAGTCTAACTTGCATTGCATTGTTTCTTGTGTAAAAAATGTTAAACACTTCTTGTCCTAAAAGCCAGACAAAATGAGTTGTATCAGGTGCAATTTCTACAGTAAGTCACGTGGAGTGCATCATTAACTTGTATTGCAAGTACCTCACAACAGGGGGAAGAGAATTTAGGATGCTGAATCCCCAGATGATCTAAGGAAGGTTTATGTGTTCTTGAGCCTCTGTATTTCCATGTCCTCAGGTAGACTTAACCTGCAGAGGGCAGTCATATTTATTTATTGCATATGCTGCCAGCTGCACAGGATGTGATGGAGATCTGTTCTCAAAAGGATTTACTTTTCATAATGAATGAGCAACTACCATAGCAAAGTACAGATTAAGCAAACTTTGTGTTGGACTTGAAGAAATGGGGCAGAAACTTGCTTTTGACAAATGGCTGCAGGCATGCAAGGAATGCTCAGCTTTGATAATGTAGCTATGATTAGAGACAGCAGTCAAAGTCGGCCATGTAGTTGGACATACTGGTGCCTGTCTAAATTATGAAAATCTCCCTGTGCCTTGAGGGTTACAAAGAGAAACAGCTAATATTGTTTCAGAAAGCCATAGTTTGCAATGTTGAAACGGGATTTTTAATCTGTAGAGCTAGTTATATACTTTTAATGGTAATCGTGCTTACTGAATCTCAACTGCAATAAGTTCTGAAGTGATAAAGTGAAGGAAAGAAATACCAGAGAGAGTATATGAGCAGCTTCCTGTTTCACCTGAAAATAAGCTCAGTTTTCTTTTCTAGCTTTTGGAGGCAGCCTTTAACTAGATGGTTGATAGTAGAGCCTATTACACTGTTATATAGGAGAACAGACAAATTTGTCTCAATATTAAAATACCATCTGTACTTTTTGAAGACCACTGGCCTATGTTCATTTATTTACTGAAGGATAGGATTGTGCACTCATAGTAATAATTCAGGTTGGAAGGGGATCCTCAGGGCATCCCTAGTACAACCTCCTGCTCCAAGTAAGGTCAGGTCTGAGATCAGAGTAAGCAGATATCATTACAACAATTACAGATTTTCAAGTGTGAGGATGCCACCTCCTCAGTCACAGATGAAATCTCCAGACTGTGGAAAAGGCAAAAGGGCAAAAAAGTATCTATTTATGGAACTTTGTCACAAGTAGTTTTTCTAGATTATATATCTTGACTTTGGCAAAATGGTATATTTTGGCTAGAAAACTTCACCAGAAATAATTTAATGTTTGGACAGCATTCCACAAAGAGGAGGAAGGACTCTGATCTTAAAGGTCTTTTCTAACTTTAATAGTCTTTTCTAACTTTAATGATGCTATGACTGTTGAGCTACATAAACACCAAACTAGGATCTATTTTTAAATTTGGTCTTGTTCTTCACCATACAGTTAAACCATATGTGTTTTCCATGTTGTCTTCTAACCAAAAGGTGACACAATTGTATGAACTGTCATTTCAGAATTGGGGCAGTGACCTGTCATGTTCTGAAAAGACTCCATCCAGTCGTGTCCCAACATCAGGTGAGAACGGACTCATCAGCTAAAATCCTGAACGGGAAAGATATCACCTTGTGTTTTTAAAAGTCTTGAAAGTGCAACTTCTAGGTAGAATGAAAACAATAAAAACTGATATATTTAACTGCAAAATAGGAAAATCCATCCTGCCAGAGACAGCAAGTTCTACAATACAGCAGGGGATAAATGCAATCCCATTTACTATATACATATATAGCAATGTGGCAGATCAAAGTTGTCTGTGTAAGCAAGTTTGACCTACCTTGCATTATCAGTAGCATAGTAGCAGTGTTGTGCATAACTGGAAGGCATTGTGGGCAGATTGCTAATGGGAAGAATTGATCTATGGCCCAAACCTTAAAAAGTAACCCTGAACATATCTAATCCATTTTCCTTTTTTTTTTTTTTTCCTTTTTTCCTAAGGTGACACTTGAATAGTTGCTTAAGGTTCGTTTAT
This sequence comes from Meleagris gallopavo, assembly GCF_905368555.1. Taxonomy (NCBI): domain Eukaryota; kingdom Metazoa; phylum Chordata; class Aves; order Galliformes; family Phasianidae; genus Meleagris; species Meleagris gallopavo. Next base: position 26,676,867 of record NC_139405.1, on the reverse strand, counting down.
TTCCTTGTTTGTTGAGCACGCTATTGCAAACAACTGGCAAGAAGTTATATATTTTGCCTGGCAGGCATATAGAACTTGATGCTCATTCTCCTTAAAAGTCTGTAAAAATAGCATCAGGTTGAAACCAAAGACTTGGACCTTCATTCTGATAAATAACATTTTATGTCAGTTATCAATTACTATGTTTTTTATTATTCCTACTCCTTTTTAGTACATGAGCTACAGCCTGCTGACATCAAAGTCATTGGAGCACTGGGAGATTCCCTGACTGTAAGTACTGTTATATTTCCAGGTTTAGAATGAGAAGAGTAAATGTTCATTGCTACCTCTATGTGGTTATGTCAGTCATCATCAGATAGAAAGCAAACTGTTTTGTCTGGCAAAGAAAAGCTCATCTACTTGTGTCCCTTTGCAAAGAAATAGCCTAAAGGGATATGAGTGACACTGACAATTGAGTAATCTAGTAATGAATAATTCAGGTCAGAACAGAAATTGGATCACATTCTCTACTGCACACAATTTATTCAAGTGTTTTAGAAAAGGAAAATGTCTACCTCATAGTAACAGTATTTTCTGAAATAAGAAAAATCAATTGCCATTTTACATACAATGGCAGGTCTTGATGAAATTTCCTAGAGAAATAACTGATTACCAAAGTGATTCTCACTGGAGATAATTCTGACACTTCAGTATTTCAGAAGTGTGCTCTCAGATGTTGTTTCCTGGGTTAATTTTAATTTTTAGTTAAAACTATGATGTATTTCATGTACCAAGAAATGCAAACTGAAAAGAACAGTCTCAGAAAAGAAGGGCTCAAAAAAAAAGAATAACAGGGAATATTGCTGATCTGTGCTGAAGTTTTCCGAGAAAGAGTTCCAGAATTGCACAGCACTACAGAATTGTTCTGGCATGGAATGAAGGCAGATACTGGTGTCAATGTGAATTTACATTCCTGAGCTACACCTGTGCTCATTTTAGCAGCTTCAGTTCCTGCAGAGTTCAGAGGGAGTTGAATGGACTACAGTTCTCAAATGATCAGGGTTATTGACAGGCAGGTGTGAATGTATGTCTTCACCTCCTCATTAGCTCTGAAAACAGATTTCACTTGACCTGAAGTAATCCTGTCTTCCCTCCTACTGAGCTTTGAGCTTTTCTTAGAGGACCTTAGTAATGACCCTGCAAACCTCCCTCCTATCCATCGCCAGCATTTAAAATTGCTTGATTTCCTCCTCTGATGGCACACATCTTTTTAAAATTTTTGGTTCTGATACATGAAATTTCTCAGAGATTTCTAGTCAAAGGGGCCAGACTCTGCTCCTTGAGGTTTTTGTCCCAACAGCAGAGCAAGGCAGTCTTTCATATTGCCGTTATTCATGCAGTTGTTCTTGATTGCCATTGCCATAGCAAGGTGTGAACGTATGAGATGTAGTGCTGGTTGAGAGGCATGGAGAAAGAAGACAAAGAATATTTCTCATACGTACAAACACATATGCACATAAATAAAATTTTGGTATAGCCAGCAGCAACTCATACTTTGTACTTCATCCCTGGTACAGAGGGACTATAGCAATATCTGTCTTGCTTCCCTAACGCATTGATTTTCCTCCTGGTATTTCCTCCAGGAGCACTGAATGCAGTCAGTATTGATGGCTATGTTGATAACGTGATGTTGTGGCTTAACCCAGGAGGCAGCTAAATACCACAAAAGCCACTTGTTCATTTTCCCCTAGGGCTATGGGGGAGAGAATTGAAAATGGTATATGAGAATTTGCCTGTTAAGGACAGTTTAACAAGAAATGAAGGAGGAGGAGAAAAAAATAGAAAAAACAAACACAACCAACCAAGTGATTGGTGTACAATGCAATTACGCATCAGTCCCCAGCTGATGCTCAGTCAGTTCCCAAGCAGCAGCAGTGCCAACCCAACCAAATCCCCCCAAGTTTTATGGCACGGTGCCACGTGGTGTGGAATATCCATTTGGCCAGTCTGAGCAAGCTGCCCTGGCTGTACTCCTCCAGCTTAAGGGCAGTGCAGAACGAGGAACAGAAAAGGCCCTGACAGTGCAAGCACTTCTCTGCAGCAATGAAAGCATCAGTGTTTTATCGGTGCTATTTTCATCCTAATAAAATACAGAACCATACCAGCTACGATGAAGAGAAAGAACTCTTTATCAGCCAAAACCAGGACACATAGCTTTTTGAATAGCACAAAATGAAGTGAAACCATTAATAAACTAAAAAGCTACAGAATAACCTATTTTCATTATTGCTGTCATGAAAGTGAGTCAAGCTGCTGACCTTGCTAGAAGTTTTTTAAAAATAAAATAATGAAAGCATTCTATCCCAGTCCTGTGAACGCTCAGATCTATCATCACATTCTTTGTTCTGATGACTTTCCTGTATACTAAATTGTAATAAAGTTCACACCGCAGGAAGACTGTTTTCAGTCCAGATGCAGTTGGAGATTAATGAAACACTGAACAATTTAGTCACGTCACTGGCTAGAATGCATCTGTTCAACCTCTCAGCCACAGTGCATGGTGAAAGCAAAAGATATGCCAACATGTTTATCTGTATTGGCAAAAATACAAAATAAAAATCCTGCCTACATCTCACAAAGTCTCTGTGTTAGATTTCTTGACAGGGTCCAACAGAGAAAAGTGAATTTTGCACCAAAGTTTTGTTTTCTTGGCAGTTTAAAAAACAACCCTTCTACTGATTTATTTACAGCTAAATCTGACTGGGAATTTTTCAGCTGCGTTTTTCTCTGTATTATTAGGCCTCTCAACATCAGCTTTCTTCAGGACATGCTAGAATGAAGCAGTGTCCATCAGAAAAATCCAGACAAATACAAAGCTGTAGATTGTAATCTGGTTCCCCTTAATTTGTTGAAACTATTATTTGAGTTGTAGTTCCAATGCCATATGTAGTTCCCAAGATCTTACAGTCTGATGCCTGCTGGTTGGACTGTGTTTCCTCTACTCCAGGGTCTGCTGTTTAGATGAGCTGCCTTCATATATGAGGATAAGGCTGTGAATTTGAAGCATGGGAGATGTAGGACTACCCAGAGGCCAGTGTGTGCTGTTGGATGAGGACAAGGAATGCTTATGCTATAAAGGATTTGGTTGGATTCAGAATGGCGTTACCAAAGTTCTTCAGCACTTTCACATTTTCTATTTTACCTAAACTTGCAGCACCCTGTTCTAGTATTTTTTAAGTTATTCTTCTCATCCATTTCAGACTGCAGCAGGAGCCTGCACAACTGATCCACAAGTGGACTGGAGGGGATGTTCCTGGAGGTAAATATGCTCAATTTTCTCTCTGGTATTTTCATCCATAGAGACAGTTGAAAACGTGGGTCACCTGGTTGTGTACTTACATCCCAAAGAGGATGGGAATGAGGTATATCAGACAAAGGGGTGTGCTGCCACATGTCTAGTAGCTAAATTCTGCTCCTGTCAAGCAAACTTCTTTCTGCAGAGAGTAAATATGGGGGCGGGATGCTGAGATTGAGTATTGCTGGGTAAAGGCTTGAGAGAGAGTCAGAGTTGGAAGAGAAAGGGAGTGATTTTTGTGGTGGTGGGTTTTTGTTTGTTTTTCAAATGAGAACTGACTGCTACCAGTAGGGTCCTGTGCCTCAGTCTATTGCTGCTGTTGTGATAATCGAAAGCAGTGTTTAATGCTAGGTAATCTATATGAGTGATTGGCATGAACGTGCTGAGTGCACCACATGCACGTACAGTGAAGATGTCCCAAATAGATTTGCAATTACAAAGCAAGCAATGACAATATGTGCTAGAGTGGATGTGAATTTAATGTCCACATTAGAGTGGAAGAAAAGTACCTGCCTCATACAGGCAGAAGTATGAATGGTATATATGATAAGCATGTGCATGTATACACTCCTTTCTTCATCTGTCTTTTCTCTACTCTGTGCTTCCCCCATGTCAGGGCCTGACAGAGATAGTATAAGGGAACACTCTCTATACACACAGGCATTATTTGAATGCTAGCGATACAAGTTGTAGTGATACTGTTAAGCTTGCTAATGCTCATTGATGGATAGCCCTGTAGTTTGTTTAGAAAACAGGAAGAATCTGTGCCCTTGTACCAAGTAGGTAACGATGATAAACTGAACTCCTTGTACCAAGTAGATAAGGAAGTTCTGCTAGAATCAGCTAATTTTGTGAAAGCAAGAATTGTGCGATCAAGGCAAGGAGCTAAATGAGCATGTGTGAAGACAGATTTCAGCCAGTAAACACAGTGAGGAGGAGTGTTTGGAGGGTCTCAGAACCACCACCACAAAAAGAGCTTGTGTAACCCTGTGTTAATGATTTTGGGGGAAGTACTGAATGTGTATGTACTGCTTGGGAAAACCTTTGCACATGTAACTCAAGTAATGCATACAAACTGAAGATATTTTGTACCAGGTACGCACAATTAGGTGGAAGGATCCATTTGTGCATCCAGCACTGAAAATAAAGGATGGCTGCTTTCTAACATCCTAGCTTGAGTCTGAGAGAGTTCCATGATCAGCCGATTTATGATAACAGTAGAGGCAGAGGCATTATTCCTTATTGCAAAATAGCAGATAGGTGGATAATGAACATTTAATGCAGTCTCTCTTCTATGCATAAATGCACACAAATGTATTTTCAGCAGGGCCACATGCCTTCTGACAATGGGCATCCCAGCACGTTCATATAAAAAAATTGATTCTTCCTGTACGCTCCATTCCTAGTTTATAGGCATATATCCTAGCTGAAATCCTGCTTGATTCAATCTGAAATCTCCTTTCAGTACCTCTCCTGAAGTCTTTCTTGTCTTGTGGCTTTATATTCCTAGTTCAGTCTGAGGTGTGTATACCTTCCCGGACTGCAGTAGCAATGAATGTTGACAATAAGAGGGTTGCAGAACTATTGCTACTCAGTAATTCTGTACTTTCCCTTTGTAGTATTGGAGGTGATGGCACCCTGGAGACCCAAACCACTTTACCCAGTGAGTGTCCTGAAAAACCAGCGTGAGTAAGGGGAAAAGCACATTATTAGACTGAAAGCAGTCCAAGTGGATGTTCAAAAACATCTGGAAATGATCACACTTCCCTTGCAAACAGCAGGCATCCCCATCTGTTGTGAGTGGGAGTAGCTCACTTGACTCACAGCTGAAACCCAGACTGACCTTCCTAGCTGCAAAGCTAATTCAGCCCCTCCACATTACAACATCTGCATGTGGCCAGTGCATCCTTTTGACAGAAATTATGAAGAGTAAATGTACTGTAGGTGGCAGGACAGATCTGGCATGGCAGATCTGTTCCTTCTTCATTTCCTTGTGTTTTCCAATCACCAACTATAGTGCTCAATGACTGTGGGCAAACGGAGGATTATGAAACAATTAACAGTCTATTTAGAAAAGATCATTGGCAAGGTTGTGATTTCCTGTTGGTTTCTCTCAATACTTTCAAGCTGCTACACTGCACTCAAAAAATCTAAAAATACTATACATCTCTTGTCTTAGCATTCTGTGTAACCGGTCTCTGTAGTTGCCATAGAAACACTGAGTGGTCAGTGTGACCATAAATTAGAGGGGAATTGGTTCACAGTGGTTCATCTATTTGTATGTGATCCATGCTGTGGAACAGTCTGGCAATACCTGACACTGTAACAAAAACCGATATGCTTTGTCTTGTAGCATGAACAGTGTGCTTAAGGAAAAATAGAAAATACATTTCATTATGCATGCAGCATTGTAAGTGAGAATTTATAAAGAGGTTTCAGACAGCACTACAGACACAGTAATAGTAACAGTTTTCAGGCATCATGCTTTGCTGCTGAGGGTTTCACTTGAAGCTTGTAAACATGAATAGAATTCACTTTCCTGTTATAAATATTATCTTAATGGGTAAATGGGGGACTGTGAGATAGAGAGTCCTCTTTGGAGCATCTGCTCCTGGTACACGAAGGGAAGAAACCACAATTGCTCTGGCACTCAGCAAGTTCCCTAGGACCTGGGTGTCATCAGGGCCATCAAGCCCTTGTCCTTCTCCACAGGGAGAAATACTCGTAGTACTGAAGTCTCCAAAGCAGATATGTCTACTGCCAGTTGTACGATGGATAGTTATACATTGTCTTCTCTTTTTAAGATATTTTGAAAAAATTCAACCCAAGCCTCTTTGGCTTCTCCACTGGCAACGGTAAGGAAGGAGCTGGATTCAATGCTGCAGAGAGAGGTGCGACGTCACGGTAAGTGCAACTGAAGCCAAGAATGGGCAAAGGGGTAGGAAAGAACTGATGCACTGACAGATTGTCTTTGAGCTGCATGTTAAGGCTGATTTAATAATGACGATCCATATGTAATGTGCACATTTCTGTGGTCTGATTTCTGATTACATTTTTTTTAAGACAGTATTTTATGACTTAATTTTATTCTTTTTCTAAATTAGAGACAAAAGTAGAAGCATAAGTAAGGCATTAGATCAAATATTCTGTGCAGAAGAAATGAAGAAAGGAAGTTTCTAAAAGTACCTTTTTTTTGCTCAGCCTTCAGTTTGCAGCTTCCTCATTCACTTTCAGTCTGTTTGTAATGAGAAAAAGCTGATGACCCTCTCAGTTATTCCTTGATTTCTGGGAAATGTGCCTCCAACTAACAAATAGAAACTGTCACCTAATTGCACTAAAAGCTTTCCTAATTTGCAGTGTAAAGAAAATGAACTGAGTGAGCATCTGGAAAAAAAATCCATTTTCCTCTCGAAGGAAAACACCACAGTCTGTTAAGAACAAAAACGTATGAGTTTGTATTGCACAAGCTGTGCTTGCTCTATGGATATTCATGGAATTTGTTTCCAGGACTTTGTGACCCCTTTAACAGTCATCAAATTTTCTACAAAAGTGTTTCAGGGTAGCTAGCAAAGCCCGTGTAGCTACTGTTCTGTGAGTGACTTGAGGTCAGTGTGATTCTGGGAGTGCAAATAAACGTGGCCATGTTTGTGTAGCTGCTGGCAAAATGCAGAACTCAAGCTGCTCAAGCGCAGTCTCATCTCAGCATATCAGGAGTTCAAGTCTCCAGCTGGAGTCTCAGCACGGTTTGTGCTTTGCTCTATGGATGTTGCATCCTGCACAGACCTGAGCTCTAGCCCAGTGGTTCCACTGTACAAGCAATATCCTTCAGACAAGCTGTAGGAATTGAAGGCCAGATCAGGAAAGCTGGGTAGGTGCCCAGCTTCTGTACAAACATTACTAGATTTCAAAAGGAGTTATGCAGCTAAATTTCTCTGTACATCTGGGCGTTAGTGTTTTTTCTCCAAATAAAATGCACTTAAGCCTACTCTGAGATGCGAAGGATCCATCCCAGTTGACTGCCACTTGGCAGCTGTCCTAGCTGAAACCCTTTTAGATCAGATTGTTCGTGCAACTGCTGCTGCTCTGGTCACTACTCTTCCTTTTGAGGCATTACTTTCTCTGTGTGGGTTTCTGCCACTCCTAGCATTCCCTGAAATGAGGAGTGTGAGAGAAAATGATGATGATGAGCTTTTAGAGCATGCATCTAACATCCTTCTGTTCTCTTCCTACAGCAATATGCCAGCCCAAGCACGTGAACTGGTGGAGCTAATGAGGAGCAGCTCGGTAAGTGGATTGTTCCTGAAAAACAAAGCAGGGAATTCAGATTGCACCTCAGTGCTCCCATGGTGCCAGTTCATGGGGCAATTGAATACAGTTCTTTACTGATAAGAGAAAAGTCAGTGTCCTCATCTCTGGTATGTTTTCTGAGATAAGCAACTAAGGAACAGTCACTATCATAAAGAGATTAAAAGTTACCTATTGGAAATCCACCCAGGTAGTGTGCAAACACAAAGGGCAGAAGCTGATGCATCTGGGAGTTGTGAAAATAGTAGTGGGAAGGAGGAGGAGATCTGGAGGCTCCAGGCAAATCATAGGGCTGTGAGTGAGCAGCAGCATTCAAAGCGGAACTCGTAAAGGCCAAGCACAAAGTTGCTGGAGCAGGGGCCTAGTGACAAACATCAGTCACATTCTTTGATCTGAGTATGGGACTGGGGAATGGCAATACTGGGAAAGGGAACATGAAATCCTCCCGGGAGATTAGGCCCCCTGAAACAGGAATGTGAATCATTTGGCCTTGAGGCCAAAGTCTTCAAGGTGGAGTGAATCCCTGCCACATCTCAAGCTTTTAGGGAACTGGTCAGGGATCTAGTATTGTGAACCAACCTGCTGTTCCTGCTCCACTGAGGGCTGCAGAGAGCTTTTAACACAGTGGCTAGTGCTGAAGTTTGGGGCGTGGGGGGAAACGTGGGAGAAAGCTGAGGCTGTCTTGCCCCAAGCGTGGTCTGAATTTGTTGTGGTGATGTGTTGTGATGACTGTCAATGTGATTTGTTGCTTCATAGAGTGTCCAGTAAGGGAATAAGAGAGCCTGGTGTTCCTTGGCTCAGACTGAATGGGAAAGAAAGGTACTGAATAAGCAGGATTTGTCAAAGCACGCATCCCTGTGTGCCAGCACTCCTGATGGATGCTGCATACTCACCGCTCTGTCAGTTACTCTGTGCTACCAAATGTTTGGCAATGAAGGGAGCTGCCGTGGCTCTTCAGTGAAGTACTACATGGCTCTCGATCTGTTTTATTCGCTGCTATTTATGCATGTTTAAAAAGGGGGGGAAAATCCCTGCCACGCTTTGTGCAAAGCTTTGGGAGCAAGGCGTTGCTTGAGGAGAATTCAGACCCGTGGGTAATTCCCAGGCCCTTCCTCTATTTGCGGGATCCTTTCGCAGCTGTTTGTTATGTAAATGCACCGCTCTAAAAATAGCTGCCTTTGATTCCTTTCTTTGTTCAGAACGCTACAAAATGTTTTGCTGAGCTCCAGCTCTCAGCAGCGCCTATTGTCAGCGCGGTGACGTGGTTGCTGCAGCTGCCCTTATATGAGCTCGGTGAAGTCACCGGCCTCCCGGACTCTGCTATTTTAATCCGTTCTCTGGTCCCTGGGATGCCTTTCTCCCTGCCTACCCGTGGGTTGATGCCTGCCCAGCTGGCAGGATCCCGAGCAGCACACTTCCCCGGCTCTCACCAGCCACTCCAGCAACCCCAGCTCTGTTCCCACCGTGCCCCAAACCCAGTATTTGTTTCAGCACACCTGCTGGCACGTCTCAGTGCTCAGCTGCCCTGATGGTTCTTGTTTGCTGAAGGGAATTTCCTTACAAAAGCCAAGGTGAGCTGCAGCTAGACTAGCAAACAGTTCTCATGTTCCTTCAGACGGATGCTTTTCTTTGATAGGACGAGGGGGAATGGCTTTAAACTAAAAGAGGGGAGATTTAGGCTAGATGCTAGGAAGAAATTCTTTATTCAGAGGGTGGTGAGGCAGTGGCACAGCTGCCCAGAAAATCTGTGGTGCCCCATCCCTGGAGGTGTCAAGGCCAGGTTGGATGGGGCCCTCGGCAGCCCGAGCTGGTGGGGGGCAGCCCTGCCCACGGCAAGGGGTCAAAAATGGATGGGCTTCAAGGTTCCTTCCAGCCTAAGGCATTCTATGATTTTGCTGCCTTAACTTGCTGCGCCTCTTTTGGGCTGCTCTGCTGTGCAGTCTGCACCCCCTGTGCCCCCCTCATTAAATGTTACCTCTGCAAGTGTAAGCAGCAAACACAGAAATGTGTTCATTTTATGTGCCACCAGAATATTAACTTCAAGGAGGACTGGAAGCTGATCACTATCTTCATTGGAGGCAATGACCTGTGTCAGTACTGCTTGGATAAGGTTTGTATCTCTGAAGCAGGCATGCTTGTTTAGGAACTTGGCAGGAGCCCAGCCCTGGAAATTTAACCTTTCTCTCTCTCTCCATGAGCCAAAGCTCCTCTTTGTTTAAAAAGCACTTAGGACTACAATTCCTTTCATCTGTGTTGTATAAGAAAGAAGTACACAGCTTTTGATTTTGAGGCACTGCAGGTCTGGAGTAATGCACAATTTAAGCAGCGACAATCTGCCCCATACTGAACAAAAGTATAAATCAAGGAGCTCTTCCAGCTTGACTGGACAAAGCACTTAAGAAGTGTGGTGTCTTATGTTTGTTGTTACAGGGACACAAGTAAACATTTATTCTGGAAAGTGTCTCCATGCAATAATTATTGGAGATGTCTCTTTCTTGCTTCAGAATGACACCAAATAATTCAAAGTAACATCAGTTCATTATGAAAAAGGATGTCATATCTAGCTGTCAGTGCTCATCCCCTCTGAAAAGCACACACTGAAGTCTTGAGGTCCGGCTCATTGAAATAAGTGAGGATTGTTCTCTCAGTTTTGGTCTATTTCCTTCAAAGGCTGCTAAGTGGAGTCTTCGCCCCAGTGGCTAAACCTCTATAACCACACTCAGAGTTGTTTTGCCTATGGGTTTTGTTTATTCATCAAGGAAAGATTCTGCCAAGAACTCTTAAATACCTCTAGATTTTCTGTGGAGATTAAGTGAATGTGTTAGTGCTTATGTTCCCGTGGCACTCTACAACCTCTGCGCGTGTGGCAGTAAACCTCTTGTTCCAAAAATATATCTGCCATCAGAAGCAGAAAGGAGAATAGGGACTCCATTGTGCAAATGAAACAGCCAAAACTTCTGGGTTTTTGAAAGAAGACTAATCTTATTTTATTTTAATGACATAGGAAGCGTATTCAGTGCAAAACTACGTAAAGCACCTCCAGGACACTCTGGATATTTTCTACACAGAGGTAAGCTTTAAAGATACCCTAGCAAACTATGTTCCTGGCAAGCGCATTTATGTTTTTCTCACCTCTGGTAGACTTTCAGTGATTATATTTCATGCAAGATTATCTTCCAAAGAGCTGAGATCATAATGCAGCACTGAGGAGCAGTTGAACAACTGTGTTAGATAATGCCCTGAGAAAATGTACTGTAGTTTCAGGACAACTGAGTTTAGTGGTGTTTTTGCTGTGGATCAAATATATCACAGCATTACTGCCAGTACTGATGGTGAACCAAGTTTCATTTACCCTAGAGAAAATGGAAATGCCCCAGGGCATGAAGCAGCGTTTCAGCTAGTTTGTACTAGCTGCCAGGAATTTTTTGGCTGACATCCACTATATGTCTCCCTCTCTTTATACATTACTCTTGCTATTGGTCGCAGCCAGTGCGATTCTGCACTGACTCACTGACCTACGGATGGCACTTTTCTCCCTTTGTAGTGGTATCATGTTCTCTGACTCGGTATGTCTGCTTATTATAATCCCTGCAGCTCCCAAGAGTCTTTATCAACATGGTGGAGATACTTGAGATTTCTGGACTGCGTCAGGTGGCAGCAAGCTCTTCAGAATGCTTTCTGACAGAGTAAGTGAACACAACAGATCTTCACCTTTAAAAGCCTTTCTTTTTTGTTACTGTTTGTTTGTTCTGATCAATCTAAACTTGCTACAGCAGGGATAGCCACATAGACCATTCTGAGCTCCTTTTATTGCTGCCTTTACATGAATACACTAGTTCACAATGACTTTCTATTGCTTCTTCCAATACTTCAGCTAAAAAAGGCGTGCACCTGTAGTCTGTGGTCAGTCATGGCCTTCCTTAGCTCTAAGGCAGCATATCATGGCATAAATCACCACGCAGTTGCCTTACAACTGACCTTAGTGCCTGTTATGCCTAGCCATTTGCTGCTCAGCAGCTCAGGCTGATATCCCTGATGCCTCTCCATGTATTCAGTGCTGCATTACCTATTGTGTTGGTCGGGCTGCAGAAAGCAAGACCAGGAGCTGCATTTCCCACCAAATGGAAGAGGTCAAAATTGTAACTCCAGCAAGACTGTGGGACGTGTTTTATGAAGTACCCTTGCCTTCAGAGGAGTCAGTATGGATGTATTTCATATCCATGTAAAGTGGACATAAGGCTCTCTAATCTAGCAGAGAAAGTTATAAGAAAGACCACTGGTTGGAAGATGATGCCTAATGAATTCAAATGAAATAAGGCATGGATTTTTAATAATAGAAGTGATTAACTACTGGAACACTCTAGAAGAGATATTAGTGAACCAACTGTCTTGCTTGATGTTTTCATATTAATTCCTTCTTAGAGAATGCATTTCAGTGAAGCATAAGTTACCACCTGATATGAGAGTAAGAGAAGGAAATGCAGTAGTCTGGGGAATCAGATCACATGAACAAGTTATTTTCTAAACTTCTGGATTTCTGAAACTCTCCTGTATGTCAATATGTAGGGTGTTTTTATTCAAAAACATGATATGCTGCTAACGTGTGGCACAAGTATGTTTGTGTCTGACATTCAAGGCTTGTGAATCCTGCAGCTCTTACTGGCTGTGGCAGGTGTTTAGTGAAAATGAAGTCAATGAGGACTTTTTTTCCTGTTGTATCCATGTCTAAGTAAGCAAGGAGGCTCTCCTGCCTGTAAGCTTTGAGCAGCTATTCTGAGTACCAGGCTACTGTAGGTTGGCTTTTAATTTTAGTATTTCTTTCATTGAAGGAATCTTTGTCCATGTTTCTTAAACCCCAAAGAAAATTCTTCTGATCTACAAGAAATTAAGAGAGTCAACAGAGATTTTCAGGTAACAATTTGATTCTGTAACTAGTCATCTTCATTTGTGTTTCTTTTTCATCTCTTCCTTCAATCCCCTTTCTCTTACACAAAACCTCAGAACTGAGAGGAGAGGTTGGGGAAACAGCTTGGCTACAGTTTAATTAAAATCCTGGCCTCCTAGGTGATTAGCAGCAATGCAGTCTTTCTGCCTTAATGTTTTGAGCTTAGTTGTTTGGGCATTTGGAAAGGAGTTGATGGTGATGGCTGTTTTGTTGGTGTACATTCATTATAAATGCAATGAGTAGCTCACAGGAGTTGACATGTTACTGCAAGGATAACAAATTAACTTGCATCAGCAGTTTTGTCATTACTCTTAGCAAAGGAAATGAATTAAACTAACCTGATATTCTTTTCTTTTACCATGGGCTGAGAGTTAGCACGCAGCTTACTGTGGGTCAGCTAATTATCTGAGAGTAACTTTTCATAGCCTCTACCTTAAGGTTCACTCAAATTTAACAAAGGTTATGAATAGACATTGAAGCAGAAGATTTTTCTGTCATTAGTTCTGTGAATGCAGGGATCACTATGGGATCACAGTTTGTTCTCCAGTCCTCCTGTTCTTTCTATGGCAGTAGATGTTGTCTGATGGATCTGACAAAGCTCAAAAAATCCATCTTGGAAAACACATAGACTTAGCCATGTAGGCATTTTTCTTTATTAGGGAAGTGGGACTAGAACTGTTCTGAGATATAACCAGGACCTTTAGTGTTTATACCCATAAGCTGAAAGGTATAATGAAGATAGCTTTATTATCTGTCTGATAATATGTATGTCTGTAGGCATAGTTTTCAAAAGTAGCAGGTGTTTTACAGTGCTTATATTTTATTTTACTGCCAGCACACCTTTCTGAAAAATCGAACATGTTCCACATGTTGGTGTTCCCAATCATCTGTCTCTTCTAAAAAATTTGGCCTTGCTCCTTTTTCTAATTCTCTGTACTTTTTTTCTTCTTGCGCTTATGAAGCACTGATTTCTGTAAGATACAAACCACATTTTTTTGCTCAAAGTTAAGCAGCTTCACTTTTCCAAATGTCTTAGTTTCTTCACATTTTTCTCACGAAAATCTCTTCCAAATTATCTACTTTGCCATTCTCTGGACCGTTCAATACTATTCAGCTGGATTTGTACTAAGTTTGCCAACCTACATTGCAAAAATGTAATATGCATGTTTTTACAATAGCTGTTAAATGGTAGATGATCTTTGCAAGTTCTTTTCCTGTTTCCAACCACACAACTCCCCACAGGCTGAAGCCTTGCAGCTGGTCAACAGTGGTCGGTACGAACAGCGTGAGGACTTTGCCGTTGTTGTGCAGCCATTTTTCCGAAACACCATTTTGCCTCTGGACAGCGTGAGTCTCCTTTTTCTTTTGCATCTTGCGTAGGCCAGTATCTTGATTTCTCTAAGCTGGCAGAATCCGTGAGGCAAGGACTGTGGTTTTTTTTTGTTTGCATGGTTTAGAGGCCACAGGGTAGAGCCTGTAATAAGAGTGACGGAGAAGACAGGAAAAGCTGTGCTGCCTGTGGGTCAAAACAGCTTTGGGAAACATTCACAGTGGGCATGTTGCACCTAGGCACCCTTGTGCTTCATCTGAACTGCATGTCCCCTTTTGCTTCTGCTGTTGGAGGGCTTGGTTGGCCTTCACCATGATGTTTTCTCTGCGTTAGGTTGTTGAATGTGTTCAGATTTTCTTCGCATGGAGACCAGCATGCCTGACTCACCTAAGATTGGAAACAGGAAGCAGCCTTTGAAGCCAAAGGCTGATTCTCCCTTCTTTTATACAGCTCTAACATTATATATGTTCTGTAGTTAAGGATACAAATTCTTGGTGTGGATCCTGAAGCACTCAGTTTCGCATAATACTCGTCTTTTTGTTATAGCATCCTTATTTTGTTTTGCCACTCCAAATAATGGTTACAGTTTTAGTAGTGATAAGGTGTGTTTTCCTTAGTACTGATATTTGCCTCTCATGGATAAACCCACAGTTTTTGATATTTTCTGAAATCCAGCACAAATTTGAATACCTGAAAGAATCTGAGTTGTGCAAGTTTGATAAGCAAAGATTAAAGTAAACGTTTGGTTTTTTTTTAGTTGTTCTGTTTAAGGTAAAGTACAGATCAATGGCTGGGTCCATATACGAACTGTGACTATTGGTATAATGATAAGATTTGTTATGGAAATTGCTTTGTGAAGTTGAACAGTATGCATTACACAGGAGATCTCAAGGTGCTATAATCTGTCCATAGTTACGAGCGCCTAACTTTGTCTGCAGTGTCAAAATGTGAACAGATTGCATTTAAGGAAAATCACAGAATCGTAGGGGTTGGAAGGGGCCTCTGAGTTCATCTAGTCCAACTCCCTGCTGAAGTAGGTTCCCTATAGTACATTTCACATTTCCTGTTCCAGTGCTCTGTCAGTCAAAGTAAATAAGTTTTTCCTCATGTTCGTATGGAACTTCCTATGTTTCAATTTGTGCCCTGATCTTTCTTCTGTCACTGGGCACTGCTGAAAAGAGCCTGGCTCCATCCACATGACTTCCACCCTTTGGATATTTATAAGCATTTGTAAGATCTCTGAACCTTCTCTTCTCCAGGCTGAACAGCCCCAGGGCTCTCAGCCTTTCCTCACGTGGGAGATACTCCAGGTCCCTCATCATCTTCATGGTCCTCCACTGGACTCTCTAGAAGTTCCCTATCTTTCTTGAGCTGGGGACCCAGAGCTGAATACAGAACTCCAGATGTGGCCTCACCAGGGTAGAATAGAGGGGAGGGATCACCTCCCTCAGCCTACTGGCCACGCTGTTTGGAATGCACCCCAGGATACAGTTGGCCTTCTTGGCCTTAAGGACACACTGCTGGCTTATGGACAACCTGTTGTCCTTCAGGACACCCAGGTCCTACTCTGCAAATACCAAAAAGTGTGAAGTGGGTATGGTAGGTACAGTGCACTTTTAGATACAATATGTCAAGTCTTAAAGTGTGAAATGTATTTAGAAATTTATTTTGCTTTTTATTGCAGAATGGCAAGCCAGATCTGAGTTTCTTTGCTGCAGACTGCTTTCATTTCAGCGAGAAAGGCTATGCTGAGATGGCTATGGCTCTCTGGAATAATATGGTAAGAGACTAGAAAGTAGATCCCAATGTGCTTGTTGTAGGAGTCCCAACAAAAGATCATGAGAAAGGATGTTTGTGTGAAACAAAACAGTAAACAAGAAATGAAACTGTTATGCTAACATGAGGAGGACTACTGAACTCTGAGATCCTTCTTTGTCTGCATTGCTTGGGACACAACTGACAGCAGTTTTGTTGCCTAAAACAGTATAACCCTTTGCTTATCCCCTTTGCTTATGAAAAATTCTGAGTGTTTCAACATACTCTGAAGGGAAATTCCTTTCTGCTTTGGTAATTAATATGCACTAAGACAAAAATCAGCCCAGTTAAACATACAGTCCCGTATGTTTCCTGAAAAAGCCTGCTGAATGAGCCTACCTTTCCTCATTGACGTCTCCTAGACTTATTATGAAAACACGTGATCAATTTCTTTTTTTTTTTTTTTTTTTACTACCATTAAAAGTGTTGTATCATCCAAATATCTGAGGCAATTCTGTCAGAGTGACTGAAGCTAATGGAGGACTGAAGTCACACCTATGATTCCTCTGCTTGCAGTCATGTTCCTTCTGTCATTTTGAGGGAAACAAATTTTGAATAGTGCTGGCACAGTATATAAGAAGCATATGCTAGACTTGATAACTCCAAGGTAACAGTCACTTTTGGAATGATGTTATTTCCCATAGTCGAAAAAAGTCTATGGTGCTTTCATGCCACAGCAACATTTGCTCTTCTTGTCTCATCAACACCAGTTTGCAAACGCACTGTGCCAGCAGAAATGCTGTATCCCGGTTTGTGCAAGAAACAGACATAAATAGAGGAGAAACTATTTTCAGTTTAAGTAAAAGTTTGAGCAAGATAACATACTCCCTAAGGAACTTCAGCACAAGGACTAGGACATCCCGGACAGAAACCTATGCAGTTGCTCTCTGTAACACATGAGCTGTAAGTCATGTAAGGGTTATGGAAAACAGTGTGTGTGTGCCTGTGTTATTTATTTGTGCACCCAACAAATCTGCCTATTTTTCAGCATCAGGCTTCACTGTGTGGGTCTCCAGATGGTGGCAGCCTAGCAGGCTTCTTTGTGTAGTAGCTCTAACAAGGCTCACGGTGGTTCAGGACCCCCTGACAAATGTAAATAACATTCAAATAGTGCATGGCTGCAGATCCCAAGAAGAAAAAGAAAATATCTGGGCATATGGTAGCCTTAAATTGGGTTTGTTGACACGTGGTATTCTTATTAGCCATTACTCATTCCTGAATCACGATCAGTCCTTTTTTTTTGCCACTGGAGCTTCATTCTGTCCAGGCTGTCACTCATTTCCCACATATAAGAATATTGACACATCTTTCTACTGCGTACTGGGGATCAGATTCTTAAGCAAACTCTTCACTTCCACAGAACTCTGTCGATTCATGTTGATCAGACTAGTTCCTATTAAATCTATTTAATATATTTATATTTAATATATCTATCTAATACTTCCCTTCTTTCCACTCGCTGTCCATGTATGGAGAGGTTGTGCAAGCTTACTGTAAGGCCGTATTGTTTTGCTGTTCCCTGAAGAGCTCAGCAAGAAGTAGGCTTATTGCCAAATGACATGTATTCTCGTCAGTCCACACAAAGGGCTAGACTGTGCCTGGCCACTGTGTGGGTATGCAAGGATGGAGACGGCTTAAGGAGCCTCTTCCTCACCCTGATGTTCTCTGCCTTTCCTGCCTCATGCAAAGTGTACTCCTACCCTATGAAGTCAGAAAACTCTTTAATCTTAACAGTCTCCTACTGGTCCTAGATCCACCGTATCAGCCCCCTGGCCCACAGTGTGTTTAGCTTGTATTATGCCTCTGTATTTGCTACATGCTACCAGAGGATCTGCATGTGTGTTCCAGAAATTGTCCTGTATACTTATGGACTTGGAGATGCTGTCATCTTCGGAGCTCAGAAGATTATGCTCCTGAGGTACACATCGCGTAGAGTCAAAGTGAAAAGGATAGGCTATAGAATTCTGCACCTTATTGTCCTTTGCCTGGGCGTTATGCCAGACCCCTTGCCAAGTGTTCTGGCACAGAAAGTGTTACGGTTACCTACAACTAACCAGTCAAGCTGCAGACAGAATGCTACAAGAAATGAGCCACATAGCTTTCAAATCATTACATCAGAACTTGAGCTTTTCCCTTCAAATGCAATAAAACAAGCAAATTCCATCTTCACAACTTTAGCAAGAAGGCAGACCAAACAATTAGGACTTGTAGGTGTCCAACAGGACCTCATGACAATCAGTAAAACCTTACCCTCTAGTTTACTTCTCGTCTTCTCTGCACTTCTTACATTTATTTCCTCTTCATATCTTTAATACACGAGGCATCATCAGCTTCTTTATCTTGTGTTGGTTCATCTCTCCCCTTTGATTTTTTTCTGTGCCTATTTTTATTTTGTATGAAGAAACCAGAGAAAGTATTCCCATACTGGAATTTTGTTATCAAGATTTTTTTTCTCCATCTTGTGTTGGTTTTGTCAAGGTATTGTTTCTCTCCACCGTGCCAGTGACACTTTAGTCATGTGGGACAGTAGATGTGTGTATAGATGGCAGCAGCAGCAACAGCAATCCTCTATGCTGTATACCTAAAAGTGCTGGGTGACAGTTCTGCAGTTTTCTATGGGCCAGTCCTTAGGTCATGACTTCTGGCATGTCGATACACAATCGTAAATGCTTCAGTCAACATGACTGATCAAGCTTCTACTTGTTAGCTTAACTATGGTAACAGATGGCACGTGCACTCCTAGCCTGGACATATTTTATTTTGCGTCTGAAATGGACTCAGGGAGAACCTATGGTCAGCTTAGCTGACAACTGATGATCTAACAGGCTTTATTTAATTCACTTCTTGCAGTCTTGTGAACTTAGCCTTAGCTAAAACTCCCCGGGCATTTCTTGTCTGAGTGTAGACTGCAAAGGTTAGCATTGTCTCCTCCTGCCTGTGCAACTCCACATCGTTTCTGAACGCATTTCCGTCACCATGACACCTAAGCTTCTTTCTTTCAGTACTGTGCTTAGTAATGTGAGTAACATTTCTCATGTGACTTTTTTTTTTTTCCTTTGTGGTTTATACTGTTATTTGAGATGCCTATGTGGGAGAACTGAGTGTATAGTGCACCACTTTGTTGTAGCAGAGTATTTGAAGTATGTGGTAGTCAGAGCTATTTTCTCCTGCACTCAGTGAGAAAGAAGGAAAGGCTTCTCCTGTTGTTTGCTTCTTGAGTTTTTGCAGATACTGCGTCAGATCCTCAATGTCTTCAGTTCATGAGTGTTAAAATGTTTGGAAACTCTCCTATGATGCACTTCTCCCATGTTTCTTCATTGCTGCAGGCACTAAAAGACTGGATAAAAACTTGTAGGCATCCTCATACAAGAGGAGAAAAAAATCCTCACTGTTTACTATTGCTTTTCCCTTCCTCAGATGGAACCAGTTGGTGAAAAGCAGACTTACAACAACTTTACCTATGACAGATCAAAACTCAAGTGTCCAAACCTTGTAAGTAAAGGCCGTACTCTTCTTTAATCACATTTATTTTCTTCCTCTGTTCTTACTGTTTCTTGTTGGTTTTTGTTTGTTTATTTGTTTGTTTCCCAAGAATATCTTTGTAAAGGTTATAAATAGCAAAAATATGCTGCTGTTTATTACACTCTGGAAATTCTACAGAAAGGTTTAATGCCATAGATCTATCCTTACTGCAGTGAAAGTCTCTACTTTGAGCTGGTTTTAATGAGTGTAGGTATTTTCATTTGGTTATCTGCAGGAAACAGATTTGGAAATGATGCCAACACTGATGTTTCTAAGGTGACTTCTCTTTTTAATTCTAGGAACTTCAGGCAATGGGGCAGGAAACAGTTTGGGCTAAAGCAGAAGGCAGAACAGTTAATTGCCTGTCTAGAAATTGACTCCCTTCTCTGGGAGGGGGTATGCTATGCTGTCTGAACACTGCTGCGAGGTGTCTCTGGTCAGTAAAACCTTTCATCTCTCTTTGTAGGAGAAACCCTTTCTTTCCACAATGAGAAACAGTGGATTTAGGAATTCAGCTCTCAATTTGGAGAAGACAGAACATTCAGTCCCCTACTGGGCTGTCATTGTGGCGGCAGTAGCCGGAGTCCTGGTGGGCTCTTTGCTCCTCTGGGCTGTGTCAGGAAGAAGAGCCAGGAGACACCAATGTGAGATCGATGCAGAAAAGAACATGAAAACAACATCTCTGTAAAACTAATGGAGCAAACATCTGTCTCTGCAGAATTAAAAAACAGTTGGACATTCCTCAAATTTTGTTTTTAGCCAGGAATTTTTGGGCCCACTGGTATTGCTCAGAAAGGCATTGTAGGGCTAGCTTCTGCAGACCAGTGAGGTGGACAATGGAGTTCCAAATGTTAAAGCTTTTTCGTGCTGGGATGTGCTTCTCAGTTTCTTGAATATTACACAGGACTTATTCATGCACCTTGGCACCTTATTTGTCCCCTTTTCCTATAAAACTCTGTGTATAAAATGTTAGATGTTCATGATTGTGACCTGGTGTTCCCCAGTGGTGAGGTGTGATAAAGAAGCAAAGTAGCAATTTCACATGTTAGATTCCAATAAGACCACTGAGCTGATGGTGCTATGGTCATACTGGAACTTTCAGGAAAGTACACAGGAAAGTGCAATGCCAAGGAAACATCCTCTAGCACCTTCTGATCAACCATGTAACAAAATGGTCTGGTTCTTGTGGGACCTGTGGCATGTTCAGTTCTCCCAGATTGGAATCACTGTGGTCATTCTCTCAGGAAGAATTTGCAAAGTTTTTTCAAACTTCTCAGGAGTTCAGAGTTGATCTTTTCCGGTAGTTAGACATCCCTTGTGTGATACTTGCATATTACATATATTCATTGTGGTCTTGTTTGTCAGTACTTTTATTTCATGTGCCAAATACTTTTATTTTTGATTTTATTGAAACTAAACTGTAGTTTGTAATGATGGTTTTTTCCTTTTTTTTTTTTTTTTTTTGAGATTTCTACATTTCCATTCCAGAAATGCAAACAAGCTGAAAATTAAAACTGTTTCAGTGGAAAAAAGTGTTCTGGGTTTCTTAAATCTAGTCATTACACACACACACAAGGTATTCAGACTCCGTTTCGCTCATTCTTCTGGCCAAGATAAAAAGAGATGGGTAAAATACAGCGTGTGTAGTCAGGAACTGCAGCTCCACTCCTCCCTCCTTTGATCTGCTCTCAAAGGTTGGACTGTTAGTGGTAGACTGTTGTTTGCATAAATCCTATCCACAGGTGTGTCTGAGCACGGCAGCTATACATGCAGCCCCAAACAGAGATGTATTTGAAATGCAAAACAGAAGCACCTGTATCTTGTTTCAGTGCAGCTCAGGCATAAGCTCACACAGCTCATCTCTGCTGTTCTTCCTGTCCCTGTCTTCAGTGTGTGTCTTAACCATCTACCTGATGTCTGAACTGCTGATATTTATTTAGTTCAACTACTGGAAGCAAACGCAGCCTTGTAATGTAAGACATCTACTATATTCCAGCATGTTCCACAGCATCATTACCTCAGACTATTATAAGATGTGAGGGATCTGAATCCCAGTGGGTTATGAAGGTGACAATCTATTCTCAATCCTGTATGTTATTCTCATAAGTCCTCTTCCATTCTGGATAGCCACAAATCATGCAGCCCCTGCCTTCATAGGGAAGAAAAAGATGTCATTCTCTGTGGAACCTTTCATCAGTACTGGGTATGTTAAAGGAGACTCAAAACAGAATTTCAGTGCTGATGTACTTTTCAAATGATGTGTGCGTGCATGAAGTGGGGTGAAGTTTATAGAACGTGAGCAAGAGCTGCACCGTTCACTCATTAGGCTCTTCCAGCCTGGTGTTGGATGCAAATCTGTTTTGGGTTTCATGCTGGTGCCCCCTGCAAGAATAAGTAGAAGGTCCCTTCCTTTTGTAGAAGTCTGAATTTTGCTCTGAGCTTCTGAAAGCCAAGACATCAGAGTTGCAGCCAGTCAGGAAGTGAAACAAAAAGATGGCTCTTACCTCCTCCAGTATTTTGAAGGATGCTAGCGGAAATTGTTATTGCCTGGGACCTTGGGTGACTGCGGATTGTACCGCAGATACTCGGTTCCCTGAAGCATTCGGCTTTGTGAGAAATGCTACCTTTACTGAAGCTTTTGGGAACCTGGTGAGCTTAAACTATGTTGGCTCTGTGCTGCTTCGGCAACGGAAGCCTTTTCCTCTACTTTCTCTGGGTACAGCTCTGCTGCACTATTACAGCAGGAGCACATAGGAGATGGAGCTGGAAATTGTGTGCTCCTTATTTAGCCTGTGGAAATGTCTTCTGGCATCTTGCTGGTGTGGACTGAAGAATGTGATGAACTGCATGGACATTTAAAAATAAGATTAAAAAAAAGAAGAAGAATCATGCAGTTTTCAGCTGTTCCAGAAGCAAAATAATTTCCTTTAAAATACTGATGCCAAATGCTCTTTCTGTGCTCATTAAGTAGAGGTAGGATTAAGCTGAAATGAATGACAAATTATTAGGTCTGGATCTTTGTCTGACTGCATTCAGTTTAGCATTAAATCAGAATCTGTGCATCCTGTCTGTCAGTTGTCTGTTTTCCCTCTTTCCTTAATAACACATCTTTGCTTTCATTGCCCCGTGGCATGTTTCCTCTCTGCACTGCTGGGTGCAGGTTGCTTACTGATGCACAAAGGAAGGGAAGCATAGGAGGAACTTCAAGTCTGTGTGAAAAAAAGCATGAAAAGCATGGTGTCCTAGCCCAGAATTTTACTTCAGACAGTGGTGATCACACCTGCTGCTGAAAAGCACCTCGTATGTCTTCTGAAAACTGGCTTAGCTCTTCCACTAATGGAGAGCTGCAGCTTGGTGCTCATGGATAGTCATTGTCCAAGGGACTGCCCAGTGTGGGTTATTGCTGGGAGAAGCGCTGTGCTGTTGCCTGGCCCTGGAAACGGATCCAGTCTTCAAGGGAAGTGACAGAGCCTAATAAGCGTTGGCAGTTTGTCTACCGCTGAGGCAGCAGCTGAATGGAACTTCTGTCCTTTTTGTCTACCGATGGAAAAGCCCTGGATTCTTACAGCTCTGTAGTTGGGTTATTCCTGTTCCCTGTATCTGAGACTTTGGGAACAGGAAGAATGCCCATCCAAGATGTGGCTCACAAATTACTTACATGGAAAACAGGTTTCCTGGGAATCACAGATCTCTGAGCATGATTTTTGAGAACTATCACGTTAAAACTATTTCTATCCCCAGTTCAGAGTTTGCTCATCCAGACGCCTGAATATTATTTCTAGCAGCATTACACTGTATCAAAAAAAGAGGGTGGTAGAAGAAGGGAAAGAAGCTGGAATGGTTAACATCACACATGCTGAGCATCTTCCATGTAATCCTCAGCATCTGGCCCAGATACTACACTACCCTTTCACCTGTTGAATTCCTTTCTGAGGGCAGTCATTTTCTCTTACACAGTTTGAAACTCGATGCTATCAACTCATAGCTGAAAAGTGCAATAAAATAATAAAAAAAGAAGCTTATTAGCTCTCAGCAGAAAGCAGAAATTGTTATTGTTCTGTTTTTGCCCACCAGAAAGAGCCCAAAAGAAGACAGAAAGTGCATGGCTTGGGCAATTTGAGCAATTTAATCCAAAGAAATATAGGAGAGCTTATTTAAGAGTTGGGACGGAATCCCTGCTGGCTGGAGGCTAGAGGAAGTTGCCTTATGGCTTTCCATTTCTGTGTAACTACTTTGTGATTGTCAGTCATAACATGATTGTAACTAGATTAATGCATGTGGGTTTTACTGAGAAAATTTCATTAATGAGCTTTGTAGTGTGGTGTTTTTTTTTCCTAATTATAGAATTTGTAGATGTTGGGTATGAAAATGTGCTCATATCCTCTGTTGGACAGAGTATGGGGTCCATGAATGTGCTTCAGTGGTAGAGTACTTTGCGCTCTTCAGGCTCTCTGCTTCCTTATTAGAAGGTTTTAAGAGTCCCTGACTGTGGACTGACTGTGCTGTGTGGATGTGGCTCAGTGAGAGGCAGGACAGGACTTCTGCCACTGATCCATGGGTTGACCCTGTGGCAAGATATTTCAAGTGGAGAAACCAGCCACTTCCAAACACCTAACAGTGCTCTCTCATTGCTGTAAAGAGATTATGGACATGAAGGAGAAAAGTGGTCTGTTGCCTTGAAAGTGTCTGTGTTATAACTGTCACAGATTCTTTAAAATTCCTTCTCATCTTAAAAACTAGCCGTGAAGGGATCAAAACCCCTTTTGCTACCATTTGTGTTGGTTAAGTGACTGGAAGCACCACCTGAGAGCCACGATGGGCTTAGGTCGCAATAGGAGATAATCCCCAAAACAAAAGAGCAGCCAAGGCTGCTCAGCAGATCAACAGCAGCAGGAAAGTTGGGCCTTGGGCATTTCACAGCGGGTGAATGAGACAAAGTGCTTTCAATGCTGTCACATCAGCTCAGGTTTGTAGCCAGAGCCTTCTGTGGCAGTCACAGGCACCAGCCAGCTCAGCAACTCTGCACCTGTCAGGGATTTACACACACTTGACAGGTTGCCCGTGGGTATCTTTTGAAACACCTTTCAGATCAAAGTAAAACACAGGAGCTAGAACTAAGTGGAGAGGATGCAGCTGGGTAGGTTGGACAATGCGTACCTTGAAAATTCCCGAGGCTGGCTTGGCTCTCTGCTCAGCTCTTCCCTTCCATCAGCAATGGCCAACTGCATTGCAGGTGTTGCAGGTGCAGGGACCCTCAAAGTTCACCTCTGTGTAAATACAGCCTCTGGGGCCTGGAGTACAGTATCTCCTTGGTTTCCCAAAGCAAAATTGAGTGACTATACAAATAATATAATAAACCAGAATATGCCTTCCAGATCCTCTGAGAATCAGGCCCTGACACACCTGGTCAGTGAATCCCAATGGTGAGGTGCTCGCTGTAGGCAGCAAGATAACATTTCTGGGGATATGCAATAGCAGAAATTCCCGTCTAAATGCTTTCTAAGTCCCCAGAGTTGCCAATGAATTCTGAAGAAATCATGTGGCTTTTATTGACTGTGCTTAACAAGATTAAGCATCTGTATGCCATCCATTTCAAAGTCATCTGTGCTAGCTTTTGTGAGTCTGGGTTGAAAGTGACACAAATGCTTCTCAGCCCATGGCGTAACATGCATCCATCACATGCTTGTTTTGTGGCACGAGCTGACATTTTCCTGCTGTTGCTGCTGCACAAGTCCAACAACCTCTTCACCTCTCCCCTACCTGAGGCATCCTTCAGTACAGCTGCCAGAAACCTATGGTGCACGGTAGGCAAATGAACCAGCCTGGCAATTAGGACATTCTCCTGGCTGTTACTTATTCTACAGCAAAATACTTGATGCCTTTATTGAAACATCGTCTAAAGTGTCTTACAAATATTTATTAGGGTAATTTGAGTGTCCCAACATTCCTGTGAGGCAGCCTTATTACCCCCCCACACCTTCCCCAAGGACGATGAAATGTGTGTGCAGAGAGGTGAAGTGATGTGCCCCAGGTGAGGTGACGAGTCAGTGGCTGAGCAGGAAATTAAACTCAGAAGCCCTGGCTCCACAGACACGGCCCAGTTGTGTAACCACTGCACGACTTATCACTCAATCACCAACAGAGCAGACTGGTCGCTGTGCCAGTTTTATGCCTGATTTTCTCCTCTTGAATGCAAACTCAGCAAAACAGCAGCAGACTGTATAAGTGGGGAGGAGCAGTGGGTGCAGCAAGCTCTGCAGCATGCAGGACACCAGGAACAGGGCCTGCCCTGGTGCTCTAGAGCCACATGGGGACAGCAAGCACTCAGTGGGGCCCAGGCTGCGCTTATTACGGGGTGCAATGCTATGGGCTCTGCATCACCTTGTTCTGGAGTGATCCTGATGTGTTGCTTGGAGTAGGAAGGGTTGGGGCTTTTGGGCATCTGATCTCAGATCTGTTTGCCTGGTGGAGGTATGTCCTTTGGGACAGAATTTTTATGAAAAAGAAAAGTCCTATTGGGAAGAAATGGTGTTGCTGAAATTAATTGTTTTTTTTCTTGCATTGTTGGTCTTCATTGGTTTGACTTCAAGTTTTTCAAGTTCTCTTGCTGGAAGAGAAATGATGGGAAAAAGTTGACCCAAAGTGAAATTTTCCCTTTTAGAATGTTATTGCAAGGCTATTTAGCTCCTTGAAAGACTGTTTAGTTTCAGAATATTCAGAAGCATGGGATGTCTGCCTTTTGATTCATTTTCCAGCTAAAACCATACTGTTAAAAATAATACCAATTTGGAACCTTTTGATATTTTTTTAATATTGCCATCCTGATTTTTGAAGCAAGAATTTACTCCAAGGCATCAGCATGTCCAGGGAGAAAGAAAAGTTTTTTCTCCTGAAGACTGCAGTAAATCCAGACTTTCTACGAGTGCCTGCAAGGCAGCCTCCTGCACAGCCACCTCCTGCAGAGATCCACCTGAGCTGTTGGTAAAGCAGTGGTTCCTCACTGAGGCCAACAAAAAAGGGAAAAGAAAATAAGTGTCTTTCCACACGTAAAGCTGCCTCTCAGCATCTTCACCAGCGTGTCCTCAGCTCCCAGCCTCCAACATACTGCTGCTCCATCCATGAGAAGGGTCATCTGTTCGTCCTCCAGCCTGCAGACAGCAGCCTGCAGTCAGGAGCTGCCCTTTGCTTCCTTCCACCGTTCTTAACAGAAACCTGTAGCTCACTCAAGCATTTTGTTCTTTGAACCACCGTGACTTTATACAAAAGCAGTTAGGAGCTGGAATGAATCTGCTTGATTGGAAACAGGGTGGCCTCTGCAAGTTATCGAATCCTGAGATAATGTTATTTAATTACGTTATTTAGCAGCATGCTCTCATTTGGTCATCCTTGGAGCTGCACCAGCTGACTGCTCACTATGACAGCCTGGTTATAACTCAGTCTGCCCGCAGCATCAGCTGCCTTGGGGCTCTTCTATCTCACTGAACTGGGCAAGCAGGCGTGAGGTGCTTCTGAGCTGCTCCCTGCATGAAACTGAGGGAATCCAGGAATGTATCAGAAAGGCTTCTCTGTTTCTCTCTCTCTCTCTCTCTTTTTTTTTTTTTTTTTTCCACTGGAACCTGTCCAGATGGAGCACAAACAAGGAGAGGATAAATGCAAAGTGCTCTGCCGCCCTGAAAGCATGCGCTGACGTCAGCGCTCATGGACTGGCACTTTAATCATCGCATGGGGAATGTTTCTCCCTGTAGCCTCACTTTGAGTTTCTCTGTGCACGAACATTAGCATTTATGGCAAGGAAGATTTATTTTCTTTGCTGGTTAAAAGAGCAGTACATCTGTAATGCTGTACGAGCTGCTAGATGGGGAGCCCTGAAGAGCCAAAATCCTGCAGGCTTAGGCTTGGCACAGCAAGGGCAGCAGAATCGCAGAATGCCTTGGGCTGGAGGGAACCTTGAAGATCACCCAGCTCCAACCCCGTGCCGTGGGCAGGGCTGTCCCCCACCAGCTCAGGCTGCCCAGGGCCCCATCCAACCTGGCTTTGACACCTCCAGGAATGGGGCAACCACGGCTTCTCTGAACAGGCAAACCCCCTCCTGTATGTACTTCCCATGTGCCGAAAGCTAAGCTGAAAGCAAGAGGCTTATCCGGTCACCATTCACAGCAAAATTATTGGCTTCTCTAAGCCAAACTGTGCAAAATACTCTGAGGGGGAAAAAAAAAAGGCCATCCTGAGGTGGTCACCATTGCACTGTGTGATTTAGAACAGATTTCAGAGAGCAATCAAAGGATAGGTTTCAGTCTATGTGGTGCGGAGAGATTGCTTCACTCCAAGCATTCAGAAATGTGCTGGAGAGGGGAAAGGTGACAGAGACTGATGTTACAGGCATGCTGCTGTCGATGCAAATGCAGTCAGCTGGTCCCATTGGCTGCTTTCATTAGAGCGCCTGCTGCACAATGAAGTGGTTTCATAATTACAGCCTCTGCTTTGCCCTGCTACTGTACAGCTCTGCACCATCAGGCACTGCTGCTTCCTTGCACTGTTGCAGCACAAGGCGGCAAGGCCTGCCTCAGTGCTGGGCCCTGCTTGCTGGGTAATTAAAGTGGGATCGGGGGGATTTATGTCACTCCTGTGCATGGTGGCTCCTGGTTCATACCGGGCCTCAGGTGGCAGTGAGCTTGAGGGCATTTAAAACACATGCACACAGACATCTAGACATCCATCCATCCCAGTTAGTGATGCACTTCACAGGTATTTGAAAAATTTTGTGGTGGTGCACAAGGGACACAGATGCAGATAGGGAACAAGAGCAAAGATAGCCATTAAAGATTTAGTGAGGTTCTGCTCTCGGCATCTTCCCTGGCTCCATCTCTCACACCAAACACATGCAAGAACTGGAAATATACCTTCCTCCCAGTCACACAGCCACTAGACTTGACTCTTATCTTTTAAAACCAGATACTCCCCCTCAGTCGCCTCTCCCTCCAGAAAACCACATTTTCTCCAGTTGAACAGGCAAACTCAGACCACCACACATCGTGGGTTGTCTGAGTGATTCGGGCTTTTTAATAACTACTCTGATGTGTTTTTTTTCTATTTGCTTTTTGGATTTGGAGGGCTTGATTAATGTTTCTTAAACTTTCCTGGGTGGAGACATTTTTTAGCTTTTAAATGAAAGTAGCAATTTTCACGTAATTACAGAGCTGTGTAAAACAGCACCAAATGTGAAATCCACGATACAATCTTCACAGTGTTCCTGATATTCCAATTTGACTTGCTGATAATGGAACCCAATTTTGTTTGCCTGCTCTCTCTAAACCTGCCAATTGCCAAACACGCTTAAGTACTAAGTTGGTCAGAATGATCTGACTGCTCTTCATCTCATATATTTGGCACCGTCTATGTTTGCCAGAAGAGCTGTGGCATTCTGATCTGGCTCTTCCCACAGTTCTTCTAGGCCCACATGCAGCACACCAGCCTTCAGCCACTATTAGCTCCTGGGATTAAATAAACCACACTTAGTGACTGCACACCTTGTCATTATAAAAAATGGGTAGGAACAGAAGACCAGATTCAGTTGGGATGCTCAAGCAGTTTGGATTAAAAGCTGCTAAAATGTGTGTTTCCAGCAGTCAAAGCAGCTCCTGCTGCTTGCTGAGCCCTGGCACTTGGGCAGGGTGCAGGCAGCATGTGGTACCCAGCCTGCAGGGTATGGAGATGGGTGGGAGTTTAGTCTGTGTTCCTGTTGCACTGAGTAACCTCAGAAGCATTTGATGAGTGCGTGGCAGTGAGCTGTTCCTGTACAAACAGTTATTTAAAATGCTGTGTCCTGAAATACCCGCCTTATGGACCAGGAAGCGGCCATGTGTCACTGCTCTGTCCCACCAAGGGAGCTGCCTGGCAGGTGCTGGCTGCGGTGCCCCGGGCTCATGTGGCTCACGGCGCTCACTAGAAAGCAATGGAGAAACGGCTGTCAGCGTTTCTGACCCTTGCTGACTCCTAGCAGAGAGTTGATCCTCCGGGATGATCTCATGCGATCATGGCTAAGTCTGCTGTGCCCACTTGATTGGCATTTACATGCTGGCAACTTTTATCTGCAGAGCGGTGGAAGCTCTCAGACTGGAGCTGCGGGCTGCCTGGTGACTCACCCTGCTGGAGCTGGATCCTGAGCTCTCCTAACCCGTTCCCAGAAATGAATGTCTGAAGCCTCGCATCCACCCTGCTGTCTGCCTCATTTGTGTTTTGTGCCTTAGGAGAGAAATCTTTCTTCCTTTATTCCTTCCTTGACGTTTTCTGGTTAAAAGATTGATCACAGGGATGAGTGGAAGCAAGGAGAAGAAATTGCTCATGCCCTTCATGCAGCTGTCTGCATACCCCCTGCACCTGTTTGTCCTCACTATTTTGGGCCCTACAAAATCCCAGAAATTCTTCCTCAAAGCTTTTTCTTTCTCAACGTGTGGCCAGGACAGCTGCCTGTCACCCAGAAGAAGGGGGATGCTCAGCCCAGAACCGAGGAGCTGAGGGGAGGCTCGTGGTGACCTACAGAGGAAGCAGAGGACAGCGCTGAGCTCTGCTCTGTGTGACAGCAATGGGGCCCTAGGGAACGGCATGGAGCTGTCAGGGGAGGGGCAGCTGGAGGTTAGGGACAGGGTCTGCACCAGTGGGTGATGGGTATGGAACAGACTGCCCAGAGCACAGCCCTGAGCTGACAGACTTCAAGGATATTTTGGACACTGCTCTCAGACATGGGGTTTTGGATGTTGGGCAGTGCTGTGTGGAGCCAGGTGTTGGGCTCCATGATCCTTATGGATCCTTTCCAACTCAGGATATTCTGTGATTCTATGACTCTACAAGGCTGCCTAGGCTCTGCTCTGTGCTCTTCTGTGTGGCACGGTGACCTACATACCTGCCCTTCTCTGTAAGTTGTGTTGTCCTGGCTTATCTGGCCCTCCCTTTGCTAAGGGTGATAATACAGAAGAGACCTTTCATTAGCTGGCAGCCTCCACCCAGAGGTCCCAGGTTACATGTGCTGCTCTCCTCCATTCCTATCTGTTTGTCTCTGACTAAGAACTAAATAACCTAAAGGATTTCCATCCAGGCATCTCGGTGGAGTCTTAAATCTTAATCTGTCCACAATCTTAACTAATTGGATTGCTTTGTGGAAGAAAGCTGCCTGTGGTTTGACTTTCTGCAGAACAACTAACAAAAAAAGAAATTAAAAAAAAAAAAGCAAAAAGAACCCAATAGCTGTTATGAAGAAAAAGCAAACTGCATCATAGCTTGCCCTGTTGCACAAGAAGTACAGACAGTGCTGAAATGTGCAAGGAGGTTTTGCACACATAAGCAAATCTGCAGGCTGTGTGGTGCTTAACAGTGCTCTGCCCTTGCAGGTCAGTTATGCAGAGAATAAGCAGCAGCATTCCTGCTACTGGACATGCCACCTCATTCCTAACTTCTGCTACTGGTGCCATGCAGAATGTGAAGTGCTTCTTCTCTCAAGAATGCCTCACAAGTGATGCTGTGCTTTTGCAGACATCACTGATGAATTGACAAATGCAATTAATAACATCAACAGCAAGGGAAAGTCAACCTAAGAGGTTAAATAACTCACTTTAGGTCTAGGACCAAAACCAAGTAGGCAATACATGAATCTGTCAAGACACTGTATCTATCTCTTTCTGCACCGACGGCTATCATGCTTGTGCTGCCTGCTGCTGCCCTATGTTCTAGGCTACAGCACATCCGCTATGGCCACACCACTTACATCCAGATGACCAAAAAGCTGGTCTTCACCCTAGGAATAGCACTCCTGCGAACACCGGACACTTCTCTTAATGCCATTACTTCCAGAATGCTGCTGGCAGCTCTTTGAAAAAGGTCTGCAGTTCACATGCGTTTTCTGTTTGGTGCTGCAGATTTCCCTCCGGTTGAAGGCGACTGGAGGAGCCCAGCTGTGACCAATTATGGTCAGGGCCGCCTGGGGTTAGGGCTGAGCGGCGGTGCAGGAGGTCATTTGCTCATGCTGCCTTGCAGAGGCTGTGTTTCTGTGCTCTGTTGTGGCTTTTGCCAGTTCTGAAGATTTTGAGTCTGTTTCAGTTTTACTCTGTGTTTGCTCTGACTGTATTCCACCAGGTTTTGACTGCTATAAGATGCAGTTACTGTGAGGCCTGTGACCTAGCCCAGGAGGTCAACCTGACGTTGCTTCCCACTGCTTCCCTGACAAGTACCACTGGTCAGAGCTGAGTCTGGGTGTAAACCAAACCTTGCTGAATGCCAGAGACCTGCTGGAATTCACAGGAGTAAGGTGAGGGCTGCTGCCATTTCATTTTTCTGAGCCCTTTTCTGAAGTCTATAACGACACCAATATTTTACTACATCTGGATTTAATGCACGTAGTGCCCATGTGACGAATGGTGTCTATAAATACTGTGTAAGTGCACAATAAGATATTTAGCATACCGTTTCCAACAGGCTTCCAGCTAGGCTCTCTGCCTGGTGCATGCAGCAACTTCCCTGGGTCTCTGGGGAGCTCTGGGTGCTGTGCCTTCCACGTGAGGACCACCCTCCAGGGAGAAGGGAGGTGCTTGGGGCACTGAGGGTTTCTGTGGAAGCTCCAGGGCCTGCAGCAGCAGCAGGAATTTCTCTCCCTATCCTTCTCTCCATCAATTTCTCTGAGATGTTTGTGGTGTTATTTGTAATATTAATACTTTTCTCAGGGGGAAAAAAAAAACAAGCCAACAACGAAACAACCAGCTCTTCTAGGAATCTGATTACATGTTTCTATATTTAAAATGAGAGGCTTTTTTTTATGTGAATGTAGAAAAAATACTGGTTTACAGTATTAAAATTTGCAAGTGCTTAGTGTAATCTGGTGATTAATGCAGCCTTTTACTGGGTTGCTTATAAACCATAAATTCCCCCCACAGAATGGCTGCTGTGGCACTTTGCCAATTAACCTCCACATGCTTTTCTCTTGCTCTGAATCTGGGTGTTCCCTCACTCATTTATTTGTTGTTAACAAAACACTTGCTGTTTGAAACACAGCGTTTAGTATCCGTGCTTCTGGTCCCCCAGCACATGCAATATTGATGTCTTGTGCACTGTATAAGAAGCCTGACTCATTAGTAAGGAGGTATTAAATAAACATCTTGAAAGAACGCAAACAAATTTGGACATAACAGCTACAGTATTTTAGTGCTAGCAGAGGCACAGCAAATGTGAGCTTAGTGAACTGAAAAGGAGAAAAGATCCGTTTCTTGCTTACACAAGTGTTGGTAATTGGTGGCAGGGATGTGATGGAAAGAGCAGGGGCCCGCTCTGGTTTGCCTTTGGCTCACCTCATGTCTTGTCTTCATGTGTTAGAATGCAATGTGTGGTATTTGTATCCTGAATTGGAAGAGCTCCATAATGTTCATCGAGTCCTACTCCTGAAAAGAGTAACCTTCCTCTGTCCATCACACTGTTGGTCCTGAGGTCCTGGGCTGAAGGCAGTGGTCGAGGCCCAAAATATTTCAACATAAAAAGCTTATCATAGGCACAGAGTAATATCAAATAGGCTGGATATCTGCTCTGCAGATTATGCTACATTTATTATTTATAACTAATGAATGCATGACACTTCAGAAATACGAAAGCAAATCTGCTCTTTTTGTTCAGGGTCTCTCAGTTCGTGAGTATCAGAGTATCTGGTATCAGAGACTGCAACCTGGAAAGGTCACTCTGCAGTCTGTAAGCAGCTTTAAAGCCTTCATGGGCCTTAAAACAATGGGCTTAGCCAGTGGAAAAAAAAATCTTCTGGAACAAGGTAGCTGCCAGCAGAAAGCTGGAAAATGGCTCTGTGATGAGCCTGCCATGTCTGCTCCTGGTGCTGGTAGAGGAGGGAGAGTTGAACAGCATTTGTCTGGTTTGTCACTGCTTCAGCTAGTAATTCTTGCTTTTATCTGTTCCAAGCTTGCCTCCAAATGACCAACTGTACAACTCGATACTGTCTAATGGGGCATGAAACAGCTAAACTGGTGAGTAGTCCTAGTTCTTAAGAGCCTGCTGTCCCCTGGCAGTCTCTCTTGTCTCTTGCCTTTCTTTGTTGCTGCGGCCTATGTACCTCATTGCCTGGCCTCCGTGGTCTGGTTCTCATTAGGCCCACATCAGCCAAAACATGTCTCAGAGTTAGCACATTTCATTAAATCCAGCTTTGTCCATCCACACTACTGGTACCTGCCATGACTGAAGAGGGAGTCTGGACATCTCCCATCACACAAACAGGACCTCAGGCATGTCAAGATGCCTCTCAGTGCATAGCTGTCTCCTCTCCTCTTCCCCATATTGAAATACCAAGCCTGTGGTTTTTGTAAAAACAGTGCCTGAGAACACGGTCCCCCAGACCAATTGCTCTGTGAAGGATTTGGACTCATGCTGCTTTTGCTGACAGCTGTGGCAGTGAAAAAGTTTGACTGACCTTCCTGCAGGAACCCTTCCTGGCCCATTCGTGTTGAAACAAGTTGGATTTATAAGGGAAACTCTGGTCTGGCTGAGGCTGGAGAAGCAGTCTGTGCGAGTCCCTGGGCTGGGGCAGGGAGGACCTAGCTAAAGATGATCTGCCTGCCATGGGCCAGGCCGGGGGCACATTTGTCTCCCTGAAGCAGCACAGTTCAATCCAGGGGTAAGCAGCTGCTCCTGGCTAACTTGACATAACCACTTCTGCTTGTTCACCTCCTCCTAGTTTACTCTCCTCTTGAGTGCTTATGATGCTTCCCTCTGTGCTGCATTGCATATAGGAGAAAACTTGGGATGAAAAGCCACTTTATCATCTCCGTCCTGACTTCCTACCCTTCCTTTAAATGTCTTGCTAGCCAGTGCCAGCTGTCAGCATTGGACTGTGACTAATGCTCATTTTCTTGCACAATATTATGCTTAGCTTCTCATTACCTTGTTCCAGCCTTTCTGGCGTCTTCTTCTCTTCTTATTTTCTTGTTTATGTCATGCATCCATTGCGAGTAATCACCCTTAGAAGTAGGTATTGCCAGTTTGATTTCTTTAGGAAATGAGGCTTGGGTGATCATGCTCTGTACATCTTCAAATAACCGTTGAATACAATGGTTGATTCAATTTGGCTGATGGAGAGCAGACTCCTGAGTAATTGAATTGCTATGAGTTTTGTGCAAGTAGGCAGTGAGCTGGGGCAGACAGGACCTCTTAGGTCAAGGGACAGAAATAAAGGCAGCAAACATAGTAGCATCTTGTGAGATACCAAAAAATTAATAAGGGAGATACATTTATCAATGCCAAAAGTAGATTTGTACCTTCAGATAACCACAAGATACAAGCCCTGGAATCTTGTGTTGCAGTGCTCTTTGAACTACTTACTTTTTTTAATGTGTTTGCTCAGTGGTTGAGTCGGTAGTTTCAAATCTCTGGCCTGGGTTTTTAGTTTTATTACGTACCATGAAATAATAATAATAATAGCAATAAAGGCAAACTGTACTAAGGAGCATTTCCTATCCAGAAAGCTATTTTGGGAATAGCACCTTTCTGTAATCCTGCTGGGTTTCTCACTTCTCCGTAGATTTTGCTACCACAGCATTATGAATATCACATTTGGTCTTAATGCTCTATTTTTGTTTCATTTCAAATGGTGACATAACAAGGCCCAGAAGAACAGTTGGTCTTTCTTCATTGTTCCAACTGGGGATTAAAGGCAATTCTGGTGCTTTGACATGGCTCAGTTGGGGTGCAGTCATTTCCCATTGTCCCGGTTGGAGGATCTCAGGAGACATCCTCTCCACAGGCTGCTCTGACCACTGCAGCAATACCTGGAAAGCAAAATCTTACCCTACCATTTTGTTTACTGCACACAGCGGATGTTCAACCCTTGCCCACCCCTTTCCAGGGACAACCTTACAAGTAGTTGCATGACGTGTAGGCATGTGTGACCCTGCAAGAAGTCGGCTGCGTCACTGATGTTGGATCACACATTTAAACCTAGATCAAGGCTTCTGTCTCCTGACTGCATGCAGAGCAAAGGAGGATAGTGCACCACTAAGGCTTTGTGCAGTGAGGCATGCCTGCCCAAGACAGGGCAAAGGGAGAATTTAACCATAGGCCAATTCTAATTTTTCAGCAGAAAGACACTTTTCCAATCTAATAGAATCCTAATAAAAAAACAGAATGTCTTGTGCAGTAGTTTAGCTGTTGTGTTTCTCGCAGCAGTGCCATGTTACAGAGACAAACTATCAGTGCTTAGCTTACAGCTTGTCTCAACACCTGAAAGGCTTCAGTAGAGACTGGTTTAAAAATTAATTTCTATTTCCCAGAGATGATGTACCCTGAATCTCTTACAGAGCATACTGTTCACTGGGTAACAGGAGGAGCTGGCAATAGAGACAAAAGCAGTGGGAATCAGGGATCAGTGAGATCAAATAACATTATTCTTCGTGCCATGGTAGAACTTGGGCATTCACCCTACATATTTTTAAACTGATGTGGCTTAACCCACTCAGCATTGCACAGTTGTTCACTCACTCCCCAGCTCTCAATGGGATGGATGAGAAAATAAAATTAAAAAAAAAATAAAGAAAGAACAACAAAAAAAACCAAACCCAAAGTAGAACTCATGAGTTGAAATAAAAACTATTTACTAAAACAGAAAACAAAAAAAGGATTATAGTAATCATCATCATCATAATTATATTATTGCCTGCCTGTCCAGCTTCCCTCAGATTTATAGTTTTTTACACTATGTCATATAGTTTGAAACATCTCTTTGGCCAGTTCAGGTTAACTGTGCTGTTTCTGCCCCCTCCCAGGTCCTTGGGCTCCCCCAGCCCTCTTGCTAACAGGAGAGTACAAGAGGCTGTAGCACTGATATGTCCTTGGCTCTGTACAGCACTGTTCAGCAATAACTAAAACATCGATATGTTATCAGCATTGTTTTTGTCCCAAAGCCAAAACACAGCATCACATCAGATGCTGTGAAGGAGGGGAAAAAAAACCCTTTGTCCCAGATGAAACCAGGACATAAAGGGATAAGGTTGACTTGAGGGAGTAGGACATTCTGATGTCATCAACCCTACAGTTGTTGCTGCTGATGTTGAGTTTCTTGCCACTCCTGTCACTGGAGCAGATGCTGCTGGCTCTGCTGCTCATGATGCAGTTACTGTTGGCACCTCAATGATAGACAGGTATTCCCCAAGCTCAGATGAAGGTTGCTGGTGGGCTGGGGGCTCTGGATGGGAGCAGGCAAGTCTGTACTGCAATCAAACTGCTGCTGTTTTTGCAGAAGATGACCAGTCATTTTTTAAGTAGGCCAAGTGCAGGTACTGATAGAGGCTGACATATGAGGGCTGATTTGCAATCACAAATATATAGTAGCTAGAAATTAGTCCAAAAGTTTCCTATAGCACGTGTTTCTTTTATATACTACATATTTTCTCGTCTCTGTTTAGCACTGTAGTTTTCTAAGAAAGCTATACATTTAATTAAATGAAATGCTACAGTGAAGAGGGTAATTAACATTCTGCTAGGCTCCTTAGTGACCACAACCCAAATAATAAGCATGAGCTGTGCTGGCAGGGGAGGAGCAGTGGCACCTAGTTGTGTCCGCTTTCTCGTGACATCTTACTGGGACCTGTGTGTTACAACAGGAGCATCAATAAGAGAGGGATGTGTGTGCGTGTGCATTTGGAATCATAAAATCATTAAGGCTGGAAAAGACCAGTAAGATCATCTCGTCCAACTGTCGACGTACCCCCACCAAACCCCTTAACCATGTCCCTCAGTGCCACTCCACATGGTTCATGAACATCTTCTGTGACCCACCTCCCTGGGCATCCCGTTCCAAAGCATCACTACTCTTTATGAGAAGAATTTTTTCCTAATATCCAACCGGAATAGAGGTGGACAAATGACATATTTCAACGTGCAGTGCATAAATACCTCAGATGTGTTTGTAGGGAAGAAAAGACCTCCAGAATATCAACTGCATCTTTCTCCAATTAATACATGATTTCAGCCAGAGCAATATTGGTGATGAACCATGTTACTTAGTGTCAGCTTGAACTAGAGTACAGGTACATGCAGTGCGAGGAAAGGTTATCTGGTGAAATGGATGAGCAGGTAAATAGCAGTTGATGGCAGAGCACTGCATGTTCTCACAGCAGCGCTGTTTTGCAAACTGCAGTACAGGGCGTAATCTCATCATAAAAGTTTATTTGATCAAATGTTTGTTTGCTCTTGTGAACAGTCTGATCTCAGTGGAATCAAAGAAAGGAGCAAAAATATGAACGCACATAAGGATGGGACTTACCTTCAAAGATAGTCTCATCCTTGTAGGTAACTGCTGATACATGCCAGGGTGTCAATTTAGGCTGCTAGTGATCTGCCTGTGTTTCATAATTGTTTGAAGCCTATTTTTCACTGTGATTTTTATTGCTGACCAGGATCTTGATTTCAGTGAGTCAGAAATTGGTCTTTGGTAAAGGTGTCAGTTCAGATGGCTTTGAAAAATGTACTTCCTTATGAATCGTAGATGAGTATCAAATGTCTTCGGTAGTACAGTGCGAAAATTGAAATACTAATCATAGTCCTGGGCAGCTAAATTGCTTTTACAGATGTGTATGGTGCTGTTGGGCACATTTTCCCAATGCCGCTGCAAATGGAAGGAACTGTTGAGCTGGGTTTAATAGAGGAAATTACTTGGGACTGGCCTGGCTTCTGAAAGATACATAATTGCTGGGGAAAAGCTATGTTTGGCAGGCTTTCTCTTAGCATTTGGCCAGATCCTTGGAGTATAAGCCATCTTAGACCCGTTGCCATTACTTATCTACTATCTGAGTTCCTTACCCTGTACTTCATGATCATTTTGGTAGTTTTCATCCATTCACCTGCTATGGAAACACAGACTAGTCTGAAGCACAGCATTTATCAGCCAAGTTTGTGAGTCTTTCCTCCATATGACGTTTGAACTAATTCATTATTTCAGCATATAGAGCAATTTTAAAATATGAAACGGCGAGTTGTATGTAAAGAACAAGTAAGAACAAGGGTCAGACATATTTGAAGAGATGACGGAGTTGTTCTCTTGATTACTAACAGCAAAAAGTATCTTGTGTGACTCCACAGTGTCTGGACTTCTAGGCAAGTGCTGGAATCTGCAGTTGTGATAGGGTAATTGGCTTGTAAAGATTGAACGTGTTTCAGTCCTAGTCTTGTCTCTGATAAAGTAGCTTTCTCTTGTCCTCTCCTCTGCTGTAAGTGCTGATAGCCTCACTAGCAAGCGCTGGTGATAACATTCAGTGTTTACCAAGTACTTTACATATATCCAGTGTTGGGAAAACTGTAGCTCATAACATTTTCCAATATTTCTGTAAGAAAAACTGTCATTAGAATTGTCTTTATATATATATATATATATATATATATATATATAGGAATAAGGGAGAATATAAGTGACCTAACGATAGCAAATTAGTGGCAGAGTTAGGATGGCATTATTGACTTCTGCATGTCCTCTGAAGAATTGTGAGAATTACAGTCCTTATTCACTCAGCTAAACAGTCTTGAACTGTCTTGTGCAGCACTGTTATGGGCTATGCTGAAAGAAATAATGGGAATTTGAACTTCTTACGTTGGTCTTCTTCCTTCAGAATTCCTTGACACCAACTGTGAAGTGCTACAAAATTTTTAAGGCTGTTGCGTTTTCATGTCTTACTTAACTCACTTGTGTGAAGGAGTTATGAGGCTTTGCACATCAGCATTGGTAAAGCAGAGCATTGATTGATGTACAGTGGGAGATTTGCTCAGTGGTGTGGCCAAATCCCCAATACCTGCGCAGTGTCTGCATTACACTGAGCAGTACTAAGAGCATGGGCAGGACAAGGCAATCTCCCCAGATCCTGGCAAACCTGCTTCCATACACCAAGCTTCACTGATGGGAGAGTTCAACACCAACCGTCCTGGAACTCATCCTTGGCTCTTCTCATCAGCCTCGGGCTCTTGGTGATCTTTTGCATTTCTATCTAATTCCTTCCAAGTGCAGAGGTGATGGAGTTTTGACCAGGATGTGCTGAGGAATGGCATACCCCAATGTATGAATGATATCATATGCAAGATCATGGCTTCCATATCATAAACTTCCTTCGGAGCTAATTTTTTAATGGGTGCCAAACTCAAAGCAAATGCTGGATTGGATTTTTTTGTATTGTCCAAGTACTTGTGTTGTTTTCTGTGAATCGTGAACTTTCAAAGTTTGATTGCTGCTCCAAGGTCATTTGTATTTGCATCGAGGCCTGTCCTATGACTCACTTTCTGCTTCATTTCCAATGAGAACAGACCATCTTTGGAGTTCGATTTCCTCTGCAGAATTTTCTAGGAACTAGATGTTGGTGATGTATTTTATCAGGACAATAAATTAAAAAGGAAGAACTGTGTCATTCTTCTTCGACTACACTTTCTCCGCAGATGA
The DNA here is from genome assembly GCF_905368555.1 of Meleagris gallopavo. Classification (NCBI taxonomy): domain Eukaryota; kingdom Metazoa; phylum Chordata; class Aves; order Galliformes; family Phasianidae; genus Meleagris; species Meleagris gallopavo. The sequence goes on along the minus strand of NC_139405.1, from coordinate 26,637,164 downwards.
CAGTCTGGTAAATTACAGGCATTCAGCAAATTTCTAAATGCAGTCATCTGACTTGTGGTGCCAGTTAGATGGGACAACAGGAGCATCCCCAGTAACTTCAGCCGGTGATACTGCGTGGAGGCTTTACTGCTGCCTTAAACCAGCATGAGTGATGTACTTTTGAGAGATATTTGAAACTGAAAGCTCAAACTGTTTATTCTGTCAGGGCTGAATACAGGCTGTGTGAACTGCTGTGGTTCAAGAATTGCTTCAGGAATGTTTTGAAAATGGGGCAGGAACTAGAATCAGTGATTGTATGAGCCATCTCATTACATGTATCTATGGCTTAATTCAGGGATATTAAGCCCAACAGGGACTATAATGATCAGCTGCTTAGATTGTACCATTTACCCTGGCAATTCCTGCATCGAGGCAAAGCAACCCGCGACTGAACAGAGTGTATTTGCAGAAACACTCTTATCATGACTCAGTCTTTTCGTGCAGTATGTTCTTGATCAAATTGGAATACATATCTTGACTTTACAGAACCATCAACTGCTTCAGCACAGCAACTCTTGAAGTGCACTTGTACATGATACTCCACTGTGCAGTCTCCTACTAAATTGGACTGCATTTTAAGGTGAAAAGACACTCTTCAGAAAACCAGTAGCCAGCAAAATACTAGAGTTTTTAGAATCACAGAATGGATTAGGTTGGAAAGGACCTTGAAGACCATCCAGTTCCAACTCCCCTGCTATGGCAAGGCTGCCACCCACCAGACCAGGCTGCCCAGGACTGAAATACCTTTAGGGTGTTCAAGATATGTGCTTAGCTGTTTATTTATTTCTCTTCTATGCACATGAACAATTGAAAAGCTGAACTGTCGAGGCAGGAGACATGGCTGCTGGCTCATAGGCATTAGCCTCAACACACCGTATTTGTACTTTTGTCAGGATTAACCAATATTAAAGTTGATCAGAAACCTGAGAAATATGTTGGTGCTTTTGCTCATATTCAGGCAAATTTCCACTGATCCTTATGCAAGGGTGTCACAGTTATACTAAAAAAAACCAAAGATGATGAGCTGAAATATACACAAGAGTTTTCCTATCATTTTAAGGACCCTAAGGTGTTCTTAAGAATTTGGCCCACAGGTTTTGCAGAGAAAATCTCCGTAGTGGCTCAGATATTTACAACAGTGCTAGCAATATAATGAGAGGGATAGCAAACTGATGTACACATGTAGTTAGGAGAAATCGTTACGGACATGAGGATCATTTGCTACTGTTGTGTGTTCCCCTGCTTAGACCACTTGCCCGTAATGCACTTTTGTAGGGCATTTTCTGTTGCTTGGTTTTGTTTTTCCAGCAACGTCCTAGGGAATCTTAGCATTATTGAGGGGGAGCATCTAGTTTTAAATCTTTTCCAGCTAGTGCTGAAATCAGCTTTTTTTTCCAGTATGACCAGGAGACAACAGCAGTACTGTCACAGTTGTAATGAGAAAAGAATTAATCTTGTTCCCTTGGGTTTCACGGGGGCTTGATGCATTTCTTCTGAAGTCCAAGTTCAAGGCAACAAGCTTTACAGGGTGAAGGTCTTTGATAACATAGCTCATAAGAAAACAAAGTGGGGGAGAAAGCAGAAGGGGTATCAAAGTCCCCGTATATGAATTACAATCCTCGCTTGAGAGCCACGAAGCTGGAGCTGTCCCTGACCCCCACCAGGGAAATTTCCTTGGCAGAGCTAGAGGAGCACCCTATTACAGCCATGGGCACCTTGTCACTCTGAGATTTGGGCAAAATTAGTGTCTAAAGATGCTTGCAGTATTTTAGCGCTGATTGATTCTGTAAGAAAAGTAAACATTGTACTTGTTTTATTGCTTTAATTCAATCATTGATTAAATGTCTTTGGCCAAAGCACCTGCTGAGGAACTAATTATCCACCTCCACATCAGGTCTCTTTTGGACTCATGGACTGAAGGCTGGGCTAGCCTGTATCTTGTATACATGGGCAGGGCACTCTGATTCAGTTTTGTAACCTTAGTGTTTGCCACACTGAAGTGCAGATTGTTTATGCAGAAACTAATTCTGAGTCATTCTTCCCCCTTCTTTGTTTTGTAGTTACTTATCAGGTTAAGTCAGAAGACAACTCTTTTCTGTGCTGAAAGCTGAATGGCTTTTTTGGCCATAAATTTTAACTCACTTAATGCTCTCAGCATGCTGAGGGGGGCAACTCATGGGCAAGGGACAGTGAGGCACGAGTTTCCTTTGCCTGGATTAGTAATAATAGTAATATAGTGATCACTGTTCAAAAATTAGACATTCCTTAAAGCAAGCCATTGTACAGAATCTGTACATTACTACAAAACAGCATTAAATCAGTTACATCAGATTCTATAAAGTATTTTTTTCAGGGGCAGCTTACTAAGAAAGTAAAGAATTCACTGCGTTTCTGTGATCACAATTATCTCTAAGAGCAATTAATGTATCAGTAGATGTGACTATGTAGCAGCAGTGAAAAACAGCTTAGAAGAACTTAGCTTTCTAAAAGATGAAGCAGCTGATCTGGCATGTGATTTGTGACAGACGTCGAGTATTAGCCCTCGTCTGATTCTTTGGTCTAATTCCAAATGTTGTCATTGCTTCATGTGAACAATAAAAATATGGCACAAAGATTGTGAGGTCTGTTTAAAATTTAATGAACTACAGATGCGTTTTAGAGTTTGATCCAAACCCCACTGAATTCCATGGAAAAGAATGCTTTCTCTAACACAGCTTCAATGAGTGAAAGGAAGAAGGGAAAACAGAGAACTTAAGGAAAAGAAGAGCAAAGGAAAAAAGTGAATAAAGCAATGGTAATCAGAATTATATCACAGCTCTCTGTCCCCATCCCTATGTATATTCATTACTATTACTGTTATTTTTTAAGTAATCCTTATGATAAGGCCACACCTAAGATCCTAGTCCAGCAGTTCTCTGCACTAAGGGTTTTGCCAACTTAGTTGTAAAGCTCTTCTGTTTTTATCAGGCATTGAAAGAAAGATCTTTTCTTCTTCTACCTCACTCCTTTCATGCCAGGCTGTTGGAGATGCCTTTTGCTTCTCCTTGGAGTTGTCCCTCTCCCAGCTCTATTCAGAGAGCTTTGGGCTCTCCACACGTGTACTGTTCTGCCATGGAATTGCTCTTTTTTCTTCTTTTCCTTGCTATTAATTCAGACATAGTTCAGAAATGAACAGCCAACCACAATTTTCTCCAAAGGTTTTGAACTAGTCTTCATGTAATCTGTTGATCACAAAGAAATTAACTTATTTTGAACAAGACTGGATAAAAAAATAATGCATATGCTTATCTGATAAACTCATTTTTCTTACTTTATGGAACTATTCTACGTGCCTATGCATGTTTATCAATATGCCTGTATTCCAAACCAAAATACAACTCAGGTAAAATTTACTTTCCTCTTAATCATAACCATCAAACTTCTATTTGAACGAACTTTCTTCCCAAAGTCAGTTCTAGGCTTCAGTTAATTTTACTCACAGCTTCAATGCAAAGCACTAAGTCTTCTTAAAGTACTGACATAAAATTGATCCACTCTGAAACGAGAAGTTCTAATGAGCATGAAACTTCTAACTGTCAGGCTTATTGTTTGCAAGAGAAAGAGCTACTTGGAAAAATTGTATGGTTGCATACCCCACCAGGGTTCCAATTGCTGAGTTACTGGAAAAGTAGGGCAGCCAGCAATGAAGGAGCCCTGGGGTGGAGGTTACAGTCAGTCAGGTTATTTGACATGGAAGTCAACAGATCAATAGGTCCCCCTACCAATCCTGCAAAGAAATATTTATTTCCTGAAGAAATGGTTTGGGTTTTTATTTCGTGGGTTTTTATTTTATGTGTTAAAGACTCCAGCCAGATGAAAAGATATATGACACTACATTAGTGAAATAATAATGGCAGCTGTAAAGGTGGAAAAGGGATCCTGGAGCATATTGATTAAGGATACCGAAAAGCAGACATGTTGCCTCTTGCTTCTCTGATTCAGGGTGTCCAGGTCAATCACAGCACAGACCTGGAGCTGTGAGACACATCATGTCTCAGTCACTGTACCATGTTGCCCATGGGGAGAAGTAATACCTCTGCTTGCCCAGACTCCATTTCCCGCTTGGTTTTGGATTCCCTATGGCACTAAATACGTCCACATATCGCAGTCAGCATGTGTGCCCTGTTTGTGTCTCCTCCTACACTCATGCAGACCTGAACCACTGGGGCGTTGCAGTTCATGTGAAATGCTGGGTCAGGGAAAAAAAGAGCTGTATACACTTTTTAAAAAAATAATTATTTTAATGTCTATTGTTCAACCATTCAAGGAATATATATAAACCCCTGCCTCTCCAAATAATTAACTATTGCTTTTAATTAACCATAGTAATCCCTGTTGTTTTGTCAGATGGGAGGTAAACAACTCCTTGGCTAACTAAATGCTCAAGGAGGGTTGGAGGAGGCTTTAATTATTTAATTTTGTTAATCACAAAGTCTGTTCGTTGCTGTTTGTGGAGCAACTGAAAAAGCAGTTATTGTGCAATGAGGCTGCAGCCATCTTTCTTCCTTTAGGATATTTTAAAAAGATATTCTGATCATGTCTTGTAATCTGCAATGCCAGGTATATTTTGCCTTAGGATTTTGTCTTAGAGTTTAATACAAATTAGTATCCAGTATCACATTTGTGAGGGAGAATGGGTACAAGGTACAAGTTTGCAGTGAAGTGGGAATTCCCGGAGTAATTCCCAGAGTGTTCCTAGCTACTGAAAACGACAAGAAAAGGAGCCCTGGAGTGGACAAGAAGAAGAAAAAAAAAAAAAGAAAAAAGAAAAAAAAAAAGCACAACAGAATTTGAGACTACATTAATGAATGCATGCATAGAAGAAAAAGGGGAAAAGAAATTAAAATTACTATTCTAGCAAAAATACCATAAAACTCTGTTAAAAGTCTTTATTCCTGTAAAATAAATGTACAGGTTTGAAATCCAGTATAGTGTGAGAGTGGGGGAAAAAAATCTGATGCAATTCACTTGAGAGGTATACTTTGTAACTTTAAAAGATGGGGCAGTTAATCTACCCTAGTCGTGTTGAAAAAATGTATGTAGCACTCCCAAAAATCTCCAGGCTGACCTCAGTGCAAATAAACTCAGTTGGGCAGATTCCTCTGCGGTGTAAATGGTGGTAATTACAATGAAATCAATGACCTAAATTTGGATGGGGTGGGGATCTGCCTGTACTCATTTTTCATGCAATAGCCACAGCAAGGCTAGTGAGCTTCTCAGGCAAGGCAATCATTGCTCCATCTGTATCAAAAGGGATTATTTCTAGCTGAGAGCTGAAAGGATGTTTAACTTGCTCATGATGCTCAGTGCCAGGTCTTTGTGTTATGGTTAGAGAGGTTCATAAAAAATCAAGCATTCCTACCACCTTTTCTTTCTTGAGCCATCAGGTCATAACAACCTGCGGTCACTGTTCACCCGGTCTGCACTCACAAGGTATCCTGGGGGTAAATGACACAGTGCCACAGATGAAGCTTTGGATTTATCTGCTTCTCACTTCTTCATCTAAATTACACTGTTTATTTTCCAAGATAACGCAGTATGGTTTGAAGAAGAAAGTTTCTGCTTTGTTAAGTATCATTCTTCATGTCCACACTTGGAAAATTGCAGGTGCATTGTGTCACTGCTGCGAGTATTATTTACTGTTACCTCTACCGGGAAACCAGCTGGTGCTGCAGAGGACAATAACACACACTTACAGCAAAGAAGATATGATATTCTCCTGTGGTGATATTGATGACTCTGATAGATGGTAAATATATGGTTGGAGAAAACCTCACTGTTAGCCCAGCAGGACTGACCTTAAACAGCTATGTGTGCCTATTTATATCATGATTCCAGCCTGCCATCAAAGCAAAAGCAATAAGCACAGTATACTCATAGGCTGAGTGCCAGCATTAAAATTGCATTTGCATCACTTCTGTTTGTTTTTAGAAAACCGCTCTCAGGTCTGTTTGCTTGAGTAGCGAAGCAAGGATTTCATTTTATAAGGAGACTCTGAGTCCTGGAGTGGAACGCCAGTCACTACTCCTTTACTGATCTTGCAGCCAGAAAACAATACTGAAATATATCAAAAATGTCTGGCCTCTCCTGGCTCTCTGAAAACCTCATCCCCTGCATTTACTGTGTATCCCACGATCAAGAACATGTGCTGAGGCTGCACCTCTGGTCCTTGCTGTTCCCTTTAAGTTCTTTTGTAGCTGCTGGTGGTGGAGGGTGCTCTCTCAGATGACTGTTTTTATGGAGGCCTACATCTGCCTCCTCTAGGTTCATTACTGAGAGGTGGTTGACTCCAGGGCATGTCTGGTTCTAGCCCTTCATAAGAGGATGCACTTTGCACTCACACTAGGTGAAACTTGTGCTGTAAGGCAGTATTGCTTTTCTGTGTGATCTAATAAGTAACTTTATTTGACTTCTTCAGGTCTCAAGCTTTGCCAATTTAAACAATTTGTGTTATTGTTTTCTGAAGGGCAGCATTTGATTTTTGAGGAAACCTAGCAACACTGAAGGAAAAGAAAAGTAATTAAGATGTGGTGGACTATTAGAAATGTAAGACTGAATTATGGTCTACTGGGAAAACTAATATGAGTGTGGCTAATGACATCCTTTAGAAACTGATATAAAAAAGACTTATTAATGTTACTTGTACTGATAATCTACTTTGATTGTTCTTGTTAACTGCTTAATTTAAACTACTAAAAAAATTTTAGGTAGCTGGTATTTAAAGATCCAGAGGGGTACTCATTGAAATGACAGGTATTTCTTCTTCATTGGTAGCTTATATATGTTTACATTTCATGTTGTCAGAGAAGGAAAATGAATATGAAAAGACTAAAATGAAAAATGACTCAGTAGACTTGATGGAGCTGATAACCACAGTAATATGTGTTGGAAGAAATATGTAGGTAAAGCCAATGAGAAAGAAGCTCAAATAAAGCAAACTTCACCCTGGCCTTATTAACAGTTTAGGGTAAGTTGATTGGTCTCTACTCAACCACAGCTATGAAAGAATCAAATTAGATTGTACCATACCAGATCCTTGGCTAGTTAATATGATGTTGAATGAGGTGTAGCTATGTCTCTGCTGGCAATGAGGTTGTGGCCACCAAATCGACCTTGGTTTTCCATAATTGTTCTAAAGCTTAGTAATGTCTGGCTTCGTAGACAAGATTTAAGATTTCAGTTTTCACTTCAAGAGTTTGTGTCCTGTGGGGTGATTTTCATGACATAACTACTTCAACAAAAGCCCTAGTGTAGACACAATTAAACCAACTATAAAGCTGTTTTGCTGTTCGAGTTTACAGATTTTGCCAACCTGGCTCACATTTCACAGGCAAAAAATGTTCTCCTTATGTGGGAGGAGTTGACAGGTACAGCTAGCCCAGGATGACAAAACTTTTGAGTGTAAACAGGAACTAGGAGGTGATATCAGTCAGAATGTCTTACCAAAGTGTCACTTGTTTGCAAAAGGCTCTCTCTCCCTGGCCATATATGAGGCCTGACTCTGCCCTGCCCCAGAAGCTGGCTGGGAGGGAAGAAGACACCTGTTCTGTCATGGAACAGCTACACCAATGCACTGAGTACTAGAAGAAGCTGGTATGGAGAAGAGCAGTGCCCTGGCAAGCACAAAACTATGAAAAATTTGTCCTTATAGGTTCTTCTAACATTTCTAAGGCTGCTGGCAGCCTAGACAGCTTTCACAATTCACAGGGCAGACGTACAGGAAACGGCAGGCAGAAAGCTGGATTTAAAGGATTTACAGCAGCTGGGCAGTAGGACTTACACAGTACCTGCCTGTGGTATTTGTCTGTAGTCACCAGTGTTTTAGTGAGATCTGTGTTCACATCCCCTCACAGAAATACAAATCAGATACAGAAACAACTATTCTTTACTTTTTTTTCTGCATATACATATTAAAAAAAAAAAAAAAAAAGGCAGGTATTTGGATTGAAATGGGAAAAAGAGAAGAGAAAGAAACTTTTAAGATCATGTACCACAAATATTTTGGAAATCCATATGTTTAATGAGATAAAAGAATGAAATGGTTTCACCAGCAAGTAATCTGGTGAGTGCGAGGAAAAATCCTTTTAAAATTTTTGAAGTAAATGGCCACGCAAAGACACAGCTTGAGGCAAAAGCTGTTTGAGTAGAGTGGGAAAAGTCTTTGTTCTAGAGAATTAAACCTAAAATTCCAGAGGAGATGAGAGAAGCCTGAACTTCTCAAACATCTGGCAGCTTTAAAGAGAACTCTGCAAGGGCTCAGAGAAATGCCTGCATGAGACAATGCTGAGGACAGTCAGACTGCTGCCTCATGCAGGTCCTGTGGAAGCAGTGAGAGGCTGAAAAGTAGGTCCTGCCCACACAGGGAAATGCAAAGCACCCGACAGATGTGCAGACACTCTGTAGGATCAGCTAGAGGAACCAGCAAACACAGAGTGAATGAAAACCCCACATGCTAGACAGAAGACTGCCTTGAATAGGCCTATAGGTAGTGTTATGCAATGAAGTACCAAGAGCAATTTAGGCTGCACAGGACTTCTAGAGTTATCATGTCCACACCACAATTCCAAACAGGGCCAGCTCCAGCAGGTGTTGGAACCTTATTGCAGTCTTGCCCTGCTCAGGAGACCAACAGTCTTTCTCCTTAGCTAAGCATTTAGCAGGAGGACTGTTTTAAAAGACAAAATTTACCAGCTGAAGAGTGCAGCCAGAAAATGGGATTTGGGAACTGGATGTGTAACACTGCTCAGAGCGTGCTGTAATCCCTGACCTGTGGTGTAGTCTGAGAAAGAGGGAAATGCCCCTTACAGTAAAGCTGACAGGTTTGAAGCTGGGCTTGGAGTCATGGGGTGAGAGAGGTATGGGCAAGGAGCCTTGCACTGGGACACCGGAGTGCTGGTCCTTGGTTTCATAGATCCTAAGAGATTTTATATGAGAGCACATTCTTTATGTAAGACACAGTAATAATCCTGGTAGCAGGGACAAATAATACCAACAAAGGAATAAGTTATTGGATTCTCATGAAATAGAGATATGAGGTACCGTTACCATCCATGCTGACTGTGAGCACACGGAGAACTTAGCATGTTTGAGATTGAGCAGCCAAAGGCTTTACTCAGTGTCTGATAGGATGGCTGTGATCATGGGCTTCATAGTTTGGGAATTTAGCATTGAAAGAAGAATGTGTTTAAGACCGAGGCACCGGTGCATTTTTTTGAGATACAACTATCAGTATATATGCAATACAGTGACTGTTTTACATGACAAAAGGTTTTATAGGATAGAGTCCAATCTCCCAGACAAATGATTAAAAAACAAAACAAAACAAAAAAACCCACAAAGAAACAAAAAACTTCACTGAACTGTAATCTGAAATTATTTTTGATGTTGTTGCTGCTGTTCTTCTAGGTACAATGCAACTAGGCATTAGTAGTGTAATCTTTTGATTCTGATTGTTTTCACTAAAATCCGTGTAACTGCAACAAGCTTTGCTGCGTGAGACTCATGACTAAGCTTTGAATAATTTGGATTCTAGTCTAATTTTTAATAGCATTTTCCAGTTTAGTGCTTTCTCCCTTCTCTGTTATGGTTGCCATTATAAACTTGTAAGAAGATTTCCCTGGAAGAGGATTTCTTATTGCCCAGACCCTTCTTATGGAGACACTCAGCAATATTAGCAAATGTTTTCTGAATGAGATAATTATACAGCAGATCAAGGATACTGCATTTCTCATCATTAATAAGTTCACTAATGATTACTGAAATTTATTTTATTGAATTTACATGTTCCTTTTATGGAATGCATGCAGGATAGGACATTGTCAAAACCTGTATCTTTCCTCAGGGCTGGTCACGATAAAATGTTTTGATCTTACAGCTCAGCTTCTGTTTAGCATGTGATTTCATAGCTCCATGCTTTGAAAGGGCTTGTCACAAGTGAAATTGCGATTACTTAAGATTATGTAGAATGAGCTAATCATCTAAGGCAGGTATTGAACAATAAAATAAAAATAAAAATAAAAATGTAGACAATGACTGAGAATTCATCTTTACTGCCTCACTCAATGACCCACCACATTTGCTAATTCCTGAATCCCTCTACAGGGACAGAGGGCCAAAGCCTGCACCCTTTTGTGTGCAAAATGCAGCACTGCTCTTTTACTTCTGCCCCTGTGAAAGTCTTGGAAGTGTTTACAAGAAAATATTTTCCACTTAAGATAGAGCCTCAAATCTCATCTGAAATTGCCTGGATGTTCTAAACTTATAAGCATCATCCCACCAGAGATGTGTTCTTGAATGTTAAATTTAGGCTAATTGGAGGCATATCCTTTAATTTAGCAAGCTGATACTAATACAGATCAAGAGCTAAAAATTAACAGTGGAGATGATGTGTATGCTAAGTGCCTAAGTGATGTCTTAACCTATAATTATACAAGTTCTGTTAATAGTGAATAATTCAGATCTTCAGGGATTTCAATAGTCTGATAGGCTGTAGTTATTTCCAATTTACATTATGGTTGCTAGGTTTCATTAAAATAGGAAAAAGTCTGTAGAGTGCAGCAGAAGCAAATTGGTGTTTGAAGTTATCATCCAGGAATCCAAATATGAATTTTATGTGAGAAGGTGTCCAGAAAACACAACGGCACCAAACCTGAGCACTGATGATGAAAATGAGTGGTGTGGGAAGAGAGTGTTTGCAGAGGGTGCTGAGGAGGGAGATCACTGGGAGCAACATGCTCTGTAACAGCCATACCTTAGATGCTGCACTGGTGCAGCGTGTAAAGCGTCCAAAATATGTTAGAAACCTCAATTATGCCTTGTTACATTCTTCTGAAGTATTTAAATTTTGTTATCAGTGCTTTGCAGATGGCAGGTTGAGGCACGATAAGGCCTGTGGCTTATCAGAGTGGTGCAGTGACTCAGTCGGGTGGCACAGGGCTGCAGCCTCCCACTAGGCCACAGCCAGAGGCATTTTCACCATAGCAGTGTTTGGGGCTGCTTGTCCCACTCCCCTGCTCACCACGGCTCCTTTCATACTCAAACCACCATCCTCAGTTTTCTTGGCTGGGCTGGGATACACAGTTTTTGGCGTGCCATGCTTCAGGTCACTGAACACAACGTTTCATTAATGTTCATACTTTCTGGGTCTCTTCCAGATCCTGCTCCTTCAAGCCTTACTGTACGTAGACAAATTATTTTAGGAACATCTAGGACAAATTAGATTACCTGATAGATACTAAAAATACCACACAAATGAGATCATGGGAATGACCAGCATGTGTCACAGTTTGGTGGAAGTCAAGTTAGCTGACACATTTTGAGATTGAAATTTGACTTTCCATTCCTTGTAAATTCTTCTGAAGTATATTTTGAATATAAAGAATATCTGCTTCTTATGAGAAGATTAATATCTAAAATAAATGTTCTTTCGGCCTAATGATAAGCTATTTCACCACTGTTTTGTTAGTGATTCACATCACAGAAATTCAGGCTCAAGTTCCTCACATATATATCATTGCTTTTTGTATCTAAATTAAAAATCTGCATTTCTCTGAAAACACAGAAAACACTGCTTTGAGTTGGGTTTGTTTGTTTGTTTGTTTGTTTTTAATATCTTGAAGTTCGTCACTTTTCTCTCTAGTAAATGAGCCACAGGATGATGAGATACAAATAAAGAGCTCTCCCTTTATAAAATAGGTCTCCACTACATCTCCTTTTCCCCCTGAATCCAAGTAACCTATTATGTCTCACACTGAAATATGTGTAACCATTTTGTAACATATTGCTAACTAGCTCTAATTTACATAAGATATAACAGCAGAACTCCACTTAATGTTGTACTAGTTAAGTTACTATTATTATGTAATCATATAATGGAGAAATAGCAAATTCAAACTCTTAAAATGCTGATCACAAAGAATATTAAATTATAGCATTGCCTCAACTGTAGGGCAGGTATGGCACACCCTCAGTCCTTAAGTGGATGGAGTAAAGCAGAGCACAATGTGGCTTCTCTCCTGGAAACCAACACCTGAAGATGCATTGTAGATCTTAAAGAGCTACACTACCAATGCCTCTGATGTCTGAAGCCTCTGAGATTTGCTCTTAAAGCTCTCATTAACCCCAAGCCAACCATATTCATTTCCCAGCTGCACAACAAAATGTTACTGAGATTGTAGAGTTTAATTATTTACTGTTTGGAAGACACTTTCAAGCAGGTAAAGAAGAGATGTCTTGTTAGTACTGAGTTATGTTAAGCAATAATCCCAATCAATGAAAATCACCAAATAATTAAGTATCTTTAGACACTTAACACCCATTGCAACTGCCATTAGCAGCAGGTTGGAGGGCTGTTGGCATATCACTGTAGCATATTATAAATTCCCCACGGAACACTTGGATGTCCCAGTGATGGCTATGCATGCTGCATATATCACAGTCTTGTCCCTGTGCTATTAACTCTAAGGGTTTCACATTGAAAAATCCTGTCATGGGAATACGGATGAGGACGGTACGCTAGAGATGTACTAGCAAGAGAAGAGAAATGCGGATGGTCAAAGCACACACAGGAGGCCAGACCGTGACTCACTGCATAACCCAAAGGAGCTCATTTATCTTCTCTTCTTCAGTGTAACCCTCTGTGAGAAACATATAAAGAAATTTAATTGCTTTGTGGACTGTTATGTAGTGTGATTAATAATATTTAGAAAGCCCTTTGAGATCTCTGAATAAACACTTTTTTCTGTGGTTTTTTTTTGTTTGTTTTGTTTTGTTTTGTTTTGTTTTCAAGGATATTCTTACTGCGTTCATAGCTTTCATTTCTTGAGTTGGGCCTCAGAGTTTAGAGGATTCTTTCTAATGCTCTGCATACATTTTATTTCTGTGAAACTCTGGCTGCTAGTGTCAAATGCCAGCATATTCACAGGGCACAGACCATCTGCTTTTGCTGAAAAGAAATAGTCCTGTGTTTACATAGGAAAATGGATGCAGACATTTTCATTTCTCACAGTTGTTCCTCCCTGGGAAACTGAAGGGTAGGAACGTGTTTTTTTTTCCCTCTAAAGCAAAGTAATAGTAAGCTTAATTGACATTCCACAAACTGAGATCTGCAGATCTTGCAGGCACAAATGACTTGCCTTGTTTTGCTTCCCCCTTCCTTGCTTAGGGAATAACGACACAGCAAGTGTTGCAAATTTCTGATAGTTTGTGGGCAGTAGGACAGGCTGCCAGGGGAACTGAAATTGTATCATATGCTAACAAAAATAATAATAAAAAGCACTCCTTTCACTTTTAAACAGTTCTGACACTGAGAGATGAAGTCATCTGTGACATGCCACACTGTATGCATCTTACCTTATGGTTTTGCATGAGGTCCTGAAAGGCTCTCCTTCATGCCTTCAAGGCAGTTCTTAATTCTTATCTTGCCAAGTCTCCACACTAGCTTGGAGCTATTAGAATAGGGCAGGGGTCACTGTTCTTTCCGAAATGAGATTTCTAAGTCAGGCTTACTGGATTGAAATTTGTATTTATTATTATTATTATTATTATTTATCACTGGTCTTTGAAATCGACAATCTGCTTTATTGTTTTATTGCAGATAAAATAACTTAACATCCAGACCTACTCTGCCCTTTCAGTGTTCTTAAAAGGCAATCAGGATGTATTACATTCACAGGAACCAAGGGCTGGTATTAATCTACAATTATTAAAGCTTTGATTATTATGGAAAACACGTTTGAATATCAACCAAAGATCTCATACGTGTTTCAAATATTTCAGTTATATCTCTTCATTGTCTGGAGAGGCTCACATTTGTTATTAGTCTCATTTTATAAATGTGGGAATTAAAACTGAGAACTCACCAATGGTGCCCAGGTAATCATGAGCAAATGTATGGCAAGAATCTGAGGAGGGTGAATCTGAATTGCCTGTTAGCTCTTTGAAGTGGAAAGAATAAGTATGAAATGTATGCAGAATATTTACAGTATATTACTTTAATAATAGCCTACATTTTTGGTTCTATTAATATTTAACTATTTCTAGAAACTATCATAGCTACATCAAAAGGAATCGACTGCCTCTTTTGCTGAACGATTAGAGTTTACATCTGACACAGATCCAAACTCACATCTCTCCTCCAGCTGATATTTAATTATTTATACAAAGTGTCACAACTCCAATAAGAAACTTTCCAGTTCACAGGAAAGTTTTTCAAATCCTGGGTACATGGCTCTGAACTCAACTCACTGTCCTCTTCCACTCATTTCTTATGAAAGTTGAGAAAGTCTTGGTTTTAGCTCTATGTATTAGAGTAGTGTATATATATATTAATCTCTAAAAGTATAGAACAAAACCTAGAACATTCACCCAGCCTTAGTGTAAATACTGAGAAAGGAAAAAGGGTACTAAGGAGCTACAGGGTAGGATCTGCTTGGCTTTCTGTGTCTGCTTCTGGTTTTAGAACTAAATAGTGGTAATTAATCAGCAGTATTTGTCTATTTTGAGAGTACTTGGATGTGGTTTCTTGCTCAAAAATCAAGACCTGTGAGTATTTTGTAAGCAGGCTGTCCTCAGAAAACATGTACCTGTACTGACTGGCATCACTAACTCCTGTTTCAAGTCAGAAACTGAAAAAGGCCACTGAGGCAGCAGTCCTTCCACCTATATGCACCTAATTACAGGATGGAAAAGCAACTACAGGCCATGCAGCTTTTTCCACCTACACAGCAGTGGTAGTCAGCTCTAAGTTAGGCTCCGCAAGGGTGATATGACATGTCAGAAATAAGCTGTGGTGAGTGGATAGCTGTCAAACACTGCCATGTGCTTTCGGTCAGGTAACTGAGAACAGACCAAGCAGGACAAGGCAGCTGGATCTGTGGTTTCTGAAAGCAACTTTAACAATGCTGAAGTCAATATTTAAAGTACTTGATAGCTGACCCCATGTAAGGCAACCAGGAAAGAGCAGGCAATATTGTCAAGACAGGGCTCTATACATGGGACACAACTGTCTCAGCAGCAGAGTAAAGACTTACAGAATGACACTTGGTAACTCACCATTTTTTGCCACCTTATTTGGTGGCAAAAATTTGGTGCCGCTTATTTGGAAATATCTGTTGTTCAAGTCTTACATATTCAGTACTGAATTAAAGAATACCTTGAGACAGCATGTGGATAAGGAAAGATGTCACACAGGGTATTTATGGTAAATGGTACAGAGACCGAAAGAAAGCAATAAAGCCCTGTTTGGGGACTTAAGAGGAGATTTCAAAATAACTGAAAGGAAGTTTAGGAAGATGAGTATTATTAATGAGAATTTGCCACAGGCAAATCAGCAATGTTCTGCTTCTCCTGCTACTTAAATAATCAGTTAGATATCTTTGCCCTGCATGTGTGTACGCTGTAATGTCAGAAGTTACTGAACATCTCCCCTTGATCAAAGACAACGCATTCAGTCCACATTAAATACTTCTTTTTGAATCATAAAGGACAACAGGCCTCATTCTCTGATCTTCTAATTCCATTTGCTGTAATGTAGTTTTGCCAATAAAAACTACAAGATCTATCAAGTTTGACCTACAAGTAAGAAAGCCAACTCATTTCCTTGCTCAAGCTACAAAGCAAGCAGGGGCATTCTGTGCAGTCCTGTTGCACGGTGAGATGCCTGTCCTCCCATCTGACAGCCTTGTACAGCTGGGGAACAACACTGCTCCAGCCATGTTCCTACTGCAAGGTGCGTGGAGGATGAGGAAGAAGAGGGAAGATTTGCTGGTGTGAGGGCCAGGAGCTGGCTGGTAAGGTGTTGTACTGATGTCAATGGCAGCATCAGTGGGCTTTCCTCGTTTCCTAATGTCACCTCTCACCCCCAAAAACTGAGAAGCAGAGAAGTGGAGTAGAAAGCCAAGTTTTGTGAGTGTGCCAGAGGTTCTCAGGAATGCAAAGGCTTGAAGTTACATAGGTCAGTATGGCTTCAGATACAATGTGAATGTAGTAAAATTAAAAAAGAGACATGCGGAGTACCTACAAAGGAAAGAAGTAACGTATTTTTCCACCTTCTGCTGCAATGGGTTCTCTTCCATAGTTTCCACTTATTACATTATTTTTATATTATGATATGCCACTGGAACACACTGACATGCCTAGTAAAAACAGTTGTTAAGGAATTATGTTTTACACAACATATTTGAAAGTTTTGTATCTTCTGGAGTTCTTGAAGACAAATTAATTGTATCTTTATGTCATAGTGAAGGATAACTTCATATCCCTATTCTGTTGTCAATGCAAAATGTTCTCTGATAATATATAATTATGTCTGAATTTGATCACTTAAAATAATCTTCATAGCAGTTCAGTTGTAAGATACAAAACTGGGACAAATCCTGAAAGGTCAGGAGGGACCATGTATGTATTAGTTTTGGCAGGAATTAATAGTTAGGACAAGGAAGATCTTTTTAAGAGCTGAATGACTGCTTTTCCTAGTTTGAAAAAAAAAAAAAAAAGAAAAAAAAAAGATGAAGATTTATTATTTAGATTTTTACTACTGTCAGAAATAAGGAAGGATATGTGTATGCTGTCAGCAGATGAGTTGGAATTATATTTCTATGCATGCTGCCATCAAAGGGAGATACAAAATACATTTTCTTCTTTAGAACTTCTTCCTTTTCCTTCAGTGATCCAAGCTTTACAATCATTGCCTACATATTTCAAAGGAGCATTCTTCTACCTGGCTGCCTGGACACTCGGCATTGCCTGTTGCCGGATGGCTACTTCAGGATGCCTAACCATCACCCTGCATTGCCCTAATTGAATTTGCTTTCTCCTCCTCATTTTCTCCTCATCAAGAGATAAATATCAGGTTTTCATACTAAAGGCGGTAGGGTTTTGCTGGCCTGCACGGAGAGATGAAAAGATCAAGTCTGAGCTCGCAGAAGTGTTTTTTGTGGTTTTTTTTTTTTTTTTTTGCATCAACACCTATATTTAGGCACATAAATAAGTGGCGTGCTTGTTCCAGAACACCTGCCATTTGTTCAGCACAAGGCAAGGTACGTATTTTGCCAACGCGCGCTTATTCGTTTGCTGACCCAGTCTGCACTTTCTCACCACGTACATTTTAAAACACATTTCCGTCCATCCAAGGCAAGCAGCTGTTGGCAGGTACGTAAACTAACATGGTTCCACGGTACTCGTTTTTAAAAAATCATCATCAGAAATCAGCAAAAAGGTACTCTCGGCAGGTCTGGCCACAGTGTCACACAAACTGCGGTGGTTATGGGGCTGCTCTGACAACTGCTCCAGCACGGGGCTACACAGAGCACGTCACGTCACTCCAATTCTGACAGGTTTTTGATTGTGAGCTTCCACAAGCGGCTTCAGCAGCAGGAGGAGTGATACACAAATTACACGCAGCCTACGACGACTCAGTTTCGCGTCTTTTTCCTCCCCCCCGAAAACCCAACAGCAACAAAAACCAAGAGAGCAGCACGGACCAACGAACCGCCCAACGACCACCGCGCACGCGCCCCACCGCCCGCCACTCCTCCAGCGCCTGCGCAGCTCCGGGAGAGCGGCGCGGCGGGTAGGGCCGAGCGGCGCATGCGCGGCGGCGGCGGCTGCTGAGGCGGGCAGGCGGCGCGGGTAGACGGGGTGGCCGCTTCCTCCCATTTAGCGGCGAGGGAGCGGCGGGAGCGCGTTCGGCTGGCTGCGTTGTGACGCCGGGCGGCCGGAGGGAACTGCCGGCGAGGGGCGGGGGGAGCCGTCTGCGCCGCGGCCGCTGCTGCTGCCGCCGCTGCCCGCTCCTCCTCCTCCTGCTGCTCGGCGGAGCGCCCTCCACCCCGCCCTCTCCCCGCCCGGGACCGAGTGTGGTGGCCACAAAATGGCGGATGGAGAACTGAACGTGGACAGCCTCATCACCCGGCTGCTGGAAGGTGAGCGCCGGGCCGCTCCGCGGGAGAGTGAGGAGGGAGGCGGGCGGGGCGCGGCGGGAGCCGGGGCGGCCCCTCCTTCTGGCCTGGGGGGCTCGGGGAGGCTTGGGGGGCTCCGGTGGGCTCCGGCGGGCGGGCCGTGCCCCACGCAGCTCCTCGCGGCGGTGAGGGGACGCTGCGGGGGTATCCGGCGGGGCCGGGAGCGGGGAGCCGCGCCGGGGCGGCCGCCCGTCTTTAAGGACATCGAAAAGGCGGAAAAGCCGCTGAGGAGCGGTTCCCGCCGCCGCGGCTGCCCTCTGGGGGAGGCTCGGCTGCGGGCGGGGGGCGGCAAGGTCGGTAGCAGCCTTCCGGGGTTGAAATCGCGTTGGGGAGCAGCGTTAGGCGTGGAGCTGTGTGGGAGCGGCGGGCCGGCGGCCCTCTGCCTGCGCTCTGTGCAGCGCTGCTCGGGGCTGCGGTGCGTTTTGTGCGGGTTTCCCTCATCGTGAGGAGGGAAGGCGAATCCGTCTTTCCGGAGAAGCTGCGATACTGTTACTAGCGTTTTCTTGTAAGTTGTCTCGAGTGTTCGGTCTCCGCAGGCCCCTTCTCACGTAGCTCGCCCATCCCACACGCAGCCCGTGCCCGGTGTGCTGCACGCACGGATGCGCGCTCTTCACTCACTGCCTTGCCACAAATGGAGATGGGAGCCTCGTGTACTTAGATCGCTTTGCAGAAAGCTTATATAAAGAAACGTATGGAGTACGTACTGGAATAGAAACAAGTTTCCTAAGTCTGAAAATTCTTCTTAGCCAAGTTACTGCCAAGCAGAGTTTGTAGGACTCTCAGTTTTCTGGGTAATTGCTAGCCTTTTTGGAGGTGAAACTGTAAATTAAAAGTAATAAAAGCGATGTTGAAAAAGACATGAAGGTATTGGGCAATTGCACTCATGTTTGTGTCTCAAGATACACAGTGTAGTGTAGTATGGAAAGAAGCTGCAGCTGTTATCAGTCAGTTTATCTCTGATCACTACTACAGATAAACTGCATTTTCTGCATGTTGAAATCCTGATTAGTAGGTAGGTGTAAGGCAGGCTAAGCAGTAACCCACTAAACATTGACTTTTTATTGTACCTTTTTTTTTTTTGGAACTTCCTAACATGTGTATGTATGGAGTTGTGGCGTTTTTGGTTGCTTTTTGTTTGTCTTATTTATGGAAAGAGGCTCTTAAAAAATAATAAATAAATGAAAATGAGAAGTACTTTTCCTCTCTGCCCATCTGGTAGTTGCTTAAAAATAGAATGTTTTAAGGTGATTAAGACCTTTAAAATACTTGTTACCTTTCACATATACCATAAATGCTTGTGTTGCAACTCTCTAGCTCGTTGGGTTATTACTAGCTGTACTGAGACTAAGCAACCTTATCTATGCTTTTCTTTCCATGGCAGTTTAATTTCTAAGGGTATGTACATGCAATTTCAGAAATAAGTTTTTGTGATAGTTTTGCGTCTGTTTGTCAGACGGTTTATCTCTTTGAGCAGAGATCAGGAAGATTCTTCATGGAAACAGGATGATTTTTCTTGATTTGTCCCTTACTAACAGTAGAAGGAACACTTTGTACAACATATTATATTGTATCTGAAAAGGAATAGTTTCTTCCAGGTTTATTTCGAAAAACAAAAAAAAGTACATTGCATGTGGATTTTCATGTAGCATCTTTTATTTGTTTTACTGCTAATATGCAGTATCTTAAGCTGCAGTTTGAATAGTAGTGTTCCACACTGAAGCCGTTTCATGCAGCTAGCAGCTCGTCTTACAGAACTGATGCTGTTGCTTAGCTGACCCGCACCAGTGTGTGTGTGTGTGTGTGTGTGTGTGTCTCTCATGCTGCTTGTGCAGAACAATTCCTATCGGAACAATTCCTATCTCTGGAGCAGTCTGTAGAAAGTAAACTCTTTGTCTCCATTACCATCACTTCAATTTTGACTAAAACAATGAGGAAAAGTGGCTTTTGAGCTGTTAAAAAACAAAACAAAACAAAAACTGTATTAACATGATCAATAGTATTTTTTTTAATGAAATGTTGGTGTGCAGGATGCCTGTAGTCCTTCTGGTTACTTGAGGTGAAATGGATAGTGTTCAGTTTCAGCAGCAGTCTACAATTGTCTGAGGCTGCACATAAATTTTAAAGCCAGTAAATGCATATTAAAAGCTGTGGCCTGAACCTTCCCTGCTATAGTTGGCCTCCTGGTTTGTGACACCTGTTCCTAGGCTGTGAGGCTAGCTAGCCTGAGTTCTTGTGTTCTTACTTAATTAAATTTCTTATAACTGTTTCCACTGTGGTTGCTCAAGACCACTTGTCTTCTGGGTTATATAACACCTTAAACTTGCCTTTTGATTGCAGTAGATCATCTTACCCTGCACGTGATTCTTCTTGTTTGAGACATCAGTATGAGGAGGCCTGTGGCTGAGCTGCTTGAGAGAATTCCTCAAGGACTAACACTCAGCAGATGTGCATGGATGCTTACCCTGGATGTGTAGTTGGGATCCGTGGAGTGCCCGAGGCCAGACTGATTTGCTCTTGAGTTAAACTGGGGACAGTTTTCAGAAAGGCTTAGCTGAGCCATAGTCTAATGCTTGATGATAGTCTCCTAGGACATTGGTTTATTTCCATGTTCTTGCATATACTGAATACCTATCCTTTTTATTCCTGAATTCACTGCTGAATTAATGGTAAGATCTTGTTTTGCAATGACTGTTTCAATATGTCTTGTACTTGCTTACTTGTTAGAGATGATGCTTCTAGATGTGTGCCTGATTCATTTTGGAGATATAAGAAGATATATTTTGATACAGAAATAGCTCATAAAAGATTCTGCAAACACTTAAAAGTCATACAACTACAGTTCTTTAGCTTAGCTGAAACACTTTTGAACTGATGGGGGACTATAAAAGTGAATGCACTGAATTAGAGTTTTTCTTACACAGGTATTCAGAATTCTAGGCATGGATTAGGCTTAGTTGCACTATAGTATACAAAAAAGATGGTCATATTTTTTTGAAAAGAAACCCAGTGTGCTGTTTTCTTGTTTTTTTTTTTGTTGTTGTTGCTTTCTCAGCTATGCCATCTGGTGGATGGATCTTCCCAGCCCATTCTATCTATAGACAGTCCAGGATTATGCACACGTAAGATTGTCATCCGCACAAAAGATGTGGAACATGCTGTATTTTGCTCCATCTAGGTATACCTAGATGGTCCTTCTGTGGGAAATGCCATGATATCTGTAAAAATGATGGGCTAGCTTGGTGTACCAGGTTTACATTTAACCCAGGCTCTAAGTGAACTTAAGCTTTGGGTATATATGGAAAAGTTCCTTCTGTGGCAAAGCAGAGATGCTGGAGTAGCTGTGCCTTTTCTTATAAGAGAGTTGTGGGTAGTTATTAGGCTACCACGTTTATGGGGGTGTTGGGCTTCCTGTTCTTGTGCTGTAACTGTCTTTGTGTATGAGTCCAGTTGGTCTGGACTTCAGCAATTTCTATGACTGGATCTCTGAAGAGGACTTGCTTGTGAAACCATTGTACAGGACCAAGCCCCTTGCTTACCTAAGTCTAGTGACATATTAACAGTTTGATTTCAGTTAATGGAACTGAACATACATTTGCTCTAAGACAGATTTGTTTTTTGGTGAAGCTAGCTGGGTTGCTCTTTTGTATAGTACTGAGTCTACTGTGAAGGCTGGGAGATATATAGCCAAGAAGAGAGTTGTCAAGCTTCATGTAGATGTAGGGAGCGGTTATAGCTTCAGTTCTCAACTAAAAGCATGATGTTTTACATCCACCTTAATAAAAACTGATTATACTGTGATTTCACCATGTGGGGTGGTGTCTTTTAAGAAAGCTACCAGCTTTGTTTTCCTGTTATTTCAGAGATAATATAGATTGTGACAAAGACTGATAGTTGAGTGTGAGTCAATTTTTCAGGTGAAAGGTGAATTTAAATGCTTATGAAATAATTGGGATGTTCTTTATTACTGTTAAGTGCTACAGAGTTGTTGGACTAATGCATTATGATTAATGAGCTTCAGATTTGGTTCATGTCTCAGTTGGCTACCCTACCCAGGCAACCTGGTGGTCAGATACAATACCGTAGTTGTGCTGCAGTTCCATGGACTTCATTGCTGATACTGAGAGAGGCAATTGTGGATTAATGATAAGATCATACCGTGGAGGTGAATCTTGAAAGATCAAAGGCTATTGCCTGATTTACAGTGAAATCATTGGACAACCTGGTATTAGAAAAAATAAATGAGAACATTGTGAGGAGTTCTTGGCTAAGGAATCATTTTTGAAATATTTGTTTCTTTGGAGAGATAAAATTGTCGGTTTTCATGCTCAGAGAGCGTGTATTGCATTAAATGGGGAGAAGGGATACAGGAAGAGTGGTGTTTGCTGCTGATTTTGTACAGCAGTGCAGATGTGAGCCAGTTCATCCTTGGCTTTATAAGTGCAGGATGAATTAGATAGTTGACTTGAAAAATTGTACTGTAGGCAGAGAGCCCAGTGTCAAAAAAAGGTAAGCTGGTTCCTTTCTTCTGTCAGATTATTTTGCTGCTTTAAGCCTACATGATTCAGTAACTGTTTCACTTAACACCACTGCAGAATATTTGTCTTTTCTTGTTCAGAGGTACAGCTAAATTATAGCATGAAAGAAGGAAGCAGTGCTTTATTTAATGTAAACAGGAGGATTTTTTAGCCTGAGTATTTCGTCAAATGCTTGTGAGTGGCCATTACAAAGTAGGTATGTAACAAAAAAAAAAAAAAGACAATAAGTAGTTTAGCAGGGTGAAGTCAAGCATACTATATTTGGCTACAGCTTGGTGAGGTCAGATGGTGTACTCAGGGAATGGGGTGTGTGTGTAAGGAAATCTGCTGTGAACTGCAGCCTGGAGTACTGCTGATGCCATCTGTGTCTGCCTTGTGAATTTCATGTAGAAATGGCCCTGTTTACTGCCTTCACATAATGTCCAATGATTTGTCGTTTAGCATTGACTACTTTATCTTTGTTTTACAGGACTGTCTTCTGTCTTTTGGCAATTGAGTACCAAGCTTGCTTGATACAAAGCTTTTATGTGTGTCTAGAATCATAGAATTGTCAAGGTTGGAAAAGATCTCCAAGATCACCTAGTCCAACTGTCCACCTACCACCAGTGTTTCCCTGTTAAGTAAGGTCATTCAGTACAACATCTAAATGTTTCTTGAACACCTCCTGGTACAGTGACTCTACCACCTCCTGAGCAGCCTATTCCAGCATCTGACCACTCTTTTGGAGAATAAATTTTTCCTGATATCCAACCTGATGTAGCTTGAGGCCATTCCCTCTAGTCCTGTTCTACAGAGCAACCATGGTATTTAAGTATCTGAGGAATTAGAAGTGCAAAAGTCATCTTCAGCATTTTCCTCCTTGTTACTCAACAGGAGTAAGGAAGCAACTCTGTAATCTGCCCTCACCTGTCTCCAATCAATAATTTTGTTAGCACTGCTCTGGAGGAAAAATTAAGTCTGACTTTGAGAAAGAAGCTGATGTTCTGTGTTACATGAGATTTTAATGGTAGGTTAACCTTGCAAATAATGTGGAAAAGAACTTGCCACCCCTTTGTATGTTACTGCACAGTGAAAGGTTTCTACCTCATACTTTGCTGGTTTGGGGGTGGGGGATTGGTTCAAGTGTAGCTAAGTAAACACAATAAATATAGAGCAGTAACAAGTATTAGGGCTACATATTTTGCTTATGGAATGGAGTGACTGCTATGATCTTATCTTTCAACTTTGGATCCAGCGATGATTGGGACAGTAAATGATTATGAATGACTGAGACCATAAGCTGTATGGAACCTCTCTATAAACAGGTGGCCCATGGAGAGTGAATGCAGCTGGCAAGGGTTTTGATGTCGGTTAAATTGCATATTGTGGTGGGCTGATTTGAGTGACCCTGAAGCAATCTTAGCTTCTAATGATGCTTCTCCCTGAGCCTTAATCCTGCTGGATAGTATGAACTTCAGGAATGTAGTCTCAACTTCTGGTGGAAGAGGAACATTTAGTTGTTTGGTTATTTTCCCTGCTTATAAATTGAAGGCTTAAACGGTCTTTTACTCTGCAACCATTTTGTATGATGTTAAATAAATCCTTTTAAAGTGAGCTCATGGTCCAACACTATGTTCTTCAGCAAAACTCTTCATCTTGAGGGCATCTAGTGAGGACAGGTGTTAGTGGTTTTAGACCTTTTGGACTGAGCAGTGTAGTTCTTCAGAAGAACTGCTTACCATCAGTATAATCCCCCTAAACCATGTCCCTTAGTACAACATCTAAATGATTCTTGGAACATCTCCAGGGACAGTAACTCCACCACCTTTCTGGTCAGCCTGTTCCAGTGCCTGACCAATCTTTTCCTGACATCCAGGCTGAATCTCCCCTAGCACAGCTTGAGGCCATTCCCTCTTGTCCTATCACTAGTTATGTGGGAGAAGACACCTGTGTTCCTCCTTGCCACAGCCTTACTTCACGAAGTTGTAGAGAGTGGAAGGTTTCCCCTAAGCTTCCTATTCTCCAGACTAAAAAAACTTACATTGTTGGTCTCCATTTTGCTGCAAAATAGGGAGTGGATGCTTCTGGTGACAGTTATACAACTGAAATGAAGTGTTTTGAGGGAGTAGAAGCTTTGCTTTCCAAAACGAAAGGCATTCTAATCCAGGATTTCTGACTTAAAAACCATAAAAACCTGTAACTTAGAGTTGTAAAAATCAGCTAGGTAATGCTAGAACATATTTCCAAACCTGTCAGAACTACTTTCTTTAATAAACAGTGCTGGTACCTTTGGCTTCCAGATCCATTCTACTCCTGCTGTTCAGAAACTGTTCAGGGTTCATCAAATATTCCAGGATACTTTGTTGTACAAGAGACAAACAGTCAAATGTTCAGTTGGTTGATTAAATGTTCCAGAGACTATCATGAGTGAATATACACTTGTGGGATATTGGTGAAGTTGCGTGCTTGCAGTCTTGTGCTGCGGTTTTTGTTTGCTTCTTGTTAAAGATTTGCTTTGGCAAATAGAACTTGAAAACAGTAATTTTGGAAATACTTGGTTGGAGCTTCTGCCAGAAGAACAACTAGCTGCTTAATCCTTGGTTTATCCTCATTCAAGTTCATAGTGGCTGCATATTCCAGCCTGGGGAGCTGTCTAGATTAAACTTTGTTGTGTCTTTGTGCTAGAAGGAAAAGACGCACTCCCTAGTGCAGTTTACTCTATGGCCTTGCAAGTGTGCATGCAAAATGGGTGTGCAGGGGAAGATGGAAGCTGTTTCATAGCAATGATGCTGGCACCAGTATTTTTTCCAACTTGGCAGAAGTGTGTATGGGATCTAATGATGGCTTGTTCATCAGACAACACTAACACTTTCAGCACGTGTGGTATTGGAACACAGTCGTATTAAGGACAGCTGTGTGTACCGCAGCTGAGTCAATAATAGAAGAAACTTCTATTAGTGATACCACAAGGTGAAAAGCGTGGTTACTTGAAGTGAGAGGCACATCAGAGACAGACAGATTGGCTTGAATGTGTTTGCTCAACTCTGTGGGATAGTATGGCAGAAGGAACAAAACTCATAGAACTTCCAGTAGACAGTTCTTAGACCACTTTGTCTGGTGTTGTAATGCTAGAAAGTGTGGCAGCCTTACAAAATCTGCTGGTCTCTGGCATGGGTTTGGAAGGATGCTGGCAAACAAAACCAATGAACAAGCAAAAACCCCTTCTTAGTGTGCAAGTTTCTTTCCTGGCACTGCAACTCACATCTCAAATTACTGGCTCCTATTGTTAGATTTACTAAGGTTGCTTACCAGCAGTTGTGTAGGTGCTGAGATACTTTAATAGTATTTAGAGTAGGTTTGGTTTACTGTCAGAGCTATTGTGCTAAAATAATAGATTCACAATACAATGTATACAGTAATTCCTTGTTCTCTACTATGTTGTCAAAGTTTAAGCTCCTATCAGTAAAGGTTTATTCTGGCATAGTGCTATGTATGGAGGATTGAGAGTTAGAAGAGGAGTAGTTGTCCCTGCCAAAGATTTTTGTGTAAGTCAACGCTTGTTTACTGTGTCTGCATCATAGACAACTGATTGATACCTAATGCTGAGCTACTGTTCCTCCTCTGGGTAAACAGCAACTATTGGAAATGATAGATTTTTCCCAGTACTGCTAAAGTTTACTGTGAGATACACACACTGTGAAATTTGTATCTGTGGCTAGCATGTTTAATAGTGGCTTCCTATAGTAATTTTCAAAGAATTCTGAAAAACACAACGTGTGCTCTTGATCCAGTTCTTATGACTTCCTTTTAGGTCAGTTCTGGAGGAGTTGTCTTTTGAGAAACTAAATATGGTGAGAGATGCTCGTACTTACGTTCCATACAGTGCCTGGCTGAGCCAAGGAAACGTAAACAGAACTCTAGTTGTAGTGTAAGTGGGTGAAAGATGTGCTTAGTTTTGCTTGTCTGTTTGTGCCAGGGCAGTGGCCCAGCTCTTCCAGCTGCCTGGCTGGGTAGCCTTTCAGCATCTTTGAGTGCGAGTCCAGTGATGTGCTGAGGCTTCTGAGGTCACAGTAGCTTCTTATTTTTCACTAAATTATTTGTCTTAGTGACTAGGGGATTATGGGAGAAAACTTGCCTCTTTAATATATTTTTGAAGATGATTTCTCATGAATGCCCAGGCTCTGCTTCTTCAAATGGCAGTGAACTTGTGTGTTTGCAGAGCTGCTGCTGATTCCGATGGACAGGCCTTTGTAAAGGCCCAGTGACTCAGGGCTGTTCCCTTCCCCGGGGCTGCCTGAACTGCAGTCACCAGGCATTTTGTCTCCCAGTGACATGCTCAGCGTAGTTTTAGAAACTGGGTTTATTTGGAGAACCTGTGTCTAGTAATTAATTGCCAACCTGTTGGCTTTCCTGTTAAGGGGCTGCAGCACGTAAGGCTGCATTGTAAAAGGTCAGGAACTGTCAGCACAACTCTGGATGTGCTGTGGCAGTTGGCTGATGTGGAAGTCACGAGCTGCATGCTCAGTATGTGTTCTAGTGCAGAAGTCAGGCAGCACTTAGTGGCTTAATCCTGCAAAGCATTTGTTCCAGGTTTAAACCTCTCTTTTTCAAAGGGAGCCAATGCTGGTGTTCTAGGAAATATTGATTGGATCAAAGCTAGTGTTATGAGTGCCCTCCTTGAACTGCAGCCTCAGTTTTGGTCTCTGTGCTTTGTTTGGGGCTATTTGTGGAAACATCAGTGTTGTCTATGGAGGATTTCCTGGGCCTGTGTTCCAAAACTAGACTGGGTGTAATGTGTGTGCAGTTCAGTCACTTCTTGGTTTTAATCCTTATTACATGGCTTCATTTTGATGTTGCAAAACATTGGCAATAGTTAAATACAGAAGCAAACCTAATTGCTTATTGGAAGGCTTTAAAGGAAAGCAAGTAATGGAGTAGAATGTGGCAGACAAGCTAGTTAGGCTGAAGAAGGTGCAGTAGGACCTCGATGTATATATCCTTATAGGGATCAGACAACCATGGGTTTAAAATGTAGCATAACTACCTCAGTAAGAAGAATTGAAACTGTTAAGACTGTACTCTCTTCAGGTGGGAACTTTCTTAGGTATGGTGAGTTTGTTGTGTCTAGCACAGTGAGTTTCAGGTCTGTGAAGGGGAGTTGTATAAGCTACTGGAGTGCAAGTATTTGAAAAGCATGGAGGTGTTAGAGGATTTTGGTACCTTCAGATTGAGTAGTCAGGTCCTGTGCAAAGCTGTCAAGATAGATTTATTTCTTGCCAATAATCCCTTTGGGGCTGAAGATGCATTTAAGTGCATCATGTTGTAGACATTTGAGATATGCTGCAACTGAAGCCTATGCATTTGTTCTCCTATCATTTTGTGTCTTAATTGTCTGCCCTTGTATGTTTTAACATGTCATTCTTCCTGCGTTAAGATGTTAGATTACAGAGAAGTTAGTAAAAGCAGTCTGCTTTCTCTAATGTAGTTAGAGGAAGGCGTATGACTTACCATATGGTAAATGTCATTTGGAGCCACATGTCACATTTGGAGTTTCCCTGAAAGAAATATCCCTGTGGTGCTCCTACAAGCCTTGTTTTTGTGGGATTCTACTGAGCAATGTATTATCACAGCAGATAAGCTGGCCTGCCTTCTATTGCATTCCTGCTCACTGTCCCAAAAGTGTAGTTCCACATCTTCTCTTCCTTACTCGAAGTACTAATTCTTTTTTTTTGCCTCTTCATCTCTTCTGTGGCTGCTTAACCTTAGTTAAACAAGTGATCTGATTTCTATTTATTTTAATTAAAAGAAACAAGCAACACAGCAGTGTTGGACTGATCAGATGTATTCTGGGGAAAGTATGCAGTGCTTGGCTGGGCAGAGCTTTCTGATACGTAACACTTTGGACTTCAGAACTGGGTGACTTAGGACAGGTTGTTTCCCCTTCTATCCTTTCTCCCCTGTGTAGAATGTAGATGGTAGTGATCTACTCTGCCAAGTATGTTGGCTGAGAGTTGAGCTGCAGTAGAAAGGAAGATGTATTCATTTTGCTCTTCTGTTAGCAAGTTTCATAAGACTTACTGAAATGCAGCAAATACATTAAGTCTTACTGTCTTAGAGTTTGAAAACATGACTCGGACTGCTAAGGGTTCATAGCACTTTTTCTTATAGCTACTACTAGAACAGGATGTGGATCATGCTGTTGCGGATACTGCTGTATTCTGCTCTGTTAGTTTGCATCTGGTTGTTAGTTTATACTAACATGCAAAACATCAGCCAGAGTGGTAGATGTTTGTTCGTTTTGCTGCCTCACGTACTCATTGGAGCCTCTGAGAGAAGAATCACGTAAGTATTCACGGAAAGAAGCAGATGCAGGTAGGCTTGCCAGAGGATGTTAGTCAGAGTGCAGCGTGAATGTTTTTAGAAACTTTAGTACTAAGTATGGGTAGGAATACTTGGCTTGTGGGTACAGGAGTTGATTTCAGGCTAATTGAGTGTCTGTTTGGATGCCGAGGTTCCCATAACTCAAGATCCATTATGTATGAATCAAGATTTTATCAACACAGACACAGCTTAATGTCATCTTCCTTTCAGCTGCTGAAAGCACAAACACACCTGTCTTTTCTTTGTATTTAACTCACCATGTTGAACTTAGTTGGCCTAGATCATTTTGTGTTAATCTGTTTGAGATTTCCATTTTCAAGGGTTTTTTTTGCCTGCTGTGAATACTCTAGCATAATCTGATAATTCATTTAAACACTTTCTGAACTTGCTATTTATCCAAACATGGACAAAACCAGGATCTAAATTGCTGCTTTCTGCGACCATGACTTAACAGGGACGCATTCGAGCTTAAGCACAGGTTGCCACTATATCAGAGCTTAATTTTAGAACTGGCTGGAATATGCAATTCCCACTTTTAATAGATAAGTTGATGTGTGCTGCTCTTTTTGTCAGATACAGACTTCAAACACAGCTCATCTGCACTTATCTGTTGTTAGGCATCTGTGTGCCAGCTATCTTAATTGTTAAACATCTCGTTTCAGTACGAGGATGTCGTCCTGGGAAGATTGTTCAGATGACCGAAGCTGAAGTTCGGGGCTTGTGCATAAAATCACGAGAAATATTTCTTAGCCAGCCTATTCTTCTGGAACTAGAGGCACCGCTGAAGATCTGTGGTATGTAAACTTAATGTGTGTATATATTATGTAGGTATGTTGATTTAGCTGTATGCTAACTGAAATGAAAGGAGAAGTTGATGAAGAAGATACTGAGATATGCAAATGACCTTGACTTGAGTTATACAGATTAGTGATTGAGATCTTCTCAATCTTAAACGTCATTTTCAACTTAGATTGGATTAAGTCAAGAAAAGGCAGCTGACGTTTGCTCTTGGTGCTGTTTAGGAGCAAGTGCTGATGGCAGTAAGAGCTGCATGCACTCTTTTCTAGTGCACGTTTTGCAACCTGTCCCTTGTACTTCCTAAGGGTTGCTTGCACAGAGCTGCTACTGCTTGGGTCATTATCTCAAAGTATTTTTGAAAAACATAAGAAGTAAATGTTTGCTTTTCTTGTTCCCTTCATAGCGGAAACTGAAGAAAGATCTTTATGTAAGATGAAATGGAGTACTTTACTAGTCTCTGCTTGAAAATTGATGAAAGCATTGTTAGTCTTTGAACTTAAAAATATCGTAAGTCAAAATTTCTTAACGTGTAAGACATACCTCAAACTTTATATTATCATCAAACGCTGATATCAAATATAAGTAAAACTGCATTCTTTACTACCCAAAGCGTTTAGAATATGCTAGACTCCTTCAAACATGCAGTTAATAGGTGTGCATGCATGTTTAACTGTTACTGAGATATTGTAAATGCTAGCTTGTAATCATGCTTCAAGTTATTAACAGCAGACACATGCTTGAATTTGACTGCTTGAAGTATCATAGAATTAAAACTTTCTGGCAGAGCAATTGTGGTGATATGCCATACATTTAGAATATTAGCAGTTATTTAAGAACAAGCATAACACTAATGGCAGAGTCACTCTTAAATTACTTATTTGCTCCCTTGAGTATTGGGGAGGAGAGGAACAGGATCAGCTTGCCTAATGACATAAATTTGAAGGTAAAAATCTAGCTTTACTACATTGTATTTATACTGTGATGAGGAGAAGACCAGTGTCATCTAATTCCTAGATTGAAAATTGGAATACTTGCATACAATCTTAATATTAAGTTAAATCTGCAAAGTATAATTAGGCTCCTTCAAACTGAGTTTCTCATTTGTTTAAATCTAGACAGCCTAGAAGGCTCTTAGATGCACAATAGTAGCAAATGCACAGTTACAGAAGAGATTTGTTGTTTTAAAATTACATGTTAAACAAAGTGTTAGCACCTAGAAGTGTCAGGTATCTAAATTAAATATTAGAGAAATTGTCAAAGGTGTATTTATTTAGAAGTGGAAGAGTGGTGATGGCTTTCACCAAAAGCACAACATGCTGCTGTACTCCTTTGAACTACTGTTTTAATGTTCAGGTAGTGCTTGAGAAATTGTTACAGAACTGTCTTTTCTAATCAGTTCAAAATAAGCTTTTACGTCTTGAATGGCTGTGTTCTAACTTAAGATGGAAGATTTTCTTATGTAAATGCCCATTTCAAAATAATAGTTTTTACTCTGATATGCTTCAGCTTGTGCCCATATGAAATTGTATTTTAAATTATCAATGAAATAATATTAAATGCTTTGGTCACTTCACAGAGTAGTTCCTACTGAATGTTCCTTCATCCTTTATGTCCTTTAATCCCTTTAGCTCATGCATGTAACAGAGTAGTTTCAGACAATGAACATAAAGTATTTCCATGCTATATTTACTTTGGTGATGAGTACTTCTGATAGTGATGAAGTTTGAGTACTAATTGAATAGTTCTGGAGAATGGATTCAACACCATGGTGAAACATTGATGAAACTCGTATGATTTCTGGTCTTGATTTCTTGTAGGAGTTCTTGTGGTGTATGCATAAATGATTTTAGCTGGTAGAACTTCAGTGGGCCTGCAATTGGGTAGAGGATAATGTTCATTATTAAAAGGAAAGTGGGATGTAAGTCCCCTCCTTGAGCAAGAAATAGTTAAAAGCATTGTCTGCAGAAAGAAGATTGTATTGAATTTCTCATGAGAAGATAAAGAGAGATAAAGCATCAAGTCACTACTGCAGTACACAGTTCCACACAAGATGAGAAGGTCTTCTTGTTTGGTTTAAGATTCTGAAATAAGTTGTAGGCATATGGGTGGGGATACCTTGTTCGTTAATTTTACTTGTTTGCTATAGTCATGGAAGCTAGTTCTCTATTGGAGAATTACTAGGTTTAATAAAGACATATTTTGCCACAGAACAACCAGCACAGTTGAAAATGTATTCATGACATGCTTAGTGTAAGGGATCAAGAGGTAGTCTGTATTATCAGCATACGGCTCTTACTGAAGGTTTCTTAGTTATGTTTTGCATTCAGTCACTTTGTTAATGAGTCAGCTAAAATATCACATCTACTGTACAAGTTACTGTAGAGCTTTGGTATCACCTTTGACCTTATGGGCAGCTCACAGATGATTTCTTCTGCTTAGTCTGATGTGATGTGCTGTGGTGTTTTAATTGTTTAATTTGTTTCCAGTTACTTGGAAAGCCATCTTAATTTTAAAATTGGCAGTGTGATGAATAACGTGGTGGTTATTATTTCTAAGATACTTCTGCAGATCTGAGTATTGTGTAAGGGCTATCAGTCTTTGAGTTATCTATTTACAATAAATAATTGCATCCAGGGAGTTGTCCAAAATGCCAGAGAATGGGAATCTTAGTACAGTGATGTTGTGGGAGGGCAAGCAGTTGACTTTTGAAAATGCTCTCTGGCCAGCACAATGTTCAGTTCTCCAGTGAATGTAGATTCAGTACTGATCTGTATTTGCAGTAAGTCATGTGGCTTAATCCATTGGCTTCCTGGCTGTGTGGCTGTTACATTAATGATTGTCTTTCTGACTTCATTTCTATATGACCAGATGAGAGCATGGTTGGAAAGCTTAAGCATAGTTTGGAAACTTGTTTAGCTTTGGTTTTTCAGGTTTTCATAGATTGTCCCAACTGACAGTTCTGTGAATAGTCAGTTAGTTGCATTTAGTCCTTGCTTTTGTAGTGTAACGTAGTAACCCTGCATATAGCAGGGGGGTTGAAACTAGATGATCACTGTGGTCCTTTTCAACCCAGGCCATTCTATGAGTCTGTAACAGTTTTCACTTTTCTGATACCTATTGTCAGTCTGTTTTTAAGGGAGAATGTTAATTTTTTTCACCATCCCATAAGTAATTGATTTAAGCTCTTGATGTGTCTACTCTACGTTGTTGCACTAATCCTTGGTAAACTTTTTTATTCAGGTGATATTCATGGTCAGTATACAGATTTGCTTCGACTATTTGAATATGGAGGATTCCCACCAGAAGCAAATTATCTTTTCCTTGGAGATTATGTAGACAGAGGCAAACAGTCTCTGGAAACAATTTGCCTACTTCTTGCATATAAAATCAAGTACCCAGAGAACTTCTTTCTCTTAAGAGGAAATCACGAGTGTGCTAGCATCAACCGGATCTATGGATTCTATGATGAATGTAAGTTAAACCTATTTCTTCTGACAGCCTGATGTCTATTCATACTGTGTTTTGGAAGGACTTACAGCATATGAATCATGAGTCATTACTATAAGAATTTCAGTGTTCTGTGAACCTGCTTTGAAACTTTCTGGAAGTGCACATCAAAAGAAGGTTAAACTTAAATTATTTTCTATTCTGTTGTCCTTGAAATGGTATGGTAGGAGTCTCTAAGTGTACTCGGTTTTAGAAATAAAGCTGTGAAGACAGCTTACATCCTTGATCAGGTTGTGATATATATTGTAGGCTGGCTTTAAGTAAATAGTTCATCTTTTCCTCATCTCTCACACTGTTCTTGTAGGTAAGCGGAGGTTTAACATTAAGCTCTGGAAGACCTTCACAGACTGCTTTAATTGTCTGCCTATTGCAGCCATTGTGGATGAGAAGATCTTCTGCTGTCATGGAGGTAAATGGATGACTACTTTTAAAGGCTGTGTCTAACCTGTTCTTTGGATTAATACTATATCAAATTGAGTGGATGTGCATACTTCATTTTTAGCTGATGATGTATATTGTCTGCAAAGGTCATTGTTGTCTTGCCTTTTTCTGTACATCTGGCAGCCAACAGATGTTATGCTGTCCAGTCATAAATGGTCATAATGACCACTTGTCTCAGAAGGACAAGTGCATCTAAGCATTCCTGTCAATACATATCCCTCTTTGGAGGATTCTGAACGTGAAATTCATGCCTGATGTTTGCTTCATGACTTGTTGCCAAAGCTATTTACTGATGCACAGCATATACTGGAATCTCTAGCTGTGAAGTGAAAGAGAAAGCTTCACAAGTAACCCCAGTTCTGTGGTCTTGGTCTTTTTATCTGGTTTGTAAGTTGTTGTTGGAGGAGACCCCTGAGACCACATAATCATAATGAAGCCTGATGCTTGACTTTCATCATTTGACATTGGATGGGATCAGTCATGGCTCCATCTGACTTCAAAGGACATTGACTGTTGGAAAACATACATTCTGGGCACCTGTTTCATTGCTATACAATTTTTGTAGTGTAAAAAAAAAAAAAGTCTGATTTACAAGAAGGCTTTGACTTCTTCCCATACTGGGACTTACTCAGGCACTCTTTGTCAAAGGAAACTCCCCATGTTTTTCTGGGCGGTAATGCTTAGAGGATTCTGGGACCTTGTAGAGTACTGTCGCAACAATTAGTGCTTTTAAATGACTTCCATAGTGGAAAGAATTATCCCACTGTTTTCCATCTATCTTTGCAATTACCTTCTTTACTTAGCAGCTTGATCCAGAATTGGTGTGGTAAGTATCATATCTGCATTGCTGAGGAGGTGAATAGAAACTGAGAGCTCTGCAGAAACTTAGTTTGACTGAACAGCTCCACTAGGATTTAGAAATAATGTTTACCCAAAATTCCTGTGTAGATTTCTCTGAACTGTGGTATTGTGTTGATGACTGCTGCTCTGCCTTTATTCAAGTTCTTCTGAGGGTTGTGCCTGTAAGGAGTGATCCAGCCTACACTTGTATTCTGTATTGACAGGTTTTGCCTTCAGTGTCTGCTACTATAAGCTTATCAGTCTTAAGCATAACATGCTTTTAGGTGTTAGCTTTCCTTTGTAAACCCAAAACTAATACAGTGGTAGACAACTGAGTCTATAGAAGCATCCAGGTAGCATTGATGTGTTAGGGAAATTAATTTTTTTCTCCCATTAAAGGGTAGGGGTCTTCTATTGTGTTTTTTTTTTTAACTGGTACTTGTCTTAGGAACTAAAGGTT
The DNA here is from genome assembly GCF_905368555.1 of Meleagris gallopavo. Lineage (NCBI taxonomy): Eukaryota > Metazoa > Chordata > Aves > Galliformes > Phasianidae > Meleagris > Meleagris gallopavo. The sequence continues at coordinate 26,602,191 of NC_139405.1, read as the reverse complement.
GTAATTACAAGGAAGGTTTATAGGTTGCTCTGAAAGTAATGCCTCCTATTTATCCCCATGGAAACTACAGCAGATACAAAAAGCACAATGGCAGTACTTGATAGAGCAAATTTTCAGCTATGAAACACTGTTATTCAGCGCAGCACCATTAGCTACACATTTCTGCCAGAAATGAACAAGAGCCTACATGCTGCACTTGTTTAAAATAAATAAAAACTTGCACCAGTGGAGGTGAACCAGTGTTGCACAGCAGTAACAATACTGTCATAGCGAAGAAAATGTTGCCTATGCATCTTTCATCAGCCCAAAGATATGGATGTCTCAAAGTGCCAAATCTGGGCTACATGGTGGATGCTCCACACTGTTGAAAATGATGTGCAGCCTGGCAAGAGGAAGTTTCTTCTCTCACCTGACTCTAGAAGTTGGAGCCTTCAGTTTAGTCTAAATTGTGTTGCAGCAGAGTTGATGGCGTCTCCAGTTTCCAGGAAATCCAGGAGGGTCACCCCTTTCCTATTCTAAAAAAAAAAAAACAACACTAGTGCACTTAGCTTCCACCTACTGAGAGCTGCATTTTGAACTTTTTCTTTGATGGGTAATTCACGTCACCACTCCATGGACTGCTATTGCTCACAGTGGTGACACTGCATCTTCACCAGTAATGACATGATCTGCAAAACTGTCACCTTCAGCCTAGTATTTGTCCTGATGAATTTGTTCTTCCTGTTCATGTGAGAGCATTCATGGGAGCCACCTGGTATAAACTCTGCGGTATTCCGGTGTTCCCTCGATAGTTTCAGATGCACTGAAGCCAGTATTCAGCTCTGTATGTATTTTCCGTGGCTGTAATTCATGTGGATGAGCTGATCAAGGTAGTCCTTACTTTAGTGGTATGACAGCTATGCAAGGCTGTCTGGAACGTGACTTGTCTTTCATAACACTGTTGCTACTGCTGAAACACACCACTCATTGCGTCGCTGTGTTAACATCCACTGTTTGGTGGTCTCCATAAATGTTCAGCAAATGTCAGTGGGTGCCCTTTTTATCATATGGAGGTATTCAGTGACACACCTTTGCTTCACATGTGAAATTGACTGAGTGCACCCTCAAGAAGCTTGCAGATGCCATGAAGCTGAGTGGTACAGTTGATACACAAGAGGGAAGGGATGCCATTCAAAGGGATCTGGGCAGGCTTGAGAGGTGGGCCCATGCCAACTGTATGAAGTTCAACAAGGTCAAATGCAAGGTCCCACACCTAGGTCAAGGCAATCACAAGCACAAATAGAGGTTGGGTGGAGAATGGCTTGAGAGCAGCTCTGAGAAGAGGAGGGTTTGGGAGTGTCAGCTGATGAAAGATTTAATGAGTTAGCAACATACGCTTGAAGCCCAGAAGGTCAACTGTATTCTGGCATCAAGGGAAGCATGGCCAGCTGATTGAAGGAGTCAATTCTGTCCCTCTACACTATCTCCTGAGATCCCACCTGCAGTACTGTGTCCAGTTCTGGGGCCCTCGACAAAGGACTGGGGGCTGTTAGAGCAGGTCCAGAATAGGACCTAAAAGATAATCAGAAGGCTGGAGCACCTATCCAATGAGGGCAGGCTGAGAGAGCTGGGGCTCTTCAGCCTCAAGGAGAGAAGGCTCCTTCTGGTACTTGAAGGGGGCCTGCAGGAGAGCTGGGATGGATGACTTCTAAGGGCATGTAGTGACTGGACAAGGGGAAATAGCTTCAAACTGAAAGAGGATTGATTTATCTGAGATAGTAGGAAGAAATTCTTTACTGTGAGGGTGGTGAGACACTGGAGCAGGTTAGCCAGAGAGGTTTTGAGACCCCCAAAAAAAAAGCATTCAAGGCCAAGCTGGATGGGGCTGTGAGCAACCTGGTCTAGTGGGAGACGCCCCTGCCTATTGCAGGAGGGATGGAACTAGGTGATCTCAAGGGTCCATTAGAATTCAAAGCATTTTATGATATGTAATTCCGTATGATGTGCCACTTTCGTCAGACTGCCCTTCTGCTAACATGTATCATATGGCAACAAAATGTAACTGTTGATGGGAATGTTCAACCTCTACTGCCATATCACCAACATCTTCTCTTAGATCATAGGCCAACATAATAAAATAAGGAGGTGTAGCTTTCAGAGCAGCCCTTGTACAAAATCTCTTATGCACCAAGGAAGCCATCGTAAGCCATACTTTTTTGAAATACATTTCTTTGCCATCCTAGTACTTTATTGTATTTTTATTTTGGAACAGTAGAAAAAAAAAAGGTGGTAAAATATTGGGATGTTTTAGGTAAGTAATTAAGCATGATGGTAGAAAGTCACTAAGATACTTAGCAGGTCAATAGAATACTGTATTCTATGATGAAGCTGCATATACACAAAAAATATCAGACTTCAATAATGAACAAGAAGCTTAGCAAGTTTTTGTCAAGAAAAAGAAATACTGGTATACTGGGGGTGGTTCACTGCTTCTTTAAGGAAGCTGGAAAACTTAATTTCTTACATATATGCTTTAAGGATCCCCTTATTCAATAAAACAGTAAATATTGTTTCTCATATTAATTGTCACTTAAACTTGTACAGGTTTCACCTGTACCTGAAATACTGAATACTGTCAATCACAACTAATCTTTGGTTGTGAAATGAAGTGAAAAGCTTATGAAATGTGCTGTGTGCTCCTAATAAATGAAAGTGGACATTCAGCACTTAAGCTTTGCCCTTTTTCCCCCTCTCTTCCAACCCTGTACAAACTACATTCCAGATTCCCCGAAGTCATGGACTGTCAACGCCTTTTCATGGTGTTACTACTGTAGTAAACATTGAGCCAACAACACTAACTCTGCTGGAGGTTGAAGCTAGCAGGTAGATATAAGGTGGGTGCCTTTTTTACTATATTGCGCATTTTTGCATAGTTTCTTTAAAAAATATTGTCCTATGGGGTATATAATAAAACTTTGCAAAACCACATAACATAGTAAATAAAGGCACCTAATTTATCCCATTTGACTTTTACAGTAGTTTGAAATCCTAAGTCAGCTGTTTCTCCTAGATGTCACAATGTAATCAAACCTTTCCTGCCATTCCTGTCTCCAAATGTTCTTGCTTTCTAAGGATCTTTCCAAGTATTCTTTCAGCTTGCCTCCTTCTTCCCTCTAAGTTGAGACTTTCTTGTCTATTTAGTGTTTTATCTTTATTTTTCAAAGCTGTCCTCACTTCTGACACAAAGCCTACTTCTGACTTCATCTCACCTTATTAAAGCTCATTCTATAACCATTCCCAGCTTCTCCCTTTTACTCTGCTTTGTGTGGTATACAGTAATGTTGTCTTTGACATCATATTCTAGTTCTAATCTTTGGAATGTGTTTGTGATTACATCCTATGCTGTAGTTCTATGTTGGCTGAACACATCTGACCATTTAAGCTCTAAGATGTTACTCATGTAAGTTTAGTAGATATACGTAAGATTGTACAGTAGATAAGACTGTGACGTTACTGACATGATGCGAGGAGTCTTGATTCTCATATGTAATATCCAAAGAGCAGAGGAGCTTTCTGGATTATTACGTATAAGTGTGTAACAATCAGTCTTACCTTACTAGCTCCAACTGATGAGTAGTTTTAAATCTGTGGCCTGGATTTGATGAGTCTGCCATGAGTAATAACTCGTTTCTGTTTTCCATGAGGAAAGGTGTGTTCTTACACTTCAAGAAGACTGTATGCTGATTGCTCATCTGTCATTCTGACAGGACAGCCTAATTCAGTTGTGTTTATTTTCAATACATGGTTTGTAGCAATCACTGTGGAAGTAGCGACTTGACCTGAGTTTCAGCAACCTGTTTGCCTTCGTAATTCCTTCATTTGATGCTGATCATGCACAATTTTTGTCTATAGATGTGAATTTCAGGCACGAGCTATTCATGTTTGAGCAAAGGAAATACTTGGTGATAAACGGCCTCTTGATAAATTATGAAGAGGTCTACAAACATTCAGGTAGTTTCTTGGGTTTGGGGGATTTTACAGCAATGTAAAATAATGCAGAACTTAACAGCTACAGGGTTGAGACATGACTTAGAATTTTTCTTTTGAAAAACTTCCATGTTTTGGGTGTAACCTGAGATGCTTGGAGCTGTAACACCAAAGACAGTCACAAACTGGCTGTACTTAGCTGAGATTGCCCATTACTATCTCAGGGTGTGGTGGTGCCTAGAACCCACACACCTTTGTGCTAATGTAATCTACATGCAAATGGATCAGATTTGGGGAGGGAAAAGTGGGTCAAAGTTTAAAAGCTGATTGTCGATTTGAATTTGGTTTTCTCCCTATATTGCTTTGTAATAGACTAAAAGTCCTTTGATATGTTATCTAATGTAAGATTTTCTGCCATCCTTCACGAGGATCCTTCACAATACAAGGGTATTATCATGACAGTGGTTTCGGCAAGCTGATGTGGATAGAAGGCTTTTATGAGAAGACCACTTAAATAAAAATCATCCAAAATCTTAATATTGGAAAAGTTTCTCAAATCCTTCCTTACATCAAATGTGTTGAAGTTCCTGTTCATCCAATGCATCCATTGCTACTGTCCTATCCTAGATGTCAGCTGAGATTATTTTATGTAGCGATTCCTTTCCAGTGACAGATTTCTTGTTATGCTCAAAATTCTGGACTGAGTAAAATGGGTATGATTTGCTAGTATAAATAATGTTGTATCATATGTAAGGACTAAATGCTCTTTTCAGATTTGTGGCTTCCTTAACGAGGTGGTCTTAGCCTAAGTGATATAAATATTTCACTCACTTCAGAACCTTTAGTTAATGTCATGTTAAGACACTGGTGCATCCATCCAGTAGTCTTTTTTTTATGCCTGTATGCCTTAAGTAAAAACAGTTCTGGAGGGAGTATGTACCTGAAGAGTTCAGAGCAACTTGATAACCTCATCGTTTGCTGCAATTAAATATTAATACGGTGAAACTATACAAAAAGGGGTGTATTCTTTGTGATTAGTGACTTGAATAATCAACATTGTGGTTTTATGAATGACTAAGTAGCTGAGCTGTAGGAGATTACTACCTTTTGTGCTCATGATTTATTGCAGTTGCAAAATCTATTATTCATTTACAGCGTCCAGTGACTGCAGCTCAACTGATGCAATCACAGAACGGTTTGGATTGGAAGGAACCTTTAAGATCATGTAGTTCCAACTCCCCAGCTGTAGGCAGGGGCACCTGCCACTAGACCAAGTTGCTCACAGCCCCATCTAGCATGGCCTTGACCACTTCCAGGGAGAGGTTCATTGTCCCATTTCACTGTCCCACCACCCTCACAAGAAATAATTTCTTCTACTGTGTAGGATAAATCTACCCTCTTTCAGTTTAAAGCAATTTCTCCTCATCCTGTCACTGTGTGCCCTTAAAAGTCCCTCTCCAGCTTTCCTGTAGGCCCCTTTCAGGTACTGGGAGGCTGCTAAAGGTTCCCTCCAGTGCTTTCTGTAGGCTGAGAAGCCCCAGCTCTCTCAGCCTGCCCTCATAGGGAAGGTCCTCCAGCCTTCAGTGTGTGGTAACATTTTGAAATAGTGTTGTCAGTTGCATAAGATGTAAGTCATACCTGCTGGCTGCTTTTCCTTATGGTGTTTTAAAGCTGGATGTGTTATACTTTTCTTTAGCTTTTTGAAAGTAAACTGGTTGCAAAGATCTGCATCTGTTTTAGTTGTGTAAGATAATGGGAAAATTGTCCTTCAGTGGTTTTCTGTCTAGAGAGCTATCGAAGTGGATCTACTTACCTGTAGAATTCTAAGTATGGCTGAAATCACAGTAGGAAAACAATGAAAGCACGTCACTAATTTAACTTGTGTTACTGTGTTCTTCTGTTTGGGGGCCTAGTGGTCTTACTGAGAACAATCTTTTGTTTGTATTGCAGTGGAAACAATGGATGATCTGTCTTTAAACCTGTTTGTTCTCTGGAATCCTTTCTAACAGGTAAAATATGTATATAAATCACTTGGATTTTTTTTCTACTTTCAGGACTGTCTCCAGATCTCCAGTCAATGGAGCAGATCCGGAGAATTATGAGACCTACAGATGTTCCTGACACAGGTGAGTTCATTATAAATGGGTGTTTGAGATGAAATAGGTTTAATCAGTTTCTGTACAGGCAATGCAGTGGCTGAAGTCATTAACTCTGTTTCACTACAGTATTGCTTTATTTCTGTGCAGAGCATGAGTCTTGCTCCTCGTGATGACTCAGTTAACTGATACTGTCAGAGGTTACTGCCCACGTTGTTATTGCTTATCATAACAAACTATTCACGCCTGCCTTAAAACAAACTTGGATGATCAAATAAAAGTAAACAACTCATTCTTTTTCTTGCTTTGATTAGACACACCCAAACTTTTTAATATATCAACATAAATGTTTAAAGGTTGCAGAGTATTATTTGAAATGTTTGAGCCTCTCTGTACCTAAGCCCAGTAGAAACATGTCTTCCCCATCAAACCTGTAGGATCTCTTTCTTCAACTTCACTGTCATTGGAATTACATTGCTTGTGTCTTTGGGTAGTCTTGAAACTTTCTTTTGCTAATAGATTATATTTTGCTTATAGATAGTGAATGGAAGTTGCCTTTGCTTTCTGTACATTGCTCTTCTTGAATGGTATTAAACTTCTTCTTTAGTGTCCCATTTATTTCACATTTATTACTAGAGGATTGAAAAAGCTGTCAAACAGTACAGTGAGATTTTAGGTGTTGTTTTCAACAATAGCCTGAAGTTAACTTCGAGGAAACATCATGTTCAAAGCTTTTCTTTCTTTTTTTTTTTTTTTTGCTTCATTGTTTGAAACAATGTTATAGTTAAACCTTGGAAAAGAAAACGTTCTACTTCCTATAGGTCTTCAGCGCTGATGCACAGGAGTAATCCAGGGTCTGATTTTAATCTGTCTACTGCACCTCGCTCAACTACACTTCTATGCAAGATGGTATATATACACTAGAAACAGATGCATTACTAGACTGGTAAATGAGTGTTTCTGTAGTATAAATGGCACTTGAAGTTCTTCCTCTTACACTATTTATAATTCACTCCATATCAACATAAATGTCATTATAAATGAGTCAAACTTTACATTTATCAGAGCTTTCAGAAAAGGTAGTTTTATTCAACAGTCTGATGCTGCTGCTTGAGCCACCCCCACTTCAGGAATGCCCTTGCCCTTGTAGTTCCAGTTTCCATGGACACTCATCTAAAGTGATGTATTCTTAGTACTTCCTAAAAATAAGCATGGGGAGTTTAAAGGAAAAAGAAAAAGAGGGCTGTGAGGGGAGCTATGAAGCTTTTGATCCACTGATTTACTGTCTTCATTTGGTTTTCAGAAGCAGGCAGATGTTTTCCAGTAGAGCTAAAATGGCAGTGACGTTGAAGGATTTGTTCTTTTAGGCCTACTGATGGCAGCCATTATATATGACTGAACAGAAACAAATCTTGTAGAAAGTAAACTGAAGAAATCCCACCATGAAAGTTGAGGTCCTTGAAAGCTGTTTGTAGAGGGATGGCTCACATTGATGCAAAAATTATTAGACATTCTTGTGGCTTGTACTGATAAGATTAGATCAGTACAGTGGTTTCTTCTAGTCTGATAGAAAAAGCCATTCCAACCTCAACTGCATTTTAAAGACCTTTTATTTTCATGACTTTTTCATGGTGTTTAGAAGCTACTTACCCAAATTTAACTTCTTATGGTGACTTAAATCAGTTGCCTCCAAGAGTACTACTTAGGCCTCACAAAATACTTAGGTATATATACATTTTTATTTTGGTTATCATTGCTGACTGTTCACATACTGGGAATCTGTAGCTCCCTCTTTTGTGTAATCTTGAATATCTCAAGTCTACTATGTTGTTACATTCTTCCAGTCAGCCTAAGCTATTGTAATGGTAGGTATTGCTATTAAAAATAAACTCATCTGACTGGCATAGTTCAGTTGTATATGTGAGACTAACTTTTTGCAGAGTTTTGTTACACAGCTATTAAAGATTATAGGACAGATTTGGAATGTTCTGTGTGTGACTCTAAAGACTAACAATTGGTATCTTGGTGGGGCAGTAGAAGAGGAAGTACCTCTAAGTAGTTCAGACAGGCAGCTTCTGTCACTTGTCGGAAATTCCTTCTAAGGAAACAGTAGGTGCTGGAGTGAAACTTTGGAAAAATATATTCAGCATAGGACTAAATTTCAGTAAAATTATTTTAAAATGCAGTCTGTATTCAGCAGATTGTTTTGAGGTAGATACCTGATTTAAAATGTAGTTGTGCATATTCAGATTTGTCTTCTAGAAGCAGAGACAGCTGGTCTCTGTTAGAGACGTTTCTGTGTCGCCAAAGACCACTTGGCAGCTGTACATAAAAATAAAATAGTAGCACAGTAAACTTCTATCGATAGCTGTGCTTGATTGTAACTTGCAGATCTTGCTTTGTAAAGAATAATGTCTTCAATATTTTGTGTAGCTTGTAACTTGGCAAATCGGAAATCAAATTTTGAACTCTTGGTAGCAAAGCCAGCTGACTCCTACTTTTGGTTGTGAAACAGTGAAGTGCTTAAATACTTAAGGGTTAGTCATCAGAGGCAGAGAGAGTACAGTTTCATGTCAACTGAGATAAAGTTTAAATGCTTTTTGGTTTGTTTGTGTTGCAGCTTATTGGCCTCAGGCATTGCAACTGCACTAAAGGATCATCTTTAGTGCAAAATTTAACTCCAGTGTTAGTTGACCTCTTGTTGGCAGCTGGGAAAAGACATTCACCAATGTTAAAATAATAAAGATTTAATTACTTGAATTTAGGTTCCAAACTGTTTGGCATGAGACTTCTTAAAAAAATCATGGTAGTTTAACCATGCTGAAAATGAAATTAAATTTTGATTTAGTCAGTCAAGTTTCTTCATGTAGGGTAAGAAAGGTTTCATGTTCAGAAGTTTCTGGTACAAATTTCAGTTGTTTTTCTGACTGGTCCTACATAGGATTCGACAGTTCAGTGTGGCTTTCAAACTCAGCTGCTTGGCAAGCTGTGAAATTTATGGTTGCCTTTGAAAACATGCTGCACTGCATTGTTTTTTAAATTCCTCAAATGCTCTGTGTAAATATGCTGAATATTACAAGTAAATATTATTTCAGAGTTGTTTGGTTTTGATTTTTTCATCTCAAGATACCATCATTTTTGAAGGAAAAAAACCTTGCTGTATACTCCAGACTTAGGTAGACCATCTTGTCTGAATCAAAATTCAGATATTGCTGAGTTTGTTGCTAGGGTGCGTTTTGTTTTCTAGGGAAGCTGCTCTGGCAATTACAGTAAATCTACTTTACTTGAATTTGACCTCTTAAGACTAATATCTTCACTTGTGTTATTTTTCGAAGGCTTACTATGTGACCTGCTGTGGTCTGATCCAGACAAAGATGTGCAAGGTTGGGGTGAAAATGATCGCGGGGTCTCTTTCACTTTTGGTGCTGATGTGGTCAGTAAATTTCTGAATCGTCATGATTTGGATTTGATCTGTCGAGCTCACCAGGTATGAATGATTCTATTACTGCTTAAAACTTCTAGTTTTTATGTGTTTTTGCTATTGGTTATCTGTAGCATGTATTTAAAACTTATTTTGTATTGCTTTACTTCTAGGAAAAACAAAATGTTCCTAATAAAGGAACTGTAAGTCTGCATCTTGTTTACTCACTGAACTGAGTATCTCATGTCAATTAAGTAAAATGTTAACATTAGATTTTCTCAGGTCTGTGTATCATCTGTTTTCTGTTAAACTACTGTATGTTAATACTAGGGGTGAGATATGTAGTTTAAAAGTGGCAAAGTAAATTCGAGAATGACACTGAAGTTTGAGTTCTGTATTACTGAATATTACTTCAGTATTACATGGTTTAAGCCACAGCTACTAGATAACTATCTCTGCTTGTCTTTATGAAGGTATTTAGTAATTATTGAATTCTTGAATTTCTACAAGCAGGTCTGAACATAAACTTTGCCTTCAGTTTAGTTATAGAGTACTTTGGCATAGGCTTGTTTTACTTGCTGAAATACTCAGAAAACAAAACTGGTTTAGGCACGGACAATCTTTAGGCATATTTGTTTGCAATTTTTATGAAGTAATTTTAAGCAAATGTCCTGCCTAAGTGGGCATTAGGTTTCAATTTTGTGTGTAATGTTCCAGTTTTATTTAGTTGATCTTAAAAAAGCTCTGGCATCCTGTGAAAGAAAAACAGGTTTTTAATTTTGTTATAGTTAAACTCAGATGCTCTGTCAGAACACTTGTGTTCTTAGGGTTTTACTGCTAAAAACACTAGAAGATATTAGTGTGTAGAACAGTTGCTAAGTTGACTCAACTGCACAATGGTTACCATTAGTATCTTTGTATTCATACAGATGCTTCAGCTCTTTATAAAAGTATGACTTCTTTCAAAAGACCGTGGCATTGGACTGAAGTCTGCAGTTTTCTGTTGTGTATCACTTTCAGTCTATTATGTTAGGGTTCTATTTTGGGGAAGAGGGAATATCCTTAGCTGATGTATTGTGCTACTTTGCAGTATTTTAAGAGCGTTTTGTGCTCTTAGAGAAAGTGCAGCACAACCAGCTTCCTTTTAAACCATCGAAGTTGTCAAAAGCCTGGCTACTCTAAAGTTTTGTAGGACCATCACTGTACTGTAAGAGAAACTTGACAATTACAGTTGCAGTTAAGACGATACATGGACCTTTTGTACTCTGAACTAGTAGGTCAAATGTATCCAAGTTTGCATATAAACAAAACACTGGAAATCCTTAAACTGACAGTGTGTAACTGACTTTCAAGTACTTTGATATCAACAGTGAAACAGATGCATATCTAATATTAGGATTGTCAGACAGTTAAATCTACTTGATTTGGCACTCACTGTTCAGATAGAGTAAATCTGTCCTCTTTAAAGACAAAGATAAAATACTTTTTTACTGAATTCTTGTGTCTTTAGTAGAAGTAGTGTTTGCCTTAAAACTAGCCTTTTTATTCAAAATGTGCCTTTTGGTTTTTGTGAGCTGTATTAATTTCTCTGATATTGACAGGTGGTTGAAGATGGATATGAATTCTTTGCTAAACGGCAGTTGGTCACCTTATTCTCAGCTCCAAATTATTGTGGAGAGTTTGACAATGCAGGTGGCATGATGAGTGTGGACGAAACTCTGATGTGTTCCTTTCAGGTATGATGCATTTGTACACTAAGCGTTCCTTTAAGTGTTGGACTGTGTATGAGGTATTAGTATTTGTTGTTGCCTCCGTTTCCACGCTCATTTCAATGTTATTTGAGTAATTTATTTATCATCCACAGTTAGGTGGATGGCACTCATTTAGTGAGGTTATTCTGCTCGATTTTTATTCCTTACTCCTCTTTGGATGCGATATTTTGAGCTCCTTTTCTTTCCCCTCCCACCGCAGTAAAATGGTGGAACTAGAGGTTAGAAACAGTTTTCTTAGTGCTGCTGTCTGTAGGATTCAGGAACTTGTACGGTCGTGTTGTGATTTCTAGTCCTCCCCCCACCCTGTTCTTTCTGAATGAGATCTCATGTTGACTTAAGGGTATTTGAAATGTTCTCAGCTGTCACTGACTCAAAAGAACTTCTTTATTTTCTCTAAGATATTGAAGCCATCTGAAAAGAAAGCCAAGTACCAGTATGGTGGACTGAATTCTGGGCGTCCAGTCACTCCACCTCGCACAGCTAATCCACCGAAGAAGAGGTGAAGAAAGGAATAATGTAGAAAAACCATCAGATCTGTCAAGGACAAAACTCCATATTACAGTATATAATAAGTGTGCACTGTAAAACCATCCAGCCATTTGACACCCTTTATGATGTCACACGTTTAACTTAAAGAGACGGGTAAAGGATCTTTATTAATTTTTTCTAGTAGAAAGATGTGCGACACTGTATTGTAACAAGTATAGCTCCAACTTCTAATATCCAGCATAGAGTAAAAAATAAAATAAAAAATTAAAAAAACCTATTGCAACTGCATATTCACACTTACCACAGTTTTTAAAGTTGACCAACATCCCAGTTAAAACTTGATGTAATAGTTAAACCAGATGAGAGCATGATGTTCCATTTGTGTAATGTGGTCTTATTGTTGCTTGATTGCTTTTACTTTGGTTATTTTGTAGCTAGAATGATGCGAATATGGTATCTGGTCATATTCCCTGGCTCTCTTTGAAACTGAAATATGGAAGGGAATTAGAAGATCCGTTGATCTCTTATCCTCCCTCTATCCTCATGTTATTCATAGTAGTGCCGCTCAATATGTGCCCCATTATAATGCAAAGTTGATAGTATGGTAGTGATTAAAAGACAAATTATTACCGACATGCCCAGACTGGACAGCTTGACAGCCAACGTAAATTGAGATAGGAAAACCTGCCTTGACTTTTTAACTTAAACTGCCACACAATTAATTTGTACACTACGCTATTTTAAATTATTGACATTACACTGTGCTATGGCACCTCATTTAACTTAGGACAAAGATGGTATTGCCTATTAGTTGGTAACTTGATTATGTGGTACCTTGGCTTTAGTTTTATTAGCATGAAACACCTTTGGCATGCTTAGCTTCCAGGTAACTGGTAACTCCCTACCTGTATCAGAATTCATTTTACGTAGTTCCACAGAACATGAAGATCCTTATTTGCTAAGCCTTTGAAAGCTGACATTCTTTTTCATAAGAGGGTGTATTTAAATGGATGTTCACCAATAGACAATAGGCCAGCTTACTAGTGGTGAGCTAAAACTGCTAAATGAATGTCCAACATGATTGTAAGGCTTATGTCACTCAAGATTTTATCCTTTGGATTTTCATGATCAAATTTCATATACTATTGTATAGACTTCTGCTTTGTAGTGTACTATAGTAGCAATAATTTCTGTACATGATTGAGAGTTATGCAGTATTTCTTTTCAGTTCTCTCCTTTCTCAAAGGGGTAAACATTGGTAAATGGCAAGATATAGAGAAGATACAAAGTATAGTGGGATAAACGAAAGGCACAGATCTGTGATGCTTTAGGATGCAATACTTATTGGATATAAACACAAAAGCTTTTACTGAATATTGTTGAATTTGTAAGATTCTTTGGGGGAAGGCTTCAGATTTATACCATTCTAAGTGTGCATCAGTAGACGTGAAAATCTCGACTTCAGTATTGTCTTTGAAAAAGTTAAATTGAGAATTCTGGTAACTTGCATTTTATGAACTGGCACATTATATAATGCAAGAGTTATATTGCTTTCTGACACAGTGAGCAAGTTCTTCAAAATGGATTTAAGTCTTTTCTAATTCCATTTTTGTTTTAAATGCATATTTTAAATGTAGTTTTTTCATTTAGTAAAAGTTGTCTAATTCATTTGAATGAAGTCTGTCTGGTTATTTTACTACTATTTGCTCTTAAGTGTGGAATTTGTTTTTTTTAATGCAGCATATACATTGCTGATGTATATTGGTTTGGTCTGTTTTTGAACAATGGTTTATGTTACCATGTCTTGAAGCAAGCACCAGTTTAATGCAGTATAAAATATAGAGGTAGATTACATGGAATACTGCTCAGACATTTCTTTTGAAAGTCAGTGATGACAGGAGAGTGAGTGAGTGCAGTGTTGGTATGTGATGAGGTAATTGAAATCTGCTCCTTAAGCCTCGATGAGGAAACTTCATGCTCTGAAGTCATTGCTTACTTGAGATTTAGGTTTACAAGTTTTAAAAATGCTGGTTTTTGCCGGCATTTTTCCAGAACATTACCCATCAACTGAATTAACTTTTCTGTCTTTTGCTTAGTTTCTGGAATAATATCTTCTGTGTCATGAAAAGACTAGGTACATATGGCTCCATTTATGTGAGTGCCTGACATGCTCACTTGTTCCTCTTGCAGCAGCATCTGTGCTGTATAATTTTCTTAAGCATCCTAAAGAAATAAGAAATACTTAGCTTGTTAAACTGTTACCATATCTAGGGGCATTATCCTGAAAGAATTGCTTGCTTTATATGGTAGCAATCACTGGCCAAGAGTTTGAGTGCTTTTTCCACACCAAGTGCCTGGGGTGTCTGCTGACATCTTTCAATCTGCGTGGGGAGAAAAATTACAGGATTTAATATGTTGATCACTACAGATAGGGTTAAGGTTTCCATACTGGAAGCAAGTCAGGAACATCAGAACAAAACTTACAATCCTATTTCTGCTTTCATGTGCATTGTTCAAGTAGATCTTGAGTATTTTTACAACTGTCTATTCTGGAAATGAGGGCCTGAAACTATGTTCTTTGAAATAATTGAGACAGCCCAGAAGCCAGGAGCTCTTTATAACTTCAGATGTTTAATTTAATCATGTCAAATCAGCAACTAAAAACAGCATACGCAGTTCTTACTGGAATTAAGATGTGATGTAAGATGTAATTGGCAGGTTTTGACTTAAAATACTGTGCTTCAAAGTATAGCAGTGATACTTTGAAACAATAGCTGTGCCAGTTTCTGGTCTTCGAAACTGTCAAAGATTTGGGGGCTTGAGTTTCAAGAGATAGACAATACTGGACAAACATAGATCTTTGTCCCTTCTGTAATCCCTTTGAAAGTCCAAAAAAGTGATGAATGGCTTATTAATGCTACACAACTGACAGTCTAATAGCGTATATACTAGTGAGTAAACTAATAGTATAATTCTTGTTTCATGGGAGAGTGTATAATGGAAAACATTGATGCTGTGATAGTGTTGGTACATGTAAACAGCTCATGAAAATGTTTTACTGTCAACTGTCGTGAAGTATCAGTGAGATCTTGTTTTCTGATCATACAGAGTCCTTCAGGTATAGAACAGTCAGCAAGTTTTGCCAGAAAGGAACTGACCAGAAAACTGGGGGTGAGAGCGAGGGGTGCTGATGACTGGCAAAGCCCGTTCCTTGGGCAGCATTCCAGCACCCACATCAGTTGTTGCAGGAACACTGACAGTATTTTCAAAGTCTCTTCAGGGTGAAATGAGTATTGCTCATAAATTTAAGAGTTCAGTACAATGAGATGCTTTTTAAAGATTGACATTTTCAGAAATAGAGGCTGCAATTGCTTTGTCTGCAAGCTGGAAAAGCAATCTTGTGCCTTCAGTGGGAACTTCTCTTGCATGAATATTCTCTAGGGTATAGAGCAAAGGTAGTAGGGATCATTGAGCTGGAGGCTGGGAGAGAAGTAAGAAATTTCCCTGCTGTCTGCAACTTTTGATTACCTTGATCAGTGTCCAAGAGATTCAGACTGCCCTAACAATGTGGATTCAAAAAAGTAATTCCATGGAAATTGCTGATGGACTAATTGCTGGTCGTCTTTTCCCATGTAAGCATCATATGTACAGTTTTAACATGCTGCTTAGTAGTGATCTGGGAAGTTACAGGGGGTTGCTCTTTTAGTAGGTATATTTGTAGTATCAGTGCATTGACTTTTTTTCTTATTTTTCTGGAAAGCTATGTCTGGAAAGTCTTCAGACTTGAAGAAGGAAGTTACTGTTAGTATGCTACACCCCTGTTTAAAGGTTGTTTTAAGATAAAGATCCTGCTTGTCTGTGTAGTTGACACTGAGAATTACTGGGACTGTAGAGTCTTATGCTGCCTTACTGCCAAATAATAGAAATGGGAGCTGATGAGCAGTAAGATGCTCTTTATAAGAAGAGATCCTGTTTGTGGCTTACCTTATGATAAGTCTGTGAGAATATTGCTATCGCAGAATCACAGAATGGCCTGGGTTGGAAGGGACCTCAAGGATCATGAATCTCAACCCTTCCCCCGCCACAGGCAGGGCCACCAACCTCCACATTTAATACTAGACCAGGCTGCCCAGGGCCCCATCCAACTGTGTAAGCTGTGAGCTGAAATTACTGGAGGCAGTAGGTATCTAAAGACTGATAGGCACACTTTTATTTCTGTAATAATGGAAATATATTTAAATGACATTTCTGCTACTCAGTTTTGAATAGCTGGAATTCTAGAAAACGTATATTCTGAACATGAATATCCTGTGCTTGGCCTTTGGTATAAAGCTCAAAGGTTAACAAAAAAAAAGGGTACCCTCTGTAGAGGCTTCCGTAGCTTGTAGTTGTAAAAGCCTGGCCTTTATACTGGTGTTTCATTTCTGCTTCACAAACTGTTAGTGTTATGTCTGTGGCTGGTGTGTCTGGAGTGTTCCTTGCTGCCAGATTTGTGGAAGAGAAAGACATCTTACATAGACTTGGGAGGTAGCATTACAGCTTAGCAAAGCAGAAAAGCAAAATGATACAGTCAGTATTGTGTTGCTTTCAAATTGCATGAATTGTAACTTGAGTTTTGATTGGCACGTCTGATTTTTATGAGGGTAAATATGAGCATTCAGCTTCAAATAGACTGGTGAGAAATCAAGGGCAAGAGAGCAGAGGTGACTACAGCACAACATGTTGGATGTCTGAGTCAACGTGGGCTAATATGCATTACAGGGATGTGTAGTTCTCTTATGCAAGTCAGAATTGAGCTGAAGTTCATGTTTTGGAGCACTGAAATTCTACTTCTTTTTGCATCTCTGAAGAGTCCGGACTGTTAGAAGAACTGAATACTGTATCAGTCCTGCTTATCGATAGGGGAAAAAGCAGCTCAAAGAATCGATGCCAAGCTTGAAATGTCAAGGCATAGTCCTGGATACCTTTTTCTCTGCTGTAATCGGTTTACTTCTGTTAATTAGCGGTAGCAATTTTCAATGTACCCTCAGTGTATCTGTACACTCGTCTTATAAACTGATTTTGTTTGCTTTATTGCAAAAGCTGACCAAGATTTTGATGACAGTATCTTAACCAGGTGGCTGCATGTATAACTTCTGAGTTTATACCCAAGCATTCTTACAGCTTGTATCTGATGATTGCTGCTGAAGGAACCTCAAACCATACTGGACTGAACACTGTAAAACCACATGACAGTCAGTGCTGGGACAGTAAATAGCAAGATAAGCTGTAAAATGAGGGTAACTGTGTATAATGTCTCTGCTGGGTTCTCATCTGCCATGGATTTCTGGAACTGGCAGTGCTTCAGCATCATCCTTGAAGATACCTCAAGTTGCTGGGAGACATACAAAGCTGTTTAGTTACTTGTTCTGTACCTCAGCGTGCCTTGTTGAGATGTTAATATTATTATTATTTATTTTACCATGTTAATTGTTAACAAAGTTTCATTCTGTTCTCCTCCAAATTTATCCCTATGCCGGTATGTCCCAGGGTATGAGGATGAAACAACAGTTCAAAATAAGTGTTCCAGAAGCCCTTACTGATACGTAATTAGAGTAATCTTTTCTAAGGAAGACTCTTGTTGCTGTCTTGAAACAGTGTCTGTGGCC
The DNA here is from genome assembly GCF_905368555.1 of Meleagris gallopavo. Taxonomy (NCBI): domain Eukaryota; kingdom Metazoa; phylum Chordata; class Aves; order Galliformes; family Phasianidae; genus Meleagris; species Meleagris gallopavo. The sequence goes on along the minus strand of NC_139405.1, from coordinate 26,584,799 downwards.
TAGCACATTCCCTTTCCTGCTGCTTTTCTGCTGTTTTAACAGTTATCTGCAGATGAAGCTTCATGTTTAGCTTACTGTAAACTCTGATTTTGGGAGCAGCCTTATGAGAAAGCAGGTATGAACTAGTTCCAGCTGCTGAAAAAAAAAATTCAGCGTAATCTATTCGGTATCTTCAGGTGGAGATAAGTTTTCTTAAAGACTAGAATAGAACAGTGTTCCTAGGGAGAGCTCTAGAAACAAGCATCACTTGAAAATCCTGTTGAAATATGATAGATGTGCGTGGATAGTAAGTCTCAGTGTTCTAACTTCATCTGAGTTACTGTCAAATACAGGAAGGAAAGCAAACAGGCAGGATTTGTTTTCTAGTCTTACAGATAGCTTATTCAAAAAAAAAAAGTAAATTATGTTTGCAAAGAGCAGAATAATTAAGTTGGTGATTTTTTTTTCACTTTGATAGTAATTTCTACCTGGTCATGTTGCTTTAAGGGGTGCAAGAGAACACTCTAGAATGGTTAGCTAGGGAGAAAAGGTATGTTGTGAACAAAGTGGTGCAGCTCATGATGTGAAGCACAGGAGCACACAACCTTGCTAAAATGCAAAAGATGTTAACCTTGGAAAGTAAATATTTTCCAGTGTAATGTTTTTTCCATCATTTTGCTTTGAAGTCCCAGCAAACTGTAATGAAGTACTTATAAGAATTTCACATTGTTCCCCCTGGATACTTCCTAGCAGCATTTCTACAGTTATACTGCTCAAATTTCTGGGCATCTATAAATCATTAAGTTTCAATTACCCTCAGTATATTTTCTATAAATAGTTCAGCTCACTATTCCTTAGTGTAACTCCCACAGAGAGAGGATCCATAATTTCTGTGAAATGCTGGGAAGGGGAATACGTTAAGAGAATTATGGACATCTTGATTACCTTAATTTAACCAGATCTCTTGATAATCAGATCTTACGAAGAGAATGCACTGTAAGACCAGATGCTTCATCCTGTTGAAGTGAGGATGAAAATAAAACACCTTCTGTCTTTCCTTCTCAAGGTTCTTACCTAAAGGTACAACAACAAAAAACCAGTATACTAGTCTTAGAGGATTTTGTCTTGCCTTGCCTTTACCATCTAGGATGAAAGGACATTATTTTCCTTCAATCTAGTTTATACTAATGCTATATAAGAATATAAAAGCAATTATGCAAAGGAGCCAAAGCAGTCGATGTAATTGTTAAAATTGATCTAGAATGCAGATGCCATCTAGTGGTTGAAGGCCAGTGGGTGAAAAGCTGTTACTGCAGAACTGGTATTTTATTGCGTATTTATCCTTGTCTGATATGCAGACATTCTCCCTTGATCACTACTGGAATACATCCACAGTGCTTGGCTTTGTAATAACTTGCAGCTTGCTGCATTGAACCTAAGTTACCTTGGCAAGAAGTACAGATTTAATTCCCATAAATTTGATGGACTTCAGAATCTGGGGATTCTGAAGGAAAAAAAGCTGTTATGGGAATCATAGAAAAGAACGATGTCAAGGTTATGCTTTACTATGTGAAGGTTTGTTCTGTACGCAATCCTGATGGTCTTCTGACTGAGCAGTGTGATTTCTCCCTCCATTGGCTAGACCACACTGATAACTTCGGGGTTTTAGTTCTTTGTAGGCTATATTGAACTACTAGAAGCTTGTATTAGCCCGCTTCTTCCTATCTCTTTTCTGCCCCTAAAAATTTAGGTCCCATTGGCTCCCCAGGGGCTCTGTCTCTGCTTATCTCTGGGCCACTTCACAGGGAACACAAGTTTGGACAGTTGGTGAGCTGTTCCTGCTCAAGTCAAGTGTTCTGACTATTCAGACTCGGGCTCTTCACTTGACTTCCCTATATGTGATTTTCTAGAGCACAGACGGTGAGGTATTGTGTAAAGCTAGAAGGATTTGGTAACTCTCAAAAAAGTTCTTCAGCAGAGGTTTAGAAATAATGGATTGTTTAAATCTACTGAAATAAACATCTCTAAACATCTGCATGGGATGTGTAGCATGTGTCCATTACAAAATGTGTTCATTTCTTGTAGCTGTATCTGGTAGTTGAGGTCGAGTAATGGCTTCTGTCCTCAGGGATCTGACGTTAACCTGAGGAAGTGAAGCAAGCTGGGAGGAAATGAATTCTGAAGCTTGTAGTCAAACTTCAGAGGCAGGGTTGGGTGTACTTCAGGCACTTCTGGCAAACGTGGAAGACCTCGTCTGTCACGTACTGACACCTGTCAGGCATGAAGTATTTGTGCGGTACTGCATATTCTTTTTTTAGTTGGTAACAGAAATTCTAAACATAAAATCCTTCAGCTTGTAGATTTACTGCTATCTCTGAAAAATACTCTAATTCAGTACTTGATAGTGTACGTATGAAAATGGCCAGGAGGTGGCATCCATGTACCACAAATAAAAAAAGTATTTGTGCATCAGGCAGTACCACTTGAAGGAGGTACATTGGCTGTCAACACTTCTTGCAGTGCTTGCTTAGTGACCCACATCAGTACAGATAGCCTTCATTAGGTGAAGTGCAGTGTTTTTATGGAAGTGCTCTAATTCAAGAGCTAGTGGGCAGGTAATTATAGTCAGGGTTGTTTTGGTTTTTTTTAGGATGGTTGGACATAAATTTTCATACACACTCAAAGTGTTTGTGATGATGATTTATGCATGTAGGGTTTTTGTAGATCACCTACCTCCCCAGTCATTTTTTGTCTTCTAATCTTTAAACAGAAGAAAACTTGGATGCTAGAATCACTGATAATTCTTTATACATAAGAATTGTTTGCTTGCTGCAAATGTCATGTACTCCTACTTCCTTCTCATGTCAAAGTGGCCTGTAAGCAGCATTCACATAAGTACAATCATGATCTTAGAGTAGATAAGTGTCACGGTAGAATACAGAAATAGGAAAGTACTAAGTGTGAGGATTGGAGTAGAAATGCGAATTCCTGACTGAGGGCTGTGGTCAGGATTAATTTGGCCTACTCAGAGGTAGTAATCAATGTGAATTGTATGCAGTATAGGCAGCAGTGGCCATCATTTCCTAATAATTTTTTTTTTTTTTCTTTGAATTCTTCCAGAACCTGATTTTTGCTCACTGTTTTATCCTAGATGCTCTTTCTTTCTTTCTTTCTTTCTTCATTTTTAATCTTTTCAGAGAATAAGCAAAAACAAATATTTTCACCCATTTCAGAGATGCTGCTTTGTGTCTGCTGACCCATGACTAGCACTTAGAAGCAGGAAAGGCTGCAATCCCTCCTTCACAAGTGTTGTCATATTCAAGTAGTCCATCAGGTGTGAGTTGGATTCCTTAAACTTCACACAATGGTTTTTGCTGTTTCTGTCAACAAATATCAAAGTGACCGTAATTCTCTAGAACCTTTAAGTCTTCATTTTTTAGAATACCAATTTAGAATCATATTATCTTGAAGGTTGAAATAGATCTTCAAGATTGTCCAGTTAAACCGTGCACCTACCATCAATATCACCCCACTAGACTACGTTCCTTAGCACATCTAAAAGTTTCTTGAACACCTTCAGGGATGGTGACTCCACCACCACTTCTGTGGGCAGCCTGCTCCAAAGCCTGACCACTCTTTTAGAGAAGAAATTTTTCCAGTGTCCAACCTCGTATAACTTCTGTGACAGTAGCCTATATTTTTGTTTTATTTTACATCCTTCTGTGTCAGAAATTGTTTGTGCTGCCTCATGCAGCTTACCTGTGGAAAAAAAAAAAGATCTTGAAAGTGGGGAAATTGAAAAATGTGTATTATTCCCGAAATAGGTATACTGCTGGCTTTTACTGGAAACCACTCAAAATTCTACTTTGAAATAACATTTGAAATTTCATTGTTTTTACTAGTTTCCCTATGGGAAAAATGAAAGCAGTATGATGCAGCTGGCAGTAACCTCTTCTCTTGTTTCAGTAAGACTGACTTTCTTTGCAGGGAAGTTGGCCGTAGGACTTCAACCAACTTCTGTTTTGGGAGTGCTATGCTTTGTAGGCCTGCTGGGAAGTAAGCTGCTTGCATAGCTCCTTACCCACTCGTGGTCACATTTTTTTGTTTTTAGGTACCTACTTCCTCCTTCCTAACAAATTAAATTTGTTTCTGTTACCTATACTCTGGTTTTATTGGTCTGTAGCTGCTGCTGATGCCCTCCCTTTACATGCAATATGTGTGTAGAGATGCAATTTGCAAGTAGATTTTTGGACTCCTTTCTTTGGGGTGAAAACGGAGACAGCTGGTTTGAGAATCATTCACCCCCTGAATCTTACTAAACACCCAAGCTTCTTAAAAACATATGTATCATGCAGTTTAACTGCAGTAATGTAAGATAAAGGTAGCTTATCCTGCTGAGATGTTTGCATGTTCTGTAGTGCTTTAGCAAATGTTTTACTGGTATCCAAGCTACAGTTATACAGCTCTTCAGCAAGAGGTGATTATGATTGGTATTGTTTATAAAACAATACAACAGTTTGAACAATGCCAAGAACAAATGTCTTTGAAATGTGATGGCACGCATTCTGGCAAAAGAAGTGGATAAAGTGACCTTTAATATGAAGAGGTAAAAAGATATGCCTTAGCTCATTTAAACTTGAGCTGCAATAATTTAGGAAAAGAGCACGCAGAAACTTCTGTTGCTGCTTAAAAGGAATTAATCAGTGGAGCTCTGTGGTCTGTATCAAAGATATATTGCTACCTGATATAATTTATATCAGGTAATATATATTTTATATAGATTTTATATCAGGACTTTTTTCCATGCTCTCCACCAAGAGAGGCCTTAAACGCTAACAGAAGATGTCAGTGTTTTACCAGATGGTGTTTCCCAATAGTTCAGTGTCCAGCAGAAACAGTAACTTGTATTTAAATAAAAATGAAAAACTTCCAGAAACAGGAAAAAAACCAAGCTGTTCTCAGTGCCAGATCACCTGTGTACCAGGTACCTCTCAGTCTTTTTTCCCAAGAAAGTGTTGGGATGCTGCAGTGAGAAGAAGTTTGAGCAACAGGTCTAAAGACTTGAATAGTTCAGTCTACATACCCTGAACTAGTAGTTTTCTGAACTTCCTTGACTTCCTCTTTCAATGACTGTAGCTCTAGTTTAAGATGCTTCATCTTCCATTAATGAATAATGGCATGAGCTTCTCTGCTTCCTCACCTGTCAGTAAAATGGTTTGAAAGCATCTGAGGTAAGCTTATCACATCCTTAAGATGCTTCAAGCTTCCGTTGTGACACTTTACACCCTGTTTCTGATACTGGGTAATGCAAGACTTAAGAACCTTACCTGCAGTTGTATATCATCCATATTGCTTCTTGGGCACACGATCATGTTCCTGTTTATCCTCTGTCTCTATTTAATCTATGATAAATTTAACCATGATTGGCAAGCATGTGTACTGATTTTTAAGCAAGTGATGTCTTGCATTAGGTGATGGTCCTGTGTCACATGCTGCTGTAACTCATTTACTTGCAGGTATTTCAGAGCAGGAATCTGTTCATCTGTCAGGCGTACTAAATGTTCACTGATTTCAAAGTATAAAGCTTTCATGTAGTTACAGGACATAGCTGTATCCAAAACCAGTATTTTTTGGTAGTTGTCAATTCTTTCAAAGTAGTATTTCACTAATAAACGTAAAGGTTATTCCTTAAAAAGCAAGGAGCTTCTGTTGATCTCTGTAATTACTTTTTAAGGAGATGGAATGTACATGCCTCACTTCAGAAAGGCACAGCAGTCTTGCTTTTATGAATTGATATTGTTTCCATGAAAAGTAATGATACATTTCAAGCTCTATCCCTACTTGTAGCAAGTGTACCGTTGAATGGATGCGGGAAGCCTTCAAGTGGCTAAATAGAAGTGAATGATGCACAAAGTGCCCTGGGCACTGAAAAATGTTCATCTGCAATGTTAAGTGTTCCCAATGTGAAGCTTTCAGTGCTGTGATGGTCATATTTTGAGGCAGGTCAGACTAATGAGTCAGCTTTCTGGCCAGAATACCCCCTGGGTCATAAACATAATGGTATGCAAAAAATCAGAAGGGCAAAGCCATCTATTTGGTTTAAGGCTTATCCATAGAGCATGGAATCAACTTTTTACTGAACTTGAATATCATTTAAAGCTTATCTGATAATTAGTATCTGCAAACTTATATTGAATCCCAACAACAACAAAAAAAGGTGGTGTTTTCATTGAAGCATGCCAAACAACTTTTTTTTTTAAATGAATAATGGCAAAGAAAAAAAAAAAAAGCAAATAAAAGGACTACAGTTGTTTGTTTGGGAAAAAAAAAAAAAAAACCTAAAGGATGAAATCTGAATTTTTTTCTTTTGGCTTATACTTTATCCTTGGGATTTCTGAAAACAGCTGGAACTTCTGCTAAAGAGAAATAGAGTCTGGTTGACTTGAGCTGTGATGTCTTGTACAGCCTGTGCCAGCTGAGCCTCTTTCCCAGAAGAAGAGTCCATCCTATGGGACTCCGGTCATGTAACTTCTTGTACATAGCAAGGTCTCTCTTGTGTTAAGCAAAGGATGCATATAGATGTCTGATAAATGGTTTTTTTGACTTACATGGAAGACTGTGTAAAGGTGTGTGCTAAAAATTGAGTAGCACAGCAGCTGTATGGAAATGCCTGGCTCCATTTTATGCCTGTCTTTAGTTACTAAAGTGGATGTGGCTGGGGAGGCCTGCAAGACTAACAAACGCTTTTAGAAGGAAAGTACATATTGTGACTTGTGCAACTTACTGTTAGCAGGGATTTGATTGTTTCTCGTACTGTAATCATCCTGTTCTTCCTCTAATAGCTGTACAAGATGAATTCTAGGAAAGTTGCCCTGAACCCTAATCCTATACTTAAGAGAAAAAGATTGCCTGGAAATCTCAACAACCTGAAGATACATCTGGGTTTGTCTTGAGATGTTTACGAGGAAGGAGGACTTTCTAACAAGACAGCAACTAGCTATGGCATCCAGTAGAGCTGATGTGTAGTGGGCCTGAGCTAGTAGAAGTAGGAGCTGCATTTGTAGACTGAGTAGATGGTATTCTGTGACCCTCCAGTGACAGGAGCAGTCTCTGCTTCTTCACCTGTCAGCAGAATGGTTTGAAAGCATCTGAGATAAGCTTATCATATTCTGAAGGGGCCATATTAGATTTTGGAACCTCTGTAAGGTAAATGAGGAGGAGGAAGGAGACTACAGCCACGTGGGCTTAGTCTCAACACAAGCTTGAGAAGTTGAATTCTTACTCATGCAGACAGATGGCTGCTTTCCTGTGAGACTGTTCTGTAAAGAAGAGGAAGGTAGCATCAAGATAAGCCTGACTACCTTTAAGGTGTAGTGTTGTCCCAGAAAGGTGGTACTCATGCTGAAGAGAGCAGAATCTTTCATCAGTCTTTCACCCATCACTATGTGGGCACTTTATAACTGTTGATGAAGAAGCATTGTAACCTTTTCCATGTATGGACTTTCACTTTTGCAGAGCCTGCAGACAGTAGTAGCTATCAGTTTCAAAGGTGCAAAGGATTATCTAAGCCTTTTGCTTAGATAATCAACTTCTGTGATATAACTGTGTGCCAAGAGGAATAGCATATAATTTAAAATTTGAAAAGTTTTGCTTACATATGTTCTTTTCTACATGGTAAAATAGGTATTAGAGGAGACTAGTACAGATGTTTGAACTAACTGGAGATGGAAGTGAAACCAGAAACAATGTCACTTTAAGTGATACTATCATCCTGTAATTTCCCTACTGCTTTTAAAAAGCAATAGCTCCTATTTTCGAGTTCAGGCTGGTGTCGCATTGGCTTTCAGTAGTTTTTCAGTGGTGCAAATTGATATAGAACAGTAGTTTAGATTAGTCTTCTAAATCAATTAGATCACATTCTTCAGGTAGTTAAGGTACAGGGGAGTATTTAAATGGATTAGCAGACCTTAATCCTTTAAACACTGACTCAGTGGAACACTTAAGTGTGTACTGAATTTTAAGCATGAAAGTAGTCCCTTCCAATCGTGAGGATTATTTGCATACTGAAGTGTTCAAGCACTTAACCAAATCAGTATCATAAATAGAGATTCTTAGACATGGCAGCAAAATACATTAATGCTAGTCCTAATCTTTTACCTGTTTCTCATTTTTATTCTGTCTGTGCATGCTTTCTCCAGTCAGTAACTTGAGCTGCCTGAAGCTTTCTTGAAAAGCTTGTTGGTCCACTTGAGTCAAGCAAAGCAGTGCTTTGTCAACATTCCACACATCTGTCTTTAAAATAAACAAACTTTCGTCTGTTTTCTCCAGTGTTCTTTGACCTTAGTAAAATTATATGGTTGCAGTTAGAAGCAGAAGGCTTTGGCATCCTAGTTAATCCTCAAATTTTTCCATTGGTTTTAGGATCAGCTACATATGTAGATACTCAGACAAAGGCACAGTAAGCTCTTCCATCATGTGCACTGCCATTTAAGAGCTAATATCAAAACAGGAGTCTGACTCTCTCCAAAGGTTATGACTCTTGTGTCTTATAGGCAAGTGATCACAGCCATTCCCAGTATATTCTGTGTATTACTGATCTTACTAACACTGGTGCAGTTGCCTGCAGTCTCAGTAATGTGCTCTGTCCTTGGGATTTCCCATAACTCAAATGCCTGATTGTGGTTGGAAGTTGAATGCTAAAAGAAATAAAAAAGAAATATAAGCTTCAAGCCAGTTGAAAGTTGTATAGTTGTCCATTCTTTGAAGGTGTAGCAGCTCATACAGGAAAATTGATCCACAGCTTGGGATGAAAGAAATGCAAGGTAACCTGTTAGCCTTATATGAAGATGTAGATATGTGCAGGTATGGAATTTTCTGTGAGTCACCCCTTGCCTATGCAATGTCTGTGCGTTGCAGCCTTGGCCATAGAGTTCTGCTCCCACTTAAATATAGGTGCTTGTACAGGTATTGAAAAAAGTTTAGGAAAGAAGTTATGAGAGTAAAATTTTGGCATTCCAAGCTGCTTAGAAGGCTTTCAAATCTTTCATTTGAGTGCTCAATTCCTTTTGCTTCTAATGGCAAGTACTTATATATCCAAATATATATTGGCACTAGAAATCTCAGCTGCTCTTTACATGTTGCCTCTGTATGTGTGCCTTATACATACATTCTTTCAGACTGTGTTTTTGAGCTACAATTTCTGTGTTTTGCTAGTGCTCATTGCTGTGATGTCCATTTTATTACGGGGGGGGGGGGGGAAACCAAGAAGCTGTGTCTTGTTTATTCCCCTCTAAATATAACTTCTGCGAGAATTGATTTTGTTTGCCTGAACAGTAAAGAGAAAAAACCATGATACCTTAGCCTTCTTCAGTAATGTAGATCCTGCTTGTATAAGTAGTCAAGGGAAGGGACAGAAGAAAAATGGAAGATGGAAGAAAACACTGTTTGAGTTTTTCTATGCAAGTCTCCATAAATTACAAAGCCTCAAAGAAACATGAGCTACCAGAAAAAGAGCTGAAGGGAGTTCCCTATACAGGGGTGAACTTGCAAATAGACACAATTATTGGATAGTGACCAGCATCCTTTCTTATCTGTAACGTAAGTAGTACTGCTGTCATATTTTTACGGCAGAGAATTTCATTATAAGTTGTTCAGGCCAGGATTTTTTTTCCTTTTGTATGCAAACTACTTAATATGAAGTTTTGTCTGGATAGCCTTGCTGCTGTGGAAATTTAGTATGGTTTTGGCACTGTGCTGACTATGTAGTGCAAAGAAGTTTCCAGCCATCTTCATTGGTGCACTTTGTTAGAGAGACTTAGTGGTTGGTAACTTGGTATGCTCTTAGTTAACACCTGCAAAGTCCTTAAAGCAGAAAGGAGTGGGCAAATGATACAGATACAGCTGTGTTTGTCTTTTCAATAGTCTGTAAGCTGTGGGTATTATGAAAATCCAAAGCATAAACTTATAAGCAAAAATGTAGGAAGGAGGAATCAACCTATGGTCAATTTTCTGTGTATGTACAGAAAATGCATATGAGCTTAAAGAATTAGAAGAAAAAAGAAATCAAAGCTTGTTATTTCTAGCAGCCGTGTTCCATTTACCACAGTTTACATTTAAGCTGCTAATACATGGTGTGTGTTAGGCTGTCTTGCTTGATTCTTCCATCTCAGAAGTTTTATAAGCATGTTACACCAGAGGGCAGTAGGAACCTACCACTGCTTGAAGTTGTTCTGTATCGCAAGCACGAGTACATGTTTTTCCCCTCCACTCCTCTACCCTGCTACAATGACACCCAAAGGCTAGATAAGGCTGATAGAGGGGGCTGCCACGACTGCTGTTGCAGTGCTACTGAATGCAAGGTCTGTGTTTATGGATCCATTCTAGACATTGAGCTGATTTTGTAGATTTGATGATGCCATGAATTCAGGCCCAAGATGATAGCTGAAACCAGGTAGTTTCTATTTCTGTGCAGAATCCTGTAACAGTAGAAGGGGAAATGAAGTGACAAGCTGTACAGTTTATCCTGCACCATGTTCTCCTGCTAGTTGCTGAAGTCTCTTAATCCTCTATCAGAAGACTATTTTTCTTTAAATTTATTTCACAGTATGATAACTAAGGTCAGATAACCATGCTTGGTAAGTTCATGCATTTAAAGAAGAAAAACAATGCTGCAAAGCAGCTTCAGCTGGGTGCTGTTCAGACCCATACATCACGGCAACGTCAGCAGTGCCAGGGTTACCTCCACTCTGTGCATCTCCTCTGTATTCTCTGCTCACCCTCAGCACCTTGGCAGTGTTCAGGAGCCACAGGACTTCACTTGGGTTTGGTTGTCACTGCCTCCTGTCGGTTCCAGTGCTGCAAGCCATCTCAGCAGGTCTGGGCATTCCCTCCCATCCCGTTCTTATTTCCTGGTGAAGGATATGGAAATACACTCTCTTTCTGGTTCAGTGGGCTCCAGTCTCAACAGCACACGCAGATGTCTCAGAGTATAGTGCCGGTTCACAGCTGAGCTCAGCAGAGGCTTTGGAACTTGCTCCCTTTCTCTGCTTGGAAGTAGCCTGGGTATGATGAGCTTCCAGACAACATTGTAAAGCTCAGTTTTTCCCCGCCCCCTGCTTCCCTTGGTGTGCGAGTGTGCGTGTGGGAAGGAGGGAGTTGTCATTGTGAAGAATTGTTCAGAAGAATGGGGGATTTACTCATGTCCTAGTTTACTGGTGAGGATCTGTCTTACATTTTGCTGCACCTAGGGGTGTATTTTCAACTTCTCTCTGGTAACTGTTGGATATGTTCTGCCCATCTTGCAGAAAGGTAAAACATACTACCAATTGCACAGACTGTGCACAGGGGTACTATGGACGTGGCTGTCTGTACAAGCTCCTAACTTATGCAGTGATGTCTGTCAAACTGAGATGTTGCTAGATGGTCTGCTTTTTCTTTTATCTTCTTTCTTTCTTTTTTTTTTTTTGTTACCTATGTGCTTATAAAAGAAATGTTGAGTTCAGGACCTGCACAAAGCAGGGTGCTCCTGAGGCCCTGGGTACAAAAGGATGAAAGCAGGTTGTCCTGTATGTTTGCTCAGAGCTATTCAAGAGTGGGAAATGCAAGGAATAGGAGGTGAGCTGCATCTTCCAAAAACCCCACATATTTCATTCTGGCAAATTCTTTTCATATTTGGGGTTAAGCACATGCCAAATGAAGTCCTGTTTTGGGTAGATAGCAGACTTATAGGGCAAGCACCAGGAGAGGAGCAAGGGAAATGAATTATTGAAAGCTTTTACTTTGGTAATGTCTGTAGCTTGTCACATTGTAGCATTGTCATAACTCCAGCACTGCATTATTGCAGCTTTCTGTGTTCAGCTGACCCTTCTCTTTGTGCCATGCCGTTGTGCTCATGGGGTCAGGCAAGGCTTGAGTGTCTGCATCCTTCTCTGAGGGTTGTGCCCAGGATGCTCTGTTGCAGAACTGCCCACTAGGTACTGTGCAGAGAATATATGCCTGTCTAGGCCCTCTGTGTTTTCAAAGCTAAATATCCCCACAAAATTCCTCTTAGAAACCAGTTTCACTGTATATACCTATGAAGATTGATTTAGCAAAACTATATTTTAATTATATATATATATATATATAGTTATAGTTATAAGCCTCTAAATTGACCAGTTGACCAATCAGTGACATGATCATAAGATCTATCTTATGATAGGAAGTTAGTGATAAAAAATAAAATGTAACTGTGTAGACAGACAGGTGTATACCAAAGATACATTTAAGCCTGAATTTCATAATTCATTAAATTATTAAGATTGGAAAAGACCTCTAAGACGATCTGCTTAGCTGTCAGCACATCACCACCCTGCCCACTAACCATGTCCCTCAGTGCCAAATATACCATTTCCTTGGAAACCTCCAGGGATGGTGACTCCACCATCTCTGGGCAGCCTGTTCCAACACCTCACCACTCTTTCTGGAAAGAAATTCTTCCTACTATCCAATCTAAACCTCCCCTGATGTAACTTAAGGCCATTATCCTAGTTACCGGGGAGAAGAAGCTGACCCCCATCTTGCCACAACCTCCTCTCAGCTAGCTGTAGAGAATGAGCCTCCTCTTCTCCAGACTGAACAATTCCAGTTCCCTTAGCTTCTCCCCATAAGACTTGTGTTGCAGACCCATCACAGATTTGTTGCCCTTCTCTGGACGGGTTCCAGGGCCTCAATGTATTTCTTGTAGTGTGGGACCAAAACTGAACACAGTACTTGAGGTGTGGCCTCACCAGTGCTGAATACAGAGGGACACATCCCTGGTGACAACACTATTTCTGATACAAGGCAGGATGCCACTGGCCTTCTTGGCTACCTGGGCACACTGCTGGCTGGCTGTTGACTAATATTCCCCAGATCCTTTTCCTCCATTCTGCTTTCCAACCACCCTGCCCCAAGCCTGTTCCATTGCCTGGGGTTGTTGTAAGTGAAGTGCAGGACCCAACACTTGGTTTTGTTGAACTTCATCCCATTTGCCTCAGCCCAGTGACCCAGCATTCCAGATCCTTCTGTAGAGACTTCCTACCCCCAAGCAGATTGACTCTTCCTCTCAGCTTGCAAACTTAATGAGAATGTACTCAATCCCCTCATCCAGATCTTCAGTGAAGATGTTGCAGAGGACAGGCCCCAATATCGACTCCTGGGAAACACCATTCCATGAGTGTTCATCAGCTAGATTTAACTCCATTCACCACTGTTCTGGGCCCAGCACTCCAACCACTTCTTTACTTAGCAAAGAGTGTACCCATCTAGGCCATGGGCTGCCACCATCCCTAGGAGAATACTGTGGGAGGCAGTGTCAAAGGCTTTGGCAAAGTTTAGGTGGACTACATCAACAACCTTTCTGTCATCCAGTAGGCGAGTCACCTAGTTATGGAAGGTGGTCAGGTTTACTGAGCAAGACTTGCCTTTCATGGCCGGGCCTGGTCCCTGGGTTGTCCCACATATGCTGTGTGATTACATTCAAGATTATCTGCTCTATGACCTTTCCCAGTGCTAAGGTCAGGCTGACAGGCCAGTAGTGCTCTGACTCTTCCTTCTGACCCTTCCTGTAGGTAGGTGTCGTGCTTGTAAGTCTCCACTTGTCTGGGATCTCTCCAGTTGACCGGAACCGCTGATAAATGATGGTAAGTGTCTTGTATGTGAGTGAACAGCAAATGGAATATAACTGACTCATGAAGTTTTAAAAGTCCTTAAATGTGCATTCTATGATATATTATCACAGTTTCACCATGAAATGAGAAGAATGCATTTTGAAATGAACCTCTGTTCTCAGCCCAGCCTGCTGGAAAGATGGGTGTCAAAGCTATTTTCTTCTGTAGATCATCAGAAGACAGATTCATCAAGTAAACTGGGATTGCAAAGACAAAAAGCATAGCTGATTAAGGGGAATTTTTGTATTTAAATTCAAATTTTGTTTTATCACTATAGTTTTTTATGTGAATATTTGCTGTTTCTCTGTCATTTTAAGGGAGTCCAGGATCACTAGAAATATGGAGTAAAAACTAATCCACACTATCCAATTCAGAGCAGCATGTATGCTGTGTGGTATCCAGTAAGCCTCTCCTGTGCAGTGGTACCTTGCTTATGCTTAAATCCCACTTACTGGCAGAAAATGAGGAAAATAATCATCAGCTCTTGAGAGAACAAGCAAAATTACTAAAGAAAAAGAATTGAAAATGTTTAGGTGAAAAGGTTTGGGACTGTAAATTGCTGATTGAGTAAAATGGAATCATTTCACATGAGCAGACACAGTGTTTAAAATTCAAAGGAAAGCTTTTTAATGTGCTTAATTTTGACAAGCCAAAAGCTTTTCATTCCAATTATGATCTTACATGTTTGCATATAGCATAAATCAGAAAAAAAAAAACCACTTTGAAAGGTAGCATCAATATTTTTTGCCATGTTTTGTTTGCAGTTATAAAGCAAATTTGAGCATTTTGACATTCTGGAGAGGTTTAAAACTCTTTTTTTTTGAATCAATACACCTGGAGTTGGTTGACATCTTTTGCAAATGTGAGGTCAGCACCCAACGTAGTTTGGTGGAGGAGTTAGATTGCAGGAGTTAGGAGAGTATAGAGAAACAAATATTCACCCTAAGGCATTACCCTGCATGTCTAACCTTGTTCAAACTTTTAAAGGATAGCTGCTTTAATGTGCCTACCTGTAGCTGATTTGGAACTGGAGACTGTTCAGAAATGTTAAAAATCCTAGTGCAGGGTGTTGGGATTTCATTGTGGTTGGAATTCCCCGTGCTATGGAAGTTTTGTGTTTTGATCACACGTCATTGATAGACATATTTGAGGAAAGAAATGGAAAGGATTCAAGAAAGACAGCATTTATCTAAACACACTGAAAAATTTAGCAGTAGAGCATCCAGCTGTTGAGGGCTGGATAATACAATGGTGTCAGCTCCACTGTATATGCTTAGAATACAGTAACCTGGAAATAATGATGCTATTCTTGTTAAAGAAGAGAGGTGCTGCATTATGTGATAGATCTTCTGGTTCTCCGTGTCTGAGATAGATACTCAGTCCTCTTCAGAGTGGTAGATGATGATGCAATGGGAGGAGCTGGAGTGTTTACCTGACTCCTCGCATTGGGCAGGAATTAAGGGGAATTTGGGTTCTATATCTGTGTCATTCATTGTTCAGGAACTTAGCTGTCTGTCCTAGTTCGCTCTGGTCTGCTCCTGAAGGTACTGAAATGTCACTGTAATGTTACTAGCAGGATTTGTGACAGCATGACTGTAGCAATGCCTGCAAGAAAAAGTATTCAAGCAGTATTTTGTCGCGCAGATCACTTGAATGTCCTTAAGAAGCTTATAGTATGTGATTAAGGAAGAAGAAATCAATTCAATTGCTTCTTTATATTCAAGAAATGTTTCCCCAACTAAGTGGTAAACTCGAGGTCTACACCATGATCTAATCTTTCCTGGAGTAACACCCTATGCTATCTCAGAACAGTTATGATTGTTGTTATTACATAAGCACCTGGGCACTCTGGGGATTGAGTTTGTTGTTTCAGGGTGTGCAGCATGTAGTACAAGAGGGAGCACTCTGTGTGAAGAGGTTCAAGCTTGATGGAAAAGAGAGACAAAGGAAGCACTGCAATATGCTTAAGTCCTGTGTTGTCTCACTGGCCTTTGTTTAACAGGCCTTATTCTGAAATACAGCCTTCACTTTGTCCTGCTTTCAAATTCTTTAAAAATCTTTTTTAGAAGAAATTGGGCAGAGGTTAATAGTAGCTTTTCTTTGAAATCTGCTTATGCTTTACATAACATAAAAGCCTGCCTGTCTAGGTTAGATGTCTGCTTAGTGCTGTGCCACCTTGCGTGAACGTAACAAGTAAGATTTGGCCTATAACAACAGAAGGTCAACTGAATTCCCGTTAATCTTTTTCTTTCAACTCCCCAGAAAGAAAAGAAAAATAGAAATCATTACGGAATAGAATGGTGCTCCAATGGTGAACTTACCATGTAATTTCACAGATGTAAGGTTGGCCTGCTCACCCACAGTGTCTACTTTGGGACCAAGTACAAATTTTTCCAATTTCAAATGAGAGTCTACCTCACTGGGGATGCTACTGCTGCCAGCAGGCAGTGTCTGGGACATTCTCTAGCAGCTACAAGGAACACTGTAGCTGTTGAAGTTAGTGCAGCCAGCCATGGCAGCCTGTGTAGATAAGTGATTCCGGGATGGTTTCTTTTTCCACAGCCCTTCTTTCAACAGCTGGAAGAACATTCATGGGTTTGAGACCTGCTTTGTAGGTCTCAATATTATATTAGTCAGCCTGGGTTCCGCCAGCGTGCAGCCCTGCTGATGTGCTGCTCTATCACTGCCTGCTGCTGAGCTTGTGTGTCCTGCTCCTTTAAGACTGAATGGGGTATCAAGCCCATGTGGCCACAGGAGCTTTGGTAACACAAGTACCTCATTCAGGTCTGGCCTGTGTGTCTTGGCACAGCACTGGTATGTATGTGCTTGCAGCCCAAAATGCATCAGTTTACCTAGCTGCCAGACTGCATGGTGTATTGATGCTTTGGTAGCTCCCTCCTTTCACTTCTAGAATTTTCTAGTTCTTTCGTTATTGGTTCTTTTCACATCTCTCTCTCTCTGGTCTTTCAGGACTATCTGTGGCTTCATTTGTTTCCTGCAAAGAAAAGAAAAGATGCTAGATTGAATTCCCAGTTAAAAAAAAAAAATTTGAAGTATCATTGAATCCAGGGTTTTGTGCCCTAGACCAATTCAGTAGGTACTAAACCTGTATGACTTATATCTTCCTTCTGCTTTAAGCAGACTTATTGTTTCTCTGTAATATTTCTCAGCCCTTGGTAGCATTTGAGAAGTTAGAGTTTAATACTGTACATGACTGCTGTTAATGTGCCAATTACTCTCTTTTCATACCATTGAGGATGCTGGGAAAGAGATGCCTGGAGACTAACCATTTTTTCATATTTCAAATCCATATTTATTCTGACTGCTTACAGTGGTTAGGAATATCTTAGTTTGCATGACCTGGTTGATATCTGAGACAATTTGAATCAATTTAAGAGGAAGCTGTGTGTAAATTCTCTTCTATAATCTATATCTGATGCTTCCTTTTTGTCTCTTGGTGGTATGTCTAAACTGAAACAAACAACAGCAATATCAGCAGCTGAAATTAACCAAAGATTTGTGCTTTAGAGACCCAGGCAGCAAATTACTCTTACTTCGCTTATCCTCTGTACGCCTATAGATATTTTTTCCTCTCTCAGAATTTGTTCGTCTTCATTTTATTGGCAATAGTTGTAGTCATTACTGCCACGTAGGAAAGCTGAGCAATTTTTCAAGGATGCTTTGCTATATTGTGTTTTGTGTCCCAAGATGGAAGTCCAATGTGTTGGCAGAAACATAGCGGAACCCAAGAGATATTTCTTCCTCATAAAGAAATAAGATGCAGCCAGATGGGCCAGCAGAAGCATTCTTCCAGCACCGGCTGCTTTCAGTGCTCAGCGGGCACCAAGAGCTTCCGTAGGTGCTGTAGCTCCTGGTTCACCATTTGTCCATATCATGTTTGGTATCTAAGTGTGGTTCGGAATACCCCAGTTGGTAACAAAAAAGCCAACCCAGCTACTTTCTTACTACTCTATGCCTCAGCAGGATAGGGGATGAAATAGAAAAAAACAGGAATGAGAAAGGTTGTGGGTCAAGATGAAGATAGATCAGTTGCCATCATGGGTAAAACAGACTCAATTTGGGGGAAATTAAGTTGATATATTGCTAATGAATGTATATGTATTTAATCACAGATTTGAGTAATGGGAAGCAAAAAGACAAATATTTGGGGAAAACACCTTTCCTCATCCACCTTTTCTGGTCCTCCACAGGCTGCCATCAATACAACTTCCTCAGATCACTAAAGCAGACAGGACTCAGGATTCCGAGCACCATTAGCAGCCCAGCGCCTGCTGCTGGGTCGGGTCTCCCAGCAGTGGAGGCACACAGAGCAGCCAGAGCAGACCTGAGAGTGTCCAGCATCTGAGGAGCCTCTGCTCCAGCCCTCATCTCTCTGGGTGGCCATGGGTAGAAGTGAAGATGCTCAGCACTTTCCAGGATTAGGCTATCAATAATAAACCATTTTAAATATCTCAAAAGCGGTGCTGCGATGACAACCCAAGTAATTAATTGCATTGCTTTTAATAGACCTTTCAGATAGTGCCAAGTTGGTGACATCTGCCACAGTGAGGTAATACCTTCAGGCAAGAACATTTTTAACATGGCAGTGCCTCAAAAGGCAGTCTGTAGATAGGCTGCAAATGGCTGTGCAAGGGATAAGATGTTTTATCAGACCGTTAGGCTCTCCTGCTCATTGTGCAATCAAAAGAAGTCCATTCATCCACTTACAGGTGGAAGATTTAATTAGGAACTGTTTCTAAAACAGTAAGGCTGCCTGCCTCAGGTGCACTCTGCATTTCTTGGAGGTCACATTCTCCTGCAACTTATTCTTGTTTGGTATCAGTATTATTATTGCTCTGTTAGCATAGTTGTCTTTGATACCCAGTGGTGAATCAAATCTAGCAGAGGCCTCATCCTCAGCTGATACAAATAGGCTTGCCCCACAGCAATTAAGCATGCTAATTAACAGCAGCAGAATAAGTGGAGATAGAGTTTTCATACAAACATATTTACTAGCTTCTCTCTTTCTCTTGGGGAAAAAAATGAAAAGATGTTATTAAAATAGAGTTTGTTTATTGACCTTTTCTAATTTGTGTTCGTAACATCATCTTGTTTATTAACAAGTCGACTTTAGCTGAGATGTTCCCTGAAACAGTTTGTGCAGAATCCATGAATTGAAGGTGGACAAACTGAGTACCAGGGAATTAATTTCAGAGGATATGATCTCATTATCACACTAACTGTTCATCTCTTGAGATGGATAGATTTTTGGCTGGCAGCTGCAATCTTGGAGATAAGTATATCTATATATTTGATGGAAATGGAACCTCTTAAAAAAGATATTTACTATTCCATTTTCATGCTTGTGTCAAGCCTCAAGATTTGGATTGAAGACTGGGCTTATTGCTGCATTAGTCCTCATGCCCAGCCCACTTCTATACAGTGGAGTTAATGTGGAAATCAAATGACCTAACTTACAGTCTTTCTGCAGCCCATCTTGGGAGACCAGGCTGAAATGCAGCTTTCTCAGATCTTGCTTTAAGTCCTGGTGACTTTCCTGCACCAAGATCTATGTGCTGCAGTGGCAGTGCAGATGGTGGAGTTGGCTTTGCATTGCAAAGTTGTGGACTCCTATGCACAGTGTTTTGTTTTGTTTTGTTTTGTTTTTCTGGAGCTGCTCTGCATCCCCTTTGAGCACTGTGTGTGTGGCAATGGCAAATCACAGGTCCTGCAGTGCTTTGGAAGTGGAGGGGAGGAAAGGGACAGTGCCATGCCAGACAGAATTGTCATTTGAAAATGTCACCACTTTGAAAGTAGTGGAAAAGTTGCCTTAAACCAATGTGGAAGAAGGGAGAGGTATTCAGTGGGTCTTTGTCATCTCTGTGGGCATGGAAATAGCTGGCAATAGTGCTTCAGTGACTGGAAATCCCTATGGTCATTTCCAAGATTCGCTGATAGCTCACATGGAAATTGGGCAAATAATTTTACATAAGAGTGTTTCCCAGTTGATTCTTCCTCTCTGTATGCTGTTTCCTCAGTAAATGACTGTTTTATTGCCAAAATTTACTTATTTGGCTGCATTGTTCGTACAATCTTCCTTTGTACATGATGTGCCTACATTTCAGAGATTTCCAGAGGACTCATGATTTCCCCTGACATTAGCTAAGCCTTCTGTGGAGTTCAGTATCTCTGAAAAAGGAGGCTCGCTGTGTTCCTTTGAAGCAGCAAGTGAGAATTCCAGAACCAAAGCCAGGTCGCACCAACTGATGCAGCGAAGCATCTAAGTTGGTGAATAGGCAGTGTCACAAGTGCAACTCCTTAGGGCAGTCCTGTATCAAGTTAAACACATCTGTCTGCTTTGCTGAGCTGCAGCCTGTGTTCCAGAAGCTCGGGTAAAAAGAGGACTTGATACTGATGGGCCAAATCAAGCTGTGCATTCATTACCTTCAGAATTGTGTCATATGGAGTGCTAGATTCTTCTGGGGAACAGGGGCTCAGTTTTACTTTAGGTGAAGGGAAGCAGGCTTGCTATGAGATACAGAACTCCTGTACGAATTAAGACTGAAGATCTGACAGTGAGTGCTCATGTTAATGACGCAAGGCCATTTTGTAATGCCCCACATCCTTAGGTCAAGCTTGCAGATAGTGTCTGGGAAGAGACGCTAGGATAAGTGTGAGATTGGGAGTGGTGAGACTGCTGCTTTAGAAACAATGGGAGTTGCATGATGCTATACCCAAAGAATATGATAGTGTTTCCCTTGCCAGGAAGGAGGAAAAGGAATGAAGGAAGGAAAATGAGGTTATTGAGGCTTTTTCTTCTGCTTGGACTTTGGTTCTGGAAACTGGAGCAACTTAAGCTCAGCTAAGTTATGATCCCTCGATTAAAACAAGTGATAAGAATGAGCCTGAGGCTAGACCAAATAATCCCCTGCTCGTGGAGAACTCTGCTCTGCTCAGTATAGTAGTAGCTGTGCTTCACTATGTACTCACCTTGCTCAGTGCTCGCTGCTATGCGAGCAGTCCTAGCATGTAATGCATCTGAAGCTGTGGTAAGTTCACAGGGAACAAAAACTTTTGTGATGAGGAAATTGCTTAAAATAAAATTAAAAAAAAGTGATCCATCTTGAAATTTTGATCCTCTGCTGAGGTATTTTGTGTATTGCAAATAGCAACTATGTAGTGGGGTTTTTCTGTTTCCTCCCCTTTTCCAGGGGCTTTCGCCTGATCAAACATCATGTGAGCAACGTACTTCCAGTACGCTGTAGCTGAAATGCTGCACTTGTCCTCAGAATGGATTAACAAGTGAACAAGAACAGCTGTGAGCTGTCACCTAAGCCTGGAGAAGGCCTGGTGTGTGTGTCAGAGTTGAGCAAGGACTGGAGCCTCCAACAGCCCACACCACCGAGAGCTCACTGGTAAGACTGGCTTCTCGTTGGCCTCCCGACTGGTGGCTACCCAGTGAGTTGAATGTGCTTAAAGATTTTGGGTGGTGGCCACTAAGTCGTTGAGCCTGACAAACACTTTCCCATCCTAGTTGTAGAAGACTGAGAGAAGCAGGTCTTGTGTGAAATGCAGGCAAGGTTTCAGTGAGTGTTTCCATTTATTTTCACTTTGGCAGCTGTGGGCCTACGGCTTGTTCTGTAACTTACATAATCGATGTGAATATTAAAATCTTTCCTTAAAAAGATTTCCTAATGCGAAGTACAGATTTTAGTAAAACTACACACGTTGGTTTTTCTAAGAGCTTATTTCAAAACCCATTGGAATCCATGGAATCATTTCAACTGACTTTGGTGACTGGTGATGAGATGCAGCATGCTCTTTCTTCAAAAACCTGGGTGAGAATGGAGATGTTGCTATATAAAGACCATGAACAAAAGCCATTACTCTCACTGGCATCAGTAAATGTGGGGGGGAAAGATTTTCTTTTCTTTCTTAGAGAGAATAGAAAGGTTAGGAAGAAAGGCCCTGGAGCAAAAAGGAATATGAGTCAGAGCTTTCAGCAGGACCTGACTCTGACTGGGGTTTTCATCTTTGAACACAGAATGAATGCAGAATACTGAACAACTAGTGAAATCAAGACCTACATGCAAAATAGCTGAAGTAGATGAATTTGGTATGCATGATGGCATAATTTCTAAATCTGCGGAATGTGACAAACTTCCAAAGAAACACAGTCATCCTTGTTTCAGTACTAAGCACTCTGTGGGAGTTGCAGCACTGATTAACTTATAGCCTGTGGATTTCAAGGGCCCTTTTCTGAGTGTGACAGTGAGAGCTGTTGATAATGAGGTTAAACTTTGCCAGGTGATTCAAGAAAGCTGAAGTACAGCACTGCCTTCTGCACTATGATCTGCCCCATTCAAGGTCAACAGGAACAGGTAGACCTAGAGGAAAAGCAGCAAGCGTAAGCCTGCTTTTCCTTGCCCTGATACGGAGCAGGAAAGCAAACTTTGCCCTCTTTGTTTCAGTTTTTCGACACTGGCATTGCTTAGGCAAGGAAGGTACATAGAAATCTCTTGTTGTTTATTGGCAACCTGCAAACCTTTGTTGATGGTTTTTGCTGATGTGGACTCTGTGTGCAGTGAGCTCCACATCTTTCCAGAGCCACAGTGAAGCCAGTAAGCTGTGCACAAGTGGGGAAGTGCCCTGTGCGGAGATTTCTGTCATCACAGGGTCCGAGACACTGCATGGAGTAGGGATTATTGGCTGCACAAGTGATATTGCATTCAAACATATTTTGGCAATATGACAAAGCCTTGGGAAAAAAAAAAAATTGTTTCCAACTGTGGACAGGTAATTACTAAGAAGAAAAGAATGGGGTGACTTCTATGTGTTACCTGGCACAAAATCGGCCAATCTAGAGACAAATATGCATCTTTGGAGAAAAGCCGTAGGTAATCCAAATCATATACTCAGCTATCACTCCCACTCTGCTCTCAGATTCCTTTCTGAAGCCATGAGCACAAAAGGAGCTTGAATACACTGTGGAGGAATAAATGCTGCAATAAGTTAGAAGGGGGAAGAAAACCCACAAACCATGCTGAGCTGCTGTTTTCCAATTTCGATGCATTTATTTTTTTTTTCCAAAGCTGTTGCGCTGGTTTTCTCTGTTTTCTTCCTTTCCTTTTTCTGCCTGTCAAAGAATGAAATGAGCCCTGGTGAAGAGACAAGCCTATCTTTTAAGGCTCAATTTTTGGTCTGAAGCAAATTGTCATTTCTGCTTAGTCTTTGTGGCAACCCTCTCTAAAGTTAATTTCATTCATTAAAAAAATACAATTTCATTTCTGCTTATTGAGTTTGTGTAATGTTCAGTCTCAACTACTATTTAGCTCAACAAAGATAAGTTTTGTTTTCCATGAGCACTGATTAAGTGTTCATGGATACATCATCTTTTATTTCCCTTGAGCTTCGTTTTAGCCCACCTGTACTGGATGTGTGATTTTGCCATTTCCCTTGCTAAAGCTCTTGCAGTTTTTCTGCCAAGCACAGTGATGTGTGCATATGACAGAGCAAAATGGGGTTGCCAAGCACAGCACTGAGGCAAAAAAAAATCCAACCCAATTCCTTGCCTTCCTCTTAACCAGTATGAGGCCTTTTAAACAGATCTTTAAGAATTTTTTCAGTTTTTTTCTTTAAGTAACTTCTGTTAGGTGGTAAAGGAAGTCCTTGTTTGTATAAGGATCGGTTTTGAGAGAGGCTGAAAATCCCCATGGGCTCTGGGGCTGTTTTCCATCTATGGGCCTAGCAGCTTGTTCTCAAATGTGCATGGCACAAAAAGACTCAAATGTGATTTGAGCTTCTTCCTCGTTGTCTAGTCCAGATGCTACTTCCTGACAGCTCAAGATTAAGAAGTGAAATGCAGTCTGTAGCCAAGACAAGTACAGCCAACTAGAGAAAAAATTAAAGGTCTTCTGAGCAGGAAATGTGAAATGCTGCGTGTTTCCTTTCCTAATTATTAATAATTATTTCTGTGACCCCAGGTGCATAACCTCTTCTGAGTAATATAAATAACGCTTCTCAGCAGAAGTGAGGAAATGCTTGCTTTCAGGTTGTAGGCAGGCCTCCAACACTGGCAGGAGGGGCATTGCAGTAATGCGGATGAAAGCCAGCTTTCAGAATTGGTGTTAGCAGCCCCTCCACCGGCAGGAGCTCGGATTTTTCGGAAGCGTGTTTTGAGGCCACAACTGGAGTTCTGTGCTCAGTTCTGGACTCCCCAGTTCAAGAAAGACAGGGATCTTATAGCGAGAGTCCAGTGGAGAGCCACTGAGATGATGAGGGCCTGAAGCATCTCCCTTATGAGGAAAGGCTGAGAGCCCTGGGGGCTGTTCAGCCTGAAGAAATATGTGAGAATGGGCCTAATAATGCCTATAAATATCTAAAGGACGAGAGTCAAGTGGATGGGGCCAGGCTCTTTTCAGCAGTGTGCAGCAACAAGACAAGAGGCACTTTGCACAAAGTGGAACATGGGAAGCTCTATCTGAACATGAGGAAAAACTTCTTTACTTCAAGGGTGACAGAAGACTGGAACAGGCTGCCCACAGAAGCTGTGGAGTCTCCCTCTGGAGATCCTCAAAACATGCTGGACCTGTGCAACCTTCTGTAGAGAACCGCTTAGTAGGGGTCTGGACTCGATCTCCAGAGGTCCCTTCCAACCCCAACAATTCTGCGATTACAGTTTATATAGGACTGTAGTAGTGGTGCTGAGCTGATAATCATGGGAACCGCAGCTCTCAGTTTATCCAGAAGCCTCATACAGTGCAGGCACAGTGGTGTGTGCCTGCCCCTTGGTCCCCTTTCAGGTGGGGAGAGCCAGCGCTAGGAATGACCTGCTGCTACTCGAGATAGCTGTCATTCCAATGCTGCCCAGAACCACAGTGTATATTACCTCACATTAATTGAAACATAGCTCTCAGCAACCCTTAGTAACATGCTCAATGGTGGTGTGAAAGCGTTTGTTTCCACAAGAGATCCTGGTAACCAGTGAGGCTGAGGAGTGGTGCCTGACCTTTGGGCATTGGTGCTCAGCCTGGCTGGCTGCCTGGCCGGGGGAGGAAGGGAAAGTTCTTCCTTGTAAACGCCAATTTCATGTCAGTGCCTTCTGTTAGCGTTTAGTTTGTTTAGCTAGAAACACGCAGCTCCAAAGCTCCCTTTGGCTCCTTTTCCCTATGACACTCATAGCTCAGAATCAACACGTGACTTCCATTTCATAGATAATGCAGCTGCTGCATTTCCAAGTTTGCCTGACTCCCAGATTTCCCCTCGTTTAACCTCGGGACTGCCTTGGGATATTCCTCAAGGCTGCCAAAGTCAGCTTCTCCTCCTCCTCTTCAGAACTTCCTCAGCGCCACTGCTTAGGGACAGAACCTCTCACTGGATGCAACCCACGTGCTGCAGCTGTGCTTCCTGAGGGCTGCAGAGGAAGGAGCACAGTGCTGGTAAGCATCTGGGAGCACTGGGGCTCTCGCAGCTCATTCAGCGTACGTTCCACTCATCCTCCTCGGGTGCTGTGTCTGATCATTTTTCATGGCAGGAGGGTCAACTGACACCTGTTCAAATCTAGGTTTTAGATTGCCGTCTGCTACATGACCTGATTCCTCCTGTGACTTTGGAGTAATGTATGCAACCTGAGCTTGACTCCATGTTTTTCTCTGAAATTGCTCTGATGATACGAAGAGCCTTTAGCCCGTGTTACTGGTAACGTACTTCATTATTAGCAGGAACAATAGCAGATAGGTATCTTTGGTTTCCACCACATCACGCACCAAAACAAAAGTGAAAACTTACTGGTACCCAGCAAGGCAAGCTTAAAAAATGAAACGCAGAAAGGGGAGCAAAGAAGTCACAACTTTTGAAAGAAGTAGATGTGAATTGAACACACAAAATGAATGAGAGGCTGAAATCTAAATCTGCGGTGGCAGCTGCCCACTTTGAAGTGCATTTTTTCATGGTATGCTGCTCCATTACACAGTAGGTTAAAATAACCACAATATAAGGTCAATGGCCAATTGATGCGTATGCTAATTTCCCACTCTACCATTATTAATAGCCAAGATTTGATGGAAATTACTCTTGTTGATATCTAGTCCCCCAAATAATGTTTAGATCATTTTGATCTGCCTTGTTAGAAGATCTATTCATTGTTTCTGGTGATTTTGTTGTTGGAAATGAGTCTCATCTTTAAATTCTAAGAGATGTGTGTTGCTATTTCTGTTGATGTTCCTCTCACATGTTTTCTGGTGTTTGACAAGATCTCCACAAGTAAGTGTGCAGGAAAAGGAAAGGAGTAGATCCGTGAATGGATTGAATTCAGTTCTGGGATGAGTTTAAAAATCGTTTTCCATTCTCACAAA
Organism: Meleagris gallopavo; assembly: GCF_905368555.1. NCBI lineage: Eukaryota > Metazoa > Chordata > Aves > Galliformes > Phasianidae > Meleagris > Meleagris gallopavo. Next base: position 26,558,779 of record NC_139405.1, on the reverse strand, counting down.
TATTTTTGTTAGCATTCTTGATGGTATGCACTGAATCGGCTTTGTTGTGACAGGTCATAGGTCACCTCACATTTTCCCTGAGCCATCATGTCTTTGGAACCTTGTGTTGGTGTCTTCAGTCAATCCATATATCACTGTTACACTGTTTGCTACAGAGGGCCAAAAGCAAGCACTGCTGCTTGCTCTTTATAGTGGCAAACCTAAGGGAAAATTTACATTGCAGATACGAGAAGAGGCTTGAATGGACACCTTCCTGCAAATCTCACTACGTCTACGGTCCTTTGGATTTTGCAAGTTGTAGATTTGATGTACGGCAGCAATAGCAACTACACTGTGAAGCTGGAAGAGTGCGATTCTCAAAAAAGGAAAATTGAAGGAAGACATTCAAGTATTAGATTTAGAAGCATATATGTAGTAGGCCAGTGTGCCTGTCAGAATCTGAATGATAGAATTGTGCATTCTGATGAATTTGTGTTTCAAATTTGGTCTCCCACCGATATTGCTCTGTAGCCCATGAAGTTTCTGTAGAGAGGGAGAGCTCAGCCATGTGCAGCTCTTGCTTAAATGGAGGCTGGGGTCTGGCCTGGGTTTTGATGGCATAAGTTATGGTGAGGATGGGGGCTGAGAACCTCTTCTTTTTCAGCAGGTAAGCATATTTTGAAGGTCTCCAGTAAGAGAGCATTTAACAAGCCTCTGCTGGAATGAGCACCAACAGATTGTAAATTGCAAAGTGCAATGTAATTGAATCTGATCTCTGGCTTTTACCCAGTGTAGTAATTGGAAATTGCCTTTCTTTCAACTATATGCCGTTCCTAGGATGGTTCCTCTTTTCAAGACAGAATAATGGCAAGTAAGAAGTGGTTTACAGTCCCCTTGGTACTGGTGGAGAATGAGAAAGTGAAGACTTTATTCACTTTCTTGTAGTTACTGCTGTGTCATTGGTATTACACTAAGTCCTGCACAGTAATTAACAGCTTAGCAAACATGAACTCAGTCCTTGAATAGCCACGGCCCGAAGCCCAAATATCAGCACTCTGTTCCAGCTCAAAACAGGTGACCCACAGAAGGGCTGCATGGAAGCAGTCCCAGTTCACTCTTGGCAGTGGGATGCATGCTATTGCCCAGCCACCCCTCCAGCCAGCCTGCGGGGTGCATCTCTGGCCTGGCTGTGCTCCTTACATTGCTGCAGCCACAGCCTTTGTCTGTATGCTGTCCTATGCAGCAGCTAAGCAGTTCCATGTACAACACAAGGGATCTAAGATCTTTGTTCAGATATGGAAATGCAATGTTTTCCCTTGTTTGTTTGTTTGTTTTTTTTCCTATGGCACTATAAGGTAAAGTTTGAACTTAGGTAAACAAAGTAAGACCGATGAGGTCTAAACCTGAATGATGTCTTTTGTGATGTTGTTGATTTGCTGACTTGCTGATTAGGGTGCACACACTTTTTCCTCCTTCTCTATTTCTATATCTGCATGCAAAAAAAACAAACACCAAAACACAGCATTGAGCGTTTGTGACTGATACGTTGGTTGCCTGGTTATTGCTAACAGTAGTGCTGAAAGCCACGAACAGATTAGTAGCCTGGAATCTCTCTACTTAGTTTTAAAAGGAAGACCAAGAGTTATTTACTTAGTATAAAGTTATTTCATGGTAATACTGTATTTGTCACACACCCATCAAAAAAAAATAATATCTTGAATGGCTCAAGAATGTGTGGCAAAGTGGTAGAGAACAGCTCAACTATCTGGAACTTGAGGCTAAGCACACTCAAATCAGAAATTTGGCTTACAGTTTGAGGTAACACGTTGCTAAAGAAAAACTTCCTAATAATTTTTGATATACTCTTCTTTAAGGTAAAACTGAATAACTTTTGAAAAGACAGATTATATCAACTATTTATTTAATAGTTGTTTTGTTGTATACAGGGTTCTTGAATGAAATTAAAAGAGCAGTGATATGTGCATTAGGATGTGATAGTCCTTGCTTGACTTGAACTCTGTGAATCTATTACAGACCAAGCTCTCAATTGCATGGGCCTTGGAAGGGTACCCAAAATTGGGTCTAGGTGTTGGCAAACAGCCATAAAAACTTGGGACATTATAGCAGGTAGGCACTTCTATTGAACTTCTTCCACATCTACCTACACAATTTCCATAGTGAAAAAAACATTCAGTGCTCTTAGGTAATGATGCTCATCACATACTCCTTAAATAATTTGTTTTGTTGTTACCCTTGCTGATGAGAAGAGGCCATAGCACCACTTCTCTTGTTGTCATGCATAGCAAGTAGCAGGAACTATCCTGACGAGCAGAGGCGTTTGAGGGTTATCATGGCACCTTCTTACTGTTCTGAAGGCTGAATCTCTCCTGTAGTTTCCCAGTCGTTCAAAACTGCCATCTACCTGTTCTATCTGCCAGTCAAGTTAATCACGTGCTCAACCTTCCATTTCACAAGCATAGAAGTAGATGAGAAATTGGACTGTGAAGATGATTAGTATCTGCAACTGCACAGCACCAAGATGTCATTACAGGTTTAGTTTGTTTCATGTTTCCTATTCTCTTTAACAATTTGGCTATGGCATTTTGGGATAGCATTTTTTTCTTCAAGAAATCTATATCTTGATATCTTCTTACCTAAAAAATTATATCGTGGATGCATGTTCCCCAAATATCCAGTGCTTTCCTAACTCCCAGTTTTAAAGGAAATATAGCTTGGGTAGCTATGTTGGCTTAGCTGCAGTGTTTGGAAGAGTGTGGATGCTATTACTGTGACTGCAGGGAATGAGATGGGATTACGTACACACTGCCCACTGCTTCCATTATTTCAGCTGGAGTTTGGTGTGCCATATTTCTAACAGTTGGGTGACTTAAGTGAGGCACCTGAAATTAGAAACCACTTTTAAACTGAGTCCTTAATTAACACTGGATAAATAACATTAGCATGAGGGATTAAAGGAAGAGCATCGAAGGAATTTAAGGTCGTGGGGTTGACGGTTCTTCTTACAATATTCTTTTGAACAGGTTACCAAAACCCGCTATTTACCCTGCAGTATTACTTACTCTGCAGTGCCAGGGCAGTTGTCTGTTTTGGAAGAGGTAACAGTTTCACATATGTACCATATTTTAAGAATGATAGATTGGTTTCAAGGAATGAGAGTTGCAGATACAGCTAGGTAAATCTAGTAACTAATGAATATATCTAGCACTAACCTCATTGTGGCTATTCAGGAGTATCTGCAGACACAGTCTGAAAGATTCTCTCTGTTTTTAACTTTTATTTTCCCCGCTCTAAATGTCAATGCTGGGATCCTTCTGCTGGTAAAGGTAGAAGTGACATTGTTCCTTTATTTCTAGGACAACATCAGTATGATGCCTGCACATTTTTGCCTCAAAATTCACAGCTAGGCTTCACCTAGAAGATACTTAAGTGAATTATTTACATTTTTCTTCTTGAAGATTCCTTCTGGTTGTACAATATAGGTTCTATTGACAAGTGTTTTTCTCAATCGATTTCTCTGTTATTTGATTTGATCCAAATGTCTGTGCTGAATGCACTTGGACAGATCATATCTCTTCAAGTAATTTTTGTGTTAAGAACTTTAAAACATATCTGTTTAACAAATGCCCAGCGAACACATTCTTTGATGCTCCTGTGTTACAGCAGTGTTGTGATATTTGTACAGAAAGGCATACTGTGAGCAGTTTGGACCTGAGGTGCAATTAGTAATGTGTGACACACAAGTCAGGAGCTCTGCTGTGAATTCCTTTACCAATCTGTTATGTGATCCTGAGGAAGTTGCATTGCCTGTCCGTTCCTGCCTCTTCCCCAGGTCTCATCTGCTGACAGAACTCTACTACGTTTCAAAGGAAACACGTTAATTAATATAGCATTGTAGGGTCCAAGACTGTAAATCTGTCACCTCGTCATAGAGATACCATTTCACTTGGGTTGGATAAGATAGATGAAGAAGAATTTGGTCTTCACCTGTTGGAGCGATACTTCTTGAGCCAGACTTTGAAAGATACTGCCTTCTGTATAAGCAAACTGCGGACATATATCCATTTCAAAGTATTTGTTCAACAATGTGCTTTTGAAAATCCAGCTCACTGTATGCAGGAATGGTGTTAAATGCGTCCTGTTTCAGAGCAACAAACACATTTGAGCTGACAATCACAAATTCCCACGAGAATATAAAACGTTCCATTTTAGAGGGAGAAAACCAAATCAACCACCACAAAACTCCCACATTCAATGCTGATACCACACAGTGTAGTATTTCTTAGTGGGCTACTGACCAGTTCTGCTTAGCAAGTTGAATTAAAAGTGCTGCTTGTTTATGCCTTCCATTTGTCTGCATGGTAGGAGGCAATAACAGTTTCATTTTGAGTGACTGCACCACATACCTCCGTGCTGCAAAGAAGCAATTGTTTTGAGTTGATAAATTTCTCTCAAAAAATTCTGCTTCTGAGTGCAACTTTAAAAATGCAGAAGTTTGCTTTTCCTCAAGTTTAATTATAGATGCCATTTATCTACCTTGATCTCCCCGGTGCCAGTCTTCCCTAATACCATATAAAAATTCTACTCAGTATCCATACACTGTGTATTTATACACTTACGTATAGATGTAAGCCTGAATACAAATACGCATTTTCCTTGTGTAAGCTGACCTGAAATATGGTCACCAGCTTACCTCTTTGTCAGCAGTCTGTGCATTGGAGGCAAAGGAATGATGGCTGTTCAGCTTTCCTTGTGAATCGTAGGTGGCATGCACTATGCAAGTCTATATCTAGATAATGCATGCAGACTCCACCAGAGAGCACAAAGAGCTACATCTTCAAAATGTATTTTACAGAGATGTCAGTGGGGAAGGAAGGATCTAAATCATTTACTAGCTCTGGAGTCAAATATATGGCAATTCTGCTATTTTTCATCAGTTCTGTTGTATTCACTTCCTTTTGGAAACATGTCCGTGCTGAACTTTCAGCTGCTCTGCTCTTCTATGGAACACTGCTGATTATCCTAATGAGGTCTCAGTGCACGGTTCCCACTTCAGTAGGCTCTGCCATGGCAGGCTGTATCTTCTGTCTTCCAATCAATGCTGTTCCACTAAGAAGAAAGAAATGCAATATTCTTAGGGAGGAGCAGAATGAGCATGGAGCAAGAATATGGATGCCTGAAATTCGGTCCACATTCTCCTTTTTGTGCAATCCAGTATGCTACACCTGGCCCAGCAGCTAACAGAGAAGAGGAAATCTCTTTGCAGCTTTCAGATCCCGTATTTAGAAATTAGCATCAAGTCCTATTTCTGTGCCAAGCAGCTCCTGACTAGCAGCAGAAGCCATCTCACTACTCCCACCTGTGAATCTCATATTATGAAACTAGGTACAGATTTCTTTAATGGTCTTTTTACATGCAAAAGCCGTCTGCTTTTTTGGTGTAGATTTTGGTAGGTCAAACATAATTTTTGCAGGTGGGATTTGGCCAACACACATAAGCTACTGTCCACAAAGCAGTGAAAGCCTTGGGGCCTTAAAATGGCCTTCAGATATTATCTATAAAGCTCTATTTTTGTCTCAGGTAAGCATGCATGCTGCTGCTGCCATTTAGCAGCACTGGTTAAGCACTGTCTCAGAATTTTACTGTTGCATCATCTCAACTCAGCTGCAGCTGCAGTTATATGAGAAGGGAAGCAAAGCTTCCTGTATGTTTTCTGCAGCTAATACGATACAAGCTTTACAAGGATAAAATAAACAGTGGGAGGGTCAGAAATAAGTATACTGCAAAGCTGCTATGTGTGTGCATTTTGATGGAAATCACCCACTACGCTGTAGCATATGTATGGCTGAGTAATAGCTTCTTCTGTGCTGATCTGGCCACGGCTCATCGTTTGCTGCACACTGATTCAGTGTTAAAGGCCAGACCCTGCTTCATTACACAGTGTCTTAACCTTGTTTTGCCCTTCTATCCAATGACAGCTGCTTTGTTTCCTTTCGCTAGCAGTCAAACATCACAAATTCCTTCTCTGTAAAGCCATTAAAAGAGAACCAACACCACCCCAAGTGGTTTCAGGACTAACTGATTTAGATGCTGGAGTCTGTTGCAGGGCCAAAAATAACTCCCCATTTCTTTCTCCTTCATTGGTGAAAGGAGAAGAGAAAGTGGCCAATGACAGAGACACAACTTCCCCGTAGGCATCAGAGACAAATCTATTTCATAGCAGGAAAAAAAAATAATGCTCTTGAAAAATGTTTCTTTGCTCGGGCCAATAGACACAGAACTGCTGCATGTAATTTTGCTGAACTGATGATATCACTTGAATGGCTCACGGACTACATAAAATGCACTACATAATTATATTTTTAAACACTGTCCCCAGCTGTGCTGATGCACACAAAAGCTGTGTTTACAATGGACTCTGCACATGTAATTATTTTGTGGCACTAGCTCCGCGCATTTCCTTGATGGATGCTCTATGGTGCATAAAATTGTAGCTTTTATCAAAGATTCTTGAATATATTCTTCGACTGTTTCAGCATTAAACACCCAGCTGTCCTCACATGGGTGCACAGGCCTGATTCTGGGAGGGGTAAGTCATAGCATCTGGGGAACACCTCTGTTCTGGGTGTAGCAGAGGGGGACGGCGGTCAGCTGGAAGCATGCTGAACAACAGAGCCTGCTGCTCCTCTCAGGGAGGTTTGCTGCACTGTTCCTTGGGATGTCCTGCACATCTTCATTCTGGCCCTGTTAATGCTGCAGCAACCCAACCCAGCCACTTTGCAGCACTGGGAGACGAGGTGGTGCCTTGTATCTGTGCAAGTGCAGGAGAGAAGGGGCTGCAGGCTGTGGGTGCAGAGTTAAACAGTGTGTGTTGCAGGGTAGCAGGCCCAAAGAGCAGCTTCGGTTTGTATTCTGTTCCGTTTGCATACAGAAAGTTCCCTTGGCTGTTCTCCATCCTGTTCTGGAATACCGAATGTTTCTCCATCTGAACGCAGTGGCTGATGTGTAGGACTCAGAAAAGAGGACACTGGGATATTTATCTTAGATCTGTTCCAGTACTCTTGAGTATTAATATCACTGTGAAAACCTAGATGCTGGAAGGATCGGTACACATCACAGTCCAAGAGTTTTGCCTGCCAAGCAATAACGCTTGGTAATAAATAAAGACAAAAAGTAATAGTCCTGAGCATCGGTTTCAAAGTAACGGGATAGCAGCGTTGCTGGTAGTGACCTTTTTATTACTATTACTGTAGAGAACTGGCGGATTTTTCTTGTCAATAAGCAAGATGGCTTGGCACCATATCTCTCATCCCTTGGGCATGAGACTCCACAGAGGAAATGCTGATGTTGTCGTGAGCCAATTTTTAATAGCAGGTGTTTGGTTGGAACTCAGGCCTGCTTTGTGGCGACAGGGAGTGTGAGTCCTTCTGTTACCATTCCTTGCTCTTTTCAGCCCTGCTTTTGATCGTGGCAGCTGAGAGCCCAGGGGAAGTTGCGCTATGTAAAGTAATCATTGCTCAATAGTGAATGAGTTATTCCACAGCAAATGGCTGCTGGTACACCAAGTTTTCCACTCTCACATGAATACAGTCATCTCCCATCATGGAAACTGTGTGACTATGGATGCCCTTAGCCTTCCCCCTGTCTGGCATGTTAAGTTTACATACCAGCTTTGAGGCTGCTGGTGTGTTTTGCACCAACGGGTCAGGCGATGGAGGAAGAATCTCCGGAGTGGAAAAAATGTGGAACTGCACAAGTTTATTGTATGTTTGTTTGCATAGCCTGCCTTTCAGATAAATCACATCTCTCCAAGCACAGCAATTCTGGAAAAAGAGCCCTTGGATGACCCACTTGGAGTCTGAGACTCCAGAGATGCTACTTCAGAAAAGAAAGCAGAGGAAGTCACCAGAAGCCATGCAGAAGAAACACAACTGGAGGAGGCAATAATTTGTGTTGTCTACGTGTGTGCATACGCTGCATCTGGATCACGAGCTGTTGTTATTTTGTTGGGGATACAGTGTGTTTTGTACTTATAGAGGGTGCATTTCTCACCCTGCATGCTTCTCACTAAAGCATAGCGTATTACTTTCTAAAGGGGTCATTTCCTACTGCTCCCTTTATCTTCCCCTAGAGAGCCCCACTGGAATCCATCAGTCACCTAGGCCAAAATATGTTTTTCAAATACGTGGTTATCTAATACAAATCAGTATAATTCCACTTGCTTTGATAAAGCTGTGACTTACGCCAGTGGAAGATTGAACTCCTTGGTATTTTATGTAACATAGATAAGTTCAAAAACTTGTGAGCAAAGAATATTTCTAGGTATAACATGTTTCTGCCATTACTCCACCATATTAGCTGCAGTTTCTTGCTGCAGATGCTTGTGCAAGGCTCATGTTTATCTTTAGGGAAGATGGAGATAGGAGTTGCCTGTCTTTTGCAAAATTCTGGTGCTGTGTACAAGCAGAAGTAAGAATTTAAGCAGAAGTTAAGACAAGTCTTGCAGCTCAGCAGGAAGAAAACAGATGCCTTTAGACTGCTGTTTGAACCTTGACCATTGCTCTTTTGTACCTCTGAGTCACCAGAGGCTTCTGTTTCCAAAAGCAAGATAATGCTTTGAAAAGCCAAAGTTCAGTGTAAATTATGTCATGACTACAGGAGCTGAGGTGTCATCTTTGCTGCGGCAAGTTCCTCTTGGAAATATCCGATAAAGCCTGGAAGAAAGTGGCACTGACTTTATACGTTTCTGGAGCACTGCAATTCCACTCCTGCCATACTACTAACTGAGGGAAGCGTTTCCTTTTTTTAATTTCACAAAGCCCTGTAACTGTATTATCTGAGCAGCTAAGCACTCAGATTACGTAAACTGAACATAATAGGATGTCTGTAAAACTTTGCTGCTCACAGTCTTGGAAATTTCTGCATTGCTATTTAATGGTGACTCAGCTGCAGATCTCCCAGATGATCTCAGAAGACATACGATGGGGTGGGACTTCTGTCCTTTGGGAGAGCAGAATGTGGCCCTCAACTATGGCCACGGCTGGGGCCTTGCTCTCCTGTGCACCCTCAGCTGCTCTGAGAGGTCTTGAGCTGCTGATCAGCAGATACTCACTGCCACACCTTCTGGTTCTGTCCTTCTAGGAATGTTTACCTTGTGTTTTCAAAGCAATCCACCTCCTGATTTGCACAGCAGGAGAATTTAACTGTTGTGCCAGATAGCAACCTCAAAGTGTACTTTTACAGTCTGTTTCTTCTAGAGGATATTTTTTGCCCTATAAGTGATGTTTAAGAATAATTTGACTAAGTACTATTTTTATGACATGTATAGCTTCATAGTGCATTACTAACCATATGGCCAAACACAGTGCCTGCAATTACATGGCAGGGTTTACAGCCTGGTAGGAATGAAAGACTTCTATTTCGAATGACTGTGTATTGGGGGAAAAACATGAGTCTAATGGGAAGCAGCTGAAGAAACTGGGATTGTTTAATCTGGAGTAGAGGAGGCTCAGGGGAGATCTTATTGCCCTCTACAACTGTGAAAGGAGGTTGTGATGAGGTGGGTGTCGGCCTCTTCTCCCAGGTAATAGCGAGCGATAGGACAAGAGGGAACAGCTTCAAGTTGAGCCAGGGGAGTTTCAGTTGGGATATTAGGAAAATTTTTTTCTCAGAAAGAGTGGTCAAGCCTTGGAACAGGCTGTCCAGGGAGGTGGTGCAGTCACTGGTCTCGGAGGTGTTTAAGGAAAGGGAAGATGTTGTACTAAGGGACATAGTATAGTGGGCAATATTGGTGGAAGGAGAACAGCTGATGATCTTGGAAGTCTTTTCCAACTCTAATGATTCTGTGATTCTATGATTATACTTAAAAGTCACTACCTTGTGACCTTTCCTGGTTTTCTTGGTTTTCCCTTGATCTTGAATGAGGCTCATCATCATATCTTATCTAGATCTTATCTTGGCGGTGGTAAGAGCTCGTGAGGCTCGATGGCTCATGGAATGACTAGTGAGGGCTTTATGGTGAAATTTTTGTCTATGTCAACTGGGACTGAGGATTATCGCTGGCATTATTTGACAGTTTAGGGTAAGTAAGCCCAGCTTGCTGTAGAGATGCGTTTTCAGTGTAAAATCCACTGACTCAGTTTGTATCAGCTAGTGTTGGGGGGAAACCCCAAGCACTGATGCGACACAGTGACGAACAGTGCTCAGCCCTCACGTGGCCTCTCTGGATTAGAACAGGGCTATTCCAAGACCAGTAATGTTTCCATTACTTTCTGTTCTCCTCTTCTGCAGGCAAGCCATTCCAGCCAGATGCATGCACACTTTGGCATGTTCATGCAGAAACACAGACTCCAGTTCTCCCAGAAGCAGACCCAACTATTCACTTGGGACTGCATTACTAATTGAGGCGTAACAGCGGTTAGGTGGGCCTCGATGCAAATGTCACAGGGGGTTTCCTTGCATGTTTCCAGTGTATGACTGTACTGAAATATCCTCCTTTGGCTTACTTGGTCACTGTCCCTGGCATTTGCAATGTTTTGTGGGTAGTTTTGCTGTTCTTGTGACACTGGCAGCTCTTGTACAATCCCAAATAAGCAGTTGTTCACTTAAGTCAACGCAGGTTTACCCTACCATTTTGACTCACTAGCACACTGCAAAATTTACCTACTCCCTTATTCTGCCAACGATTACATCCTATTACCTGTAAAGCAATGTCCAACTTCCCCATTTCTGCCATAAAACATGATTTCCTGTAAGAAAGAACAAGCTCCACCTTCAGAGGGTTGCAAATGAAACAGGGTGTGCTCAGGGAATAGGAAGGGGACATTTGCTGGTTTTGCTCTTGGGAGCCAGGAGACGAAGTGGGGATCAGGGAAGTCAAGAGCTTTAGCCCTGGCTCTGGTATCGGTTTACTGCATGGTCTTTTGTGAGCTCTTTCACGTCTCCACCTCATTCTGCCCAAGCCTAAAATGGAGCTCAAAATCGTCACTTTTCTAACACCTCCCCCCTCCCCACACACGGAAGGAGTTGTGATCAGGTTTAATGTTTATCTTGGAGGCTTTGAATGCTATCATCCATCCAGGGAATGTATGCAGGCATTCAGACCCCACAATGAGCTTTATAAAATCGTCAAGAAATAAAAAGGCATCTATATTAATCATAAATCAAGGATTGGAACAGAACACTTGGTTAACAAACCTGCAAAACGAGCTTTGTTTCATTGGCTTGAGCTGCTTTATAGTTCTGTTTGTGTATGTGGAAGCGATGTTCAGTATTTTTAAATGAGTCACAGGACTGGAAGAACAAAAATATTGGATGGTAACATATAGCAGCAAAACAATTACTCTTTTCATTCTGACAAGCACAATAACCAGAATAGCTAGTTAGAGCTGGAGGTCTGGGCACAGAGCTCCATTCGATCTACCAGAGATTTTCGATCTACTTACAAGACAGGGAAGCAGAACTGAAATGTTATAATGACAAAAGATAGCATTAGGTCAAACAATAAAATCAAGCATGCCATTGGGGTACGGGTATTTACAGGCAGGAAGCTCTCCCGATCAGTGCTGCATGCAGAATGCTCCCACAGCCAGCCTTGTCTAGCAGCTTTCTGTACCTTTATCCAGAGGAGACTCCTTTCCACCCTGCTTGCTGCATTGCACCACTGATTTAGTGAAGACATCATCCTCATAAGGATGCTCTTCTAACTCACCTCTGAAATCTGCTTGCTTTTCTCCTCTGACAATTAGGTTTAAATGTGCTGCAGCAAAGTACTCATCCTTAACAGTCATATGGCTTTTTAAGTGATAAACTGCATTAGCAAATTCCTTATTAGATAATCTATCAAATGAGGTCATATGTAATTTTAGCAGTCTCATCTTGATTTATAACACGATCGCAGCAAATTACGCATAGGAGAGCAGCGTGCTGGCTGTCACATTCAGGTGCTCTCACTGTGCTGGGACAGCGGTGCCCAGGCTGGCCGGCAGCTGGCAGCCCTCCCTGTTGCCACAGCGGGACCCAGCTGACTTGGAGCCCTGGGGCTCAGCCCTTCTTTTCATCTGGTCCGATGAGACATTGAGACAGGTGTCTAAGCCCTTGCTCCAAACCTCCCAGCAGTAGTCCTTTGTGGTTTTTCCCTTAAATAGGGGCATCCAAAAAGCCAGCTGATGGGTGGGGTGCTTGCCTGCAGCCCTGCTGCCCGCCTGCCACAGCCCAAGTGATGGAATTCAGTGGGAAAGGGAGGGGGCTTCAGGGACAAACACTGCTTCAGAATGATGCTGTGCTACTGCTGCAGAGCCTCTGTCCCCACAGTGGAATTGCTCCTGGGACCAGGAGGAGATGCAATTCCTATCCCCCAGCTGCAAACTTCTTCCGCAAACATTGTTTTATCCCTTGAGATTTATCTGTAACTCCCGCAGGGGGAGCTGCGATAAATTATCTGGCCTCGCCCTTCTCTTCACGTGCTCTCACCTCACATTGGTATTTCCAGGGTCTGAGCTGTGCTGAGTGTCGAGAGTGTATGTCATCTGCATGTCTCAGAATAACTTATGTCTCTCCTTCTGTACTTATGGCCAAACTCTGCCCAGGAAGGACAAAGCAGGATGGAACAAGATTTATTCCGTGGCATTGTAGGTATCTGCCCCTAAGCTGTAAAATAAAAGCTGAATAAGATTCCTTATAAACATTTCCTTGGGCAATATCAAGTAGTAAAGACCTAACTACCACTGCAGGCAAACTTCTGGAAACTCTGCGTAGGCAGACCACTGCACTGCTTTTGGAAGAATATTCGTGGAGTGAGGGACTGGAGAAATCAAAGTAGTTCATTGAAAAGAGTAAGCAAAGGGAATGCTTGCTGTGGATGGCACTGCTGTTTTGCACACCCTAAGGTAATCATACCTAATCCCATTGAATGAATTTTTCATGCATAGGTATTTGTGAATGCATGTACATATGCATATCTGTTGTGATTAAAATCTGTTCTATCCTCCATTACCAAGCTGTGTATGGCAGATTGCAGCAGAGCCTGGGGATGGCAATTAAAGACCCAGATGAGGACCAGAACATCAGACATCCCTCTGGAGCCCATGTGCCTGAATTGCCGTTCCTCCCCACCCTAATATAAACAGTGGGGCAAGGGCTTTATTTCTCAGCTGCCACTGAGCAGCATCGGCTGACACCAGCACAGGGACCCCCAGAGCCCTGCCCAGACCCCAAGAAGGACCTGTCCTCTCTGCCCTGCTCCCTGCAGGCATGAGGGGCACAGCTCAATCTCCCTGCCTGGCAGAGCTGTGCCCACAGGCCCCCAGCAGCGAGCAGCCCGGGTTGGATGCTCGTGCTGCAGACCTGCCTCTGCAGAGGTGTTTGCAGCCATTGGCACGGGCGCTGCAGAGCCGTTGCCTGGCAGCACGCGCGTCCTCTTCCCCATGACGAGCACTGAGCATCGTCTCCATCGACCGGACCGCCTCCCAGGCTCCAGATCCCTGCCTAGGATAGAGAGCCAAAGGCAGCCTGCATGCAGGATGCTGAGACCCTTGCGCTAAATCCCTCGGGTGAATGCATCCCACTGTGCTGAGCAATTCAAAAGAGATTAGCACTAGGAGAGCAAACCCTCTTAAAGAAACGTGTCTTATTTAGTGTGCATGAATATTTAGCTTTCTACAGAGCTATCAGAGGAAAATTGGTTGTGAAGCTAAGCCCCAGGTCTGCCTTCCTGTGCTTGGGTCTTTGGTTCCCAATGAGCACATGCTGATATGTTTCATGTGCCACAAGAAGGCAAATCACTGTGTCGGAGAGCACGGGGCTGCTCTGCGCCTCTGTGCCTCGTAAGCCGTGTGCAATGTGTTTATCTGCTCCCAGCTTGGCACTCAGCCTCTGAGGATGCCACAAATACAATTTGTGCACTGTAGTAACTCAGATGCTGAACATAACTATTGCAGGATCACAGGATTATGAATGTTAAAGCTGTAAAAATGGTGACCTTCAGAATAATCCATCTTTTTTAAAAGAAAGCAAGTCCTCGTGAGTCAGGCACACTACCCCCAGCAGCAGGTAGGAGCTGTCTTTTGGGGAGACGTGGAGGGTAGGAGGAACAGGAGGGTGCCTGATGCACATCAGTGTGCTGAGATGCAGGGTGGGAAAGGCAAGGGAGGGCCTGCAGCACTGTGGCAGCTTGGTGGGCATGCTATCTGCTTGTGCTGTACAGGGAGCTTGCAGCAGGAGCTGGACGTGCCCAGGGCTGAGGAGCGCTGTAGGGACATGGATTTACTCTGCTCTGGCTCTGAGAGAAGCTGGGCTGCAGCAGTCACGGCATGGCTGATGGCAGCAGGGAACTCTGGGTCAATCTGGTCCAACTCCTGCTCAAGCAGGGACATTAAATGTTCAACCCAGCTGTGGCAAGCTCTTTGCCGCCATAGCTGACCACTGCATTTCAAAGTAGAGTAGATATCTCTGAGCCTGGGTGCAGTTACTTGCAGAGATGTCATTTTATGAGGTTCCCTCATGATGAGCGCAAGGAGGGTGAAATCAGTGCAGCCAAATAATTGCTTTCTCATTCTTCTTTGAAACAGGCTTGAAGACTCAAGCTGCATGAGGGCAGGCAGGAGCAGCTCTCTTCTCACTGGCCATTTGCCATGACATGAGAATGAACATTGTGCAACCAGTGACCTACAGCTACAGCATCCCCACCTTGAGCAGCGGCAATGGCAGAGCAAGGCTGGGCAAACCAAGAGGAGCAGGGACCACCTGCAGGGAGATGCAGCGAGGCAGCACGACAGTTCACCCATCTTCAGGTGAGAAGGGAAACTGGTGGTGGGAAGGGCACAAGAGGAGCAATGGCACGATGGGTATAGCTGCTGAGTCTGGAGGAGGGTGAGGAGGAAGGGCTGCTCTTGCATCGCCAGCCCCAGCTCTCGCACCAAACACTAGCATGAGCTGTCACTGCTGTGGAATGCAGCAGATGGCCAAATTGTTAGATTTTCCCTTGCAAGAGCAAAATGATATACTGTTTTTTACCATTCTTGCCTAGAGCTGAGTGCTAACTTCACATACTATGAAGATATACTGTACAAAGGCACTTTCTGCCAGAAATGTGCTCTAGTGATAATCAGAAGAAAACTGCGCTTAAAGTGACATTTAAAAAATAATTATTATGGCCCATTGCTGTTAGTCACACATCTCCAAAGCTGATCTAGCTAACAGAGCTTTCCAAAGCATTTTTGCTTGATATGTCATCTGGAAATTATGCCATCATGCTGTCACCGTGTCTTGCCTTGCAATCACCCGGACGCTGTATGTGCTCACACACACTATTTTTTTCCTCTTTTAGGGGGAAAGAAATTCTCTTTTTCTTTCTCTGTTTCTCATGCTGCTCTGACTGTGGTCATACTGCTTCTTGTCTCAGCCATTTGCCAGAGAGAAGAAGCCTTACTGCAGCAGAGCTGGCTATGAATGCCATGATCCCATCTCCCCTTGCTTGAGGCCTCAACTAGCAGCACTGCTTGGCCCTGAGGTGCCCCGCAGCAGCTGAAGGCTCTGCAAAACTCAGGTCTGTGTACAGATGCTGCAGAGCTCACCTGCGTCATACTAATATCAGGTGCTTGAAACTTTATATTGGAGGCACAGTGCTGTGAACAGCGAGTCATTGCAGCAGGTGTGCTTTGCCAGCTCCAGCTCTGAGCTGACGATAAGGGAGAGGGGGGAGGCTCTCCAGAGAGCCCTGACGGAGACTGAAGTGGGAGAGAAAACTCAGAGTTGATTATAAGTCTGCTTATTGATCCTTCTCAATGAATGCCAAGCCATGGCAAGGATCAACGTGGTCTGCAATCAAGTGAATGGTAGAGAATGATCATTTCCTTGTTGATGTCTTTTGCGTTCCACTGGTTATGTTTTTTAAGGATTGTTGTCTGCTTAGTATACGGTATACTCTCTTCCTGATAGTCCTTTAAAAGAGAAGCATATCTCTCTTCCTGATAGTCCTTTAAAACTTGGGCATGTTTTGTTTTCTTTATATGAAAAAGCTTCAGTGGGTCATCTGTAAGCTTTGTTTCCAAAGGTGTTAGGATGTCTTAAACCTTCATTATAGCCTGCCTTTCCTTGGCTGCCCATCTTCAGAACACTCCTGCCTGTGTCACAGCAGTTTATGCTGCAGCAGCTTGTCCTCTCTCCTCTCCTTACACTTTCTTCCATCACTTTGCTTGGAAGCTCCTGCTAAGTATTCCACAGCCGTGACACATTGGCCTACCAACATCTCATCTCCAGTGAAACCTCCAAATCTCCCCTCTGAGGCCCCTCATAATTTAATCTCTGAACTTGCTCCTCCCCCTTCTTTTCCTACCTCTGTTTCTCAGTCCTTCCTCTTTCCTGCTCGTTTTGTCTTGCTCTTGAATGGTTCAACGCTGCTTTCTTCTTCGTGCTCATCTGGCACCTGGGTCCATCTCCTATCTTCCATTTCCCAAACATTCCCTCTCCCATTCTGTCTAATCTACCCTGAATCCCCATCTTCTTCCCTGGCAAAACCAAACTTTCTCCAGCCAGGTAACAAGGGGAATCTTTTCTGTGCTGATGTGAGGGCACACTTTGGCTAGGTAAAGACATTAAAACACACATTTTTGAACTTATACTTAAACCTGTTCAAGGAATGTATGCAAGATGCAGGCTATTAGAATAAGTATGGGGTCTTGTTTTCTCTACTGCCTTGCACTCTCATGTCATCACTGTCTACGTTCAAGTTGCTTTTAGCATCTTTACATTCCTGAACATAACAAACAATAGGGAACAGCTCCCATACAGCACAGGAAATATTGCAGCAAGTGTTTCACATCCATTTTTCATCTGTCATCAAATAGCTTTTATTCATGGCATAGCACAAGTGTCAGCCAACTGGCGAAGGCAGCCTGTATTAAAAATGCTGGGGATTATTCATGTCAACAGGCACAAGGGAGCTTTTCTTGGTTGGCGGACCTGCAGCAGCAGTGCTGTGAAAATGCAGCAGGTTCTCCAGAGTAATCTCAGATCTGAATAACTTCAGAAAGAGGCCAACAACTGATGATCATTTCCAAGCACAATTAAAAAAAAAATCTAGCACAATTAGATGAGAGGGTAGAGGTTTAGCTGTGGGTACACAGGAAAGCTTATATCAGAAGCACGTTATGTAGAAAGACTAAGGTGATATTTTTATAACAGTGCTTAGATTGAAGATGGTCTGCAGGCTGTGAGATGGTGCTGTCTTCTGGAGTTGGCTTCTGCTTATGTAATTATCAGGTAGACAGGGCCTCGGCCCCTCTGCAGACCTTGACTGCTTACACATATTGGGAATGTGATCTTCACTGGTCAAGTGATTTGTCTTTTATGGACAACGTATAATTTAGAAATTGATAACTCTTTCTCCTTTTTAATGACTCTTTTCTTTTTAAAAGCCCTGTTTCACTGAAAATATCTGTTACTGTATTTGTGAGACTATTACTAAGGAAAAACAGAAGATCAAATGGACACAAACAATAAAACTGCTTACCTTAACACATGAGGTAATACAGGAAAATTACACAGATTTCACATATCTCAAGTTAGCTCCTAAGGGCAATTCCCCATTGATTATTTCAAGCCCGCTGTATTTGCAAAATCCACTATATCCTGCCACCTTGTTTTGCATCTTTGAATTGTTACTGTTGAAGCGTATGGCCTGCTTCTCTCCCTCCTCCATTATTTTGGACTTGTTTAATTCTCTAAACTGCTGATGCTATGTGCATATGTAATCAGGAGCAATGTAAGAGGAAAATAAAAAATAAGACCCATGCAGGTGATCACAAATGAAGTGACCTCATCTGATCTGACACAGATCTACATTCCATTTATGCTCTGGAAAATCTTGGATACTGTATTTTAGTAAAAGCCTCATTTCTGCACAAGCGCGTGATACAGAAGAAGCCCAACCAGCAAAACACAAAGATGTATCCCATGGTATCTCCATGACAACGTATAGATGCACATTCTGCTCCATACATCCATACGGGCAGACGGTTTGCTCACCCACTACAGAGCTGAAGGCAGGCCAAGGGCTGCTGCAGTGAAAGGTGCTGGGATTTAATGTGGAAACTGCAGCTCATCATTCACGCAGGATAAACCGGTGTCAAATGAAAGAACCTTCAGAAGGTGAGCTGTATACTTGAGCTCTGGTTGCTGAGCTGCTCAGTCCCACATCAGCATGGTGCTGGAGGGTGTCTGGTGGGCCCAGGGAGCCACGAGAAGGCCCTTCACAGGGCACTCTAAGGCTTCCTGGAGAGCTGTTGCTACGCCTCAGTGGCAGAGCTAGATAAGAACAGGAGGCAATTTGGGTTAATGAGTTATTATAGAGGTTGTTCCCTCCCTGCACATGCAGGATGGAGGGCGAACAATCCTGTGGAGGCAGAGGGTGCCATCACTGCTCCTTAGGGGCACGCAGGACACCAGACCAGCCAGCATCCTTGAGCAGTGACAGCCTCAGAAAATCCCCTCTCCTGGCTGCCTTCCTACCCTGCCCTTCCTCAGCCTTCTGCCCTCCCAGTGTGGCTGGTGTCCGGCTCCCTGAAGCAGCCAAAGCGCTGCAGTTTCACACCCAGCTGATGATGCAGGGCTCCTCCACCCGATCTGCCCCCAGTACAGCCCCAGCCTGGCTGCTACAGAGCCCGCAGTGCAGTCTGTGGAGCTGAACCGATGCTTGTAGCATTCCAGAGATATTTGCTGTAAGCAGGGCAGTGCATTCAGCTGCCCAACAAAGCAAGGCTGGCTTCTCCGTCCTTGTTTCTGATATCTGTGCTGGAACATGGAAAGTCACCTGCGCCTGTAAGCAAGGCACCTCAAGCAAGTTACCTCTGCTGCTCAGATTTCCTTTCTGAGACATGGAGATAACAATACTGGCCTTCTTTGCAGAGCACTTTCTTGTTAGTTATTATTTTACAAGGCATGCCACATAAAAGCTGGTTGTTATCTTTTGCTCAGCTGTAAAAAGTTCTCAGCCTAACAATGGGGCATGGCATGTTATCAGCCATAAAAAGTGTTACACTGATCTTTAGCATTTAAGAGTGGACCTTTGTTCTGCTTGGTTACTTATAACCTTTGCAGTGGTGTGGCTTAGTCTCTTTCTTCTTCTTTTTCCACACTCTGTGTATATATATGTATTGTGTACGTGTGGTTGACTTTTGCTTTTGTCAGGGTCAAAGATCACATGTTTTAGCCTAACATAAAATGTCAGCCAAGTGACCAGCCTGTGATCTGCCATTCAGCACATTTCCTCTGAAATAGAAGGAAAACTAGTTGGCCAACTGACAAGAAACACGAACAAGAAAACACAGAACCAAAAAGACTAAAAGGGTTATGATCCCTAAGAAATGATCTGCCTTTCCTTCAGCACATACTCTATGAACATGTCATGCTGACTGCCAGAACTTGTCCATACTTTGCAGATAGCTTGTCCTTTTTTTAAGCATGAAAGTGCGTATTTCTCTCTCGAAAGCCTCTAAAAAATATAATAAATTCTACTGTAGACCATGGACCAATGGAGACCTTTGTGCCCCCCAGCCTGGGCAGTATGACATATGAATGACAGTGTTCAGTGGACAAGTTCATGGTAGATGGTGTCTGGGAAGGAAGGAGCCCAGGTTTAAGGAGCCATAAAGTAGGTTCCACCGTTTCCACTGTAATGTCTCATTAGGCATGTCAGGAATCCACAGAGGAAAAGCCATCACAGATGATGCTAGCTTATAGCCAGGATACCAGCATGAGCAGCAAAATCAAGTCCCAATCTGCTGCCCATGGCCTAATACCGTTCACTCAGAAAAACATCCAGCATCTGGTCACACCAGCAGGTTGTACAAAGTGATGGGGAGCCCCTGATGCTGGGCTGACCTATTCCTGGGCCCCAGCTTTAAGGAAACAGTAGTGGTGAGGCAGCCTTTGAAATGATGATGATTGAGTTCAGGACTTTTCAGAAAGTACTCAGCATCATATCCAGAGGGTTGGTTCTGGATGAGAACAGAATAATTAACCATTCTTTAGTTGACATATAACAGAAATATTTGGTGCTCCCCAAGGCTTTTCAGGAATCTGAACCCAGCAGCAGGGTGGTTTGGCTAGAGGCTAGCATTCCCATTAAGTCAGAGATCAACCTGCATACAGCAATTCCTTGTGGGATAGAAGAGGGACAGAAACAAGACAGAGAGCCAGGAAGGCTAAGACCTACCTAGGGGAACCCCCAGTAGTGTGACCTCAAAGGCTGAGAATGGGATTTTGGGCACAGTCCTTCCCAAGCTAAAGACAATTGTAATTGCAAGTGAAACTCCCACTTTTTCTTTGACCTTTGTTTTGAATGTTCAAGGAAAAAAGGCTTTCTGCATTTTTTGTTAATCAAGGGTGTTCATTTAAAGAACTACCTGACTCCATCAGTCTTATCACCCAAAAGGGACCACCCCAAAATAACTCCTGCCCCAAGCTGATCTGGGCTGTGTAACTGATCTGGGCTGAAAAGAATAATGTTCTGTATACTTCTGAGGAAAAAGTTCTTACTATAGACTTTGGCAGTAAGTGCACGCAGGAGTTCAAGGCAGCAAAGATCTGGATAGGCTATTATTCTCCAATCAATTTAATTTTTAAGCCTTACTTAAATAATGCTAATTTTAAATGAGATATTCTCCTGATAATTTCTACAGTTGAAGGGATGTAAATTCACATTCATAATGAATGCTATTTTTTCATATTTGATTGCGGTAATCCAAATGATCCTATTTAATATCAAGGACAGAGCTGGTATCTATTTTTTGATAACTGCTTTGCATAGCATACTCCATATGGTTAACATTTTCAAAGAACAGTTTTAGAGGACAGGACTCCTTGGTAGGACAGTCCTGGTAGCTAAATGGGCAGCTCCTGCAAACGGAATGCTAGGAGTCCACAGGGCTGAAAGTCCCAACATCCAGGTTCTTCGATGGCACAGCATTTTGCTCTAATAATCCTTTACTGCATTATTCTAATGTCAAGTATCACCTGATGAAACTTCAAAGAAGGTGATGTGCTAATTTTACCTCTCTCCTCTATTTAGCTTTCAACCTGTTGCCAGAGCTGGCAGGTGTTATCCTGGTTGCCAATTTTCCTGTCCAGGCAAAAATCTTCTTTAGACTTTCAAGGTATGTTTGGTTGGCTTTCCTTCCTCAGGATGGCAAACTTCAGAACCCAGTCTTTGCAGAATGAAAAACTTGGGTTCTCAGGACTGTACACATAGAAATCCTTGGAAAAGAGTATTGGAGGGTTTTTGACCGATACCGTTTTATGTAATAACAATTCTTTGAGGAAGTTAGCTTTTGTATGGTAAATACATGCATTGTAAGTCAATGAGAACATACAAGAAACATTAGTTGTTTATATGCCTAATATGAATAGCCATCATTATCAAAATTACGGAATAGGGAAGAAGAAAAAAAATATTTTAGACATAGCGGTAGTCAGCTGCTTATAATAGAAATATTTTTATTTATTCTACATGGTGATATGCCATTATTTCAGTTTAGCAGAGTTCCATGTCATATATGGTTTTCTTAAGGTTTATCAAAAGATCAAGAACCAGACTCGTAGAAAAGCAGCCAAGTTGAGTGTAGCGCTGCTGGGAAACAATACTTGGTGACATGTCCACGCATCATGAGCTAGAAGTCAGAGTGAGCCAGAAGTCACGTGGAATTACAGAGCAACACTATACCTAGTACTATTATTCAGATAGTATGCTGTCAACAGTTCATAGGTACTGAAAGAATTTTAGGACAGGCATAGTCAAATTTCCTGAGGATAAAACCAGGAGCCAAAAATTTCAACCCCAACGGGGACTTGCTTTGGACAAAATATCCAGTCTCATTTCATGCTGGGTGTAAAAGAGGACTAATATTTGTGTCTCCTGGGATGTTGTAAAATTAATTATTATTTTTTTAATGCATAAATTGCATTGAATGTGGAGAGGTGCATTTTTATACACAATAGCTTTGCAACTGCGCTACATACAGGGTAGAGCAGACCCTGCCTCTTCTCAGCAGGGGACAGACAGCTTGGAACTCGGCAAGTACTCTATCCAGCTAGAACAAATACAATTTTGCAGTCCATTGATTTCCATTTACAATGCCAAGTTTTATTTGATTTATTTTTTTAATATCCGTGTGCCACAAGCCTTATTTTTTTTTCCACCTTTTTAAATGAAGTACCATTGGCACGTGGTCCTCATTAGCCATTTTGGATAAGTTAAAATAAAGAATCAGAAGACAAACAAAACCTGACCATTTACGACATCTTTAATGATACAGCCCAAAATTTACTTCTATTTGTTTAACTCTAAGACATATGTGAGTGAATGTAGGATTTCTGAGCATACCAAGTGACTACATGCCTTTATGGACTACACAGAGAAGTCCCACACATATACAATAAGGACAGATTAAACATCAGTACTCTAAGTGTAATTTAATGACTTAGGAAATAATGATAAAAAACACACTAAGCAAAGCTGTTTCTGGTAATATAAAGTAAGCATGATACGTAGGGGTAGCAAGGATAATTTCACCTACCAGTGATTAAATATGGGAAAACTTGCATTGCCACAGCTCACGGCTTGCACCGGCTAGCGTGTTTGGGTGGATGGGAGATTGGGCTGTCAGGCTGTCAACTTCCATGAGCCCCAGCTCCTCGGTGAAAGGGAGATGGCCATTTTCCCAACAATGTCTCCAGCTTCTTTCTTTACAGCCAGTCAAGTCCAATGACATCAAATATTAATCTGGCACACAACTTGGGCTGTCCAAATGCATTTTATAACCAACAGCATATCAAATTCTTGGGACCTGATGGCAATCACTCTTTTGTTGTCACACCCTTCAGTCACTTTAACCCAAATTCTCAAAGGAAAGATTGGTGCTTCAGAGGACTGATTACAGCAGAAGTGCTTCAAAACATGAAAGGAGGGAAGGCAGAGCTGCAACTCATCACAAAAGATCCTACCATAAAATCTAGAGAATGAACAAGAAGCCTTAGATGATCTCACAGCAAGAGGCTCTGTTGTTATTTTGTGCAGAGGCAGAATTTCTCTGCAAAGTCAGAATTCGGAGCATCTTGGCTCTGGTATTTGGGCTTGCAGCTCAGAGTTCTTTGTACAAGACTACAGCCAGTAGTCCTACCCTAAATTATTCAAAGGAACCCCGGAAATAAAATATAGGCTAAAGAACTCTTCTGAATAACTTGAACCAAAATCTGAAGCACATTAACTGGAAGATTCAGAGAAACGGCATGAAGGAAATTTCTTTATAGTCTTGGAGGAAAATGTGTGAACTCAATTTAGTAATATACCTGGCACAGCTGAAGAAAGAGGAAGTATCTACACTGTACTGGTACCACCACTGACCTTATCATATGTGGAATCAGGTAAGAACTAGAAGAGGGTGTTAAGTGTTCAGAGGGGTTCTGTCCTGGAGGTGTTTTTTGTTTTTTTTTTTCTTACAGTGTGCTTCTGAATGGGGTGGAGTGGGAGAAAGGATCAGTGTGATTCCTTGCAGAGTCCCCATTAAATGATGCTGAGAGGGATAAGCTACCTCAGCTACGGAAAACTGAGCATTAAGGGTGGTTTCTTGAAGAGACCAGCCAGCATACTTACCAGCCCTCAGAAAGCTGGTAAGAGCTTTTGCATCAGAGTTTGAGCTGTTTATTTTTAAGAACAAACAGTTGACAAATAAAGAAAAAATAGACCCAGGCGTGTGGTTAAGTGAGTGTGACGTTGCACAGAAAGCTACTTCTTTGGCACTGGAGTGCAAAATCCAAATGCAGTGCTAAAGCTTAAAAGTAATTACTGTCTGGAAGGCCGGGTAATCTTGTGTCTGCTCCTGCACACAGGCCATCTTAGCAGCTGATTCCCTTTGAGGACAAGGGGAGAACGGGCACAGGGACAGTGACAAGCTTGAGAAGGACAGCCTCTCTCAAACCTTGGTATCTTCATCACAGAGGTTTGCAGTATAGTAGGCTATGCAGCAGTTGTTCCGCAATGGCGAGCTCTGGTCTAGTGCTGTCAGTCTCACACCCACTGCTCACGAACACCTACATTCCCTTTAAAAATAAAATCGTAACAGCTCTGAATACAAATGTGCGAAAGTTTTACTATTTAAAGGGATCTTCTGTATAAACTATGTCAAATGGAGCCCTTTCTAGAATGGCACCCAAGATGACTCTTTCTGCAGATGCTGATTTCTGCAGATGGGCTACTTTTTAGGTAAAAGCATCTCTGAAAGATGGGAAAGGAATGGAAACGGCACAAGTTTCCAACTGCAAAGTCCAATGGTAACCTGGAATAATTACAGCTTGAGGCCCCAGCAGGAGCAGAGCAGTGTGGACAAACACCACATGCCTCAGCAGCACAGCTCTTCCCACCAGCCCCCATTTTCAAAGAAACATGACTGTGAAATATGCCTCATTATTGAGGTGCAGGGATGAAAATGGTGGAGGCAGATAGCACAGGTAACACACTTGGTCTGCTCTGCCCCTCCAGAGGCTCCAAAGGCCCTCAGCTTTTCTGCTCTTTGGTTTGTATTAGCTAATTTTGTTTAGTGCATGCCCAGCCTCCTGAAGACGTTTGATGCCTTCCACTTAGGAATCACTGTTTTTCAGTAGCACAGGTTGCCAAGGGAGGCTGTAGAGTCTCCTTCCTTCAAGTTACTCAAAAGCCACTTGGATGTAGCACTTGGACACAGGACAGCCTGCTGTTTGAGCAGAGGTTGGACCAGAAGTTGCTTCCCACCTCAGCCAGGCTGTGATTCTGTACTTAAGGGGGAAAACTGGGTATTTGAAGAATGAATGCCTCCACACCTGAAATCCCCTTTGCCAGGTAAGCTGACAGTGCAAATGAAATATTCGCAAAGTCACAAGGCATTAAATATTTCTGCTCTGACTTGCACCAGTTCCCAGCTATTGTCAGCAGACCATTAGCTGCTTGCATCCTGGCTCCAGTGAGGTCATAGAATTCAAATTGATTTCAGTGGCAATAAAAATTAGTCTCCCAGACAGTGGTCAGGAGGAAGGAATTGGAGGGTAGCTTGCTGTCACTTAACTGTACAAGTTTAAGTTAAAGTCACTCATTTTGGGGGGCATAATGAAATTCTGCGTGTGAATGTGTACACAGCAGAGAGGTGTGGCGTTTATGCCACTAAGAGATCCAGTATTAATATCTTCTCTAAGTG
Source organism: Meleagris gallopavo (assembly GCF_905368555.1). NCBI lineage: Eukaryota > Metazoa > Chordata > Aves > Galliformes > Phasianidae > Meleagris > Meleagris gallopavo. The sequence goes on along the minus strand of NC_139405.1, from coordinate 26,533,562 downwards.
ATTTCCAAACTTCCTTGCAAACACAGATGACTGTTTTAGGACTGAGGGACATGGCTGCATATGGCTCATGGTGTCTCATCTATCTCACACCGTTTAGTGCTGATATTCTGTTTGTTTAATTACTCAACCAGAAAGAAGTACTAAATGGTGTTTCATAATTCTTTATTGCAATATATGCCTTCCAGTAATTACCTCGCTCATTCTCTGAGAGTGTAAAGAAACCCTCCCCCCATATCTCCTACATGTAAGACAACACGCCCCTTTAGAAGTGGATTTTGTTCATTATTCTTTTTTCTTCTTTCCAGTTGCACTTAGACCGATCTCGAGAAGAATGTGCAAATCTCTGTGGATGTCCTTCCATGCACATTTGCATTTTTCTCTTGCTTTTACAGAAATACACACGGACTATATTGTTTTGAATTCCTATTCGGTTTTTATTTCTCTGTAATTTCCAGTTGTGACCACTTTCAGAATTCATTATTTTCAGGCGCCTTCCATCCCGCACACATATGAAATGAGATACATTTTTTTCCATTCTGGACCTAAATTATAAATTAATCAATAATCTAATTTTTTTTCTCTGAGGCTGCATGAGAAAATCTGCAATTCAGTCATGTCTGCTCTCCGGTGGTAATACAACTCTTAGATTTGTTATAATCACTAGCAGTAAATACAGTATTCATTTTAAGAGAATAATCCAATTGGCCTGTATTTCCTGATCTTTCTTTCTCATTCCTTTGTTATGATATGCATTCTGCCTCTTAATTGTTTCCATGTGAAATGGCTTCAATCTGAGCAGTTGCAATGAATAATGACCATTTCAAAATGTCAGCTTTTCGGTTACAGCAGATAACCACGGTCTGGTTCCTCTCTGCATGCAGTAGCACTCTTTAAGGACAAGTAATGTCTTCTGCAGTCTTGTTAAGTGAAAAACAGTAAAGAACAAACATCACAGGCAAAAGGCAGCTTAGTAAATGTCATTTCTGCCCTTTGCCAGTAATCTTGATCCCATTTTTTATTTCTACACAGCTGCAATATTTTCCTTTTCTTTCAGTATAGCTAAATAGTGTTAGGAACTAACTTAGCATCCCTTACATGGATTGTGTTAAAATGTCCTTTGATAAATAACTATGGTGTTCCTTTCATGTTTTCAGTTCTGAGGCTGCTTTACTGAAAGCCCCTTCATTGCTGCAGAAAGCTCTGCTGGTTTTGCTGCATTTCCCCTGCTTGGTGCAGGGCTGGATGCTCTGAACAGTGAGGTGTGAAGAAGCATCCTGGAAGGGAAGGAAGCTAAATATATTCTGCTTCAAGATTTCTTCCATTCCTCTTTCCACCCCCAGATCCCAGAGACAACAATGGCTTATGCAGGGTTTTATATATGCAGCAAATGCTGGGAGGAGGAAAATTCCCACAGATTAAGAGCTGTAGCCCAATACCACCACCTCCACCAGCCTGAAACGGTGCTGGGGTGGGTTTTGAGGGAGTGCTCTCTCATCATTGCTTTCACAGAGAGGTCCTACACAACTGCGTTTAGGAAAGGATCCCTTGCTGCTGGGAGATCCTCCCCTACTGCTTTGATACAGGCACCTAGATGAACTAGGGAGGGGATGAGGTTTCCTCTTGACTCCCTGTGCTTAGTGCTTTCTTTAGCTAGAAGGGACTTCCCTACCTGAGGATTATTTTCCCTCAAACAAACTTCATACTCTTCTCTATAAGCAACCTGTAAACTACCTGTAAACTTACAAGAGCTGAGTGTTGTGCACAGTCACTGGGAGGCCAGGGGCCTGAATACATGCTCTCAATCTTCCATGAGAGCACTGCCTTATTAGTGCTCAAGGAGCACAACTCCATATCAACACAAAAGAGCAAACAAGAGTTTCCTCTCATTTGCCCCATGGTTTTATGTTTATATAATTCTCCTAATTTCATTTGCAGAAGAACAGAAACAGATCCATAGTCTCTTGGTGGAGATGATTTTGCAGGGCTGTGATCCAAGCCAGAAGGCTGAGCAGGAGTCCACTTTCCATGCACAAACTACCACCGCAGAAATGATGTGCAAAATGGCTCTTTCTCACTCAAGGTTTTTAAGGATATTTGCAGACCTTGTACACAGTGGGATGGAGGCAGAAGTGACTGGGCAGCCCTCTGTTCTCTCCAAGTGGAAGCAGCCTAGCAGGCTGTTTTTATCTCCAGGTACACAAAAGGAAATTAAACAATTAGAACGGATAGCTTAGATCTTCAGAGGGGAAGAAATCACTATTGGTTTGACAGGTCTGTAAGTGAATTACTTATTTATGTAGCTCAATAGATTTAATATTAATCACAGATGAAAGACGCAAGTTAAACATGCTTTGCAAACATGCATGTTGACTTCTTATTTACCCGTGAGTGGCTCAGGCTAGCATTGCTGCCGGTACAGCCACAGATAGGGAAGGCCAGATAGCTGAAACGTGGAACAAGTGAAAGCAAACCAAGTTCTTTTAGAAGTTTCAATTGAATGCACTTTTGGAGCTGCTGTAAAAGATAAAACAAAAGAAGGAGCTAAAAACTATGGCTGGGATTCACTTTCTGCAAGCAATTGTACACCTGAGCTTTGGACAGCCCAGAGAAGCTGTGGATGCCCCATCCCTGGAGGTGTCAAGACCAGGTTGGATGGGGCCCTGGGCAGCCCGAGCTGGTGGGGAGCAGCCCTGTCCACGGCAGGGGGTTAGAACTGGATAAGGTTTAAGATCCCTTCCAACCCAAGCCATTCTATGACTTGCACTAGTCCGGGGACGCTAGCCAAGTGAAACAAGTTGACCTCCCAACCCTGTGGGGTTTCCTATTCCTGTCCACATCCACAGCTGTCATAGGTAAAAGCAGGCAGCAAGGGCTGTGGTTGTAAACAGCACCTTTTCATTCTGTGCCTAATAGTTCGCCTTGGTGCAACTTAACAAGTCTGCAGTCTCTCATGTTGAGAGGAGTCAACTGAATTTTTAAAGCATTGTACACACAATGGACATCAGGTGGAAAAATGCTCTTGGAATCCACTGTCCCATGACTAGAACAGAGAAAAAGAAAAAAGCTCTAGTTAAAGTAAATCAGAAGATAAGAGCTTTGGAGCAAATTTTAGGCATAGTAAAGTCTCTCAGGAATATGTGTATACAGTCTTCAACTTAAAGAACGTAGATTTTTTTTTTCTTTCTGCTTTATGTCTTTATGTTTTTTCAGGCCTAGTCAATATTGTCAGCTAGGCAGCCAGAGGGTCTCTCCTAAACAATCTGAAAGATTGTAAAACCATGCAAATACATACATAAATATATATACTGGGGAAAAAAAAAAAAAAAAAAAAAAAAAAACCAAACTGCTGTGGTTTCTGGATTAGAAATGCTGCATTTGGAACTAGAACTAAATGCTTATTTACATGAGAGAGCATGCTAGTTTTCATCTACTGAGAAAACAATGTGCATTAAACCCTATACAACTTACAGTCCACTGAATAAAACAGACTTTATTGGAAAGAAGGATCTGTGATGTAATGAACTACTTCTGTATTAAGCAAAATAACTCATTTTGAAGCTTACTGAAAGAGTAGCCATTTTGGTAATGATTTCTTTTTGTTGATTTTAAAACTCTTCCAGGACTTTTCCTGAAGGACATGCCGAACTAATATCCCAAGCAAGAGTGCAGGTGAAGGATCACCATGCCCTACAGAGAAGTGACAACACAACCACGGGTGGCAGGACCCCTCCCTTGGTCTTTGTGCCCCTCAGTGGTGGATGAAGGCTCCAGTGAGATGTCTGCAGCCTACAGAGGCCATGAGCCCAGAGCCCCTGCCTGTTGGCTCACCAAGCAAAGGCAACAGAGTCAAAATAGCGGAAGGCCTGTGCACGATGGGGCCACGATACTGGCCTGGGTGAGCAGCTAGCACTAATTTGAGCAGCCCAAAGGTCATGACTATTTATGCAGATAAAAGGTCAGTGGCGAGCTGGCAGGTGACAGTGGGCTATCTTGGTACGCGCTCCACCCTGGGCACTGATGTCTGCATCTGGTTCACAGTTAGTCTTTCCACGTGGACTTTCAGGCCAGGCTCTAGCTGAAATAAAACACAATGGGGAAAGAAAAAAGCAAGTTGATGCTGTTGGGAGCCAGCAGCAGTTTTTGTGGCTTGGGCTCATCTGTAGCTAAATCAAGCCTTTGAACCATTATTTATAAAAGACAGCCAAATTTTGAACCATTTGCTCATTGTTTAGACAGCTCTTACATGAACAAACTCCTGTGAAAGCATGCATGATGACAGATAAAGGAATAACTGAATCAGGTGCTGGAGATATGCCTTGTTGAGAGCAGCATGTCCGTCCAGGAGCTCCAGCAGCAATGAGCATCTGCATGGCAGTTACCTGGGGAGAAGTCACCTCAGAAGGGCAGGACCTTACAGCATAGCATGAATTGCCAGAGCAGGTTCAGGTTAGGTGAAACAACGTCTAGGTGGGAAAAAAAGGGAAGCAGATATACCATGTTTAGTCCAGTCAGATTCTATGCTATATTTGAAACTTTCATAGTCAATAAGTACAGTGCCGCATCCTTTGTTCTCATTAGAAAGCAAAAATGTTTTCAACCTTTGGTTCCAGGAGTTGTCTGTCTGCCTATACCAATTTTAAACAAAATCATTTAATGTTCTCCTGTAATTTGGTCCAATATAGCCTGGTCTCCAAGACGAAATATGCAAAATATTTTGTGACATTTCATTCCCCAAACAAAAGGTAATGGGAAAACATCATTATATTGATTTGTTTTTCATTGAATAGGTATTTGGCAGCATGCCCTAATTAAGGTTGTAGCAATAATTTTATTATAAGCACTGTTTTGCCTCCCTTGGTAATTTTTTAATAGGAGTTGGCTATTATTCTGTTATTTTCATTTGCTAATAAAGAAAAAAATGTTACAATGAAAGCCTCCTATGTAGAAAGCAACCAAAGCTAGCTGTCATCAGATTTGGAAAAGCATTTCTTTTTTTCTGTTTTCCCATCGGAATGGACAACCACTAAATTCTTCCCTGACTGCTGTCTTCCTAGGCCTGCCCCAATACCCGGGGAAGTTTAAGCAGTGACTTGAGCACCACCTGCTCGGATGTGTTTTGTCAAGGCCGATATCTCCATTATACCCTTTCTTCACTTCATATTAGGCAGACTTAGCTATAGGCAAACTGAAATGAATCTGCAGCAGTGGCATAGTCTGATTGGTGAAGCAGACTAATTTGTACGTGTTTTCCCACTGAAGATGGCAAAATTCCAGCCACTGAATGTTCACAGGTATTTTGCCCATTGTGTTCATCAAGCCAAAGAGTCTCCACAGGAGACGAAGATCTGACCCGATGTCTGCAGATATGCTGCACACAACCCAAGTGTGATGGCATACTGGGTGGCCATGCAGGACTTCCCTTCGATGAAGCCTTCTGGCCTCCCTGTGGAAATGCAGGAGACTCCTACAGACTTTCCCTCAGATGTCTTTGAAGGAAATTAAAATAAGTCTTTGAAGAAACTGGAGAAATCGGAATGCACCCAGCCATTTTCTGGATTTAATGCTACCTCTTGTTACTGTCTTCAGTCTCTGAAAAACAGAACTGTCCAGTATATAATAACTGTTTGATTACTAATTAGCACATTTCTGTTATCTTGGAGCAAACACATTTTTTATGCTTTCCTTCCTATTGAGTATTTCAGAAAACAAAACAGAAAAAGCAAAATCTAATTCATAATTGAGTGTTATGGGCCATCAATTCTTGTATCTCAAGAACATAGGCTGGAAAGGGGAGCGTCTACTGCTCCTGCCCAGGCTACCCTCCCACATTCTGCATCTCCAAGGAGAGACTGCTCCAGAAGTGTAAAGTGTAATGAAGACCCACAGCTATGTTTCCTTCATAGGAGTCTAAAAGATACTGTAGGCTTATGGGCAATGTTTCGTCAGAAGGCCTCATAAAATTGAAGCAGCTGTTTGGTTAATTGTTTGTTTTTAAAGAAAGAGGAGAGGAGAGGAGAGGAGAGGGAGGAGAGGAGAGGAGAGGAGAGGAGAGGAGAGGAGAGGAGAGGAGAGGAGAGGAGAGGAGAGGAGAGGAGAGGAGGGAGAGGAGAGGAGAGGAGAGGAGAGAGAGGAGAGAAGAGAAGAGAAGAGAGAGGAGAGAGAGGAGAGAGAGGAGAAGAGAAAAGAAGAGAAGAGAAGAGAAGAGAGAAGAGAAGAGAAGAGGAGAGAAGAGAAGAGAAGAGAAGAGAAGAGAAGAAGAGAAGAGAAGAGAAGGAAGAGAAGAAGAGAAGGAAGAGAAGAGAAGGAGAGAAGGAAGAGAAGGAAGGAGAAGAGAAGAGAAGAAAGTCCCACGAGCTCTCTACTCTTACTCCTAGCCTATAGCCTATAACTAGATCTCACATCGTCCTCCTCCCTTCCTCAGTTTTGTGTGAGTGCACCCACCTACATTTTTGGACTCCCCTGTCTTGAGTTCTTTTGGTGGTTGTTTACAGTCCAGTTAAAGTTTCTAGAAAAGCTCTTGGTCATCTAAATAAGCTTTACAAAATCCAGCCTCTAGTTGGGGAGCCATGTAATCCCAGCAGAGGAGCTCTGTATCTGCTAACCACAGAATTGAATAGCTTTCTGAGGGGCTCTGATGATTCATCACTGCTAGAGCTGCTTTGCTGTCTGTACCCAAGTCGCTTAAACACTAATTTGGATATATCTGTATTACCTTCATTATTGAGAAAACTATTCAACATAATATTCTGAATGCATTTCAAGTACTGCCTTATCTTTGGGACTCAGAGCATCCAGAGATTAAAGACAGGTGTCGGGAGGCATCCCCTGCCCTGTTTCCCTATAGTATATTTATATTAGAGGCGGTGTCATCCATTTAACATGGTCAGCAGACCAGTGTTTTTTCCTAACAGCTGCTACCATCCAGGTGAGGTGCAGTTAGCTGGATGAGCAGTCACATAGTTCCTGCAAATTCTCTGCACTCGGGGTTATTCGATCAATATTTGCTGTCAGGGTGCCAGGAAGATGAACTTCTCATTCAGCACCTTGAAATTTTGGACACAGCACAGAAGTTTTTTCTTGCTGAAGGCTGAATCGGCCTTCCATGTACATCTGGACAGCTAAATAATTGGTTTGCTCCTCAGTTTCATCCCCGCGGCACTGGCTCTGTGATTTAAAGTTGGGACTGGAGCTGAAGCCCTCTCTTAGGGTGGCAGGTTCTCTGTTACAGACAAAGCTGAAACGAAATTAGAACCACTACACAAAATGAGCCATAAGTTATTTTCCTTCTATATGCAGCAGATAGTTAAATGCTAAGCTTAAGTACGCATTTTAAGTGAAGAACCTTTTCCTTCTTACTTGAGAAGTTCACTTACAAAATTTGCAATTAATTTCTAATTAGGTTGTTCAACTTATTAGTATGATCTACATAGAAATGACATAGCAAAACTTGAGGAGACAGGCCTGGCATTTTATACCACTGCACAGTGCTCTGTATACATCAACCCACAGTCCATTAAAGCAGTGTTAGAACTAGGGAATAAATCAAATTTACACAATATTAAATATACCACATAAAGTAGCTATGTGCATTGCTGGCATATGCAGCTCACCTAACCTCCTACCTCAAACTGCTTTCCAAATTTGTTGCTCCAGTCCTGGAACCAGGCTTACATAAGGCTATATTTCTACATGAAAAAAAAGAAACGACGACAACAAAAAAACCCACAACCCAAAGCACACAAACATTGACAAATCTACTAAATTACATACCAGGAAGAGAAACTATCACATTAACAAGTCCCAGTCACCAGGCTGTTGTGACAGGGCAATGACAGGCAGCTCCCGGGGCTGCTCCGTCAGCACCCAGCCCACTGCTGCATTGCCAGCCTCCCACAGCACGGACCCACGGGCTGCCAGCCCGGCTGCTGCATAGCAGCTCTCAGCAGCTTGGCTGCGAGCAAAGGCACCTGCTCCAGGAGATGGGAAGCTGCAGCTTCACCTGTCTGCGGTGGCTGCATGGGAAAGGAGTGATCTCTCCTCTGTGCCCCTCCTGGCATCGCGGTGTTCACTTTAATACCCGGCAATGCCACACTATCTGTTGGCGAGATTCCCTGCGAGTGTAATCACGAGTTAACTTCACTGCTGATCTCTGCAACAGATGGAGTCGAGGTGGGGGTGGTGATGAAACCCACAGGAAATGGGTGCTGCTGAGGGAAATGCAGATGGAAAGCAGGAGACACAGGAGAACATGGAAAGGGGAGAGGAATAGAGGAGAGAACCAGAGGGCACGGGAAACATACGGCAGAAAGAGGATTATCTTCATGACTTCCTCAGCCTTTAAAGGAAACTGAATGGTATGAATAATTTAATACAGTACAGATACCCAGTAGTTTAAAAGGACACATACAGAAAAAAAACGCTACAGTGGCTGGGTTCCAAGGGACTTGTGTTCAAGTCCCGACTGCACCGCAGACCCTCAGGCTGTAATTACAGAGCCTACATTTTGCTTAAGCCCTGGGCCCTGTGTTTCCCATAGCCTCAGTGCTCCCAAGAGGCCAGCAGCAGATGCCAGGAGTAGGACAGGGGCAGGACGCGGTGCCTCAGACAGCACTGCCACGGCCCTCTGGGCAAGCCCCTGAGGCCAATGCATGGAAATGTCCATACACCTCATTTCAGGTGGTTCTTTGAACTAGAGGTGTAACCCGCCTGTGAGGGCAGTGTGTGACGTCTTGTCTCACTGAGATGCTGTGTATATCACCGTGTAAAGGGCCGTCAGGTGGCTCATGTGGAGCACACGAGCATCGCTGTGGCTCCAGTGCCACGATGTCAAAGCCACGTGCCAGCACAGGGCTCAATCTGCATGGCACGGCACCGTGCAGACGGGGCTACTGCCTTCCTAGGATCTCCACAGAGGCCATGTCACTCCTAGGTGGTGTACCAGAGTGACGTGGGAAGAAGTGCTGCATTGCTCCTCGCTCATCCGCATGGAGCAGGTGAGGGCTCACTGCTCCGCACCGCAGAGGTGTGGGGAAGCGCACGTGGCAGTGGTTGTGACGCTCAATGCTTTCTCTGGAAACTTTTCTTCATCTAAAAGTATGTAACACATTTTTACAACGTTGCCAGGGTTTGAAAGGACAGCAGTTTCAGTGTGCTTGATTTTTGGATGATGAATGCATTAGGTTGAAAAGAGACCTAAAAAGCTAATGTAGCACAACTTTGGGTTTCAAGGCTGGAAGCTGAATTTATATCATGTTTTTTGTGTTCTCAGTAACAATGCAGGCAGGGAGCGGAAGGCGAGAGGCCCTGAGCTCATAGAAGGTCTGTGCACTCTTGGGAACAAGGCCTTGTGCTGATGTTCCCCTTCAGTCCCAAATTCAGCAGGCACCAGCTCCATGAGGAGAGCAAGCCAAGGAATTTCTGTTAAGGATTGGAGAGAAGAACTCAGAGCTTTTGCTGAGGGCCCACAACACCCACCACGTTCCCACTGCCCTGAGCCAGAGGGGCTGCGAGAGCAGGGCTGGGTGAGGCATCCTTCCCTGCACTGAGCGGAGCCGCTGTCCCGTGTGGGACGGTGATGGGTAGATAGGCTTGTTGGTGAGCGCTGTGCCAGCGCCAACCCAACCATCTTTGCAACAGATGCAGGATGGAAGCAGACCACTTTTATTGAATGGTGAAGGAAGATCTGTTTTCTAACTTGGGTCAGAACACCCACACTCGGGCTCCAGGTTTCACAGCATGTTCCCGGCCCTGAAGCTGTGATTCTCAGACACTGGGCAGCCTTGCTCATACTGCAAAATCAGAAGCTATCTGTCGCCTTACGCTATCACAGCCGTATGAAAACGCATCTGTAAGGTGGACAACCCGGCCGCCTTCACCCAATGCGTGTCGGCGGGGTGTCAGCTCGAGCGGCCGCCCTGCAGCCCTCGGGGAACCGTGACGCCCAGCACCGCCGCCAGCGGCAGCCGCCTCCGATGGGCCCGCGGCCCGGTCCGGCCGCCCGCCGCAGCGTTACCCGGCACGCCCTGCCGCAGAGCCGTGCGGTGCTGGGCCGGGCCGGGCCGCGGTAGAGCAGGCGGCGGAGCAGGCGGCAGCGCAGCCCGGCCTAGGGCCGTCCCCGCCGCACCGGGCCAGGCCTCGCGCACTGCGGGCGGGCGGGGGGAGGGGGCCGCGTCCAGCCCAGACTGTGCATGTCCCAGTGACGCATTGCAGGTACGAATCCACCAATCGCCGCTCTCCTCTCGCTGTCCCTGCTACGGCGAGGCGTTTTTTTCTAGAATCCTCCTCCGCTCGGACAAATAGTCCCGCGGGCCGCCTCTCCGGCGCCCACCGCCGGCGTTCGGCGAGCGTCCGACCCTCCTCGCTTCTTCCTCCGCCTCCCAGCGCCGCGTCCTGGGGGTCTGGGGGCAGAAACGGGACGAGGCGGGGGCGCGGGAGGGCCCGGCGGGCAGAGCGCGGGGAGCCGGGACTCGTTTCGCAGCGCCGTTCCCTGACAGGGACAGGGGTGGGGGGAGGGAGCGGCGCGGAGCGATCCGCGCGGGCTGTGAGGCGGTTTATGAGGCACGGCTGGCGGCCGGGCAGGGCTCAGTGTGAGGCGAGCCGTCGAGCGGGCAGGTCGCTGGTGCGCCCCGTGCAGCCGTTAGCTCCCACCGCACCCCGCAGCCGGGACGAGACACCATGGTGAGTCCGCGGGGTCGCGCCGGGGCCGTGCGGGCGGAGGGCCGGGTGACGGGGGCGCCTGCGGGGTGAGGGAGGGAGATGGGGGGCTGCGGGGCGAGGCGCCGTGCGAGCGGCGGGGTGGGGTGAGGTAAGGTGAGGGTGTCGCTGGCTGCGGGCAGAGCGTGGCGGGGCGGGCGGGCGGGCGGGCAGAGGCGGAGGGTCCCGCTCGGAGGCGACCCGCGCGTAGGAGGAAGTGGCGTCGGGCGAGTCCCGCTCGGGTCCCTTTCCCGCCCTGGGGCGTTGGTGCGGATTCAAAATTCAAACTGCCCTGAGCTCGGGCGCCATGTCGGGTGGGGGGGGGGAAGAGGGGGCGGCGGATAACGGTTCTTTCGGGGAGGAAAGCGCGGGAGCGGCGGGGTGGGGGGGGGATCTTGCCACGGCGGCACCCGCGCCGCTCAGCCTCTCGCTTCCTGCCCCTGCGAAGCGCGGCCGGAGGAGTGCGGTTGGCTGGAGGGCGCTGCGCCTGGCACGGCGCGCTGCGCAGCCCGCAGCCCCTGGGCAGCACCGGCAGCGCGGCGGGGAGCGGCTGGCTTGCTCGCTCCTTCCCGCCGGCCCCGCGGTGGGGCCGAGGCCGCGGTACCGCCCCGCTGCTGTTCTGTGTGAGCTGGTTTTTTTGTTTGTTTGTTTTTTTGGTGAGCGGTTCTGGTTTCCCGTTTTGGTCATTGCGGTGGACGGTACTGCGTTGTCTTGGTCAAGCGCAGTGTAGTTTTTTTTTTTAGCGGTGCGTTTGCTTAGGATTCTAATCGATTCTGCTGAGTTAAAACAGATTGGGATTGGAGAATCGTGAAGGAGACGGGTTCGGTTATTGTATTAAAACGAGCAGATGCTGAAACATACAGAAAATAATTGTGTCGCAAAGCCACCATCGATGGCTGCTCAGAGCGACCTGTGCACTAAGAGAAGGTGCAGTGCGATGGGATTGACTGCTTTCATTCATTGCCACCGCTATGGACTGCTGCTGTGTAACACGAAAGATGGGCACTTAAAGCTTTTTTCAGCCGCTTTAATTAAAGAAGTTAAATGAACTGAAGCTCGGTTTTTGTGCCTTTCCTTTAATTGTGAGCATAATCGGCAGGCTGTCTGTAAAGAGCAGTAATTCCAGGCTGGCTGGCCGTGGCCATCGGTACAGAACCAAAAATGGAGTATCTTCCAGTGAGGGCTGTGTGTGTGGAAATGGGTGTGTCCAGGAGGCGCGGTCATGGCTCTTGGCAGCCCCTGCGGGCTGAGCCTCAGGGCTCTCGGGCCAGTGCTGCATTTGTTGGGGGAAGTAAAGCACTTTGTGCCCGGTGTAAGCCGACCTGCTGCAGGTGTCACTTTAGCCCGTGTGTGCTTGCGATTGTCGTACTTCAGTTAATTGTGGCAGAACAGAGCTGTTTGTTCTGCTCTGGCACGTGTGAGGTTATAGCAGACTGCCAGGTTTTGAAGGGAGCTGCCTTATCTCTTCTGTGATTTGCCTCTAGCTCCGTGTCAGGCAGTGTTAGTGAGACGTGGATCTGTTGAGGGATATTTAGGAGGGTTGCTGCATAGCAGCCCTGGCTGTAATGAAACACTACCTCCAGAGGCTGCGTTTGCTGCATATTGCAGCTCCCTCTTCTCTAGGCAGCTTGGATACGTTGTCAGGCCCCTGACATAATGGGGGAGGGGAGGTACTGCAGTAAAAATGCTGCAGTGTAGATGAGAGAAGATAGTACCCAAGCTGCAAAGGCTTTCCAGCCTTTGCAGAGGAGGCTTTCAGATGGATGTTGGCTCTAAGTAAGAAACATGTTGAGCTAAAGTGAGGAGCACTAGGTGGTCATAATGTGACTGTTATTGGAGTCAGGTTGTGTTACTGAAGGTGCACATACTGGCCACTGATGTGATGTGGGAGTACCTATCTGCAGTTTGGCACGAAAGCCCCAAAGGCCCTCCATCAGAAATGCAGCGGCCTGTACCTCGGAGCAGGGGTCTGGGGTTGGGGCTGAGGGCCGCTGCTGCCTCCATGCTGCCCAGTGGGTGGCTGCCCTGCTGGCTCCGCCTCTGGCTGCTGTTGCGCAGTGCTCCCTGCAGTGCCCGGCACTGCGGAGTGCAGATGGTGTTTGTTCAGCCCTGCCCCACCTCCTCGCTTATCTTTCAGCTGCCCTGTACCTATGGCTTCTAGTAAGCACCGTGCTCTTCACAAAGGCCATGCCTATTGAAGGTAGTGACAGAGCTCATCTAAATTCATGGCTACTGGCTATAGGAAGTTCTAAGTCTCTGCAAGAGTTCAGGAACACTTAGCAGCTTAAACACTGCTTAATGTCATGTCTTTACATAAAACGGTTTATATAAAACAGTAGGTGACTCAACTTGGTAACTCCGAAGTACCGACCTAAATAAAGTAGGTTCTTGCTACTTACATTTGATGTACAGCTTTCTGGGGTTAAAAATATCGTGTAGAAATGTAGCACATAACTCTCTTCACTTGAGTGATAAAAATGTAAATACTATACAGAGGTAGGTGTCTGTGTTAATGGTATGCTCCTGCTGAGCAGAAATCTGTTAGGCATCTGTTAAGTGTCCAGCAGGGTGCTTACATTTTCTCAAAGCCTGATGTGGAATTGATGACTTCCTCACTTGTCTTGATACCACTTTTGAGAAGCTCATTAAAGAAATACTGCCTACAGCTGCTGAAATGGGAGCAAGTAGAGGGTATAGCTACGAATGCTCCTCACCTGATCTTTTAGAAATTGCTTGTGGTTGTGATCTTGATTTCTGGAGTAGATGAGTCAGAGGCTGTATGGGAAACAGCTTATCGTTGCCCTCATCTTGGGCTATTTTATTTTGGGCTATTCCCGTGCACATATTTCTTATAAGCGGTTTAGCTGTTAGTATGAGCTCAGTCCAGTCGTGGAGATGTAATGTACATCAAAATTAGCAAAAATGGGCAAGTGATAAGTAACTATCTCAGTACTACACTAGCAGAATGCTAATGTGTTGGGCAACCTTTGTAGGCAGACACAATTGAATACAATGCTATTAATATTGCAGAGATCGTAGAAAGGTTGTTGATGAAACGATCACAGTGGGAATGAACTGAAATAGTGTTGAAGTGATGCCGTGAGGTGTCTTGGTATTTTGAAGTCTTGGCTATTAAGTGTTTTATGAGGTAAGGAGCTCAAAAGAGATTCCTTGATGAAATGGATTGCCTTGTTAATGTCACTCTAATGGAGCTGTTGTGAACTTGTTTGAAGAACCAGCTGACTGGGAAATCTAGGAAAGACATTTCTGCTGTTATTAAGCACCTTTGTATTCTATCAAGAGCGAAGCTTAGTTGGGTTTGTCCTTGAAGACTGTAAGGGTTTTTTTTTATTGTCAAATCCAATTGGTCTTAAACTGGTCCCAGATAACAGAATGTATGAAGTGGTGCTTACCTAACTACTGATGCCAAACCTGTAAGCCTTTGTAGTTCTGGGCCTTTGCCTGGTGATTCTGTAAGCTGCCTTGCGTTACTGCTGTCTGTAAATAAGTTTGAAAGAAGTCTAGGCAACTAAAATGCGAGTACATGGAAACTACCTGATTGGGTAGAAGCTGTTAGTACTAATTATGTGGACTCTTTTGTTATCTTGCCTTGGACCTGAGGTTCTGTTAGTGGAGGGTGTACTTAATTCTAGAGAAGAACATATTTTTTTCTAGTTACAGGATTATAATTACTTCTGAGAAGAGACAAGAACCTACCTTAAATTTGGGATGTAGTGAGATACTGTTGCAAGATATAAAGTGTCTAGTGGAAGCACTGATAGCCTGGTGTGTTAACGAGCCCCTTCAACTGATCTGGGGGGACCTGCAGGCCTTGGGTTTCCTAGTGAAGCTTGGGTAATTGTGCATGGAAATCCATTCTTGGTGTATCAGATATTTACGGGGTCAGGAAATGACAATCTGCCAGTTCTTAGCAGGCTATCTTGATGACTTCTGAGCTGCGTTAGTTGGAATTATTTCCAAATGATGAAGGCAAATCTGAGAAGTTATCTGACTCAAAGGCTACTACAGATATGTATTTTTGCATTGAAATTTTTCAGCAACTGTAATGATGTTCTCTTCTGTTGCAGGCTGATCAACTGACAGAAGAGCAGATTGCAGGTGAGGTTTCCATATGCTGTGCTGATACTCCTACTTGACCTGGCACATCTCTTAATCCAGTGACAGTCCATGTTATGCAAGTTACCGAGCTTTCTTAAATACTGAGGAGATACTGGTGGATGCTGTTACTTATTGCCTAAACCTTAAAGGCTTATATTCTGTAAAACACCAACGAATAAGATGAATTTGAAGCTTTGTCTGCTAAAACAGTTGTAAATAGTTCTGTAGGCACTGGAACTATTTATTGAAGTTGTGAAGATTATTTAAGTGCAAACAAGTGTGTGTGGGTTGTGGGGGAGGACGGGGGGGAAGTCTGTGGTAAAGACTTGGAATCTGAAGCCTTCTGCTAGCAGAAGGCAAAACTAATTTACTTGGTAGTCTCCTGTTGTCAGTGAAGGTGTTTCAGACTAGCAGTTCAGATAGTAGCAGACTGCTTTCACGATAACTGTTGATCTTCCATATTTGGAACTGCATTATGTACTTGGACTGTTCTGAAGGTCTGGTACATGCTCTGAAATGCTTAAGCAGAGATATAACTCCCAAGTGTTAGTACTGGCCCCCTGAGACTGGTCTCATTCTTGTGCACCCTGCACAAACTAGCATCTGTCACTGCTTTCTGAAGATTGATTTCAGCTTAAGTAACTGTAACCTGAAGTCATATCGATGCATTGGTAATGCAGAACTCAGCCTTGCTGCAGGTGCTTTCCAATTTGGGTTTTCTGTTCTAACAAGTGTGTAGCTGTAATACTGGGATGTCTGCGTGCCTCGCTGTCAGATGAAATGATGTTAGGGTATGTTTGGATTCAGCTGATGAAGCGTGGTACCAACTCAGGCATTCAACCTCTGAGAGGCTTTGGTATTTAGCTGTGGTGTGGTTCTTGAAGGCACTATTAAACAGAAGTGAGGTAGCTTGTTTTTACTTTGGCTGCTAAATTTTAAGAGTAAGAATATTCTGGTGGCTTTTAGACTTGAGAAGCTTCCTCTAACTCATAAGAGACTATTATGGTTTTGTGGAAAGCTCTTAGTCTATTTATGTGTTGTCATGGTGCTGTCTTGTAAGCACACGTCAGATCTAGTTCAGCTACATACTTCTTTGAGTTGCCTCGTATCTTAAAGGGGTTTGGGAGCAGGCTTTATCAATTGTTGCTGCTGCTGCTTTGATAATGGCTCATTGTTTCAGTTCTTAACTGTTGAAGCTTTATTAGTTGATCTGGCTGATTATGGAGTATAAACAGGAAGCTTATTCTTAACACTACCTCAGGATTAGTGATGATAGTGTAGTAGTTCCTGGAGCCAAAAGTGGGTATTAATAAGTGTGTCATGCTAGAATAGAGTTTTCATCTGCATGGGAAGAATAATGGCCTGTCACTTTGAGTTCAGCTGTGGTATTTCATGAAGTAAATGTCTACAAGTAAAGCCATTGCCCTCTGCAAAAACAAAGCTACTGCTCGTCTATAAAGCACCTAGCTTGAATGTTCAGGAACAGTGTGTCCTGCTTAGCCTTGCTATGAAGGTCAGTGCTTTGCATGTGGAACCTGTTAAAGGTACAGTTCAAGTGATTGAGAAGGGTTGCTATTATGTGATAGTCTTGAACCCTCACTAATGCATTTCAGTTTGGGAAGTTATTTAGCTTTGGATTTGAATATGAGCTTAAGGAAACAGTAGTAAAGGTAGAGACAGCCTTCCCTTTGTTGAGTAGAATTTTTAAGTAGTAACATGCAGTTCTCATAGATTTAAAAAGACTTTCTGAAATACAGTTTTTCGCCAGAGTGCAATTAAAGATTGCATATATTCTTTCTGCTCTGTGAAAACGCTGGAAATTCCTGCCTTGATGTAAGGCTGGAGTTTTTTTGTTACGAGCTGAGGCGAAAAACCTGTTGGGCCTATTTGTTGTATGAATGACATGACTTCATGAGTTGGGGATGTACAGAACGTGAACAGTGGCTGTAGCTTTGTTCAGAACTGAATTTGCCAGGCCAGATGGATTTCCTTTTGGTTAAGCATTGCGTTAAGCAAGGTAAATAGGCCAGAACTCTTTGATGTGGATGGCTAAGAAAACTTAAAGATACTTCTTGTCCCAAGGCAACCGGTGTATTGAGCGGAACTTCCTTCACCAGACCTCAGAGGTCTCTAAATAGACTCTCAGAACAAGTAGGCCTATGTATGGTGTTTTGCTGTGCTTTGTTCTTAGTGTGCTGTAGTGTTCTGGGGATCTGACCACAGTGGCTATTTAAAATTCATTTCATAGTTGAAATACAAACTTTTGGTGGGTCATAGAACAATTCCCATTCACCTGTGAAAGTTTGGAAATAGCTGTCTAAACTGTTCAAAAGTGACAGTAGCAATTAACTGAAGGAAGGTGATGTTATGCTGAGGCTGAGCAGAATGGTGGTTATAACTTCAGCCTACAGTGTCTCTGAATAAAAAAGAAAAAGATGAAGTTGTCTTCTAGTTATCTCAAGTACTCAGGATATACTACTGACTTGTAGAAAGCAAGTATTTGGACTTGCAAGAATTGCTGCAGTGCTGTGTAGTCTGCTTTGTGTTGGATTACAGTGGCAGTCTGTTCTGACTTTGTCTATGGCTGTGGCTAACAGCTGGCGGTTTTGAGCAACACTTCAGTACCTGATGCTTGTTGGAGACTGTCTTGATGTTCTTGAATGATGGCAGCCTATGGTCATTGCTGCTGGGCTTGACCAAAAAGCCCTTTCTTCCTTCATGTAGAATCTGATCCTAGCAAACTCATTTGTCTCTAAGCATCTGGAACCTAGCCCTGAAGACTGCTTGCAAGTTATTGTAGGTACAGGTTGTAGCTTCTTGTTTGGGTAGGCTTCTAAGCTCATATTTTTACAATCACAGTGCGGAGAGAACTGTTCCATCTGCTCCTGTGGTAGCCTTGCTCTAAATCTTGTGTGCTGAACAGCAAGAGCTGGCTTTTGGAGCTGAAGATGTGGAAGAGTTGCTTTTTTTATTTTTTGAATGGAACTTGGCTGTGGTTTTGGTATGAGAGCTGCATCCATGAACTACAAAAAGCATTTTTTAGTTTCATTTCCAACACTTGCCAGTTTGTACCTCATACCTGGCGTTTCAGAGTAAGAAATGGGTGAAGGCTTTATGCTGTCCTTGATTAATTCAGATCTGGGAAGTCTGCTATCTGGAAAGGAGGTTACTTGGAAATGTTGGAGGGGGGGAGGGAGAGGAATTGTAACTCGTGGAAGTATTTCTTTAATGCTCTTTAGCTAACTTGTTCCCCAAAGGCATGATCTTGAGTGGCCTTGAGTGCTGCAAAAGGATCTGAATGGCATCAGGGAATAAATCAGTTTTTCGTGCTTAACTGTAATTTTTCTGTGAACGGCTGCAGTCCAGTGAAATAGTTTAAGGTCTGTAGCTGAAGACAAACAGATGGCATGGATTAAAACCAACTCCATTTTTGGACTAGACAATTAAGCATGTTATGCTTGTATTAATATTGCTGGCGACAGTACAGCTATTGTAGGGGCCTGAGAGGTAGCACTGAAAAACAGCCAGTCTTGCAGCTGCTTTTAACTAGTTCTTAAGAGGGCTGTTTCAGGATATAGTAGGGCTGAAGCAGTTTTCCAAGCAACTTTGCAGAAATTGGTGTGACTGCAGTGACCTTTCCCCTTGAACAAGCTGCTGTGAATAGTCATAGACTGAAAAGCTGCAGTACTACAGTGGGGTTCCTTCTTAGCAAGGTATGGCCAAATGTGGGAACCATGGTGCTGGACTGTGGCTTCAAGTAGTTGTTCAGAGTTGTGTGTCCAGCAGAAGTGAGTTGCAGTGAAGCTTTCTACATTGAGTCTTAATTATACCCTGCCCATTGAATGATCTCTTATTAGTAATAGAAGTGCTATTAAGCTATAGCATTTGCATTTTGAGTACTACCTTCAAGCTTTTTCTTAATGTAATTCCCACTACTTTTTCATAAGAGAAATAATTCTTGCCAAGGATGTGTTATTCTAATTGGTAGCTAAAAGGAATAGCTCTGTATCAGGGATTCTTCAAGGTGATTTGTAGCAAACATCCAACTGGTTCTGAAATGGATGACCTTCCATTTCCTTCAAGCCAAAATGTGCTGATTAGTCTGGTAGGAACATCAGCATCAGGACATCAGCTCTGATGTTACAATTCCAGCAGGCTGAGCTCTACACTCAACCTTAAAGAATATGAAGTCAAGTTTAATAATTCGCTCCAAAAAAAAGCAGTAGTTCTGAAATGGTTAAATAAAGCTCTCTTGGAAAACTGGAAGTACTAACTCCTTTTTGTTGTTGTACAGAATTCAAAGAAGCTTTTTCACTATTTGACAAGGATGGTGATGGTACTATAACTACGAAGGAGTTGGGGACTGTGATGAGATCACTTGGTCAGAACCCCACAGAAGCAGAATTACAGGATATGATCAATGAAGTAGATGCTGATGGTAAGATCTTAATAACAAGTAACTGTTTACTAAAGTATTGAGAAACAGTTTTTCTAACAGAGTGATTATCTTGCAGGCAATGGCACAATTGACTTCCCAGAGTTTCTGACAATGATGGCAAGAAAAATGAAAGATACAGATAGCGAAGAAGAAATTAGAGAAGCGTTCCGTGTGTTTGACAAGGTACTGAGATGTTTGCCTCAACAAATCCTTCTGCTGCAAGAGCTCAGACTTCTGATAAGATTCCTTAGCAAACTAGGGCACTTGCAGTCCTACCATCTAGAACTCAGAGGTTAATTAGTTGTGCTGAAGTTGAGTTACACTATGGCACTGTACCTGAAAGCCAGATGAGTCACTGTGGGTGACAGTAATGATCTGCTGTATTGTTTTGCCTGCTGTGTTACCTAAGTACTTGTTGGCTGGCAGGGAAATTAAATAAATATATTTTGAATCTTCCACTTTAAGTTGCTATCTACTGTTAATCAGCTTCTTAAATGAAACGTAATTTTAATCAGAAAACACAAGTATTGTGCAAAGCGGGAAAGAAAAAAGCAGCCTTGAATCCATATGCACTAGTATTTTGATATTCCATCCTAGCTGGGATGTGGGATATGTAAAAGTGGCCTGTGGAGGCCTTGTGGTTTTATGTTGGATTGTCACAAAGTGGGAATGTGAGAAACTGCTGAGAAATAGACAACTGACCCAAATGGCCCATGATTGAGGTTTTATCACCATCAGTGATGGTAATGCCTCAGGACAGTACAGTAGGCTGTGTTGGTTAAGCTCTTTCTGAAAGACCTCTTTAAGACCGTGCACTCACAGAATTATAGAGTGGCTTGGACTGGAAGAGACCTTAAGGATCACACCTACCTCCACCTACCCTCTGAGATCCCAGGCAGTACATAAGATATTCATGTGGCTCTTTATGGCCTCATGCAAATGTTAGTGGTTAAAACTGTGTTAACTTTCAATGCTGATCTTAAGAATCTTATCTCTGAGTTGCTAGGCCTTAGGGAAACTGGAATAAACGTGTCTTTTTTTCCTCTCCCAGGATGGTAACGGTTACATTAGTGCTGCAGAACTTCGTCATGTGATGACAAATCTTGGGGAAAAGCTAACAGATGAAGAAGTTGATGAAATGATTAGGGAAGCAGACATTGATGGTGATGGTCAAGTAAACTATGAAGGTAAGGAGCTGTTAACAGATTGTGATGTACTTTCCATGCAGGTGCACTTTCCAGTTGCTGGTAACGGCAGAATTTAAATAGGACAGCACTCACAAGGGAGGTCCTCAGCAGTTTCAATGTCTCTTCAAGCTAACATCTTTCTAGTACATACATGGGTTCAAGTGGGTTACTGCTATTTTGTTCCTAAGGCAGCTGTGAACTATGCAGTGTATAAAAAAAAAAAACCCACACAACTATCTAATGCTAATAGCCATTAGTATAAGAAAGCTAGTCAAGCTATTCACATACTGTTCTGTTTATTAACAAGTGTTGATCTGAAACCACATCAGGAAAGTGAATGTTTTGACCTCCGGCAGGTCACTTTCCTTAATATTTCAAAAATTAAGAGGAAAAGCCTGTAAAATACCCATGAATTTTACAATCTTTAGAAAACCTTTAAAATAAACTTTAAGGCAAATCAGCTGCAGTGTTAACTTTCTACTTCTCTTTTGTGATATTGAAACTTAAATAAACTCATGCAAGCAAAAGGAGTTCTTTTTTTCTCTTCTGAGGAGCACGCAAGCTGTCTAAGCTTGCTTTCATTCTAGCTTTCAAAGCATATTAGAAGTACAAGCTAGGGTATTTCCAGTTTTTCTCATCCAGGGTACTGTTCCCAAGGTATAGGTGTGCCTTCTCCTTAAAACTTTATTATTGTGCCTGACACTAAACAGTCTGTGGGTTCAGTAAGGTAAGCAAACAGCATACTTTGTGGTAACTAATTTCCTTTATGCTGTGAGTAAGCAGTGGTTTGGTTGCTTTAAGCTGGTCAGGCAAAGTAGTAGGATGTAAGCTATTCTGCTGTGAAGTCCAAGCCAGTGTTTTAGTACCTGTTTTGTGTACGTAGCTGACTGTAACTTCAGCAGAATTGGCTCCTCTCTTAGCATGTAAAGGGTGACTGTAGATTGACAGGAGATGACTCTGAACAGCCTTACTTGGAAGTCTGGTCACCTGTTTAGTGGTAGACTGACAGTTTTGACGAAAGTAGAGGCCATTAGCTGTTAATTTCTTTTTTTTTTTTGAAGGAGGTTCCTAGGCATGACTGGTAGAAAAGGGAAATGTCTTTATTTAATGTTACTGGAAATGACATTTTGAAATGTAATTGGCCACTAGTGAGGCAAGTCACTTGCCAGATGTTGCAACTCATGTTCTTCTCTAAATAACTTCTGACCTCTTTCCTTTTGCAGAGTTTGTACAAATGATGACAGCGAAGTGAAGACGTTGTACAGAATGTGTTAAATTTCTTGTACAAAATTGTTTATTTGCCTTTTCTCTGTTTGTAACTTATCTGTAAAAGGTTTTTCCCTTACTGTCAAAAGAATATGCATGTATAGTAATTAGAAGGCCATTCCTCCATGTTTTTCTCCTTTATCTTACTGTCATTGTTCTGATTTTTGGAAAATTGATCTAAGTAACAAATGTTGCATGTGGCTTACTCTGGATATTTAAGCCCTTCTGCACATCTAATGTTAGATGGAGTTGGTTAAATGAGGGAACATCTGGGTTGTTTAAAAATAGCTTTCTCTAGAAGACTTAGGTATGACTAGTGTAACAAGTTACATAAAGTAAGTTAGGTTTTACCATGCATTAGCAGTTCCTTATTTAAAGCAAGATGCTGACTCTAGTTTTCCAGTGCATAAGAGTTTATTCTGCTTCTGCTAATTGAGATTAAAGATTCCTACAGTTGACTGCAGGATAAAACCATGTGAATAGCATATGTGGCTAATGCACTGTAGGGAGTATTCTGACTTACTTCATAGTAACTTGTTTGTGGCCATACCTGTAACATGTTGTTGAAATGTGGAGTCTTAACATTGTGGACGATTGACAGTCAACAATATGAATCTTAAAAGTTGCACTAATGCAAAACGGGTGTATTATCCAGGTACTCGTACACAATTTTTTTTGTACTGCTGGTCCTGTACCAGAAAACATTTTCTCCTCTT
This sequence comes from Meleagris gallopavo, assembly GCF_905368555.1. Classification (NCBI taxonomy): domain Eukaryota; kingdom Metazoa; phylum Chordata; class Aves; order Galliformes; family Phasianidae; genus Meleagris; species Meleagris gallopavo. Next base: position 26,511,144 of record NC_139405.1, on the reverse strand, counting down.
GTTACTATGCTTTTTAAACTTTGTTTAGCCACTTATTTTCAAAAAAAAAAAAAAATCTGCTTATGGCACGATTTGCCTCAAATCCATTCCAAGTTGTATATTTGTTTTCCAATAAAAAATTACAATTTACCCATACTGTTTCAATGTATCCTTGAATTATTTACAGGATTTGTTCAATACAGTTGCTGCTCTGTGTTTCAGTATGTAGCAGTTTGATTTGCTTATGCGATGGATTGGCTGTCTTAAGAGCTTGGAAGGTGAAATCTTAGACCGTAAACTCTGGCCCTTTATTAGTATTGTTGACTTGAAGAAGCTTTCTTACTAGTAGTTTAAAATGTATTTTACAGTCTTGTGTGGAGCTTGGTGCTTCAATATACTTACCATAGTGACTGGCTATGCCCACTATCTGTAGACATTGTGAACTGGATGTTGACCTAGTTCAATAGTTGACCTAAAATTAAAATTCCTTGTTCAGACAACTAAACCTGTTTGCTTTCTTTTAATTATTTTTTGGAGTTTATTCCCTATCAGCTGCTACTTTGGGGTAACATAGTCTCACACCTGGGCTTTTCTGAAACTGTCATGTCTGAGTCTGTTGCTTTTCAGGATGTGGTCAACTCAAAGTACGTAAGGAAAACCTTCTCTTACTGATCTGCTAGTAAGCATGATTGTGCTTGTACCCCTTTTTTGTTGACAATTAAAATGTTCTAACACGGAAAACAAACCTCTTTTTGACCAAGGGCAAATCCAAGACCTCAGAGGCATGGCAGAGGCTACTTGTGTTGCTTTGCCTCTGTACCCTAGATGAATATTGGCTGACTTTCATATATGCTGTGGGGTTGTCTCAGTTGGGGATTCTGGCACCCGATTACCCCCATTCGTTCCAGCAGAGCAGTTACCTCACGTTTTTAAAGACCTCAAATAAAATGATTCTTGCAGAATTAAGACAGCTGGTATACCTAATTGCACAAATAATTGATAAATATTCATGGCCACTAATCTCCAAAAGCACAACTTCCAAAGGACTACATGTACCTCCATTTTGGGGGCTTATCAAAAGTGTTTAAATTGCATCCATCAGAGTGCCTTAAGTTGTTTGTGCCTCGACAATTGGATTCACAAAGTTCATGGAGGCCGAATATGAGGAATTGGAAAGGCCATTTACCCAGCATTCATCCTGTGGCTTAGCATCTGGATATAAGATGTTGGTTTCTAACTGGTATGGAATGATTATTTGAGATTCTGAATTGTAGAACTACTAGAAGTGTCACTTCTAAGGTAAGGAATGTAAGCAAGGGTCTGACTGGAAGCCCTGTTTGCCAATCCAGTGTCTTTCAGCAGCCTGGAAGTTGTCTTAAGCCACAGTCTTCTATTACATCTCAGCATGCGTTTGAATGTGTCTAACTTGGAGTAAAGAGAGAGAAGGGGCCTCACTTTTCTGAGAGACTGCCTTAGCCAACATGGTTGCCATTCATACAATGAATGGGTGAAGGCTATGAATGAGTGGGTTGAGAAGATGGCTTGAACACTGTCTCAGCTGCTCACTATTCAGCATTCTGTAAGTAATGAAAGAGCAGGCTTGATTCTAATGTAAATGTTCATGTTACTGATACATAAAAGAAGTTTCTAAGTCAAATACCAAAGTCTTGTTTTTAAAATGGAAGTTGTAGATCTTTCTGGTCCTTTCCGCAGAATGGGAGGAGCATGTCTTTGGAAGTAAAGATGGTAAGTAAGAAAACTAATGGCAATTAGTATAAATTATCTGAGCAGGAGAACACTTCCATATGTTGTACAGAGTTTCTGCATGTTCAAAATTTAACTGAAACTTCTGGGCTAGTGATTCCTGACCTTCTTAGAACAGGGTTTTGGGTGAGGTGACTTCCATGTCCATCGCAATCTAAATGGCTCTGGAGTCACAGTGCTGCCTTCTAGCTTTGTAGGAGGACTGCTGTGGTGCGCTGCCTTTGCTGGGAGAATTTGCTAGTTATCAAAAGGAAGATGGGTAACTGCTGCTGTAGCCTGATAAATGGTAGTGTCTCTAACTTCTCTTAGTAATTGCAGAAGACATCAAGCAGGCCTACAGTTAGCAAAGAAGGTGGTGGAAGCAAGAAGATGCCTTGTTTTTTAAGACCGAGAAGGCTGTGAGTTCTGAAAACACTTCCCTGGTCAGCTTGAGTTGTGGGTTTTTTGTGGGGGAATGCGTAACTGGATGAGTAGTAGGAGCTAGTGAGCTTGCAGTCTGTTAAGATACAGCCAGTAAATTGAGGGCAGCTAATGGATAAGGAAGATATATATTTGGGATTAAATAATCAAATTAGCTGAGAACTTCTGCACAGTGAATCTTCATTCTTTACCAAGTGAGAGAAGTAGGTATTTAAGATGATGTCTTTTATTTTCAAGGTTCTGATCAATTCTGTTTGGCTATGGAAGAAAGTATCAAATGACTTTGCTGTAATCCTTGAATTACAAAAACAATGAAATGGGCAGAAATTGTATGGGCTTTGTTTTAAGGTCCTTAATTTCTTTGCTGCCTGTTTGATAAGTCTGTCTGCCATGTTAATACCTCAGGGGAAAAAGTCATTGCTCAGTGAAGTAAATTAGTAACCTCTGCATCAATTCAGAGACCTTACTTTGCATCTTTGGAAGTGTAGGCAAGCAGCTGCTGCAGTAATTTGCTGAGTAACAGTCTTAAGCAAACATGGAGTAGTCAGAGAACACCTGATGCAGTCGTATTTCTAATACCAGAAGCATGGGGAAAATGCATCTAGTGTTCAGATTGATTTCTACTTTTAGCTCTAATGCAGCCTTCTCTTCTGTACCTACTAAAAGGATGTTTTCACTGCAAATGCCAATAGTTACTTGTTCACTGTTAGTACTGTAGGATGAGGAGTCATAAAAAGCTGCACCTTGTTTCCTCTGTGGGCGGAGGTACACTGCTTTGCCAATTGTGCTGTAAGGCAAAGCTTTACTGCTGACCTGACCGGCTTCTGGGGAGGAGCCTGGAGTCCTTCCAGAGCAGACTCTTGTTAGTTTATAATGGTGTCACACTGTAGTGCTACTTAGGATCGGCTATTTCAATAATTTTTCTAAGAAGCTACTCTCCTCCCTTTTTAAAGGTTTCACTGATAGAACAATTGGGATCTTAAGTCAGTTTGCATTTTCATCAGCGTTTGAGGAACGCTTAATGAACATAAAGAGAGACTGAAATGATTGTTCACATTTTCAGTAATGGCTATGGGATAAACTACACAAACTCAGCTCACATAGTCCATCAGTTCACATGGCATGCGTTTTTCTTCAAGCAGCCCAGCTCAATCCTGTGAAGGCCACATGCAATTCTAAAGGAGGAGGCAGGAGAGTGTCCATTTAGAAACCCAAAGCTAGTATTTCACTGCTAAGTTTTTCTGCTTAGAATTTTTCCTACTTCAGTAGATTTCACAGGGAAAATAACAACTGTACTGAAAATGCACTAAGAAGAAACCCTGATACCCTGTGTTTTAAAGACTAGGTAAGCACTTCCAGGTATGTAGGTAAAAATGAGAGAGCAATGGGAGTCATAGCTCACTTTCAGAGCCTAAGTAGGGAAGGGCTCTGGAGATCTCTGGATCCATGTGACCTGAATTGTCTATTTCACCTGAGCTTTAAAAGCATAGTATTCCAAGTAACATCGTTTCTTTTTGACACTTTTCATATATATGAGCTTTCAATTCCCCAGAAGAGTGCTCTGAGTGGTTTAGTAAAAGGTTTTCATTGCCTATTTGCCCTGCTGCCCCAGTGAATGCAAGCGATCACAAGACAGAAGTGAGTGTATGTTGAATTTCTGAGCTTCCCTTGGTGAAAGGCCAAACTGCTGCTGCTGCTGCCTCTGAGCCTTGTTCTTATTTTTCTGTTCAAAGTATGGAGCAGGTGGGTTTAGTTCTTTGCTGAACTCCAGCAATTCTGAAATGCTCTGATCCATGGTCATTTCTGTGGATTGCTCTATTTGCTGGCAAATTGAAGCTGAAGCATCGGACTCTCTTCACTTGATCTCAATTCTGCTCTAAAGTTGTCTTCTCTGTATTGGACTGGGCAGTACTTCTGTCCTGAATCTCTGTACTCAAGATACCATGGGGATCTGGAAACAATGCCTGACACAGTACTCAGTAACAAAGCTTCTGACCTTGCAAGAACACGTTTGTTTGCTTTGGGGTGATGGTTAGAAGGCTGCTCAGGGCATGTACAGTGACTACATAAACCTGTCACAAGGCAGAAAACAGCCAGCTCAAATCTGGGTTTCTTGCATTCATGCCTCAACACTTAAGGATTAAGTTCTTATTCTAAGGTTATGAGTTTGTTTTTTTTTTTTTTTTTCCACAGAATTACAGGGTGCAAGGGACCTCTGGAGGTCATCTAGTACAACCCTCCTGTATTTGTGAGTTGGATTTTACCACTGTATCATTTGCATCCAGTGTAGGGAAACCTGGGAAGAACCAGTAACATGGAGGTCCTGTCACCTTCCTTCCTTTCCTTCCAGGTTATTAACTTTACATCAGAAAGTATTTTCAGTTCTCTAGCTCCCAGGTTTGCGAGTAAGTAAATCAATCACATGAAAGTCACATGCTAGAAAAACTGATGTATGTATTTCAGCACTGGAGTACACCTGTCACTCTCTTTTATACACTGCAACCAAAGTGCACTGCAGTCTCAAGTGGATTTCAGTGGTCTCAGCCCTCAGTGTCTTGACCATTTATGGGGTAGGTCTGGGTATAGTAATTTTTAAGGATATGTTCAGGTTCATCCCCATTTGATTAAGCGTATGCTGAACTTGAATAAGAAGTAACTTGTGCTGAAATTTCAGCACACAATTTATCAGATGGGGAATGAAATAGTAAATATCATTAGATACCATCTCCACTCTGCATCCTGAAAAATAGGGCTCCTGCTGGCATGTAGCCTTGGTAGGTATTGTGGCAGTTAGAGCATTTTCAGCCCAGAACTGTTTAAAATCCAGCTATTTTGAAGGCCAAAAAAAAAAAAAAAAGCCCAATACCCATTCAAGCACTGAAGTGCTTCATTTTATTCTAAGTTCTTTTGTACTGCCTGTTGGTATTCATAATTATAAACAGTTATGTAGTAAAAACTAATAGAAACCATTGCAAAATCAGGAACAGTCAACGTAGTACCTGAACTGACCATTATTCTTTCTTAAAAATCAGAGAATGGCTTGGGTTGGAAAGCACCCCAAGGATCATCAAGTTCCATCCTGGTGGCCACCCACCTCCAGATCTGGTACAAGAACAAGTTGCCTGGGGCTCCATCCAACCCAGTCTTCAACATCTCCACAGTCTCTCAGGGCAGCCTGTTCCAGCACCTCACCACTCTCTGTGTGAAGAATTTCCCTGACATCCAATCTAAACCTTGCCTCCTTGAGCACAATCTATTTCATTCTGTTGTCTCAAGGGTTTCAAGCATTTCCTTCATTCCAGTGAGCACTATGCAAATGAAGATTTTTCACTCCTAAAGCACACATGGATAGCTGAGATGCAAAACATACATAAACTGCCTTACGCCAGCTGTGGCATAGGAGTCCTGTGTATGTCTAGCACATGTCTTCAATTCAAATCAGCTGTGCTCTCTGGATCAGCAGCTCAGGTGTTGATGCTAGTCCTGCCTTGGTCACTGCCCTGTCCACAGCAAAACCGGCTGAGCAGAATGTGTGCCTGCACCTCTGCCCCTAAATGTAGGCAGAACCAGTGCGCTTCACACTGAAGCTGTAAAGGCACTGATTCCGTTCTCCTCTTTCAACTTCAGTGTGGTAACCACAAATATGGGATAGTGACTCTTCAGATGACTGCAGAAAGGCGTAATAAGCTCAGCTATTAACACCCTAACAATCAACAGTAACTTCATCTCAGCTGGTGTGTGATATCCTGTTACACTCATGACCGTTTATCCCCATGCCTGTGGCCTTAGTAGTACACGAGGGCATCAATCTTCTAAGCTCAGCTGTACTGCATGAAGTGTCTTTGTAATGGCCTCGAGGGCCCTGCTGAAAGGGAGGTCACACATGGGCTCCTGTTTACATGATTTTGGCCAAGGTGCATGAGGAAAGCTATTAAAGCCCTCAGCATTCTCCTCCTGTGACTTTTCAATCCTAAAGACAATTAATGGTGTGCATACTGAAAAGCAATCCATTTTGTTGCTGCTGTTAAACATCCCATAAAAATAGACAAGATAAAGAATACGGCTTTCTTACCTTCCATGGGTTTAAAAGGACTGAGAGCATCTGCCAAGTTCAGAGGAGGTACGGCTGGGATGAATTCAGCTCCAAGCTGAGCTGTGACCGTGTATTCACTTTAAAGCAGTAGCAGGTGAATTGACTGCATACTCTATCAGTGTGGCACAGGCATAATGTATAAAATTCCATTCTTGCTTAAATTACAATTGTATAAAATTTGATACGCCTTCAAGCTCTTGCCATACCAAGGCTGATCCTAATCACTTTGGTAGCAGCACTCTATCACATGACTCCTCTGGCTTCTGTAATACAGTTCCTGATTTACTGTGAGAGATGAAAAATCAAGGCCACAGCAGCTCCATTTTAATTCTTCCTTCAGAATGTCATCTATGTCATTTATTCAATTGCCAGCTACACAAAGGCCATGCCAAGCAATGAGATAGCTGTGGTTCACCTCTGTGCATTCTGTACCTCATTGAATGACTCTCTAGTCATAGAACTTTCAGTTTGGAGGAAAAAAAAAAGGGAAAAAAAGAAGTATTGTCACTCAAGAATGCTTAAGTAAGTTATTCTACTACTGGAGTATTACTTTAGGTGAAACAGCTGCTAAGTTTACCTGACTGAACTTGCTAAAACAGAAGTGTTGACACAGCCTCTTCTTCCAGCAGGACTAAACAACAGCCATGCTGAGCAGCTGGAAAGCAGTAAAGTCTCCAATCACAAAATGAAGATTTGTCCTGACCCAAGTCAGGCACCTAAGGGGATGCCTTCATGTTCTTCTGTATGAGGCTTGGAACTTCTCCGTCCACTTCCAAAGCAGGTGCCAAGCTGTGAGCTGGGGAAGAAGTTGAGCAGCCATATTAGAGTAGCAGCAAGCCCGAGTAACCCAGCAGGATTACTGGGTCAGACTTGGCACTCTGCTCCTGGCCTGGAGTGGCTTATGTCCAGGAGGAACAGCTCAGCAGAACCAGTCTGCAAGAGCAGCAAGATGGCCACAATGCTGCCAGGTCCCAGCATCTGCCTTCCCACCTCCAGCAGGTTGAATCAGTGTGAACTGATTCTGGGGTTCTTAATTCCCCCATTCACATCACAGGGATGATAATCAACTTAGCACTGCACACAAGAGCATTTCATTTTACCTTTAGATACGGTGTTATTATTACAATATCTGAACCCTTTTTTTGAACTACATAGCTGTGTTATTTGGAATCTTCCCTAAGGACCAGGATTGAATTATTTTTTTTTTAGGAAACATTTGTTCAGGGGTCTCTTAATCTCTCTGCAGCTGCCACTCAAGCCTGTCTGTGCAGCCATTTCTTACAATGCCACTAAACCTGGCGCCTTAATTACAGGGTGCCAGCTCTTGATTCTGTTATGAAATGAACACAGAAGCATCGGTGTTTTCTATTTTTGCTTGAAAATGATTCACAACATAGAACGTACTGTACTACAAAAAGGATGGAAGCAAACAGATGAGGAGACAGAGGCAAGGGCTCGCTGCTGTGATGCATGCATGTACCAGGCATTCTAAAAATGGCCTTCTTCATAATTAGCTAGAAAAAGCTCTAAACCATAAAAGGAAAACCATTGGTCTAACAGCCAGTGATGCCAGCAGGCTGCTTGAACTCAAGGAAGGTGATAATTCAAAGAGAGGTAACACGTCAAAGCTTGCTGGACATCCACTCAAGGCTACCTTCATTACCAGGCAACCCTTGGTGCAAGGCTTTGCTTTGAACAGAAAACGCATGCTGTGCTTGAAAAAAAGATATGCTCCAAATAGGACCGAGCACTGCTATTCTCTACCAGGTTGACTGTGGCAATGCTGTCCTGCATACAGCCCCTTGTCAAATCCAGGGCACATAAGGGATGCCTGAACAGCAGCTCTGTGGAGCTCAGGGGCTGCTGCCCACATATTCCCCATGGAACACGCTTGGCAGAGAGAAGGCTGTGAGTAGGCTGAGCTCTGGCAGATTGTTCTTCCCCCACCACAACTGAAAAATGAAAACAATGCTGCTGAGAGCACTCAGCTGGATGTCATCTAAAATATGAAAATGTGGGTGTTGCTTCCCTGAGCGTGTTCTTGGGACCCTCTCATGCTTGGCATAGCCAGGCACACTTCAAGGATAACATACCGCTTGCAAGGACTTCTATGAACTCCAAAGGCATGGAAGTGCTGGCTAAGAGAGGTTTGCAGTGGACAGAAGTAGGGTGGGAACTTCAGCTAATGTTGATAAATTATAAATTTATATTTTTATATATAAAAATTATAAACAGATTAACACAAGCCTCCCAAGAGCCTTTGAGATACACTTACTCATGACTCTGGGAAAATATATGCACGAATGTAAGCATAGAAGCTCCTACTGGAACAGGCAATGTATTGCAGCTGCTGATACGCTGTTTGCTGTAAACCAGTATCAGCAAAGTTAATGCTTGTATACACTTAGTCCTTTGCCTGTCAGGAATTCATGCATAACTCAGCCATGGTCTTGGCAGTATGTCTCACAGTAGAAAGACCCTTTCCCCTTTTGGGGCTGGATCTATTTGCTAGCCAAGAATTTCACAGTACTGTTCACTCCTAGATACTAGGATGGAAATGAAAAGAGGAAATGAAATCTTGCAAAGCAAGTTACCAATGCTGTATCTGTCACATCTAGAGTTCTAGAAGGAATGGTTTGGGCTGGAGGGACCTCAAAGCCCACCCAGCTCCAACCTCCTGCCATGGGCAGGGCTGCTCCCTACAGCCCTATCCAACCTGGCCTTAACACTTCCAGCAATGGGGCGCCCACTGCTTCTCTGGGCAACCCATGCCACTGTGTCATCATCCTCTGGGTAAAAAATTTTCTCCTAACACATGACCTAAAATTTTCTCTTTAAAGCCATTTCTCTCTTTAAAGCCAAAGTTTAAAGCCATTCCCCTTGTCCTACCACTATCTGCTTGTGTAAAAAGTCATCTTCCCTCCTGTTTGTAAGCTCCTTTTAGTTACTGGAAGGCCACAATGGGCTCTCTGGAACTTCCTCATCTCCCTACTGAACAAGCCCAACTACCTCAGCCTTTACTCAAAGGAGACACACTCCAGAAAGGTTTTGGTAAGAAATAAAATAAGCATTAGCACAGTTCTGCAATGTTTACTTGAAAGAATAGCGAAGGAGTGTATTGATACAAATTAACTGAGACACTCTGCCCTGTGATATACAGATGCTAAACTTTCATTTGAAAATCCTTTAGGATCTCATTAAGAGCTCTATGCCAGGCTGCCTGTTGCTGTAGGAGAGCCATTCTGAATAAACAACTTAAATGAGTTACAGGTGCATCTGTTTCACAGTAATTTGCAACAAGTTATGTGTAGCACCCTTTAAAAATTGTACTTCCAGCCTTGGAATTTCAGTCTGAATCTGGTATGTTATAGTGTCAGATGGGATCTGTTTGGCTGCTGTTTTGTAGAACAGCCTCACACTTTCTATTTATTTTGCTGCATAATTGTTCCGTGCCTTCTCAGCTGACCTCAAGCTAGCAACTAGTTATAAACAGCATCCATATGGAGGGTTTTGGTTGTGAACCCCCCGTAATCTCATAAGCAACTGCTCCACTTCTAAATCTCATCATAACAATGACGACACAAAGTGAGGCCTCGGCGCAGTGCTGCTGTCTGCAGGGACTCACTTTTCAATTTCATAAATGCACTGCAACATCCTGTGAATGGCTTAAAATACACTTCTAGTCAGGAAAAGGATTTTCAAGAAGCAAGGGCTCTGCGTTCTATATTAATTCTGAATATAAACATCATAATATACACAAGTCTTACTTCCCAGTTGGTATAGTCATGAGAAAGCTCTGTGCTACGAACAATTTCACATCTATTGCTGAATGTCAGCTTCTCGATGTACAAGAATACTTTGTCATATTTTACATTGCCAATATAAATTCCATTTTAAAACAGGAAAGTCTTTCAATATTCATAATCCCAATGGTTTGCGACTGTCAAGATTAACGGCTCCTGTTTCTTTTGGGGTTCTTGGACCTCCTGGACACGCTGGGAAATGCCTTTCCTATTAATCACCTTTGCTTTGCCATTCATCCCCAGGACAGATTTGCCACGCTTACATGTGAAGTAACCAACCTGGTAGTGGCAGTTACTCAAGGAATTTGCAACACTTTTTGTTTTAGCTCAGTGAGAAAGGCCACAGGCTTCCAACAGTTTGCTGAAGCTTTTCCCTTCCCCCTACTAATCACTAGCCTAATGTGGCATCTGAGTCAGGGAGTCAGAACCAATACAATCCCAGAAATGCACATCTCTACCGCTGCAGCGGGCTGCAGGCTCTATCCCTGGCATTTAGCATCCCTTCAATTTTCTGTAGTACAGTTATGTCTGTCATTCTAATAAAGCTTCTGCCTTGAGCACGCTTGTCTCTTTCTGTGAAGCTTTGATGGTTGTTTTATCTTGCAGTACTTGGACACAGCAGTATTGGTTTTACCACTTCAGTGACACGCTGACTCGTTTTGGATGGCATCCATGGTGGCCTTCCCCTGCTAGCTCATCTGCTTGCACTCCCCAGCTCATGTTTACAGGCATCTTGAAACTTCCCCAAGGGTTCTGTTATCAGTGCTGGACAATGTTTTTACTCTTCCTCATTTCTAGAAGCAGAATTAATTTCCTCCCTGCGGCGTTTATCCAATCGGTCTTTTCTTTGACAGAACCAGTCCCATGTGGCACAGTGACCTCCAGCCAAAAGGATTCCTCTCGTCCTCTTCCCAGGACACTCAGATCTGCCAGATGTCTATAGCAATATCTCCAGCAAGCAGTTAGGAGACACGGCAAGACTTTCTGCTTGTTTGGGACAAATCCATTTCAGTCAGCAGCTATGGAGAATGGTGTTCAGGACCTCGTACCTCATTTCCCCCCCCCTTCTGAAGCATACGTAAGTATTATTAATCACCTGCAGTTGAATGCTTGTCCTAGAATAATGACCCCTCAATGGGACAGTTGAACACAATGAATGCAAAATGAGAATGGCAGAATTTGTAATGACTGGATGAGGCATATGCTGGCCAGTTTGGTGGTTGGCACATCCCCTACCTACTACTGCAGCCATCTGAGATCAAAATTCTTGAGGAGCTAAGAGAAATCTATTAATAACATTCTAAGCACCATGGCTAGGATCCAAGTAAGAAGATCCTCAATAAGGTATCTTTAGAGAAGCAAGATTATTTACTTCCCATCGGTATTATGCAAACTAATAATGTGCTTTTATACATAGTCTTTTATCGGTCACAGGTCAGCTGACTTTTCAGCTCTCCAAATGTTTCATTCATAAGCCTGCTGTCCTGTTTCATCTATCACCTATCATGCTTTTCCTGTATTGCCTCTAGTCTTTAACCTCTTCTCTATCCTGTCCAGTGTTGCAATTAACTTACCACCTGCTTTTTCAGGCAGACCAACTTTAATCTATCTGATCTCTTAAAGTTATTGACACAAGAAAATCTGTATCATGAAAGCTAGCTAATAAATAAGAAAGAAATCCAGTAAGATCCCTTTTGTAAAAATATCTTGTTTTGTAATTACTATATCTCAAACATTCTTACATGGTCTTCACGTACGGCCATGTAAGCTTCTCGCACTAGAGAGCAGGACTTTTTGATGGTGCATTCAGATATTCAAGCTGATGAAGGCTAGTTCTTTGTTAGATTGGAAAGGAGGGACATCATGCCATTTTTGCTGAGTATCTCATGACATTTTAGATTTTAATGGGGCTAATGGGGCTTACGGAGTTCGTGGATTGGCCTAGAGTCATCGCCATTCTGCCACTAAGCAATTTCTTAACAGCTGTTCTTTCTTTTAGAAAGTTACTTATCAAATGTCAAAATGCAATGGTTGGGTGAACTATCCTGTTATCTGTACAAACCCCAACTTCACAGTCCTTCCCAAAGACAAACAAAGCAAAGCACACATGAAAAATCAGAAGGCTCTGACTACACAAAGGCTTCATTTTTATGCCTGGCTACACCTGACGATCAAAAATAAGGGAGAGGGGAAATGAGAATTAATACATATACATTACCATGCCTAATGGTTATGAAATAGCTTAGACCAGAACACAGCTATTAAAGATCAACGTTTTATTTCTGGATACAGATATGAAAGCCTTTTACTGAAGATCATAACTCAGAACTGACTTGCAGAAGTTGGTTTGTGTAAAGCTATAATACTATAGTGCGACAGAATGTATAGCATTAATAGCAGAAAGCACAATCCTAGGCCACAGCAAATTAGAACAAGGCCAAAGGCAACAACAATAAACACAAAAACAAAGGAAGAGGAGAAAGAAAAAAAAAAAAAAAATGTTTAGCCTACCTTAAGAAGTCCTCAGACATACAAGAATCACCAGGGAGATACCCTTGCCTCCACTGCCAGCCCTTAAATGAGGCCTGGGATGAGGTGGATCCTGGCTCCACCCCTTCTGGTCAATCAGCTACATTGCATGCACCTGGGCTCCCCTGGGATGGCCCTGCCTTCCCACCAGGTGCTCAATCACTGGTTCAAGCCATGACTTAGCATTTCTGCTACAGTAATATACTAGGGTTATTTTAATCTATGTATTTTTCCTCTCCACAGAGTTACTACATATGTGTATATTTGTATATATTTAATTGCTGAGATCAACTTCCACACATGACTAGAAGTGCCTTTTCTAGATTGCATTTGATTGCAAAAAAATCTCACTTTCGGGCACTGGAACAGGTTGCCCAGAGATTGTGCAGTCCTCTTCTATGGAGACTTTAAAGACCTTCTGGATGCCTACCTGTGTGACCTATTGTAGGGTACCTGCTTTGGCAAGGGAGCTGAGCTCCATGATCTATTGAAGGTCCCTTCCAACCTCTGCAATTCTGCGATTCTGTGAAAACAAGAAAGGAATGCACAGGGGAAAACTTGAGTTACGGAGTAGTTTATTATGGTGAGTGTGTCTGCAAACAAGTGATCTAGGTAGGACTTTCCTTTCGGGAGAAACATTTCTAATTAGTTCTCCTAGTAATTCTCCTTTCACCCTGAAATAACAGGGGATCCTTAAATAATGTGTGAGAGTTTTCTACTGGAGTCTAACAAGTCTAATAATATAAAGCCTTTAAGGCGACATAGGCAAATTTAAAAAAAAAAAAAAAATTAGGGGCAGAATATAGTCCAATAATGAGATATCTGTGTGCAGTCCTGCTCTGATCCAGTCATTAAAAAAAGCTATGGGTTAAAAAGCTGTGAGGAAACGAGCAGAAAATTCTCGCCGAGTGCCACAGCAGCTCTTGCTGGCCAGGCAACAAGGTAGGAGGACTGTGATTGGAAAAGGATAGCAGGCAGCAATGTGCTCTGGGGACAGCAGGCATTTCCTTTCTGCAGGCTCTCACAGAACGTGAAGATGGTGCGGGGAGCAGAAAGCGAGGACTGTAGAGGCAAGAGGACTGTAGCTCTGCCATTCATAGAAAGGAAGGAAACCTGAGGCAAGTTGTTGTCCACAGTGCTGTGAGCAGTTGTGTTTTTCTTTGATCCTGTATAAAAACATGAACTTATTTATCAGTCATTTGTTGTTCCTTTCCCCTGGTCTTTACTTGTTGGAGGGGAGCTGTGGCCTATCCTGGGAGTCATGGAAGGAGTTTTGATTTCCAGTATCCTGAGCGTTTGAAAAGGTAACAAAGGGAATGTGACTCATTTATGTTGCTAATGATACCTAAAGAAACAGTTTATCAGGAACAAGCTATTCTATGCAATCTGAATGCAGTCTAAACAGTGGTGAAATATTTAGAAATTACTCGATAGTGAGGCATTGTCAGATGATGGAATTCTCAGCTTCTTATTTACCTTATAGTATCCATATGTAATGCTTGGTAACGTATTTGCTGTAGTGTTGGCATGATTATCTGCATCAGTTACAACGAGTGTTCATTTATAATCAACTGTGATTGCAATACTGTTCCAAGGCATTGAATTATTCACAACAAGAAATGTCCCATTAATCAATCCCAGACACTAAAGGACAGGTTTTAAACAAGGCGTTTAGCTGCCCAGAGATGCTAATGATGTATTTAGGCCTTTTTAACATCCCAGTATACTGTGAGCAACCACATTTCTTCAAAAATCCCTGATTGTTCTGATATCATTACTTACAACTAGTTTCTTCCCGCTGTAAAATTTCTCGCATCAGGAGAAGTGTTGTAAACAGTATGGAGAGCTCAAAAACTAAGATGTTTTTGTAGAGAGCCAAGTGGGGATTAAAGAGACCCTAGAAGTGAAAAATAATTGTCTCCCTTTAGCTCTAAAAATAGTAATTTGTCACACACGTCAGAACGGTTTTCCTTAGTTGCATGCTCTCCCTGTTGGCTGCACCAAGGCATGCTGGGTGTGGAGCTCACCGTAAGGCCAGGCTGCTAGAAACTGAATGCATTAAACAAAAATCTCCATCAGCATCAGTGCTCATTCCTTGTTCTTGACTGAGGGGGCCACCTCGTAGTTTTTAAGAGCTGTTTGTTTAAAAACCTGGGTAGCAACAAGCAAAGTTTCAGTGCATCCAGATGATTCACATTGCAGCTATCAATGCTATTTCAAGCTTTGTATGTTAAAAAATACATTTATCTAACCCCACTCAGCTTTTACTGTTGATGGGCAACACAAGGTCCGTGAGTCACCCAAGGCACTCAATCACTGTGGCTAATAATGGGCAAAAACAGCTCCCCATGGCAGCAGTTGGGTAATGTTAATTTTAACCCGAGCCCGTTCTCTTCCATGATGTGCAAGCTATCTCCTGGTATCTCTGCCTCATGAATTACCCTGGTGACTACACTGTGAATGCAATACACGTTATCGTGAAATCCTGACTCCACCAAAGATGATGGCAAAGCACCCTTTGTGCTCAGAGAGGACAAGGTTTCTCCTGCAGCTCTGTCAGCTGGGAGAGAAGAGTAGTGAGGCCAGAGTCCTCACCAAGAGAGAGGGGTGAAATGTTGGCCAGCCTCCAGCAAGGAAGTGTTTGTCAATGTCTTCAAGGATCAAAGTTTGTGTTGCTTTATGCAATCTAGTTTTTATATGCCTTAGGCCAAATCCTGCTTTCAACCAAGCACTCCCACAAAGTCCATGGGAGTCCCAGTCCCTCGGTTTGGGAAAAATGAGGTAATGAAAGCAAAGCTTGTGACATGCAGGCCTCAGACATGCAGAGGTGTCAATCTTTTGTATAGTCAAGGAGGCTTGTGTGTGCTGGGGGCTTGCATTAATTTGGCAGGGTGATGCCGTGCAGAATTCCTGCTGCAGCTCGCTTGTGAGATCAGCTTGGTGGAGGTATGGCTCTGTTGACTTTTTTCACAGCAGAAATGCATGTCCAGGCAACAGGGCAGGAGATCCATGAGAAACTTTGAATTCAACAGGATACCCAGAATTTAGGTTCTGGGTAGGTCTTAGAAGTCTAATGCTAGACCTACAGATCTCTAACATTTTAGCTCATATCTTATTTAGGACATAAGGTTCTCATGCAAATTGCAGCCAGGAGGAAAGAATTGTAACATCTGCTCTGTTTTTATAGCTACTTCTCTAATAGATGGAGGCAAATCCATTTAACTAAGCTGTACAACATCATCACTTCTGCTTAATTATAAATCTGTTGCATATCATTCTGGTTTTTGAAAATGAATATGGATAAACAGACTTACCTCTAATTTATATTGATCTCTATCAAGAGATGAACAGATGATGAACTTAAAACATCCCGTTCTATTCCAGTGCATTTTCCATCTGTACAGAAATGGAAAAATGTTCGCTGTAATTAAGAACAAACCCTTCAAGGAAACAATTATGGGAGTAAGGAAAAAAAAAAAAAAGAGCTAAAGAGCAAAATCATATGTGAGAAAATATTGTTCCATATTGCCAAGGTTGGCTGACACCAGAATAGAGAGGGTAGGAAATACGCATCTCAGTTTGAGTAACGGGTTCTGTTCTTCTTCTGGCAAAATGCCTAACGTTGAGCACGTTGCTTAATGTCTATGCTCTCTAGTTTTCTTGCCTCTTAAGCAGAGGCAGTAGCTCTCTAAAATGGATCTGAGAACATTTTAAAGGCAACTGGTTTGTTCTTATCCTGACACTGCATTAGTCAGAAAAAACAGTCATTCATCTTCCAAGTCTTCCACTAAATTGAGAGGCACATCTAGGGAAGTGTCAAAATCTGAACACTCAGCAAGAGAGAGACAGTGTGGCAAATGGGCTTCTCATAAACTGCAAAGGCTAAAGAGTGCTTCAGCCTTCACTCTCTGTAGGAAGAACCTGGCAGGTCTAGGCTTGTAAATATCACGGCACCTTGAAGTGGTATCTGGAAACTTCTGTCTGCCAGGAAGGCGCTGCGTGCAGGGAAGCAGAACTCCCCACTAGAATCGCAGAATTTTGATTGCAGCACAGTATGCAACTTGGTTGGCACTTGTGATTCCTGTAATCTGTTGCTCCATCTGACTAGGTTTGGAGAAAGAAAAGGTCTTTGGTTGCTCTACTTTTTACTCAGCATCACTTGCCTGATGCCATTTATCTTCTATGTAAAGTACCTTAAATGCATACAATTTGGTTAACACGATAACTGCGAGGATATATATCCACAGATGACAAATCTTGGTGACAATGGGATTGAGTTTAATTAGACGATGGTGAAAATGGAACGTAAATGAGGAGGGAGATAGTTCTCAGTTTATCAAGCATAAGCATCACAAAGATTTCCTTATCAAGCATCTCTTAATTCTCCTGGGGATCTGGATATTCAGCTAGCTCTGGGGCCAACCAGCAATATTCATCTGTACTCAGTGCCTCCGAATACCCTTTCTCTTTTATGAATGTTATTTAGAAAACCACTAAATGCAGCTCAGTGGTTCTTCCGCTGGAGCCAAAAATGATCACAGGACATTTACTTCTGCCTTGGAGAAGAAAATGAGTACACATTTCTGTTTCTTTCTTAATTTCTGTAGCTGTAGGAGACCGTTAGCTTGTTTCAATAACCTATTCCAATGACACTCTGTTTTACAGCTCCGTAACATTCAAAATAACATGAAAAATGTAGATGTAGAAGTATTCTATGTAGGACTTTGCACATTTATAGCCGAGCAGTTTAAAAAGTAATTCAGTGTTACTTATTTGTGCTTGCTTACTTGCATTACTTTTCAGCTTGGATAATACCACTTAGATGGTTTATGATTATTTCATATTGAATTTCACTCCAGGCTCCCTCTGTATTAGCACAGGTCTTCAGTGATTGAGTGGTTGCAAATCCTGTGGGAGAAAGTTTATTTCTTTGTTAGAAGATGGAACTTCTTTAAGAACTGGTTTAAGTCACAGATGAATGATGGTGGATCTTCACCAGTAGCATATAGGTCCTGGTGCTGTACTGCCTCAGCAACCCCAGCTCTGGCCTGGAGATCCTTTCAATGCCGAAGAGTTAAACCCTGGCCTCACCAGGTGCAATCAAGAAAATAACTTTAAAAAAAAAAAAAAAAGCAAGTAGCTGATGTAAGAATTTGGCTTTACTGAATTAGCCAAGAGCCCAGGAGCCCCAGACAGGTGCATGGCTCTGCACAGAGGGTGATATGCTGTGAGCCCTCAGGTGCACAGTGCTCCACAGTCTGCCTGTGGTCCGCAAAGGAGATAACACATTTTTAAAAGCAGTATCCCCCCAGAAGTGGGAAATAATGGTTATTTGCCACGCTGTTCTTTCTTTCTGTTTTCTTTCTTCTTTCTGCTACTAAAGAAGGAACCATCTTGCCTTGTGTGCTCGTGTTCCTGTCCGAATCACCCAGCAGCGTGTCGCAGCAGCCTGAGGTTAGTCACCTGGGGTCACCCCTGGGAGAAACAATTGCAGAGGCTCATTTTGGGAAACATTTGCTAATACTAAGGAAGGTGACACTCTTACTGTAGAGGAACGACAGCTGGAAAGAAACACTTTAGGCACTGGGTCACTTGAGCATTGGTGCAAGCCCTTCAGGCGTTTGGGTCAGCCCAGCTGTGGTGGCATCTCCCAGCAATGCTGGCCATGGCTGCCAGAGCAGGTTAGGTGTGACAGCTGAGCTTCAGAGATTGTTCTGATAAGTTTAGATGTGAGAAAGGTGGACAAGATAGAAGGGAGATAGAGAGACCCAACTTTTAGTAAGGATATTCAGCTTCATTGCTTGACAGGAGAGGAAGAGTCTGAGAAGAACTACGACAACCTATGTAGATACTTGCAGATGTGCAGACCAGTCATAGTCTCTCCCACTCCTTGCTCCTTACATTTGTTAACATTTAAATTTGATCCATGGCAGCTGCAGGTTGCTGAAGCAGGCTTGACAGAAAGGAGAAAAGCATCTCACAGGACAGTTTCAAGGAAACTGCCCTAGATACCTACTCTCATTGAGTTTGTCAATGGCCAGCTTGTCTGTCATCTCAGCTCCCATCCTACGTCTCACACCCAGTCCTTTGCTTTGCAGTGATTTATGTCTGTGCTCCCCTTTAAGTCAATTAACTGGGAAAGAAAAAAAAAAAACAAAAAAAAACCAAAAAACCCAAACCAGAAACAAAATGTAATATGTTTGTAAATGTGTAAAATCTGGAGATCTTCTTGGTCTTTCTTCTCTGGGCTTTCTGCTGCAGGCAGTGAGGCTCAGCAGCACTCAGGGGAGCAGAGGGGACATGGTGACCACAGCAAGTCATTTTGTCTTTCCAGTTTGGCCTCCCTACACATATCTAGAGATAATGACACTCTTTTCCTCTGGAGACTACTTTTAAGACCTCAGGATGAAAATGACTATTCAAAGGCATTAATTGTTAGTGAACAATAAACTGCACAAAATCATTCAGCTCTTATTTGGAGCTTTCAAGTGTTTTTTGCAACACTATTCCTGAAGGAAGTTTCTTTTCCAATAGCCCTAATCTGGGAGTTTTCTGTTTGCTCCTCCCTCCTTTATCTGGTATTTCTTGTTTTCCATTTGTGCAGGAAACACCGGGGCCTGGAAACTATACACCCACATAGTGGTTTCCAAAGCAGTGATGAACTGCTGCTTGTTCGGGTCATGAGCACCACACCTCCTTCAGCATATGTAATATGGAGAGCAATATGAGGGGGAAGACAATGTCCCCTGTCTTCAGGCACGATTTCTCACCCCATTGTGCTTGCGATTCACCACTCACCTGTCTGTCCTAAACAGCACTGTCGGAGGGTACATGTGGCCATAGAGTGGCCAGCTGGGTGCCCTCTGCAGTGGGTAGGAGTCGGCAGCCGGCCTTGGGGGCTTGCCTGGGGGACAGCCTTAGCCAGGCTTGTATAGTTTTACTTTCTGACCCTAGCTCAGGATTGCACTTAGGTAAAAGAATAATTTAGAGTATTGACTTCAGTGGGAATTCTTGTGCTCTGAGGGCTGTGCATGCATTAAGAGTCTTTGTGTTGGGCTGTGGCACGAGTGGCACTCTGTGCTGGTTAAGGTCGCTGAAGTGTTTTTTTGTTCTGCTTTTGTTCCATCTCTGGCACTTTACGTTTGCTTATAACTTTCTGATACTTCATGTGTCAAGTTGAACTGCTATAGATAGTTTCCTTTTGAGAATGGCTTCATGCACGGGAGTCTGAGGAAAACTAGTTCAGCCATTTTAGAGAAGGAATGGCCTTTATTTCCATATTCTGGCTTTAAATTTTCAGAAATGCTTTCAAAACCATACATGTTCCCAACTAGAGGCCAGTAGTGCCTGGTGCAAGGACCCTCTTTCCTGAGATCCCTGAGTCTGAGCATTTCATATGCACGCTAAGTTTACCTCTTTTTCATTTGTTTTTAGATGTTTCTTGAAGAAATATTAGAAATTATTCATAAGATTGTATCGGTGTGCTCTGTTTCCAGCATGGATAAAGCCTTATGTTTCTGCTCGTGTGAGTGAGATAAATAACTGGGCCTTAATACTGAAAGCAAAGTGGGATATAAGCTGTATAATAAGCTCTTCTTGTATTAAATTCATCTCTGTTGCTCTTGCTCTGTTGCTCTTGCTGAAATTTAAAATGTTACAATTATGTAGGCCACTCTGAAATTAACGCCTCCTATTCATTTTCACAGAAACTACAGCACAATAACACAGCCTGATAGAGGAAGTTCTCAGCTACAAAAAACTGTTTTTCAACACAGTCATCACCATTAGCTGAGCGTTTTCACCAGTGATGAACAAGAGCCTGTATGCTGCGCTCATGAAAGCCTGTACCAGTGAAGGTGACACACTGTTTCACAGCTGCTATGATGGCATCATTGCTGGGGAAATGTTGTCCACACAGTTCAGCTTTCACTACGCACAAATCCACTGTTTGGCCTCCATAAACATTCAAGCAACTGTTGATGAATGTCAGTGGGTGCCATTTTTTCCGCATAGAGGAATCTAATTCCACACCTTTGCTTCTTATTGCACTTCCATGTCAGACACCATTTGGTCAGACTGCCCCTCTGCTGCCATCTGCCACACAGCAACAACATGTATGGGGTATTGGTGGGAAGGTTCAACATCTACTGCCGTACCACCGACATCCACCTCTGAAGTCATGGGCAAATGTAATAAAACAGGAGGCATTACTTTTGGAGCAGCCCTTACATGTAATTTCTACCACAATTCTGGAAGTGGAAATGTTAACTGGATTCCCTTAAGCTCAAGGAGTCTTGAGACCTAACGACACGTTAAGTGGTCTGTGGCTTTTGCCTGTGGGGTTTGGGTTGGGTTACTTTGTGCTGCTTCCTGCTACCCGTGGCGTAGTTAATGCAGAGAAAGGGGAAGGAAGGAGAGAGGAGTGAGAAAAAAGAACCTGTGTTCTCAGCACTGTGTGAGAGTCTGGTCTGGGAATATGGTTCCAAGAGACAAAAAGTCCTCCTTGTCTCAGATGCTGCTTTACAGCCCTCTTTGGTGACATGGTTTCCTCAGCAGATGTGAAAATGGCCCACGCCCAGCCTGCTACTCTGGGATAAACTGGAAGAAATGAAATCTGGAGGCTGTGGTTCCTCCTCAGGCCGCCCCATGCCCAGGAGAAAGCTGTTGTTGCTGTGTTGCTCCTCCTCGTTATGGAAAGATGGGCAGAAAGAGGGTGGAGTGGGTGGGTGGAGTTGCCTCCAAGGAGAGTGAAGACAAATGGAGAAATGCAGGGGTGGGAAAGCTGCCTTTTATCAGGCATGATACATCTCCCTTTGATTGGGACACATCAAAGCAGAGAGCTGCAACATCTTCTAGTATGTCTTACTTCAAACTATCACCACAGTGTTGGGTCAACCCAGAGCAGACTTGACCCTTGTGTCAGATGGGTCTGGTAAACGTTCCTCCCCAAGGGACGAACAAGGCCTTTGCAGCCACTGAGTTATCCGCAGTGGTGTGACTGGCTCTGGTAATCAGTAACTAGCTAAGGATAGAGGAGTGGCACTCGTGCATGTGAACCACTTTAAATCTTACAAATAGTGTGGACTTGTGCATACCAACCAACTCTGCCTGTGCCCTGTTGGTATTTCTTCAGAAGCACAGTGCTTCTGAACGGGTAGGGGATGAGACTTGCTGTTAGGATGTGCATGCTTCCCAGCTGGCCTGCGATTCTGGGCAGCTAGTAAGGAAACACCTCTGTTATTTTAGCCCCCATTCTGTGCCCTGTTGTTTATCACGGACAAATTGCATTCTTTGCTAGCAAGTCCAAGCATCACCTGCTAAGACCACAAACACTATGAGAAAGACCCCTTCGGTTTTATAGTGCCTAGCCCAGAGGGAACCCAATCCCAGCTGGAACTTTGAACTCTCTAGCAATCTGAATAGTTCTAAAGGTTGCTGTTCCTGTGGAAGCTGGGTGAAGCTTGTGCCTTATGGCAGGAGAGAACACGGGTGTCATCACTTCTGTGTTGCGAGCATGTGGTAACGTGAGAGGTGTGTGATAGCAGGATTTTGTTGTTTCCTCTATGTAATAGATTGCTTTGAAAGGATATTAGGGAAAACTTATTCTCCAGAAGAGTAGTGAGGCACTGGAACAGGCTGCTCAGGGAGGTGGGTGAGTCACCATCCCTGGAGGTGTTCAAGGAGTGTGATATTAAGGAAAATGTTTTAGTGAGGAAATATTGGTTGTAGGTGTATGGTTGGACTAGATGACCTTAGAGGACTTTTCCAACCGTGGTGACTATGATTTTATGACAGGGGCAAGATGCATGTAGATGAGTCTGGTTAAACCTATGTGCCCTTCTGGGCAGATAAATTATGTACAACTCCTTAATTTTGGAATGTGGAAAGGTTTCTTTAACTTGCTTTGTCCATGGAACTCCTGGTGTGCAGCAGTGCTTGTTTCTCACTACGAACCCTTCAGCCACTGTTCACCAAAGGCAGACCCTGGCTGGTGCCTGCTCCAAGGCTGGCCTTTGCTCTCACATTACTTTGCTGTGAATGGACCTGTTGTGCCTGAGTTAATGAGGTGCTGTGAGAAGTGGTTGCATTGTCCCCTTCCCAAACAAACAAACGGAAGGAAAAGGCTGATGAATATCTCAAGGCAGCAACTGGACCCATAAGGCAATTTTGCAACCAGTTATTTTATGCTGGTGCAACCCTGGGATTTCCCTGTGAGTAGGTGAGGTGGTTCGGATGTTCCCTCATCTCCCCTTTGAAAAGAAACCTCACAGACTGTGATACAGCTATTCCCACCTTGTAGAGAAAATGCATCTTTTGATAGCTTTAAAATAAACTAATATTGATGTTAAATAGAAGCACTCTGCAGAAATCAAAACATACCAGTGAACTTGGTGACTCCAACCTCCTCCTGCTGCTCCTTGTTTGGACGTGGCTCCCATCATACTGACATGGCTGCCTTCAAGGCAGTAGGGGACTCATGGTTGAGTTTTCCTTATATTTGCTTTCAAATATTTATCTGCACAAAGATAATGTGAGAACTGTGTTGTCTCTTGTCAGGGTTTCAGGAAGGATTTTAATCTCCTGTGCTCCTTGAGCTTCTGAGCACCAATAGAAGTGGCTTATTCCTGCTGGTGTAGGACCAGTGCTCCTGATTACCCTCTGACCTAAGCAGGGATGTACTTCGATGGGTTGATGGTTGGAATAGATGATCCTCATAATCTTTCTGACCTTAATGATTCCATTATTCTATGCTCTTTGCTTCACGCTCCCTCCAGTTTGAAGGGCTTTCCATCTTTTACTGTAGCTCTGAGCAGGCACTATGAGTTTCATTGCACCTCTAGCATCCAGCCCTGCTCAGTGTGGGAAAGTGGCCTTTCTCCCTTGAGCCCGAAGATAAAGTGAAATTCATCTTGTCATCTCATCTCATGAAAGGAATGAGGGAAAGGACAGAACCCATAGCTCCAGAAAACCATGGTGAGTGCTCCTCAGGACGGTCTTGCTGAGCATCCCTGCCAGCTGTGGAGCTGAAGGGTGCAGTGGGGTTAGAGAAGCCTGTGCACCCACCTGTCTTTCCACTCCAGTTATCAGACTGTGGCTGATAGTGGGAAATTGCATCCTGGTAGCTGGAAGAGAAAACTTCCCATGCAACATCACTGAGAAGTTCAACCTTGAACCATAAGATGCAATCCATTTTGAGGCAAGATAATTGTGCTAAGCTTTGCCCTGTTAACTGCTTGATGGAACAGCTGGGTTGGCAGACCTTGAGATGATTGCTGAAGTCATGTTTAAGATAGCGTGAGCTTTTTTTCCAACCCAGGGTTCTTCATCAGTCAGTGCATGTCTGGTGGTGTCAGGGGAGCACCCATGGCTTGCAGGATGCACACGCACATTGCTCTGCTCCGTGAGGGAGCAGCAGTCATGAAGCCGCGTTGCTCTGAGCCCTGCTGTGTGCTCATCCGTCAGCAACCTACTTGGTATGCAAAGATACCTCTTCTGCACTGAAAAGTCTTTGATTCACCCAGGTCCAGATCGCTTTATTAGCATTGCTAAAATGCAAAGAGCCTCCACTGCTGATAACCTTCTGTTCAGTGGGATCATCCGCTACATATGTGATCCTTGCAGAGATAATCTGGAAAGGTGTGTTTATTGCACTTCAGCAGACAAGGATGTGCCTGGCAGTTTCACAAACATGTCCTTGGTTAGAAGTCTGTTGCTTAGCAATAGTTCAAGATAAGGAATATATAAATCCCTGAGTGCTCAATTTTTAGGTCTTTGGATGCTCGGAAGAGGGGTGTGTAAAACAGTCGTGCTTTTGTCTGGAGCCCCCAAACACAGTCTTAATCTTTGTTAACCAGAACAGTATCAAATTATCAGAACATGCAAGATGTTCCTCCCTGCATCCAGCCAGCTGCAGAGTAAGCAGATGGGGTGAGCAACCAGCCATGCACCTTGCCAGGAGATTAGGTGCGGAAAGAGACACTCTGACCTACAGGGCCTCTTTCACAGGGTGATGATGTGGAGGGAGCTAAGCTTATTTGTTACTTAGGGTGAGAGGGAATAGCCTTGGGTTGCACCGGGGGAGGTTCAGGTTGGATATTAGGACAAGTTTCTTCTGAGAAAGAGCACTGATGCAATGGCACAGAGAGGTGGTGCAGTCACCATCCCTGGAGGTGTTCAAGAAACACATAGATGTGGCACTGAGGGACAAGGTTAGTGGGCACAGTGGGGATGGGCTGGAGTTGGACTGGATGATTTTAGTGTTTTTTTCCAATCTTAATGAATCTGTAATAGAATAGCTCTTTCTGCTTCTATGCATGCAATCCATGCAGCTTCTGTAGCCGGAGATCACCTCATGTCTGTCAACTATGACGCCTGGTGACCGTCAGTCACTGATTCACTTCACGAGGTAAGGGGAACCTTCCGATGGTGGTTCCACATTGCTCATATCGCACAGACCATGTCCACAGCTGGGGCTGATCTCACCTAACAAAGAACCCACTTCTACCCCATAGCCATAGGTCACCCGTTTTCACTCCTGCTTCCTGAGCAGTTCTCTCCACCCTGTGTTCTGTCTCCGGTGCTTCCAAGCAATGTGGCTGGGGAGGGGGTGAGCCACGCTGCTGCTCTCAGCAGAAGGCTCACACAGAGCCCTCATGCTCTGCCAGCTCCTCCTCCATGCGAGAGGCAGGAGCTAAGAGCTGCATGAACTTGGCAGCAGCACCAGGTTTGAACTGACTTGACACATTGGATGCAAATAGAGTCATAAAGTATATGTGGCAGCGTGATGCATATTAAAGTGATCTGGGGGGTAGTGTTTCCAGTGACTGTATTCTTAGTAACGGGGAGAAGCGATCTTCCCACCTTAGCTGCGAGTTGCGATGCTCACCAAGGGGCTGTTGGGATCTGGGGGCCGTGCTGGCCCCAAAGCAGGGTTTGAAGGCTTGGGTCCTGCTCGGCCCTGTGCCCGCTGTCCTCAGAGGCCCCGCGCTGCAGGTCCAGGGCAAGCGCTGGCTCCTCTTGGAGCTCCCAGCAGCATGTAGGAAAACATGCCCGAGAAATGACTGCATTCCCTTGGGAGCCAGGAAGGACCAACCCGGCTAAAATGGGAGGAGAAAATTTTATATCCAGGCAGTTAGTAACGCTTTATTTGGAAGAACAGCGCTGTTTGCCTGGTGCTTCTCGGAGCTTTGGCTTAATATTAAAGTGACCTCTGCACAAACGTTCCCGAGCCACTTCCCAGAGGAGAAGGCAGAAGTTACAGCTCTTTCCATCAACTCTCTCCTTGGCGCAGAGCTCACAGCCCAGGCTGGAGCCCAGACACAGGGGCAGCATCTCAATTGCTCATGGCACATGTGATGTCTGGAGGCCCCATGGGAGGGCTTTGTGGCCCAAACCCTTCTGCAGCAGGGTCAATGAGAGCAGGCTGGTCCCGTGCAGTGTTGGCTTTGTCCAGGGGTGTGTACCCTATGGCCTGTTGGGACAACCTGTTCCAGTGCTTCTTCACACTTATTGCAAGAAGTTTGAGTTCGTGTTAAAATGGAATTTTTTGTGCTTCACTGCCATGACCAACATGCCCGCATCTGAGTCACTCCAGGAGCCCAGACAAGGCAGAGAAAGACTGCCTTCCTGCTGTGCAGCTCCTTGGTGCAGCTTGTCCCCATGTCAGCTGGCTGCTCGTGCCTCCTGCAGGCAGAAGGTTGGATTCTGATGGGTTTAAATGCCTACTCATATTCTTGTGAGCATATGAGATCATATGTAAAGCCTCACTTGTAGCACAGGCTCATTACTCAGTGTGTGCTTTACAGTCTCTAGTCGCAGGGTTCAGGACTACCTTTGCTCTCTACTGCCAATGTCAAGGTGCCAATGAAGGCATCTCGATCATGCCTTGTCCCTTCTGTAAGTTACTGTTTAACCTGGTAGGAATACTATTATCTTATGGCCTCTAACACCCAAGAACATCAACGTTCGGGCTGTAAGAGCTCTACTTTGCATTCTCCTGGGAAGGTTTGGTCACGAAATTTATTTCTGCTGTACCCAATCTCTCCAAATACATCCCCAATTTTCCTGCCTCTACCTCAAGCGCTCTGTGTTGGAGCCCAGAATAGCAGCTGTTGCCTCTCGTGTTAACTGAGAGGAGCACAGGACACTGAGGCATCTGGTTTCTCATCACTTACAGGCTGGATAAAAGTATCTCTTGTACTGACTAGTCCATCAAATATGAATGATGCAGATAGAGTGGCTGTTTACACACAGTGATCTATTTTAGTTAAATTGAAAACACACACAGGGGAGTGTTTCAGCTTTGTGGATAGGAAACACTGGAAACGTGTTTATTTGTTTTGTCTTTTCTGCTTGCCAGGGACAGTTGTTTCTCAGGGGTGCTCGGCCTGCAGCTGGGAGAGGAGGACAGATGAGCAGGTAGCTCTCACTGCCCAACCACATCTCACGGAACCGAGGACGAGGTGCTGGCCTCCCTTTATCACTGTAATTTTACCTTAATGCTCACATCTTTTGCATAGCATTAACGAGAGCATTTACAAAGCTGGTCCCTCTGGAGGATGACAGCAATTGTTTTGCTTCATGTTTAATGGCTTCCTCTCCCTCTGGACTCCGTGCCAGTGCATGCTGTAACGAGCAAGCTCTGGAAGAGCATTATAGCCTCCCTTCATCTATTGGGACACTTTTTACAAAGAAATCTATTTTGCGCCACCGTGAATGACACCAACACACAAATTAAAGACACAGATGCAATAACCGCACACAGAGAGCGTTGTCTGCAGCAAACTCATTAGCAGAATGAATTACTCTGAAGAAAATCACTTAACCTTTGCAGATTTCCCGGTACTGTGTTTATTAATGCCATGGCTTTGTTTTGAGGTAACATCTCTGTGCTATCTGCAAACATGCTCCAGATTTGAAAATTGATGTTACAACATTAAGGCTGCCTCTGAAGATGCTAATTATATAGAAAGTAAAATGTGAATTCTTGTCTGGTCTCCCAAACCTACAAAGGCTTCTGAAACCAGAACCGAGCAATGCAGAGCTAAGCTTATTTTGGGGAAGGAAAGATGAAAGGAAACAAGATGAAGGGCTTTGGTTTCCATGGCTAAATGTAGATGGCAAACAGGAAGCTTTCCTGCACTGCCCTCATGCAGGGCTCTGTGGCTAACGTTTTGCTGGGGAAAATATTTCTCCAGCAGCAAATTGAGATGAGGGAGAAGAGCAGAGTAGCTTCTTTGGCAAAGGGTCTGCTTTGGTTAGAGAACAATGCTCAGGCTGCACAGGGCTCCATTAGGAAGGCTGCTAGCAGGAACGTGGCAGCTCTGCTAATTCTGCAAGGAGTCCCAAACAGGATGCATCAGGAATGCATCGAGCAGCCCGTGTAGAAACGCCACTGCAGGAAGCTGTGTGTGTGCAGGAGGGGAGGAGCTCTCAGCGGCAACGCATCCCTGAGGCTTCATATGGTATTTCTGTGCTCAGCTGGTGATTGCTCACTGCCAATTCTGCGGTACCTCAACGGCAGCACCACGATGGCCGTCCCGCTTGGTGTGACGGGTAATGAGGAGCGGCGGCTGCATGTCAGCGGGGTGACTTGGTGGGCAGCGTGCTGCTGGCAACATCAATGCAGGCCTGGGGCTGCAAAACAAAAACAGTGGAAAGAAAAACTGGTTCAGACTTATTTCAGAGACATGCTCATGGAAATGAAAGCAGATGGCAATTCTGATGAGGACTGATATTCTCTGAAAAAGCGGCATTCATGAGTTGTGGGGTATGATGCTGCTCCTGTGACACAGAGTTGATTCTACTTCTGCTGGGAGAATGCGTGTCATTGTTTGCTGGATGTTATCACTCTTATATCTTATATAGCTATAATTACAACCCTGCAGAGCACATTAGTGGAGGACGAAGGTTGTTGACTCCCACTGATACACTCCAGGTGACAGTGGTAAAAATGCCATGAAACTTTGGCCTTGAGGGGAAAGCATCAGCAGAAGGCTGCTTGGAGTAATCGCACCAATCACACAAGCCATGCTGTACTGAAATGAACAGACAGGCAATGTTAACCTGGCTGAGCCCCCAGCCTCCTCACAGGGCCGGAGCCCTGAGCTGCCTGCAAGCGAGGCACCTGGGTGGTGCTGGTCCTGAAGCACGTTTGCACAGTCAGCATCACCGAGCTTTGTAACTAATGAGTGACAGAGTAAGTAGGAAAAAGCCAGTACTTGCTGCTTCTATACATAAGCGTCATCTGTCACTTAATCCTTTAACCTTTCTATCCAGACACTGTGTATTCCGTGCAGCATACTCGCTGGCAGGGAAAGGAGGATTGGGTACAGGGGTGTCACAAACACGGCCAGTAAAGGGAGCAGGTCTGAAAAGGAGCATGGGGGGAGGCAAGGCGAAGGCATTTCACTTGCTGCAAGAAAACACCTTGCAAGAAACTGCTAATTTAGCAAGGTTATGAATCAACAGATTCAGTCTCCTGTGAATGATGTGAACACTCATGTTTATTGCTGTAGGTTATAACAGGTTAACTCTGCGTATCGAGATCAGGAGATTTCTCAAGAGCAATATGAAGTGTTTCACATATGGGCTGAACAACTGAAGTGTGGATTCTGTAAAAGCTTCTGATCCAAAAGCTGTAATATGCGGAGACAAGCAGCAAGGTTATTTATTGCTGGTAGAGGCTTGCAAGAATATACATTGCACTAACTTAGCCTTCTTCAATAGAGGCAAGAGAGAACAAGATGATACTAAGGTAGATTAGCGGCACGTCATCCTTTCTGCAAGAAAAAAACAAACATGAATTTTAGACTTGCTCTTCCAGTGAAACCAGATCAGCCTCATTTTGAAACAGAGGCCATTGTCCTGCAGTTAAGTAACTTGAAGCTAAAACATAACGCCACGCATCCTACCAGCGTTCTCTTATCACAAATGTGTATTTCCTAACTGTTATAACAGGATTCAAGTCTTGAACAGAAAGGTTTCCCAGACACTGAACATCTCTTTATATTTTCGTTTTTGCATAGTGACGTTGGAGGAATCCTTGTATGTTGATGAATATTTGTGTTTCCATTGTAGGTTGGTAACGATGCCATTCCTACATGTGGAACGATAGAACACACAGCCGCTTTGCTGGCATTTTGGTTCTCCTGTTAGTCATCAACACGAGTGAAAAGATACATACATGAGTTGGAGAAATTGGATCCACTTTCAGATCTGTTGATCAAATATTCAGAGAGGTATAAGATGAATAAGTTTCTCAACAGTGTAAAAGAGCTTTTAGTCCCTAATTCCATAGTGAATGTAAGACATATCCTCTAGCTGCTCTTTCACAAACCATGCACGCTCCTTGTTTTTACAGACACTTGGATTTTGTTTTCTGCTTTTTCTTTAAGCTACTCCATACACACACATTCTCATCTCCCACCTAACCCTCCCAAACTCAATCATCTCTGTGCATGATTGACCTAAGTGATCACCACGGTTTCCAATTCAATTCGGGTCCCCAAAGAGGACTTTTAATTAAGAAGCCTTAATAGGACCCGGACGAAAATGCGTAAGTCACTGGTCTTCAGGCTGAGAGCTGCAGATCCCGGGGGTGTCTGCGGCTAACTAGCAAGGGGCCTAAACATGTCTCTTTCAGAAAGGTCATATCCTACATGGAAATCCACATAAGTATATCCTGCAGATCCGGATACCTGTGGGAAAATTCCTAGGGATCGCTAGAACCTGAAGAGTTCTGTAATAGGCTGCTGCTGAGCAGTGAGTGGAAGGCAGGACTGCGTAGGAGTGGCTGCGTGTGATGCTGCAGTGTGTCCAGGCAGGCATTTGAGCAGGCCAGGCTTTAATCACCATCGCCTGAACTGCAGATGTGTACATGGATGGGATTTCCAAAAGCACTTGGTATTGGTCCATGTTTATTTTGGCAGAAGCAATCCCACCTTGTGAAGCAGTATGTGCTGGTGTTTACCCAGCAGCTCTCACAAACTGCTAGAAAACAACCTGTAGCTGTGGGATGTAGTGTTTGGTGCAGAAGCACTCAGAGATGCTTTCACAGCAGGAACTTGAGCTTTGGCTACATATAGGAACAAGGGGTGGGACTGGAATGCACTTTTGAACTCCTTCAAGCACGGTATATGCTGAGAAGAAAAGTTCCAGAGAACAGGAGCTGTGCTTAAACTTGAGATAACTTTGGTGAATAGTTCTTGGCTGAGAGACAAAATGGAAAATTTAAATGTTCTCTGTAGATTGTTTCAGGATTAAACATCTTGAATTTTTGTTTCAAAATGCTCTCCCTTCTGGCAATTCTCTCAAAACTTCTGGTCATATAAATCTGAGTTATTGAAGATGGTGCTTGAGGACTCCTGTCAGAATAATACTTTGTTTAATTGGAAAAAAAAATTTAAGCTCTATTTGGTTGAAAATCTCTGAAGTTTTCCTTTGGAATGTAGCTTGAAAGAAATGATTTTCTTTCAGCTTATTATTTCTCGCTCAGCAGTCTGTACAGAAAGTGCTTTGCAAGTACCCAAAGGGGATGATGGGAAGTTGAAAAAGAGAAGAAATCCACAAATAAAAGGCTCAGTGGTGGTAAGCGAGCTCCTCAGCATAGCAGCACTCAGGGTCCAGATAGGATTGCTTGTGCTGAGCTGCCTGTGCCCTCCTGGCAGCATCAACCTGTGGGTCTGGTGTGTGTTGTTCTAGGGACAGATAGATAGATAGATAAATAGATAGACAGATATAGGGGAGGAGGGCATATAGTCTGCACTGATGTAAAGTGGGAGTGGGGGCCTCCCTCATAGAATCATTAAGGCTGGAAAAGACCTCTAAGATCATCCAACCCAACCGCAGCCCACCCCTACCATACCCACTGACCATGTCTCTCAGTGCCACATCTACACGGTTCTTGAACACCTCCAGGGACGGTGACTCCACCACCTCCCTGGGCAGCCTGTGCCAGTGCCCTCAGCTCCATTGCCATAGAGGAGAGGTGACAGCTGCAGGACATGAACCCACAGTGTGGACTGAGGGGGAATGGTGTTGTGCTCCCACCACAACATGGCCGCATTCCCACCATGACATGGCCGCCAGAGGCAGGCAGCACTGCCCTGGGGCAGGAGCAAGGCCTCAAACCCAGAAGCAGCAGTTCCACCCATTTTGCAGAGAGAAACAGCTCTCGGTCCTCTCAGCTCCCAACAGACTTGGTTTTCCATTCTCTTCAAAGGAGGATGTGGTGCCTCTCTCACTGCCCTCGGAAAAACCCTTCACATCCTCCAAGGAGGTGTAAGAGCAGAACCATTGTAACTGGGAAATGAATTAGTTACTTTCTGGGTTTGGCAGCTTCCTGTTTCGGAAACATGAGATAACAGCTCCAATTTCTCTTTGCTGTCAGCTTAGAAGGGAACCCAGGGCTGCACACCCCCTCGCGTGGCAGCGGCCCATTTGCTAATTGTCCCTTCCAGGCAATGCCACTTACACTGACAGACCCACCTCTAACCCACACCACCCAGAAAATCACTATGGCCCTGAACTCCCATCCTTCTGAAACAGCACCCGGCACCACGCGCTCAGCCGACGTGTTCTGGCTTCTCTCATGGCACAACAAAAGAGAGGACTGCTTGTTGCTGATTAATTTGTGAACATGCCAGTTTCCAGACATAAGTCTGGTATCGCAGGCAGCTGCATTAATGAAAAAGATGTCTGATTTGCCACAGATGATATAATGGATCTCTGCTTCAAGGACTGTGCTGCCCTTTGAAAGTTAATGAGAGCCGGGTGCGGCACTGGCATTGCCATGGGCATGCTGCAGGAGAATGGTCCTGGTGCTGTCACAATGCATTTGGCTCCCCGGCTGTGGTGCGAGGTGGAGAATTCAGGTTCAGAGCAACCTTTGCAGCCAGGATGCAATCAGAGGTCTGCTCCACAATCTGGTTTTGTGTGTTCCTGTCAGAAGAGCTGGTAATGCTGGGCTTTGCCTCTGTGAGAGTTTTTAGGTAAAGAAAATGTTTTCTTTACAATTTTGTGATTCCTCTTTTGCTTCTTTAGGACACGTCTCTATGCATGTCATTTCTGCTCTGTAAATGTGAGATGTTCTGCCCCATCTGCACAGTTAGCTGGCCTGCCTACCTGCTTGCCTTCCAGCCAAAGGATCCAACTGCTACACCAGCTTTACACAGGATCAGAGCAGGAAGGGTTCAGCTCAGCAGATTCAGGGGAATGACCTGCAAGGGTATTTCCTCTGTAATTCAACACTTGCATGATCTGGAGCACTGAGAAAACCTTTGGGTTTGGCCCTTCAGCTGGTGGACCTGTGATGTTTTTGGCTTTGATATGCTGCTCTTAATTTTGGAAATAACATCAGAAGAAATTGGTTGGACAGCCAGAGCTCGGTTAAATGCTACAGTGGCTGCAAATGGCAAATACACAAACCAGCGATAGATACCTACTTCTACCTTCTCTAATAGCAGTCTTTAAAGATCAGTGGGTTATGAGCATTTTATTTTCTCTGTTCCAGAGTGGCTCAGGCACACTGAGGAGGATGTGGCACCTCCTGAGGGATGTGTTTGAAGACAGAGCCAATGTTGCTGCTTCCCTGCAAGTGAGCATATGGGCAGCAGCAGTGCTTCCCATCGCCTCCCTCACTGCTCATGGAACTGCTGAACATCCCAGTGTCACACCAGGTAGGACTCCAGCAGAATATCTGAGTTCGGCTTTCCAGTTTGGGGAAACCTATGTAATCAATGACTTCAATTTCCAGTTTTTAAGATTTTGTCGCAACCACCAAAGGACTTTACCCTGCTGTTGATGTAGAGAAACTTCATCCTGCTTGAGTTGTACTGAATGCACTTAGAACCTGGAGCAGCCAGCTATGAAGAGCTGCTCTTCAAAATCCCTTTCCTTAATCCAGGTATGAAACCAAGGCTCAGGCTTTTTAAGAAGGCCCTTTGAAGCCTGCCCAACAGACTGACGTGTGAATGCTCTGGAAGCTCTTGAATGAAGACAGTTATTTCCAAACAGCCACAGGAGTAACTGACTGTAGCAAACGGATGATTAATGGCATCATGGCCAAAGTAAGGTGAGTCCCTAAACTTGATGGCATTGTATTTGCATATGACCTTGATGTTAGAATTTATTTTTACTGGAATAAGTACAAGAAAAGCATGATGCTTGCTTAAATCTGCATAAATTCAAACACTGAGGCCACACTGGTCCTTTTTCCTGGCTCTGTTCCTCTCTGAAAGAAGTCTACTTGCATGCTCATTCTCGGCTTTCCCATGAACTACAGGGTGTAGGCCAAAATGCCCTTTGCAACTGGTAACTTGCTGGGCACACTAGGTTCCAGTTAATGTACCAAATAGTTGTTTCATAAGGCCTGAAATAGCAGTGGAATGAATATATTAGAAGTACTGAAATCAGCAGGAAATAACTATGCACTAGGAGCTTTTTCTTTTTTTTTTTTCTCCACAGGATCATTTTTATTCATCTGGTGAGAGTGTCTTACAAGAAGAAGAAATGTTAGATTACATGGAATAACAACAGCCACAACCATGTTAACAGTATTTGGGTGGCACTGCTGAGTATGAAACACCTATTGAGTGCCAAAGGGAGAGTGCCTCTCTGTGTGCCGGGTCAAAGAGGCTCCTGAGCCAGCACTCACTGCTATGCAGTGGTGTCATGCTATGGTCCCCTTCAGCAGCTTTAGCTACAGACTGGTATGTTTCTGGGGGGAGAAAGAGCTAACATCCTGCAGAACCAAACAACAACCGAGTATCAGAGAGACCACCGCCTGCAGCCAGGCTAAGGGAACGGTGGCTGGCTGATTGGTTCAGTCAGCAAAAGCAAAGGGGCACAGGGAGGAAGAGGAGTTGCAGCTACACCCACTCCTTGCATAATTGTCCAATGTGCCTGTAATACAATGCAGCCAAAGGCAATTACCACTGCTCTGGGGAGCCTTCCCTTCCTCGGCTGAATTGCAGCTATCAAATCTCAGTGGGTTTGGTTGGAAAAAGATCATGGCAGCGATCTCTTTTCACCCCAAAGGATTGCTTCTTGCCCTGTTGTCACTAAAACGAAATAAAATAGCCAAGCTCCACCTTTACCAAAACTCTCCAAAATCCAAAGACGGGACTTCTCGGGGATAAAGTAGCTGCAATTCAAGCTGCAGCAGTCAGTGCCGTGCCTACGTTGGTTCTCAGCCAGTGAATTTTAAAGTAAACACCCTCCAGGACTGTTCTCCATTTGGATTTATTAGTCATTACCAAGAAAAGATAATTAGCACTTCTGAAACGTTGTGATAATCAGTGGCATGAACTGTTACCAATAGAAACGGATTGGGGTACTCATGCAGTGTAGGAATATGGCAGTGCTGCCATGTTCTGCACAGTGAGCACACCGGAGGGCAGGGCCTCCACTGGAGGAATTCTTACAGACACCGCCGACTGGTGCCAGCTTATGGGGGCTAAGGCAGGGAAAGGGCTGCTCCTTGGCTGTGGGGCTTCTCCTTCCATCCACCTTCAGGCAGATTCCTTTTTGTTACCGATGGCAAGTATTGCTCCTTCACTGTGCAACAGAAAAACAGGAGCTAATTACCTTCTTTTTGTGTGCACCCTGCCAACACAAAGGAAAAAAAACCTCGTGGTGGAGGGAAAGGGATTGGGATCTACCTGCATCCTTCAGGCAATGATACAATATTACTCTCCTTCTTACAAACTAATGAGAAAACTGTTGGACTCCAGTCAGTGCTAAGGCTCCAGAATCAGTACTTCCCTTGTTGTTCCCTAAACTTCCATTATTTATAATCATCTGCAATATTCTGATGAGGGATAGGATATAAGCCTCATGTGCTTAGTCTAAAACCCTGAGCAGTAAGATGCTGGGTTTCCTGCTATGCAGAGGAGTATTATTTCATCACCTCAGAGAAGCGGATCTATTAGATACACCAATGTCGTTATATAAATAAATACTACAATACATACGCTTGTTTGTAGTCTTGTTTTTCTGTACCTGGAAGTATGAGCAAAGAACAAATACAGGATCTATCTAAAAACACAAGTCGGTAAATACCACCCTCTTTCCTGCCCCGTGCAGAGCATCTCAGGTCAGCATGATCTCAAGCTCTAAACATCTAAGTATTAAGAATTATACAGAAATGTACCAGCAATGTCAACACAGTTCCAGTGAACGTGCTTCGTACCTGCTGGGAAATGCCCAGCAAATCTCAGGGCTGAGTCCAAACACAGCACTGAGGCAGAACTTTGCCTGCAGTTGATATAGGGGCTGTGATGTGCTGAGCAGTGTAGCTCCTATTGCTGTTGATGGAAGCTATGTCCTCCTAGCCACACCTGCAGCAGAGCCTCTCAGCACTGCAGTTCCAATGGCTGATGCACACCTCACAGCTCTCCCAGGAAGGTGACTGCTGTGGAGTTAAATATCATCAAGCCAAAGCTCCCTTTGGTGGTAAGATACATGACACTGGTGGCTGCATGGAAACCGTGCATGCAGCAGTAACAAGGTCTGTGAGAGTTTGCTTCTCTGCTGCTGCTGGGAAAATGGGTACCTGCCAGGGCTCGGACTGGATGCATTGCAGACCTCTGCAAACAGCTCCTCGGTCACAGAGACATGCACAGCATGTACTCAAATGGCTGTCTGGTACACAGGCGTTACTATGGCAGTGCCTGACAGACAGATGTTGCAAAGCAGAGCGGTGATGTCAGACCACAGTGACTCTGTGCTATACAGAAGGCTCACTCCCAGGCTGTAACTACGGACCAGAACAAGTATCGGAGTATAATACCAATCTATCTATATCTACTGAAACCTACCGTCAAACTGCTTTGAGCAGTGGAATTGGGTTTAAAACACCTGGATTACAATTTACACGCCATGTCAACAATGGCATCCCCTTTTCCTGTACCTGTAGCACAGAGTCAACTTCAGAGCATCCTTCACAGCAAAATGTGTCTCTGCTGTCTTTCTGGCTTCACAAACCCATTTAATTGTGGTACTTCAACACCTACTCCTTCCTCTGCTGCTGGTGCTACTGCAAATGAGTGATGTGGCTGGGTAACATGGCTCCAAAACAACTGTAAAAATGGCTGATGTCAGGTTTGCTCCTGAGCCTTGGGGACTTGGAAGAGTAACTCCTGTTCATTTGCTGCCTGAGGATATAATGATTTCTGCAAAAAACCACAATACTGGACAGAACTACTGTATGCAGCATGTTTCAGTGCAAACCCATTTAAGAAAAAGTCAAACATTCTTTGGTCAGAAATGGGCACGTGGCCCCAGTTTTTTGCATAGAAAAGCACCCACAGCTCATTTCCGCATCCCCTTTGCTGTGGGGCTGGCACTTGTGTGCTGTGCTTCAGGGCTACAGGTCTGTCAAATGGGGCTGTGAGGATCGGATCAGCTTAGTGTGAGGTGAGGCAGCTGCCTCGCAGCCTGGCCGTGCCAGCCAGCGAGAGGCAAGTGGATTAGGAGCTCTTCAGACAGCTCTAAGATCATTCTTTTATCTGACACGGTGCTCAGCACAAGCCCGCCCCACTGAAGGTGCAGCTCCCTGCCTCTGATGTGAAATGCTTGCAGAAAATCCAAGCATTTGGCTGTGGGAGAAAAACAGTTCTTCATATACGCACGCTGCCTTCAGCGTGCTTCCCCTGAACAGACTGCTGCTACCTGTTATATCATGAGAAGGCAGATATGAATGTGTACAGTGCCAGGGACAGTACTGCAGCAGAGCACAAACTGCAGGCACTAAACACTGGTAATCACTTCATTCCTCACTAAAAGTGATGGAATAGGTGATTAACAACAATGAAGTTCAGAGAGTTTATAGTTATGATACTTCAAGAGAAGCCTTTCAACAAATATGTAATTGGAGATACATACATGCTTTTAACACTAGGACAAATGTTAACTGTGTCTTTGGTCTTTCTGCTTTTCTGAATTGTGCTACTATAGCAGTTCTAAAAAAAAAAGGCATTTTTAATTTAAATTGATCTAGGTAAATGCCACACTAACTATACTGAGTATATGCAGCATGTAAGAGCAAGGCAGGAAGAAAGACAATCATAATAGCTGAAATAATTTTGTAAATGGTATATACTGCGTGTCTCTATGATTTAATTGTCATTCCTATCCTGTCAGGTCTGTGCAAAAGCAGCCACGTGCTTAAATAAACCTTGGTAAATTTGTTGGTGCACTTACTCCTGCTCAGAGCTGGTCTGGGCTTTAGCTCAGGGCTTGGAAGCTTTATCTTTGGATTTGGGATTTTATCCTTAATGAAAACTGAAAGGTGCAAGTGCTTTGAACAACTGTATTCCAGCACGAGCTATTCTACAGTTAATCTGCTCGAACCAACATTTTGAAATAAGTCTTGCTATAAGTTGCTATTAACTTGAACAGGGGGTTAACAACGCATCTGCAAAGAAAAAAAAAGGCATTATCTCTCTCTGCCTCTTGCAAACTCCTCTGCAGTTAGGCTTGTCTCAGCTAAACATGTTCCCCTGAGCCCCACATTAGAATTATTTTGCTCAATTCCAGGTTACAATGGCACTGCTGTTGAATCCAGTTTCTTCACTGCAAATCTTTTTGTTTGTTTATTCAGTGTTTGTCCATGGAATGAAGACACTTCAGAGCTCTCTGGGTATTACAGTGAATGGGATGACAGGACTGCTGGATTCGAGATCCAGAGCAGTAAGAAAGCATTCGACGGCTGCTTCGTTTTTCCCCTGAGCTTGCAAGACCTCCCCTAGGCTGTTCCAGGCCCTGTGGCTGGTGTTCTGGATCCGGATGGCATCTCTGAGGACCTTCTGGGCCAACTCCCTCCGCTCAAGTCTGTTCAGCACCAGGCCCTGCCAACAAACAAGAGACGAGTGGTTAGCAACAGCACTGGCATAGGAGGAGCCCACGCTCCCAGCAGGCCAGGCAGTCCCGAGCATGCAGGCACCCTGCCGTCTGAGGAGGACCTCCCAGCATTGCAGGAGAAATGAGAGGAGCAGCCAGCTTTTAAGTTCTGCTTTTTGTGATGGTCATCCTTTTGATTCTGCAATTTAAAACAACAGCTGTGAAGACTAAGCAGAGACAGATCCAGCCCTGCAAGCACT
Organism: Meleagris gallopavo; assembly: GCF_905368555.1. NCBI lineage: Eukaryota > Metazoa > Chordata > Aves > Galliformes > Phasianidae > Meleagris > Meleagris gallopavo. The sequence goes on along the minus strand of NC_139405.1, from coordinate 26,472,454 downwards.
CCTGCTGTGTTAGTAGGAGAGCACATATTGGTATGGTATACTGATATCCAGCATGATGCCAGTTTAGTGGGGAAAGGCTACAGGCCCTTTAAGCATCCCTCCCTTGTATACAAGCTTCTAATCCTCAGGAACACAGATAGGTTCAATTACACCAGTAGCTAAATTAACTCTTACATGTCTGGAAAATCCAACGGAGGTAAAGTCCCTCAGCTCCCACAGCCTGACCATACAGAAAGTCCTTTCCTCAGCACAAAGGAGGCTAGAGGGATGAGGCCCCTTCCAGGAGCAGGCTGTAGCATCACTGGGGCTCCGTCCTCCCACCAGCTGCACTCCAGTACAGAGCCTAAAGCAGCATGGGGGAGAAGGACAGAGGAACCTTGTTTAAAAAGCTGTCCTTAGGGTAAGAAAAGACACAAGTGGGTGTAACCATCTGGAAGGAACAGGAGGTAAAGGATGAAAGAAGTGATATGAAGAACATGTTTTCCTATAGGGCTCTCATAGATGCGTCTGAACCCACAAAGCATCTAATGAGCCAGGCTCCCTTTTAATTATACAGCAGTCAGCCACAGTGAGCCCAGATGGTCACGTGGGCTTTGCATGCCACAATGTGTGAGTGGCGTTCTTTTGCTTTCTCCTCAAGGTGCACACACCAGGATGGATGCCTCACCAGTCCCACCCAGATGTGGCCTGTGGAAGAAGCTGCCAGCACTTTCATGTTGCCTGCCAAGAGCTCAGTAGGTTCAGGTGCTGCAGCCCCAAACCTCACAGATGCCATGACCACTATAAGGTGACCTCTCAGGGAAGCTTCACGTAGGGTGTGCTTAAAGGCCTCATCCTACAGGGTGAAGGATGTCCCGGCAGGGCGCATCAAATACCCATAACACTGCCAAAGCAACCCCCACAGTGCAAGTAAATGGGACTTCAAAACTCGTAAGGGTCTCTCTTAGCATCAAGTTTATACAGTGCTTGAGCTCACAGCTCTGTTGTCCATACCCTGTGCAGAAACAACAGTCCTCCATGCTGGCTGAGAGACTGCAGGGTATACATGTGCTCCTTTCATTGGTATCTCAGTCAAAGAGTTCAGCAATTCAAAGATTTCTATACCAGAATAATTCAATGGATGGAGTAATCAAATAGCAATATTGGAAATCTTCATACAAAAGTATAGTTTTATTTAGCAAACACAGAAATGTTGTAAAGGGAAATGACTGCCTGACTTCGTGCTTTTCCTGAGACTAAGCAATATGTGGACACAGTCAGTCATACATATATAAAGAGAAGCATAAGCTCTGCCCTTAATGGGTCTACTTACCTTTCAAGATGTATGAAACCCGAAAAATCTCGCAACTAGAACCCAAACTAAATTTCTGATGAAAGAATGGTGGTACTTTCAGAATCAGTAAAGATTTTTGTCTTGTTTTGTTTGCTTTTCAGAAAGTGCCAATAGGTGCAAAGTACATTAGCATGACTAAGGCTTGCTAGCCAGTGATATCAGTAATACTGACAGAAGAACACTGCTTCGCCAGAGAAAAGAATTAAAAAACACGTGTTTGATCAAATATACTCAATGCAACGGCAAGTTTTGCTGCCTCTTTCTTGCACATAACTTTGACTTGAATATTCAATTCAGAACCAAACTTCAATTTAAGGATTCAGTGGGGATGTTTTCCCTTCAGGTTTCTCTCTCTGCTGGAAAACAATGAGGCCACAGACAGAATTCTCTCGCAAGTAGACACAGGCAGAAGGGAGATGCTTCCATGGGACAGGTTGGTTTCCCTGGAGGTAACTGCCTGGAAACGATCACTGGCATGTAATGACAGACTGGAAGGAATTTGTTCAAATATAATTTGAGTCACCTGCTTGGCAGTGATAATGAGGTACAGAACGGGAAAGTAATGTGGCCACAGAAAGTCTGCTGCAGAGCCAAGAATATACAGGAGCTATCTCAGCTCATGTTTGTCCTCAACCACAAAACCACTCTTCCTAAAAGCTCTTCCCATTGCACTGACTGAGCAGAGCTGCTTCTGCTCTCTGGTGGCCAGGGCCCTACCACTCTCCTCACCCTGACACTGAGCAGCCCATGCCCTTTGGGCCTGCCACAGTCTCTCCTCGCTCCCAGAGGGCCACAGCCCTGCCGGCACACCGGCTGCAAGCTCGTGCAGCTGCTGCCTATCATCCCTCTCCAACGAGGAGGGGAATTCCCTCCCTGGCTGACATCTCGCGCCTCTCAGCAATGCCAGAATGAAATCCACCTCCTCGTAAAACTCCGTCGGTGCTCGTGCAGCTCGGTGCCCTTGTGTGCTCCAGCACCCGTGGTGGACTGGAAGCAGAAGCCGGTGAGGCTCCTTCTATGGCTCCCCAGTGTGGACTCTGCATCTTATCTTGGCTGTGCTTGAGCAGGACAGATCTCATCCAGTGGACCCTGCAGCACTGGGAGAAGGAGCTGTATGCAAACCCCGGGCACCATGTTCACTTGGCGATGACGCTGAAGAACAGCCCACCAGCCAGAACAGAGCATGTGAATGTTCGTATGCTGGTATTCAGGGCTTTCAAGAATGCCAGTCTGGCTTCCAAAAACATCTGTGAATCTGCAGAGAGGGTGGTCTCAGGCTCTCCAAAGCCAGTGGAAGGACTCCGGCTGACAGGATATAACTTTTGCTACAGGAACTAAATATGTCTGCTTGATGACGTGCACAAACAGTTGGGCCAAAGACTACCCAAGTCCTCATCCCAAGAAGTCAGGCTGCTCCCCAGCTCAGGCTGCAAGTGGCACCAAACCACAGAATTCAGATTTACTCCTCCACCCAAAATGAACAGCAGCAGACAATGTCAGCCTTTCCCATGAGGCTTAAGTGAATTGGCAGATGCTGCTAGGTGTTTAAAGCACGGACTGAACATCATTAATTCTGTTTGCAGGAGTGCTTCTTCATTTGGGCTTTTTCTCTCCTTCTCCTGCAAGTCACCAGCATTCTGAGAGCTGGAGGCTGCACCGTCCCCAGTGCACTAACACACAGCACTGAGCACTTCAGCTTTTTGTTTCCCTAAGGTATTTGCACTTGAGAGCTTCTCCTTGCTACTGAATTTCTTATTTCCCCATGGAGTCTGGCTTGCTATAAACAATGCCTGCATGTTGTTGCTATGTAGGTCCAGCTGGAATCTGCCTACAGTGCAAAAGAAAAAAATGATATATAAATTCAGAAAGCCACCCACTGACAGGCAATTTGCATTTTTATCTGGAAGATATTTTTTTACAAGATTTTTCTAATGAAAGTTCAGTTCCTGAGTTTCTATGGAAACTCATCTGCTTGGTGTGCATGCATAATTTCATAAAGTCAGACCTCAGGAAGATGAGCAATTAGTACAAATACAAGCAGGAAAGTGATTAAGGGTTTCATCCATCCCCTTATTCTTGGAGAGGGAGGGTGGGGCTGGGTTCTGTTGTCTTGCTTTGGTCTGTATTTGCAATTTTGCCAAACGAATGCAGAAACCAGTGTTCAAAGTGGCCTGGCTCCTCTGCCACCTCCTGGCTATCACCGGCACTTCTGGTTTTGCCCAGTTATTTTCCTCCCAAAGCTGGTGAGCATCTCTAAGCATGGTCTTCTCAGTGTTGGCAGTACTGTGTCAGACCCTCAGGGGCAACGAGGATCAGCTCCTTTTTAAACTCAAGCATAACATAAGTACCAAAAAACCCCAACCAACTAAAAATAAAAATAAATAAATAAATAAAATAATAATAAAAAAAAAACCAACAACAAAAAACCAACACCAAAAACCAGCCGGCCCAAAAGGGTGTGTGGCAATTACTTTGCTTTTGAGCTCCTGTAGACAGAATGTCAGCAGGGCCTGCACCAGCCCTGTGCTAACCACACGTAGGTATTTCATGTGCTAGGTGCGTTAATGTAGCTATACAGAGCTTGAATGCTAATTCACTCAAGCAGGCCTGAGGGCAACTTGTGCAGATTAAATTATTTTCTTCTTTAGGTCTGAAGACATACTTCAAATCTTGTAAACAAGAGGCAGAGTAGTGAAGGTTGTGCTTTCAAGCCAGACTAAAAGCTGGCACTGAAAGAACTGGAGAAAAATCATTTGTAGTGAAGGGTGATGGCAAAATGAACCTGGCACTGTACAGCAGTGCACAAAGGCAGAGTGGGACAGCGAATTTAGACATCCCATTTGGGGTGCCTTACACTGGTAGCTGGATGCCGACATTAATTCTTTTAATTTCATCACAGGAGAAATGCTTCTGGGAAGCTTTTTCAGAGGTATTTCAGATCTCAGCTGCACCCAAACCAAATATAAACTAAATCACATATAAAGATACTGGACTGGACTTCATTGCCATCAGTGATGTAATACTCATCCAGAAACAGATACTTGAGAGAGGAGACCCATATTTCAATCTAAGTCAGATGAGCAAAACTGTGAGGTTTCTTCAATTTCTATTAATAAAGAAAGTGAGCAAAACTCCCACTTGAAGTCCTAATTTATTAGGTCTTAAAATTCTAGACCAGTGCCTTTATTTTCTTAGTTTTCAAGAAACCTCCTTAGAAGCCGTTAGCTTGTAAAATTCCCACAAAATAGTTCAGAAAAGACATTGTGGAAGACCACAAAACAAGCCTCATGCACAAGGAGGAGTCTATTTTTAGTAATGAAAGTCAAAACTTCCTTTGCAAATGTTTAGCTCAAACACCTGATGAGCAGCAGGGAGTTCTCTCAAGCCTTGGCAGCATTTCTCCTTCCACTAAGGTGGCACAGATTTATTTGTTCTTTCCTTTGTGGCTTGCACTGGAAAAAGACATCCAGAAAAATATTTTTTTTTTCATTCCAAGAAGGCTGCTCTTTGTTTTGCTGGCATGGTTATTTCTTTTTTGGACGATCTGCATAGGAGGACTAGACTGCCCTTTACATACTAGTTTTAATAATTATCTTGAATGCAATTTCTCTTTCTCTCTTTTTCATGAGCATTAAACTCCAAAGTTAGATTGTCTCTGCTGCTTTTCTCAACTGAGCAGAGTATTCTGGTCCATTATTGACTAAATACCCTAACAAACTACCAGAGTAAATGCAGACTTTGCTGCTGGGTACAGCTAGTGCACTGGTTAATGGATTTCAAGGTAAACGGGGTATTCTTCCTACAGACTGTCTACTACAGTCTGTAATATGGACACGTCACTAGTACTTACTATGAGGGTAATTAGCAGGTGGCAAGACCTGGGCATGCTGGAGAAAAAGGATCACTCAAAAGTGTGCTTACTCAGCAGATGCCTACAAAGAGCCTTTCAAGATGCATTTGGCACTTGGTGATAACAGCCTCATGTAAAGGAAAAACGTGCACTGCTACAGGGCAACAGACACTTCTGTAATTATTTAGCAATCAGAGTAAGTTGAAAGCAAAATCTGTTGCATAAACCATGAAATACCAGACAATCCTTTCGGAAAATGACGGAGATTAATTCTGAAAACCTTAGGTCTCCCAGAAACAAGCAGACATGCAACCAGCTGATGTCTCCTCATTCTTTCCCCCTGCATTCACGATCTTTGCATTTCTGAGGAACCAGGATTTTTTTCTCAGCTGTGAACAGAGCAGTGAGAATTTCTGTTAAGCTGTCACTTAGTCGCGCAGGGGCTGGCAGTGTGCAGGGGAGCTACCATCCATTTTGCTGATTCAGTGCAGGCTGTGGTGAATCTGAGCAGTAAATCTAAGCTTTATTCTCTGAAAATACACTGAAGGAATACATGGAGCTGTGCAAGCAGTCAGGGTTGCTCGCCAAATGCACTGAATTACCAAATGCATCTTAATTTGCTGTGTGACAAAGGGTAACCAGATTCAAATCTGGAGGAAGAAACTCTTCTTCCAGTGCCTCTGCCGTCCCTTTTGCTGAGTGCAGCCTTTCCTGCTCTGCCTTCCCCCTCTCCGACTCCCTCACTGAAGTTACCACATCCCCTTTCAGTCAGTGATGCTGAAGTGCTTTGTGTCAGTTGTCAGACAGAGCAGAGGAGGGGATGGAGGCAGGCTGGGTCATGGCAAAACATGGCACACGGAATGGGAAAATGAAGAAACATTGGGGGGGAAGGCTGGTCAGTGCTAAGAAAAGCGGACACTGGAGTTTACACCATGATCTGTAGCACTCATGCACTATCTGTGGATTCAACTCAGGAGATCTGACCTGGAGATTTCAGGTCTGGTGCCTGAGGCACCAAGGGTGGTGAGGCAGCTACTTGCTGCCCAAACCTCCCTTCAGCCTTCTTGTATGCTGTGAGGAGGGTGGGCCCAGAGAAGAGATGAGACTGCAAGAGACATCAGGAGGGACAGCCCAGCCAAGGGAAGGCAAAGATATCTCAGGCCCATCAGATGGGCCTAATCAACTGTATGGAGGTAGCACTAATGTTTGGCAGGGCAACATCACCAGGGAGACAAAAAAGACTAAAAGTCAGAGAAGATCCAAAGAGATGACAATGTGAAGAGAGGAACATGCCCTTTCTTAGCTTGCCCATGTTGTTTTTCAAGGCAGTGCATGACTGTGAGGAGACAGCCCTGCACAGGGCCTCTCAGCAAGGCTATGGCAAGCCCCCAACCCATGCAGGAGGGAAGCACAGTGCCACACTACGTGCTGCCTGTTGCCCAGGCTGGCCGCCTCTATTTAGGTTCATCAAATGTTAGCAGGGATGTTTGTACTGTGTTTGAAGCTTAGATGTGATAAAACATTTATTGACATAAAAAGCAAACCCTAAGGCAGCATTTCAAACCAGGAGACTCTGATCTCTTCACAGGGAGGCTCATACAAGCCTAGGCAGCATGAAGACAGTAATGTTTTTCTGCCTTGTTGGATTGTCATCACTTAAGCTTCGTTCAAAGAATCGTTTGTTGCACGTGAATATTCTCTAGATAGATCCTCCTTTGGAAAGACCTACACGGAGACGAAGCAGCAAGCAATGAAATCTAGCAGGATGTCTTGACCACATGCTTGAGACTAACAGAGTGCAGCATTTGTTTCACACACCTTTTTCCTAGGGAAGGCAAGATTTCTCCAAGCCCTGATCATAGCAGTTGTCATAGTAATGCTGCAGTAGAGCACACAGTAGCGTCAGCTAGGACTCGAGGACTCCTCCCCACAGTGCTGTCTGCAGGAATATGTACAAGAAGGTCCAAACCTAATAACTGATAGAAATTTATAACAAGTAATTCATAATTTAAGGTCCCAACTTTGTTCCTCAGTGTACACTGATACCCCACTTCCTTGGCAGAAAGCCTTGCAGAAGTTAGTGAGACTCAGCCTAAGTACATCCAAGTATTTCAAAATGTGCACCATCTATCTCAATCAGCCTCAGTAATGAGAGAAGAGGCATAAGATGTATGTGCAGGAAGCTGACAGTAGGTAACTTGTTGGGTACAGCATTCGACTAGAAAGCAGTTGCTCTAGACTGCTTCTAGTTCATTGTTAGTAATGCATTTCAAGCTAAGTAATTTGACAATATTCAGAAACAGTTCAGAGAATGGGAACAGGCTTCACATTTTGGGAGGCAGAAGTCCCAGGCTTAAATGCTCTCAGAGTAAGAAGGGGACAGAACTTGCCTCTCCATGACCAGGGTGCGTGCACTAACTTCTAGCAAATATTTTAAAGAAATTAGGGCAACATTCGAGCACACCTTCCGCCTGGAGGGAATGATCCTGTACCTGTATTTGACAGCAAGCAGGTGTTCTGTTCCCATGCCTGTCATCCTTGCCTCTCTGGACAGAGCAAATCTTGTCTGAACACAGGTCATGGACAGGTCCTACCCAGCAGCTTCTGTTCTGCTGTGGGTCCCTGTGAAGCTCAGTCCCTCAGAACAGTTTGCCCGAACTAATTTCCAGAGCAAGCACTGCACTGCACTTAGCACGTCTCCAGGGAAGGGTGCAGCACACTGAGACCTCGGCCGATCCAAGCCCACAGCATGCCAACGCAGATTACAGCAGAATCTCCTGAAAGGAGAGCCGAGATATATAAAAACAAAAACTTCATTTGCTTATTTTTCTGCTACTGGAGGTCTCTGGGATAACAAGTTATTAATGATATCCTCTGCACAACCATGGCTGGAGCCTGGAAGTGCAGACCCAGCGCTAGGCTAGCTTAACTGCCAGGAAATGGAGCAGGAGCTGGGCAGGAGTGTGCTGCTGTATGCAAGCTCCCAGTTTCCCCCACCATCCTAGTGCCTTCCACCCAACCAGCAGCATGTCCACCTACCACATGAACCCAATGTGTCTCAAAAATTATGACCTTCCAAAGAGATTTTGCTGTATTACAGAGAGCTGTGTTTTCTGTTACGTGTTCAAAAGAGAACTGAGTGAAGAAACTCATTGAGGAAATAATTATCAAAGCCTTTTGCTAAGCATTACACGTAACATTAATTTAAGTTCCAGTGACACTGGAAACTTTCATGTTTCCATTTGTTTGGTAAGAAGGAACTCCTGCTTCCTTCTTGACCGTGGTCAGCTCAGTGTAGGGGGACAGTCTGCTGAAAACCTGGGATTCCTGCTAGCTCCTGTCCCACTTTGTGAGCTGTGTCTTATCTGTCAGTAGGAAATACATTCTGTGACTGTACTATATGCTATTTTATATACTGGAGTACTACAGTCTATCACTCTCTTCTGTCTTTGGTGTGATAACAGGCAGCTAAATAGCACAGAATTTAAACTAATTATAACCGGTTTCCTGGTTTGTGAAAAAGTGTTTGAAGGTTGAAGCATAATTCCATCCCTTCTCCCTCCTGATAATTCCCTGAGCACCTTCCAAAGTATAATTTGTGAGTTCATCTGTAGACAAGCAACTCGACTCCTACAATTTCTAGGCTTTAACTTGATCTCACAAAGGACACTGTGAGGACAATACTGATTAGAAGAACTACATGGTCTCCAGACGGCTGTGGATGGAAAACCACAGCTAGCTGTAAATGTCTATGTTCACTGCAGAAGAATCAGACTAGACAACCTTTAAGGATCTCTTCCAACTCAAACAATTCTATGACTCTATGTAGCAGTGAAAGCTAATAATCTTCTGGAAGGTCAGAATGGAGCTCTGCAGAGAGACATCCACTGCAGAACAGGCTACAGAGAGCGATCAGGCCAAGGACAACATCTTGAGGCCTGGATACAAGTCTTGTTCTGCAGAGATGAATGAACCACTCCAAGAACTCAAGGGATTTCAGAAACATTCAGGATCTTCTGTAAAATGCTGCACACGTTTTAGAGGGGATCAGTGAAAAACTGTTGAGACTTGTCTTTCAGAAATTCATTGCGATTTCCAAGATACATAAACTCACCCTGAATAATGCAGTAATGAGCACCTTAGGGACATGGAGAATAACTTTCCCCCAACAAAGGAATGCAAGTGACTGTCACATATAAACAGGAGCTACAGATTCCCTGGAACCAGACTAATTCACCTGTGGGAAGCAGAACACCAGCTCTCCCACTAATGGACCTTTGCTGACATCTCTGTGCTTGCAGAATGGATCACTTTTGCTCCTTCCAACAGCCCCAGGCACCCGATGAGGGAAATGCGCAGTTACCCCAGGAGAGGAAATGGTTACTCAGTGTGTCTAAGTGATGGCTTGGGCGTCAGAGAAGCACTTATCACTTTGTGATGGCTGTAGTATCTCCTCTGGATGGAGGAAGGAAGCCTGGCAATTGTGGAGAAAGAGAGCAGGCAACAGGCTTGCAAAACTGCTCTGTTAAGTGGTGCTGGGGGCCAGGATCCTGCTGCAGACAGGGATTTGCTCCAATGGCTCAGCTGCTGAAGCTGCCAGTTAACTAGTGGGATTTGCAGGGAGGAGGAAGCTTTCTTCAGCAGCAAACAGAAACAAAGAGAACAAAGTGTTCAAAATTCCTTGGACAGAGTGAGTAGATACACAAACTTATTAATATGGGCGTCCAAAATGCTCCCTTATCCTGTTGGGAGCCACAGTGGCCAGACACAAAGACAAGTTCTCTCCCTCAAGCTCAGCAGCTTCACAGAAAAGAAGAATGAGTTAAGACGCTGCTCTAAGGATTGCTTTTCCCCAAGGAGAGCACAGAGCAGTTATTTTGGGATATCTGGAGCACAGGAACATTCCTGGGATTCTGCAATAAGCTTCAGAGTTGGGAAAACAGAATCTGCTAATCAGCCATGGTTTAGAAGGATGCTACTGACCATATCCAAGGCCAAGTATTATTGCTTTACCAGAGTACTGCTTGGTGAAGCTGCAAAAGGTGGGTGTCAGGCAGGCATCGCATGCACTGGGAGAGCTCCTCTCAGGCCAGACAAGAAGTAGCTGTGACCGTGGCTCCTCTCACTCTCCTCCCCAGCCCAGCATCCCACCTCCTTGTGACCTGCACACTACCACTGCTGTAGGACAGGCAGGAGGCAGCTGTCCTGAGGACACTCAGCTTCCTGTAACCACCGATCTGTGTGCAACGAGCATGCCATTGCCTGTCAGGGAATTCCAGTGGACAGCAGCGTCCTACAGGAGTCCTGCTGATGGTCCACCAGCAAGTGTTGCACCGCTGACGTGCCATTTCTGGGAGGAGGTGTAACTAGCTATGTCACCCTGCAGAGCAGGCTGAAAATAGGACTGCATTCACTGTGCCATGTGGCTCAGTGGTATGTCAGGACATGTATTTTTAGGAAATTCCTCCTTTGGGCAGAAAGGTTGAAGTGTTTAGCCTGGTTTGCAAGCTGCTGACCTTGCCCAGCTCCTTCATACTAAGGGGTATGGGAGCAAGTTAGCCTCTGGTCAGTCAGTGGGTGCCCTTACTGGATGGACACACTGCTAGTCCTTCCTATTGATCAGGGTGCTTGTAGGTAAAAGACAACTGGGCTGCTGCTTTGCTTTTGTTTCAGTGCATTCACACTCTCTCTGCTGGTGCTTTTCAGAGAACAACCAAGCAAGGATGGAGGACAAAGTAAGGAAGATCAGTGCCTTGGGAAGTGCATGATCTGAGGAACAAGAGTAGAAATGTACCTTGCAGAATGAATGTGTGAGGAGAATAGTGAGAGTTAGCAGCTCCTACCAAGAATAAAGAGAGAGAGAGGGAAACGCAGATGGTAAGTAGGGGATTTAAGCAAGTTTCTGGAGAGGGAAAAAGGAGTCTGATTTGGTAAGCCACTTTTTGGATGCATGATAATGAAAAAGAGCTGTACATCTCCATGTCCAGACAGTTACTCCAGACAGTGTCAGGAGACACTCTGGCCTATCTGACAACAAGAGAAGGACCAGGTAAGGCAAACAGAATTAAATTGGTCTCACTGGCAGACACTTGTAGCCTTGCTGTTTTCCCCAGAACACCAGCCCTATTGGGCAGCATGTGTTCAGTTCCAGCATCTGGGTTGTGATTTTTTGGCAGCTGCACAGACTCTCTGCTATCAAATCCCACCTGCTAGTCTCATGTCTGCTCCCACAGACCTTTGCCTGTTAGCAAATGTTTCAAACTCACACTGCCAGCCACAGCGTATCATTGCACAGCCATACCTCAGGGCAAAAAGCTCTCCTTTTAACTGCAGTGGGCTGCATGATGGGTTTAAAAGACAGACTTCTGGATCACAGGCAGAGAAATTCATTTAGGTCACAGTTTGCACTGCATTCTCTTTAGTACTAATGTAGAACATGTATTTTTCCCCTGACTTGTCTCAATGATACAACTATTTTGGCTGCAACGTTTTAAGAAGCTTTGGGACGTGCTATTGCTGTGCAGTAAGAGAATTTGTGAACTCTGTTCACTAGAACGTGGCCATGTGATGTGTTGCTGTGTCACTGTCCCCTTCTTTACAAATCTTTCCTTTCTCCTCCCTTGCTTCTTAGTGTGCCATCCAGCCCCAGACAGGCAACACCACCAATATCTGTATGCATAGTGTCTACCATTTCACTGTTTAAATAGTTCATTAGTAAACAAAATGCTGAAATTCAGCGGGTTTGTCTATCCTGGCTAAGAGATCTATTCAACAAAAAGTGAAATTTTTATTTCTGTATTGTCAGAAATGACGTAAACTTTCACATAAATTCTCTGCTATACTGGTTTGCAATCTGACTTTCCCTACTGTTAACCTAGGCAGCGAGGCTGTGCTTTTGATGCAGAGGACAATGTCTCTCGGAAATGGCCTGAGCTACTTCATTACAGTATCCCTGAAATTGCTATCAAGAGACAATCAGTGCTTTTTGATGTGGACATCTGTCAGAAACAACTGCTAATTGTCATGTAATAAGAACACCAGACACTTCTACAGCAGCCATCTTTCTGAAGTCAAGCATGAAAAGAACTGCTACTCATCCAAGCCATGAGCATATTTTGTCCAGATCTGGCTGTAGTTCTGTAGCTGGTTTGATGTCTAATGTGATACAATGCTCTTTTATAGACAGAAACCTAAGCTTAAACTACTTAACTGAAATATAATAGCAACTGTTTTTGTTGGAATACAATTAAGATATTCAGCTTTATACTCTAATATTTGCTATTTAGATTTGTAAGTAATCACTGAATCATAGGTATACCAAGAAAAGAAGTTATTCTTACATAAATCTTTGCACACGTGACTTGTACAGAACTGGTCCAGCAGTGGAACTATCTTGCTGCACTACACTGTTTGGAGAAGCCCTTATCCTGCACAAAGCACCACAGAAGCCACTATTTGGCAGGAACATGGCCAGATATGTGCTCTGACTGATGCTAAAGCAGTACACTGCTGTCTGTACTGTTCTGAAGGAATAGCTGAACCTCTTTTTATTAAAGGACTGACTCTAGGCTGCCTATTATCTACAGAAATCATGACCAGGATTTCCTAAAACATGCACACACCTCCTTTTGAAGCCCATCACTTACATGAAGAGAATGGAAAAAATGGCTGCAGCCTCTCCAGAACCAACGGGTGCCTTCTAATGATTAGCAACCCAAAACCAATACAAATTGACTTCTGTAGAGTATCTGTTGCTCAGATGGAAGCAGAGCTGCCTGTGCTGCAGACCCGTTATTTTATGTTACACCATGGCTGTGTAGCTTGGTGCTGGTCTAATGACAGCTTTCATAGTTGGAGGAGAAATTTTTTGAGAACTACCAGAGGAAAAATACTGGGTCATCAAGAAAGAAGGTAAAATCAATTGTTCATCATTTTCAGGAGGAGAGTGGAGAAACTCAACTGACTGAATATAATGAACTGGTTAACTCCTGCAGTCACACAGAGACACAGACATAAGAGACAATTCAGTGCTGTTCACAGACCGAAGCAAAAAAAACCCCAAACAATCACAAACACTATCAAGTTTTTAAAATCCATATGGAGTGGAGGGGACATTTAGACAGTGGCACAACCCCTAGCACTGCATCCATTCCTGTGACTCACAAAGCCCTTTTGCTTTTCTGAGGTGGGTCTGCCTCTGCGCTGGCAGAAGAAGGCACTGTGATGGCAGATGAAGCAGCCTGTGTCTTTAAGATGCCCAGGGAGGCAGTGGTGTAGAAAAGACATGCTATGCAGGAGCATGACATAGATCCACAGTCCATGTGCTCGGGTAGCACTGCAGTGAGCAAGGAAGAGGGGCATCAGCAGCTGTTGGTGTGTCAGAGCCTTGGCAAAACACAGGCTCCAGCAGCAGCAGCCCCTGATGGGGATGATGCACTTGTAAAACATTTACATTTTCAGCAGAATGTTTCTAATTAAACTCAATTGGCTTGCACACCTGCTGGGAGCGGCTCCGCTGCACCTCAGCTCCCTCTCCTACCGAGCACAAAGATGATGCATCTGCCTGGGCTACCACAAAGCACTGTGTGCCTTTTGCATACTGACAGTAATTGAGAAAATGGATGGCAACAGCCATGTTTTGAGCTTGCACAGCTCTGGGAAGATCCTTCTTTTCTCTTTAAGTTTTTTGGTTTTGGGTAGGGATTTTATTTTGTGAGAGGATGAGACTGCTCAGGTTTTAACAATCCCTTTGAGGGGGCGGGGGATTGGCAGGGCATTGTGTATTTTCTGGACTGTAGGGCTTCACGATTGATGCTGATAATAAACCCCTGAGGAAAGCACCCATACAGACCCTGACTATGCTCAGATCGATGGGGAAAGGATGGTACTGAAGCGTGCTATGGCTCGCAAGTGCAAGACAGAACAGCCAGCTGTCACTTACTAAATTCTTCTTAGCCTGTCTTACTAGCACAGCCTGACTTGGACATGCCAATAAAGGGTTTTAGTGATACTTTGTAATACTGCCTGAGATACTTCAGGTTTTGACAGAAAGCTCTGAGACAACCAAAGGTTCAGAGAAGGCTGTTGAAATTGTGCAGGATGCCAGCGGGGCTTCTGGTTCCCAACTGCAATCCTGGACTCCCTGCTCCATCTGCAGCGACCCAGCACTTGTCACTGAGATGTAAGTCATGCCTCAAAAGAATATTTGAGTGTACCAGTCTTGTCATACTGCGGTGTTGCCCTGCTGTGAAATGAGAAAAACGCATTTACTGGACTGTGGCAGCAGGTCAGCATCCCAAGTGTTCTCCCCTCCAACGAGCTCTCTGGGTCAGAATAACGCTGTTTTGAATTGCAGAGGACAGTCTCCTGGGTAACACGCCTCAGAGCAATGCTTGGAGGGAACACGCCCTTGAATGCGAGGCAGTCAATGAGATTTATAATTACTGTGTTTTATAACCTCATTCATTCAGGCAGAGAAGGATACTGCAGAAGAGACCTCGGACGAGAGAAATGGGAGATTTGCAGCTACATAAATAACTGCTGTTAATATTAACTGAAACCTGGATGGCAGGTGCTTCGTCGTCCACTGCGTTGTCCCGTGTAACACAACAAACACACAGCTTTGTTTAAAACCAGCTCCCTGTGAGGCAGTAGGATAAGGGGAGCGCTGAATTTGGACTCCAGCAACCCTCTTCTGCAGGAGGTGATGTAAAATCCAGGCGGTACCGCCCAAATCTTCTGATTGTGTTAAGCTCCTCTTGGCTCAAGGCCAGGTCCAGCTGTCGCTGCAGGACGATGACTGCCCTCCACTGCAGCTCTCAGCACAATGCTGCCACATATGCACACACGCATGTATATAAACCGCCTGAGCACGGAGGTGTTAATGCTACCGGGATGACAAAACAACCCTATAGATGCCTCATCAACAGCAAGCTCTGTGCAGAATGGGTTTTATTTTCAGAAAAGCCCGGAGGTTTAAAAAAAAAAAAAAAAAAAAGTCTCCTGATACAGTTTATCTGATGCTTTGTTTTTGAATGTCCTTGATGCAAAACAGCATGCTATCATCTCTAAAGATTAAAAACAATCCTTCTTATTGCTCTGCTGGGTATTTTCAAAGAAATTCATGCACAGATGAAAACAAATAAAAACAATGCCCGATGGCATTGGGGAAATCCGGGCCTCTGGTTTCAGGTAGTTTGGAGACAATTTCAAGCAGACAAGAACCTCTTAAATCCTTGGAGAGAGCTCCAGTGAGGACACGCTGGCAAATTTTCAGTAGCTGTAACAGGGTGAGGCTGTGGGAAGATCTTGCACACCATTTCCATTTTGTGGTTTTTAGAGTATAGCCTAACTGTCCTAACTTCATTGTGAGAGATACTGGATTTTTATTTTTTTTAAACTGGAACTTCAAGGGAAATAATAGCACCTTTGTTCAGGCTTGGTTTAAAGGAAAATCTAGAGTGTCTATGTCGGTTTTTGTGATGCTAAGATCTAGGATTTTTTGGTGGACTAAAGCATGGGAGGAGAAAGTCTCCCTCCTGTCATCAGAGCATGATTAAGCCCCAAATGACAGAATTAAATGCAGTATAAAGCAAGTCAGCCTCCGGCACTGATGAAGGAACAGTTCAGCTCGCTTCAGTTAACATGTCTTTTGCTTTTACCCACTTGGCTTTATTGTTCAGAGGAGCTGGCCCAGCAGGAGAAGGAGATCCCTCCCCCTCCACTCTGCTTCCAGCCCTTGCTGCTGGCGAGCTGCTGGCAGCCGCAGGAGTTTCTTCAGCAGAAATCTATGTGGCACTGAAAGGCCACACTTAGGTCTAAAAATCAGCTGTTTTCTTCCTCTTCACTCCCGCACTGGTGTTAGCTTGGGCTGAAAACACCCAAGTATAGGTATACTTGAGCGCTTGGTTTGGAAAGGCTAGGCAAACTCGTTTGCAAGGTCAGTGGCAAGCCAAAATAACTCCAGACAGAACTAGCATAAGATGCCTGTGCCAAACACATGATGCGAATATTGATTCGGGGCGGTGGTGGTAGGGAGGATAGCAGGGACAATGTTGAATACATAAACAGGCTCTGTTGCTCATAAACAGCCTCACTCTGCAGTATATCACAACGCATATGAAGGAAGCCACAGCAGGTCACATTCAGATCAAGCTGCTGTGCAGTTTCAACCCGCTAGTTGCTTTTTAGCCAGCAACATGCCTGCATCGTGTTCTGCCACTTGCTGCTGTCCAAGGAGGGGTAAAGATGACGAAAGCGAGGTGACAATACTGCTATTAATCTAAATTTGTAGCAGAAAAGGCTAAAGATCACAGGCTGCCAGGGGAGCTGGTCCTAAAGGAAAAGCTACTTCTCACTCAGTCCCTGCAGCTTGCGCTGGCTGCCTTTCAAAGAAGAGCTGCTTCCTCCATAGACACACCAACTGGAATTTTCCAAACACTTTAAACACAACACACAAGAAGATAAAAATCATTCAATGTATTATTTTCAAACTAACTTTGCACTTGCTATGCACTGCCCATCTACTTTACAGCAGTAGAATTTTGTTCACCTTCACATCTATATGCTGGCTGGATGTTGAACCTGTTTTCAGGTTTTTGAAGCAAGATCAAAAATCTCTCCCAGTGCCTCCCCTGCTCTTGTTAAAGGGTCACATTTCCACACCTATATCACTGCTTCTCCAGCCCCCTTCACTGACAACTAATCCTAAAATCAAAAGCCTGAGCAATACTAAAGGCACAGTACAGGTTTTTCTTACTTGCCCCAAGCACTGGGATATGCTGCCATAGATTCCCAGGCCACTATAATTCCTCCCAATTTTGAAGATTTCTGGAAATTATTCACAGTATATGCTTCCTAGATAAAGATGCCTCTCATTAAAGATTCACTGAAATTGTCGCTTTTCTTCCCCAGCTAGAAGTTCTGATTAATGCAAAGCCATTTTTCTTAATCTCTTCGCACTTAGATTTCCCTCTCATTTTCTCCAGCCTTAAATAATTTCCTGAAATGAAGATGCAGCCATTTCGACTTCAATGAATCCTTGCTGGGTGCCAGGTCCGTAGACTGCACCCATCGTGTCTTGAAAGCTGGACAGTACTGGAGTGGAAGATTCATATCAAACTTATGATGGACTGAAACTCTCCCTATTCACCATCATCTCTTTGGCATCTGAGCAGCAGAAGTCTCTTCTAATATGAGATGCAGAGGAGCAGTCCATCTGGTTCTTCTCAAGCTGTGACAGGGCCTATGACCACAGAGATGGAAAAAGTTTGCAAGACATCTGGTTCAAAGTAAGCAAAAATAGCAGGGCAGCTCTTCCAACAGGACTGCCAGCTAGTGAGAGAGAAACTGAGTAGTGCAGGATAACCGAGATTTACAGAAGTTCTGTTGAATGAATTTGATTTGAGAAGGTTTGTGCTACATGTATATACTGTGACCTGTCATATCTGCCTGCACTGATACTGCACTATGTGAGCATTCTTATTCCAGAGACTAGTTACATTGATAAAATCACTTAGAACAGCTGACCAAGCTAAAAATAAATTTTAAAAAAAGGCTATCTTTTGGCTGAAGGATCTTTTACATTCCATTTTTACTTTGTGATGCTGCTATTTTTAATGCTGCTGTTTTATATTTGCTAGTTTGGGAAAACTGATTTCAAACAATGGGTTACTTCCAAACCACTTCCTTTGATTGTTCTTCATTCACTATTCAAAGTGAGCAATTAAAATTAAAAATGGTATATGCTTCCAGTCTGCTGATTTGCTGTGTCAGCCAACAAATAATATATAACAGCGCATTACCTAAGAGCTAAGATAGTATTCTAACCAATGGTGACTACGGTGATAGTCAAAGAAAGGTAATTTGACACTGCAGAAAATTAAAATTAACAGATCTCATATTTACTCAAATCATTTATTATCGGTGAAAAGCAGTTCCGAACTTTCAATGTTGCTCATCTGCTCTATTTGCAGTACTCTAGGAATAACAGCAAGGAACACTAAATTGAGAATTTCTGCTACTTCTGATGTCTGGAAATCTCTGGAACTTGCAGATTTGATCAGCCTCTTTATACATTTACTTATTTTTCTTGCTCTGAAGGGAAGGCATTTTTCAGGCAAACAGGATGCTAAATGATCTACAAACTTCATGCCAAAGATACAGCAAGTAATTTTGTTCCTAACACGCAAGAAGTGTGCAAAATCTTTTACTGAAGCTGAAAGGGGACGTAGTATCAGCCTGTACCTGACAGAAGCCCATCCCATACTATCCTTGTGCAGTCTCAGCTCACAAAAGACTTAAATGCTGTAGGGTCTGGCCGGTTAACAAGCCTAGACAACATCGAGCTTTGACTGTGCCAGCCTTCCTGGTACAGGATCACATATGATTTCAGGAATACTTCATTGTGGCACGTATTTAATTTGACGTACCTTCATCTGTCTGTATTAGTCACTCCTGTGTTCTGCTGAGCTGAAAGTGACAGCCGCAAAGAGAAAATACCACTGCCTGCCAATCTGGCACATTGATTGTAACTGAAAGTTCAGAAATTCTGGAGGTCTTGTTTAGATGCAAGGGAATAATACTGCTTTCTTATTAAAAACCATGCAGTCACTTGGAAGTGCCAAACCTGCTTGCCATCATCTGCTTTGGAAAGCTGCACAGGGGAATATTTACATAAGGACGAAGCCACCACTTCTCATTTTAAAAAATAATCTCATTGCTGCTTCAAAATTTATTCCAAATGCAATCCACAGCTCATCTTTTGCTACCAAATAGGTGTGGCGTGCTTGGCATGTTAGGCGTGAATGTGCTGCAAGAGTGCTATATTTCAGCCATACACTGTCTCTCTAGAGCTGGTTCATGTCACAGTCAATTCAGGTATTAAGGTCTGCAATACACAGATTGGCTTGACAGGTGGTGGTGAAGAAGAGAGAGCTGTTGCTTGTAATGCAAGGACAGATCAAAACCATAAGGCTAAGCTTGCAATGGTGTCAGGTATGCCAGTAAATGGAGCAGCAGCTTTTCATGACCCCAGGCACACCAGAGCCAGGTAAACACAGTAGTTTCCCAGAAGCTTTTCACTTCAGGCATCTGGCACTGCCCTTGTTGAGCTTTCCACTCTGCCAGCTTCAGCATCACCACCTGCTTACAAGCAAGCTTTCATGGTTTCAACAAACGAAATCCTCCTGCTTCTGCCTGGCTTATTCTGCAACCGAAAAAATCCTTTTCTTACCCCACTCTACCCTGGGGCATAACCCAGTCAACAAATGGCACTGGGGACCCAGCCCTTATCAAAAGAACAACAGCTCCAACCAGAAGAGACTGAGCAAGGAAAGCATGACATGCTCATTCCATCTAAGTTTCATAACCCTACCCTATCACAGCCTGCTAAAATCAGCTGATAATAATTATCTTGCATCTCTGAGGTACATACACATGTGCATTTGTAGGTGTGCATACACATACATGTGCATTTACTTCCCTGCTTCACAGGGCACAAAGGATGACCGGGCCATTCTAGCTTGACTGCTTACAAACACTGAAAGCACAAAACCACACGGTCCCATCAGGGTCCCTCCTACTGAAAGCATCCCACTCTAGTAGCTGTCTGTGGCTTGTGATTTCCTAGCAGGAGTAACTTCCTCACATTGCTCTGCTTTTGTTCATGCTGCCCTAGCCAGTACCATTCCTCGTTGTCTATAATGTGGAAAAAAAAAACAAAAACTGAACATTGAACAAACCCAAGGGCACTGTGGGTTACAAAAAAATATTTATGTTGATACCAAAACAGAGATGGCAGCTCTATTTTAAACACTGACCAAACTTGGCGAGGATTTGCCTTAGCTGAATGGTGACATTTTGCACCTGGGATGGAATAACCCCACACACAAGAGGATGCCAGTTGGGGAGAAACCTCCTCTGCAGAAGCCTTGGGGGAACTAAGTCGGCAGAGCACCTGCAGTGCTGTAAGCTGACAGCATACTGGGCTGCAACAGTTAATTCACCACAGCAGACTGAAGGAACTATTCCTTCCTTTTGGCATTTGTGCCATTGGATCAGGAGTGCTGCCTCCAGATTTTTGGGCTCCCCAGTGCCAGAAAGATGATGACAAACTGGTGAAGGGCAAGTGCAGGACCAGCACAGTGTCTGGAGTTATCACATTCTGCCTTCTCCTCTCCAGGTTAAGGGGATGTCCAATTGCCATCTGCAGCTACCTAACAGGCAACTGGAAAAAAGAAGGGAGTAGATTTTTCTGAAAGGTGCTCAGTTGCAGTGGATTAAAGTGCACTAAGAGGAATTCTGAGTGAACAGATTATGAAAAAATTTAACGTAAGGAGCGATGCAGCAACAAAACACAGGCGAAGGAAGTGGAGGAATACCGATCCTCAGAAACACTGAAGGTTCAACGGGACACGGCCCTGAGCAACCTGCTCTATGTGTGAAACTGGCCTCGCGGTGAGCTGGAGGTGGGACCGGATGACCTCCAGAGGGAAGGCCCTTCCTCACCTGAATTCCTGTGTGACTCTAATACGCCTCATGCCACGCGTGCTAAGACGCTGAGCGCACTTCACGTATCATCACTGGTGTCGGGTATCGCCAGCGCTTTCATCAGCTGGAGCACTGCCGAGCTGACTCAAATACTGTACATCTTGTCTAGAAGCGATTAGAAAGGCACATGGCAGTTTGTGTATCTCAATTAGCCTTGTACCATGCACGCTGACATTCAAAACTAGCTGACATGGAGGCCTCTTCCCCACCCAATTCCGAGTTTATACTGGGCTTGTCTGGTTTGCTACAAAACTTAATGTAGGCTCACACAGTAGGGCCCTCTCTCTCCTTCAGAGTCACATTAGCTGGATTTTAGGAGGATAAGTGCAAAGTGCACACGATACAAAGCTAATGAATCAAACCCTTGTCGATGAATGCCTTTCAGGAGCAAATCTCACAGAGAAGTCCACAGACTGCCTCTTCCTCTCATTGTTCTGCTCTTAGGATGTTAGGGGAGCAACAGGCAGTGACATCCTTCCAAATTGGTATCTATCACTGCAACACTAAGTGCTAGTGCCTATCACTCCAGTAATCCGGTTTGGGAAGCTCTGCTGCAGCATTTGCATTCTTATCTTTGTTTAGTCAAGGCTGGCAAAAAAAAAAAAAATGCATACACAAATAATCTCCACTGTACAGCTTGGCACTACCGCAATGCTGCCATTTGTGCACCAGCTGATTTTTATTCGCAGTCAAGCTTGGAAAGCACATGCAGCCCACTAAGCAATGCAACTGGAAAAGTGATGTTTTTACAAGCCTACTCTTTGTATTAAAATGAATGCTGACAGGAGAATGCAAGCAAAAAAAGAATCAGGCTAAACATTATTGCAGTAATTTCTCTGGAACAAATCAAGGTAATTTCACCTCATTTCCTGCCATAAACCTTGCACTAGGAGACCCTCACATGACTAATTTGAAGAGGAAGATGGCCTACACAAACACAAACACCCCCTTAATTACACGGTTTCTCTTCATCTTCAAGGAAGAACGGAGACAGTGCCTAACAAAAGGGCTCTGCATCAGCCTCGCAGAAATCCCTTTCTATGGGCAAGAAGTAGAGGAAGCGACCAAAGCTAAAGGAGTGTGAATTTTCACCTACCACTTAAAGGGAGTTAAAAATGAAATTGCCACCTCAGCATCTCAGAATTAAAGACAGAGATTAAAAACCAATTGTTTTATTTTTTACAAAGTTGATGGCTATTAAATAAAGCAAGACAGAAAATTACTACCCACCCGACTTCCAAAAATACTAATAATGAGAAGAATTTAGGCAAACATTATATTTGACAATGCCAGTGAGCTGCACGGCTCCAGAAAACAACCACAAGTCAGCGATGTTCATGCCTGTTTCTGATTATGCAGATCCCACATGCAGTTGGCATGCTGTGCCCAACAACAGCCTCCAGCCCTGCCCTTCTTGAGGGAAGGCTCAGCTAGCTGCACTGGTCATAAATCTCCCCACCAAAAGGTGATTAACTTCAAAATCTCCTGTCGTTCTGTCAGGAAAACATAGAAGAGCTGCAAATCCATCAAATCACATCTTGTAGATAGGTATCTGAGGAGAATACATGGCAGTTGGTGATAGATGGAAACTACTGCATTGTGTCTTTGGACAGCTTATATGGTATCTCTTTTCAAATTAACATTCTTGCCTCTGATTCTCATTAGACTCACTCAGCTGTTCTGCTCATCTTATATTTTTCCTCCCAAGGGATTAACATTGATTTTTTTTTTTTTTTATCTTGCACACAAACAGGAAGGTCACAATGTTTCCTACAGGGAGGATTCATTCAATAAGGAACTATGCTATTAAAGCTGACTTGACGATATTGTCAATAGAACTGAGCTGCCACAATGCTGGCTATTTTTTAAGCAATTCCAGCTACATTCATCATTCCACTCCATGATACAGACGAGCCTCTTAACAACTCATTAAAAATATATATGTATATAATGGAGGTCAGCCCTACTAACAATGAAACTCCACATCCAATTTAAAAAAGAAATAACACAAAATAATTACAAAATGCTTATGGGAATAGAATATCTTCAGCAGAAAAAAAGGAAACTGAAAGAAAGGAATGCAGGTGGGCCTGTAAGACTTTTAGCTGGACACTCCGGGTTTCAGCTCATACACAAGGACCATCATGGGAATAATTTTCTCCCTCCTCTTTTTCTAGACAGTGTTTTCCCTCTCTCCCTTTATATTTTTGCACTTCGGGAAAAATAGGCAACAGTCATCTTAGCAATATGAAAAAGCAGCTCAGTGATAGAGTGAAGCTTTATAGCAGCATGGGGAAGGAAGACAGGAAAGGAACAAGAGGAGTCTTCTCAACATGTAAAAAAATGTCACAAAGAACAAACAGGAAACCTACACTAAGTCCCTGTGAAAGGAGCTGAATTTTCCAAACTGCTGAGGAGTTTGGAATTGTCTGTTTGGATGTTTTCAGACACTCTTTCAACACCACTGGGAAAAGCTTCTGTTCTAAGCGCACTTTCAGATTCTTTGTAGTGAATTTTGCCTTTCTTGGATGAAACAGCAAAGAAATACCATTGAAAGAGCCTGCTGGGGCAAAACAAGGCTGGGCTCATCCACAGAAATATACTAGGCAGAGCTGGACAGAATAGGAAGAAACAATCTGTTGAACAGCTGTGTGGACAGCAAATAATGGATGAGAAAACAAGTGATTTAACTGTCTCTGGTCAATGCTTTACCTTGTTATTTTAAAGTAAGCAGTCTCTTCTACATCCTTTACAATTCTTTTCCCTCCTCTTCCCCTAAATATCCCCATTTGCTGGTTCTCCACATGCACTGGAGAAATGCAGTATTGAATAGAAGACTGAGAAAACTTGATTACAGCATGCAGAGATTTTCCCAATTGAGGAATACTTATGGGGTGGGCTAAACTGTTGGAGTGCTTTGTACTAGCAGCATAGTTCAAAAACATCCTGCTGGAGACTAGACTTATTGAACAGCTTTGTAATTCACCCTTCTAGTATTTTCCTGTACACACTGTGTTAGGAAGACCTAAAAGAGTCCCTGAGTCTGTAGCTCTCCAAACAGCATCACAGCGGACGTCACTGGTCTTCCTTTGGGTTGCTAGAATCTCCCGTTGGCTGTCACTATTACTTACTTAATTAAAAAAAAAAAAGGCACTTTGTTCAAGGTTGCTCCATTTTTGGAAAGGCCTGCAATGACTGTCTACTCTAATGCTTTTTCCACCTTTAGGTCTGTCATCTCTCTCCTTAAAAATCCCAAACCTTCTCACCGGGGGAAACTGCAAAGCTGTGCTGGCACAACGATATTCTGCTTGTGCTGAATTTGCAGAGCAGAAGGATATATTCACTGTCAGAGCAGAAAGGAAGCACCCTCCTCCCTCCCCCCACAAAAAGCTATTTTTTGCAGGCGTTGTCATATCTTATCCCCAGGAAGAGAAGAGGGCTGTGCTAGAAAGTCTTCAGATTCACATTCGCTCTCTTTTGCTCTGTCCTTCACAGCATGACTGTGCTTATCAATACAAGGGAGGGCAACTGGCAACATGCAGGCTAGGCAGAGTCCTCTAATGAAAACAAATCCTTAGGAGAGGATGAAGAAGCTCACAAATCTGCCTGCTAAAACCCATTCCCACCGCAATAATGTTTTCAGCACTGCTCACATTTAGGGGACAGGAGGGTATAAATGGTGACAGCACCTTCCTCAAAATATTTTGGGTTCCAAAAGCCCAAGTGAATAAAGCACCACAGGACTCAAGATATATAATCAGAATAAACAAGATTTTGTGCTGACAGAGTGCCTGTCATCTGAAAGTATGCAAAGATATTAATTAAGCTCTCTAACCCCAGATGAAGTAGATTAGCAGCTTCATCCTTGTTTTACAGAGATTTAGAGCAAAGCGTGACACACCACAGCTGACAGAAGGACCTGGAGCTGACCGTGCAGGGGCTGAGCACCAGAGCTCCCCCTCCAGCTGCCTGGGCTGCTTTCAATGGAAAAGAGCTGAGAGGTGCTGTGTGGTGGGAGAGGGAGCATCCACCCTGCTGCACTATGCCAGCAAGGACTTGGCCTGAAGGGCTTTGAAAAGAAGCATGAAGTCTGTAAGTGACAAACACATCCGATACCATCCAAAGATGTTTAAAAGAAGAAAAATGTTGTGAAGTACTTCCAACTTCAAAATGCATTGTTTAAGAGAAGTAAGTGGATCCATGTATTCAAAACCTTAACCAAAAAATTTGGTCAACTCTCTGAGAAGTAAAGAATAGTTTGAAATTCATTCTGCAGTCATTATCTACTCAAACTCAAGTTCTTATGGCAGTAATTTCTCAAAGATTCACTTTGAATATTTGTAAATGCAGAAGATGTGATAAAGAAAAATATTCTCAGAATTTATCACAGAAGTAGCACAACTGTCCTCTCAACTGAAATTACCTGGTCTCTATCTCTGTTTATCGTGTGTGCCAAACAAGAGCAGGGTGCTATCCAAAGCAGCTAGAAAGAACTATCTCTGGAACAGATAAAAGTAGGTCATTCCTTGCATCTCTAGGCACAATTATCCACCTCATTACAATTAGGTGGACAAATGCACAGTAGTCTAACTGCAGAGGGATGCATTTTAATTGTGATGTTCAATTCTCTGTACACAAATATATAAAAAAAAATGGAGCAAGAAATGTCACTAGAAAACAGAGACAGACTGTGGCATACTTATCTACAAAACAAGAAACAAACTGGATAATCTGTAGACATAAAGCAGCTCCTTAGATGATAAGCAACCACATTAATATGAAAACAATGCTGTTTTGTTCCCACATTTAAGCACAGAAAGCATTCCAACTTCAGCTTTCAAGGTAAAAATGCTTTTAATTAGTTGTCCTGGCTACCATGTGAGACATAGAGACCTTGGTATGATGAAACTATGATCATCCACCCTTGCTGAGAATCTGTCTTGTGATTTATATGATTACTCCATGCCAGCATGAAGCAAATCCCCTAGGAAGTAACGCATGTCATCCTTAAAAATATTAAGCAATCAAGCCATGTTTTTATTATGTGAATGGATGCCTTTGAAAACAAGGATGCATGCACCATACTGGGAGTTAAAATGAAATAAATGAACAGAAATAATTCATTTCCATGTTCTAATCAGTGGAAACTGTAGTCTTCAAATTATCCTGATGCTTCCAAGTGCGAGTCT
This sequence comes from Meleagris gallopavo, assembly GCF_905368555.1. NCBI lineage: Eukaryota > Metazoa > Chordata > Aves > Galliformes > Phasianidae > Meleagris > Meleagris gallopavo. The sequence continues at coordinate 26,446,533 of NC_139405.1, read as the reverse complement.
GGAGACAATAGGTTGACTATGCTACTAAAGTGAACATGAAATTGCATCGTAAGTACACAATGAAGGACAAATTTAACAGTTCAAGTCTCTCTGTAAAGTTAGTTTCTTTTTATTCAGCCCTTGCATCCAGCTGAACAATTAAGAACAGAAGATTCAAACAAAGCATTGGATAGTTTTTAAATGCCGAAATCTAACCAAAAGTAAGCTACTTATTGTATGCAAAAGGACCATAGTATACGAAAAGAATGGTTTTCAGTCAAGTTCTTCTGTTTCTAGCATTACTAGCAGAGAGAAAAGTGTGTTCCATCAGCTAAAAGGATGTCTCTGGGAAGCAGAATAAATATTATCAAAGACCAGAACTGCATGCTTGCTGGTTATGTTGTATTCACATACCCGGACACCCACACTTTTGCAAGGACCCAAGATAACACTGTTACACTGCTCATTGCTATCATAAATCACAAGCCATTCATTAGAGTTGTTGACCTTTCAAAAAAAAAAAAAAAAAAAAAAAAAACACCAACAAAACTAGCCCCAATAGGCACAGGAGATGGAAATAGAGCTTCTGTAATGAGATCAGGTTAATACAAAGCATTTGAACTGGTCTGCTGCATTTGTGTGAAAATGCATATTGGTAATAATTTACATGAGTAGAAGACCAAAGGATAATATGGAGTTTTCTTTACACAGTGAATCTAGACCACTGTCTTTGAAGCTAAGCTAAATATTAAACACAGTATTTTTTCTAAGTGTGCTATTTGCTTAAGTTTTCTCATCTTAAAAAGAACTGTGAAGAATCTAGAGAGAGGCAATACAATAATGGAAGAAATGGGATCAGTTCTGTGTCAGTCATCTATGAAATCAGCAATAGCAGCAGGGGATGACTAACAAACAATGGTGTGCAATATCTTCCACAGGAAGAATGGGGAACATGGATCAGTGTGGCTGGGAGGAGCTGCAGCAGGAACATACAAAATTTGACATACAAGGTTACAGAGCAGAGAACAGACCTGTGAGCCTCCTTGCTGAAGGGTATTGTGAATCTGAAAACTAACACAGGCTCCAGACAAGACAAGCTCACAAAGGAGTAATGTACTGTGGATTATTAAACAAATAAAACCTACATCTACTTCAGGAAGTCCCAAGTTGTATTCATTAACTCTGATGTAGTGAGGGAGATGAAAATGCTCGTTTCCTTCCTTTTGAAATACATGTCTCTCCTTCTCCTTCCCTTAAAATGTTAATTTTTTTTCTAGCTCTGTGAAACATCTCTGCTATGTGAGATGTTTGCTGGGCAAGAGTCTTCTGAATATCTCAGAATGCTTTTAGTTTATATTGCAATGTTGCATACTGAGCATTTGACTCAAATTCAACATGCTGGCATTGATTTTTCCCTTCTCTGAATCTAAAGGGAGAATGGTGCTCAATGCACCAATGCTGGGAACTAGCAAACTTCAACTTCTTCCTCAGTGACATATATGTAGATAGAGTCATATATTGCTTTATAAGGTAGCGTCATCTATATCTATATTTCATTTTCTGACTTGGTTGGGCACACGTCACTTTTGTTATCACTGTCCCAAAGCTACATATGTAATGAATTATGTATTGGGTATGTAATGTGAGAAATAAGCATTTGCTATTGGGTTTTGAAATATGCTGGCAAACGGATTAGGATATGACAGAGATGTCTAGTCACTGTGCAATAGGAGGGGGTAACGGATAAGCTCTTCCTTGTGGATCAGTGAAGACATCTATTCCACTAGCCCATCCACAGGGTGGGAAATACTCTGATTCTTGCAGGAAAGGACCCAGAAAGTCTTATTTTGACAAGAATGGAACTCTTATAGAAAGGGAGGGAAGATGGAAATGTATGAATGAGAAGAAACGTGGAAGGTTTATTTCCTGAAGAGAGCTGTGCTCCTATAGCATGTACACTTTCTAGGTATCAAGCCAGCCTGTTTCTGACAGCAAATCAAACCAAAGGATAACTCTATACTTCAACAGGAATAATTTGATTCTTTGCTAAGTTCCAAATAGCCCCAAAGTCTGATTGTATATGTTCTTTCAAATGACAACAACTTCTCAATGAGAGCTTTCTTTAATATCTACTTTGTAAAGGCCATCGGTGGGTCCTTAACAGGAGCTTAAGGATCCTGCAGCACCACTTACAAACTGCAAGTTCTGTCAGGAAGCAGCACCACTACCTAATCTAGTATTTCCTATGTGCTCGTGGTTTGCTTACCACAGTATCAAACACCAGAGCTGCCAAGAGCCCTGTGGTGAGGCTGAGTGTGCTGCCCATCCCTTCAGAGACACCCAGCAACACAGCCCTGCTGCACCTGCAGCTCCCACGCAGAAGGGAGCTTTATAAGGGAAGCACACGTAACTGACAGCTATTGAAAACACCTACGGTCACAGTAAAACACAATTGTTTTCAGCTGTGCAGAGAGAGCTTGTGTTTATTATGGTGGTGACTCTGCCCTGTGTAAAAGTTACCGACACTCACCGGATGCATTAATCACTACATCTGTGCCCTTCATTTACAGCCAGCAACACTCTTCAAGTTGGAACTTTCCAAATATAGTTTTGACAACCCAGTTCTGGATGCCCAGGGGAAGAGACATGACTACTTTGCTAATTGATGCTGGTACACCAGGGAGAACCAGCACTGTCTACAGCAGTTTTCCCTTAAAGTGGACTAGGCCAGTTGGATGGCAACTGCACTAAGTCAGACAGTAGTTCTCATAACCAGTTCCACTTTCCCTAAATCATTACACATCAGTAACAACTAAGTGCTCAAATGTTTTCAGAGACCAGCATTGAAACTGCATGTGAATTTAAATGTTAGCTGTCTGTGTATTCAGCTTGGATAGCTTTAAGTCCCTTGTACCTAGTTGATAATACAATTTGGCCTCTGGCATAACCTAAGTCACACATTTCCCTCAAGTAGGTGGAAGAATCAGCTGTACCCAAGAACCTGTTTTTTTAATAACAGCATGGCTAGTATTTATCTAACATATATCTTTCAGAAGGGTATCCAGCCTTCTTTTGATGGTCTCAAAGAGGTGCAAAATTCACCACTAGCTTCACTGCATCTTCAATTACCTAAGTCTCATATAAGTTCTCCATGAGGACACTGTCTCATTCAGTATACAAGACATTCACATAGCTAGCAGCCTCTCAATATTTTATTTTTGCCCTTTCTTTTTAACGCATAGTCCATAAAAGCCTTGTTTACCGTGCATTATTCAAGCTCTATTCCGAAGGCAGAATGATTAATTTCTGTATAGGCTTTTCTATAGTGCTCATCAGATGCTTCAAACTTGCTATGTGCAATTTCCTCACTTTTGGAAAAGCACAGAAAGGAAAGCCGTTATGTGGCATCATAGAACTACTGCTGTGCTTCATCTCAGCAGAGATAGACCAGACTTTTGATATCTTAGCTAGCAGGTGTAAACCATCAGCTGCCAGCATACCAAGCTAAGGGAGATGAGGAACACGGATAAACAAGTCATTTTCACCAATATTTACTGATACCAGAACAGAAAGATTTTATGGAGACCAACAGCTGTGGAGTAGAAGTACTCTCATAGGTTCAGTTCCCCATATGCCTCGCCTGATTTCTTAATCCAGTCTCATTCTTCTCATCTGTCCAGCCATATCCAGCATCATCTACCTTATTGCATCTAATTCACTACCCATCCTTCTCTCTCTCTGTCACTATTATGTCTTTTCTTTTCCCTATTTGTTCATAAATTTAGTCTCTACACTCAAATTCCACATCTCTCTATCTTCTTTGCCTCTTCCTTGATTTTACTCCCATATCTTCGCTAAGAGATGGTGGAACTTCCTGGGTCTTGAGGGGAATGAGTATTCACATAGATTTTAGAAATAAGAATCTACTAAGCATACACAAAATGTGTTTATTAAAGTTTGTAACTTGGATGACCTTGAAAGGATTTTCTTAAGAAAAGCACATTAATATGTTATGAAAACCACTCACATCGGACAAAAAGTGGGGACATCACAGCACAATAAAGAATGTATCGCAGAAACCTTTAAAGCCTCCTCTTTAGCCTCATTTTCAGAAAGAGTTAAGCCATGCTTGGTGACATTTTCCAAAGAAAACTGAGCCAGAGAGGATGTGCATCTCAGAAAATGATATTCCAAATGACTACAGTTTCAGAAAATTGCAAGTAGCTGAAATGAGAAGACACAGTATGTGGCTTTGCTCATAAAGTAAGACAAAAATGAGAGATATTTATACCATGTTGGCACCTAACTGAATGGCTTCTCTGATATTGGTTACTTGTATGAAATCATGACAATAACTAAGCAAAGCATATCATTCTGTCTTTCTAGATTGTGCAAGGGTTGGGTCACAACCAAGTAAATACTATTGTCCCATTAAGCATACGAGTATGGTATGTGCATTGCTGTTTTGTGACCTCCTCCAGACAAATGCAGTAGCTATTCTTTTACTGGTTTTGCACTGAACATAAGTTCTTACAGCTTTCTTCTCCCTTGCCTGTAGGAGCTACTACTTCCTCTTGATCATCACTGCACTGCATGTTTGTCCTCCTGTGCACTGATAACCCTTCAGTTTTGGAGTTGTCTGCAAATCTTATCACGCTTAAATTGACACCAGAGCATACAGGTCTGCTAGCAAAGACATAAAGTAGTCACGTAGATATAGAGTTCCTGTAAAAATTAAACTGGTCAAGGAAGTTTTATAAAACCCAAGAGAGACACAGTAAGGGCTATAGTTAACAAGATACATCATTGATGAAATACAATTAAAAGTTCTGACTTCATAAATAAAGTGGGTTTTAAGCCTCCACAAAGCATCTTATATAATAATAACAATAGCAATAATAATAATGAATTGATAGCAACAACAACCTGAAAGCTATAGGCCTTGTGTCTGTAAGTTTGTTTTAGGAATGGTGCAAGAAAAAAATATTTGTCAGATAGGAATGCTACAAAAAAAACCCACGAGCATCAAATAGGAAGTCACTGCTCTTATAAAAGACTGGAGTTAAGCCTCAGCTTAAGACAACAGTTTTATCATAAACTCATAGTTTGTCTTCATGTGAGTAGACACAAGAGTCTGGCTCAAGATTTACGAACCCCATTTATATCTATATAGCTGTTTAGTTCAGATCTTCTTAACATCAATACATTCCTTATTTAAAATGCATAACAGGTAGTAGAAGAAGTAGTAAGGATGATAAAGCAGAGAATTTCCAAAACTATCAGCATTTATCAATTAAAGTATTTATTTTTTATCAAGTACTAATTAGTTAAAAACACTTGATCTAATCTTAAAATAGATGTTCTGGGTACCCCATTTATTCTTGAAACAGCCACTTGCTCTAAGGATTAGGAAGACAATGGCATTCAGAGCAAGCATGAACCCTCTTCTGTCTTATTACAGTTAATCATGAATGTACATACTATAATGGAGCTGAGCCCCTGCAAACTCACCAGGCTGTGCATAATTTCGACTCCATCTGGATTCACTGTGAGCGCCTCATCATACAATTGCCTAGCCACCTCCAAATTGCCTTTCATCTCTGCAAGCCTCCCACGCATGTACAGTACAGCATGAGATGTGGGGAAAAGACTAGCTGCCTCCTGGATACAAAAGCCTGCTTCTTTGAGATGCTGTTGTTCCATGAAAAGTTCAGCTGAAAAAAATAACACAAAAACACCCTACCATTAGTTGAAATAATTCAGACACCTTTCTTCATTTTAACTGTGTATCATCTTCCTTAAACATATTAAACCACGAGGTCACCATCCTGCACAGTGCTTACTATGATTAGTGTTTATTATCACAAAGTGGAGACAGTGAATGGATATCTGTAATGTTAAAGTCTCTACACAGACTTTCATGGACCTCTTCAGGTGTTGAGAGAGGATGGCCTTAGTGATACACCAGAGTGCTTCCTCAGAGGAGATGTAAACATGTGCTGAACTGAGCTCTGAGGAAGCAGGGCTGGTGGCCACTTGGAGCCATCATGTGTGTTTCCAAGTAATCTGTGGAAAAAGAGAACAGAATAAGCCATTACTGTCTACTGAGTAGTTTAAACATGTCAGAGTAATAGGATACATCTGACCAAGCTGGATGTTAAATAACTTATTCAAAAGAGTATTTCCATATTAAAAAAAAATAATTAAAAGTGTTTTTCCTCTGCTTACTTGTCTAGTTTACGAAATAGCTGTCTCTGAAGTTTTCAAAGTCCCCATTAAAATCAAAAGTCTTACATCTCAGAGACTTATATTGCATATTCACAAACTTACCTCCTCACACATATTCTACAGAAATTAAAAAGGAGCTTTTGGAAGAGACTGCTCAGTAATTTGCTTTCTCATCTCTTAGCAATGATGCTGGCATTTTTCTTACAAAGGCACACTGAGATGTTTGACTGTCAATTTGTTTGCTAATCAAATCTTTTCTCAAGTTAAACAAATTTCTCAATGTATTTCACTGTTAGATTTTAGAACTTCCCAGGATTTCATATGCATTAAATTCTAGCAGAAGGCTTCAGAAGTGATACTCCATTTTCATCAACACACAAATGAAAAGGGAAATTGTTTTTTCATAGACAGATGTGCGTATATCCATGCATGTACATAAAATAATTTTCTCTTTGCACATCAGCAACTGCCCTTTAGTCCATAACCTCTTAGCATTCTATCCCTTATCACTGGAAAAATTCAAAGTCTCTCCTTTTTTTTTTTTTTTTAACTGATGTGGTAATGCAGTAGGTATTGACAGCTCTAGAGTTCAATTTGAAATGACAAGTCCAGGCTCCAGAGTTAGATAAACAATTCTGAGTTTAGATCCAACCTTAAATGACCTTACTTTTAAAGGTAGTGAGTGTTCTCAGAAAGTCTCTGTGAAGGAGTAAAGTAGCTTTAAAAATTAGGTCTCTTGTACAGCTCTTAAACTTCCAGTTTTGGAGTGCTAGGAAGGCCAGATGACTCTGGGGACTTGGCATACTGACATGGAGCTTGCTGGGCAAGAGGCAAGCAGGAGAGCATCCCAGCACCAGTCCTGCCTGAACAGAGGAGGCTCCTCCTCGGCCCAATCAGACGTGAGCCTGGGAGCACAGCTAGCTCTGCTGCTGGCATGCAGACCATGATGTCCACTAAAGTGGCAGCATGGCTTAACACCCAGATCTAAGTGCTCTTCCTGAGAGCAGGGTGAGACAACATCGATAAAAAGCTGGAATATTTCTTAGCCCTCCCCAAGTTGTACTTCAGATAAACATCCTTCTCTGAGGCTGTCAGCATGAGCACAACAGCTCCTTGGTAAGAGCAATGTACTTAAAAAGTGACTCATATACATTTCTGTCTGGTTAATCACTATAAAATCTCAGTATGCATCCCCTTCTTCGGCTCCAAGAGAGTGCAGCCATCTAACAGCAGAAAGGAAGGCCATCCATCTTGTCAAGCTGAGTATGCGCACAGCCTTATTCAAGAGTTTGTGGGAGGACAGCATTTTACTTGTGCTTCCCAAAGAACAGAGTATTTTCCTGCCAAGAGCTGTGCAGCAGCTGATGCTGTACATGTGGTAATAATGAGGATGGAAATGTGCAAAGTGACGATTCACAGCCTGAAGATAAACACTTCGTTTGCAAAGTTAGCACAGCCCTAGCAGCGCAAAAGAAGAGGAGAAATCCTGGCACTATTTGAAGGCAGCAGAAGTTCTGGCTACTGCTGTATTAAAATCTCTATTAGCAACTAACAGCATAATGTGACTTGCTTAATTTCAAAAAAGCATGAGGAGCAAGGTGGTTTAGATGTGAAATCATGCACAGCCCGTGATTCAATGCATAGAAAATAGGGAGTACTTATTCTTTCTTTCAACGGTGCCTGTAAATCTTCTTCGGTAATAACAATTATTTAGAGGAAGTGCAGGAACACAGAATCTGAATAAGATCTACAAATTGTATTTTATGGTACAGTAATGTAGCATATTAAAGTTCAATCCATTTCTTCACAGGCTCAATAGTCAGTAAAAAACGATTTAATGGTGTGGGAGGCCTAATTTGCATCAAAAAAGAATGAGAGAGGTGCTTGTGGGTTACAAGCCACAAGCTGGGTTACCCACCCAGCTAAAAATAAACACTAAGGGAAATCATTTAGGCCTGCACTAAAATGTGCTTTCTGTAAAGTCATTTTTTTTTCACTTCTATTGCATACTCATTTCATTCACAGACGAACAAGATGTGCTTACGCAACACAGAGTAAGAACAGAGGCAGAGGCAGAAATCAAAGCCAAAAACCAAGGATTCAACGAATTTATCAGATTTCCACTCCCACTTCCTTAACAGTACTGGAAGTACTGAAATGCCTGCCTTTGCGTTACCTGGGTTAGCAGCTTCCTGTCTGTTTGGTTATTCAGGATATCTTCTTGTATCACCTAATCATGTTGTACATAAAAACCTGACCAAACAAGCAGCATTCACAAGGCAATTCCGTATAAGAGACATGGTACTCGATGCCTCTCCAAAGCAGGCAGCATTTCCTCAGGGTGAAACAGGTATACAGGATGTGGGATTCTCCATGAAAGGTCCACTGCTTCAGGGAAGCCGTTTACGAACCTCAAGCTGCTGGATTACATTGTTCTCAGTGCTGCCATTCTTTGCAGCTTTGAATTCAAAGGCTATCTTTACAGGCTGTCTTCCTATCTCCTACTTAACATCATCTTGATAAAAGCTTAAATAAGTTTTCAGACTGTTCTGAACTAAATATTACTAAATATTACACAGCTCCCAAATCTACTTCAAAGTTCACCCATGCGCTCTTTTGCAGTATTGTCCATCCTTCTCTGCTGTCATCTCTTCTTGTGGCTTCAACTTCCTTTGTCTTGACTTGTGATCCCACTTCCACCTGATGCACCAGCCTTAAGGCTGACCTCAGCTCATGTGAGCAGACCACATCTCCAACCACATATGCCATTAACTCCTAATGCAAGCTCCTAGTTTTTCCAGCTGTGTCTGCTAGCACCTTTAGCTCATCTATATGAGGACCCTCAGTCAAGTGAGAACTGCCAGAAGCATATCATCTACTCACTCTCCAAGGACAGGTAACAGATACACAGACCAGGAGCGCTTGCAGAAGACTGACAAGGCTGGGCCTCCTACAGTCAGGCTCCTCTTTTTGTCTCCAAGATAAATGACTTGCCAGAACTCTGTTGAGGAGTCCATCTGAGCAGCAAGGCAGTGTAATCTAGTCATGTCTGCATCACAGCGCCAGTATGAGGAACGGAGTTGTCTGCCATCACCTTGAACACTGACTCTATTCCCTATTTCCTAAGCATTTCAAAGCAGTGTCAAGAGTGATTGTACTTGTCACCACAGAAGCAGCAAGAACTGTAATTCTAGCCAACAAAATAAAATAGATTTGAAGCATGTTTCTGCAGTGCGAAACACCCAAGAGTTAAAATCTCATTCCCTGTGAATCACGTTCAGTGTTATCCAAGATGCAGCACTTACTCCCACAAGCAGACTGTTCCACATCACTGTTCTGTGTCAGCCCAATTCTCTCTCACCTACCCCAAAAATACTACTGTGTGACATGGCAACACCATGCAGCCAGATGACCAGCAGGATGGCACACTGGGGAGCAGTCCTTCACACCCAAAGAAGGTGAGACAGCCTGCAAGGATATGTGGAGAGGTGTTTTTTGTTCCACAGAATCCATCTGCTTGCAGGATCTATTAATACTTGTTATTGCAGCAGCCCACAGCCAGCTGGAAAGACCCACTCCTCTGAGACAGCTCTTTCATCAGTGAATGCAGAGCTATTACCATGACAAAGGGTTCTCCCTCTGTCTTTTCTTGCTGTCAGATGACGTTTAGTCATCGTCCCTTATTATGACACAACCGTGCATGCAGCAATTCGCAGGCAGATCAGATTGAAGATTCATGCTGTATCCCAACTGTAATCACTTCACTTGATGAAGCCTTCAATACAGAAACGAAGGAGAACATAACCTGCCACGTGTTCCCATCTACCTGAGCTCAACCACCAGCTCTTCTGAATGAGGCAAGAGATGTACATTCTTAAAAGTCATTCTTGCAAGCAAGCTGGTAGCTAACCGGAGCCCAGGGACCTGCTTTAAATTTCCGAGCTGCAGGTCTCCCAGGAGCTGAAATGGCAAATGGGCTTCTTTAATTACAAATGCAGCATTAGAGCAAGCATTTCTGGAAAAGACGCAGAACCATCACAAGCTACTCTCTATGCTAAATGGTGCAGGCAAAAACACATTTGAAATACAACAAAACTTGCCACGAGGCACCTGGTTCCTCTACATGAAGTGGGATGGTGCTCACTGGTGACAAAAGCGTTCTTTCTCAACTGGGAGAGTTGGGGGAGCAAAATAAAAATGTTGGGAGCAAACAAAAAATGCTTTAGGCAATAAGGTCACCACTGATAATGGTAGCAAAATACTGTTGGATGGGCATCTTTTTTTTTTTTCTGTACCCCCTTTTGTAACACTGATTACTGCTATAGTCTAAGGAAATACTTCTAAATTCCAACCTAGTTAAGTATAAATTCCTATCTTCCGTCCCTCGTATGGATAATTGTCCTGTTGCTTTCTTCAGGACAGAGTATATTTTGTCACTAGCCCAAAAGGTGCTGAGCAACTGAGAAATGCTAGTATTTGCTACCCTCTGCCATTCTGTGGGTACCGCTGGCAGTGCAGCAGGTTCCTCTCCATCCACTGGCAAAGGATCCAGAGAACGCTTAACAAGGAACTGCTGTCTGCTTTCCTGACAAGTGAGAGTTCACATACGTGAGCATATGCATGGCCCAGATAGCAAGAAATGCCACGTATGCTTTGAAGACCACCCATGCCAATGGATTATCAGTCTGCAAAGCTTTACATCCTGCTCTAAGCAACGAGAAACATCCAGAAGCCTCTGGAACAGGAGAAGCAATCCAAAATGTCCAGTATGGATAAGAAGCAGCCAAGAATGCTTTTGACTCTTTTAATTCTTTCATTAATATTGTTGATAAGAAATAAACAAAACCAACCTGCAGAGCGTGTATGAAGACCTACTATCTCCCTGAAGACACTGAGTTGAAGAGAGGTGGGGAATTTGGCCATCTTTAGCCTGCACTAAAAGACCAGGCCAGAGCTTGCTAAACCAGAACCCTTAGCAGAACCCTGCTGGCTTATTAACTGCATCAGTAATATTTCAAAGGGGACCAAACCAGCTCACTTCACCATTTCTACCTCCAGTATGAAACATTCCTAATCCCTCCTAGTAAGTAAACATTGTAGGTCAGTCCTTTGCAGTACACCTTTACTTCTCTTAGTAACAGCTTCGTAGTAAAACATTTCCTCCTGTTGCCCCTCACAAGCCTCCAGCTTCTCACACTGCCCTGTATCAATGTAAAGAGCCAAAAAATAATGGAGCTCAAGAATCTGAGCAGTAAATGGGGAGCTCTAAAATTTCAATGAACTTTAAAAATAAAAACACACTAAAAACAAAAACCCAAGAAAAAGTAAAATATTGGAATTGTATCAACTACTCCCATTGCATTGCAGGAGAGTATCTGACCTCAGCTATTCTGCAACATCAATAAAGATGTCTCCCAAACCTGATAAACACCTTTAATATTTGAGCTTATAATTTGAGGACGGATTAGGATTGTTAAAAGCTTAGAGAGGGAGAGCATTTAATTACACATTGCAAGCTCTGCAGACCTAAGCTGTGCTGGTGAGCTGCTCCCTTTGCTGTCCCTGGGCTGCCCCTGCCCACATGTGGCTGTGGCCATGGGCCAGTTGGGGTTGCAGATTCCAGCCCACTGGCTCCTCCGACATTTTCTCGTGGAACAAAGCCCATCTCCTCTAACACAGTTTTTTTCCCAGGAACTGGCCCACGCTGAATAAAATAAATAAATCACAAGCATTTTGTGAAGGGAAAAAAAAATATTCCTGCTGTACATAACTCAGGGGAACAGATGTTTTTCCATTAGCTCACTGTTCCCTGCTACACTGGCTCTCTTTACATTTCTTGTTTATGGCATGTTCATTACAATATTTTTTTCTAAACTTCTAGCACATTAGTGAGCCAGCAGGTAGCTCTCTCCAGCCCACTGTGACTACACAGAACAGTTATCGGGGTGATTTTTCTTTAAATGCTCCTTGAAATAAGCTTTAGGTCTACCTGGTGAGGTTTGCAGACTGCATTTAGCAGGCATTTAGCCAATCTAAGATCAAATTACCAGACCTACTTTGCTGTGAGTGGCCATATTTGGTAAAGTACTGGGCTAGTCAAGAAGCTCAATTGTCAGATATAAAGTACTGGCAAAGACAAACAAAGTGGACATTGTAGTTAAAAGTAAAGCTTAAAATAATATAGCAACGGGAGCTGGAGTATTTGAACTCCTATTAAACTAGCTTGCAGCATTCTAAAATACTCCACATAAACAGAGTATACTATTATTACTGCCTGAAAATACACTCACACATACTTTGGGCAAGAAATCACTTGTTACCGAAGGAGTTTAAAACTACTGAAACTATTTACTTTCAGAACTGACTCACTTTGCTCTCCAGGTCAAAAGCAATCTTGTAAAAACACGTAATGAAAGTAAGTTTTGGTCATAAATCTGAACCATTCCAAACATATTTTCTTTAGCCAAACAGCATGATTGTATTTTTTAAACAGAAAGGAGGAGTACTGGCATAATTCTGTAAAGGAAAAAAGGGACAGAAACAGCTACTAGGCTACATTCGTCTTGGTACTATTATCACCAGTAAACTCTAGTATTCTCGTAGCTCCTTCTGCTCTAAGAAGTGGAAGGAGTAACAAGCTTTACCAGTGTCATGGAAGTTCTCTCAAGCCTGAATTAACCTATCAGTTATGAAAAGCAGAAAAAAAAAGAGAAAAAAATGGGTATATGGATCGCATAAAAATCATCTCACCTGGAGCTGCACGACAGCAGAACTGTGAACTGCTGGGAGCTCCCTCTCCAAGTATTCCCTGAGGTAGGGCCATGACACAGGGCTGCTTTCAGACTTGGGCCAAGAATAATGTTTAGGCTTGTTAATGTAAAACCTAATGAGATGACTCTCCCCTTTTAAAAAGCCATTACATTTCAAGAAGCTGCAGGGGGGGTTATTTTTAAAAGGGACCAGACAAGCTGTATTAATCACAGTCCTTACTGAAGAAGACTTCAAAACAGCATGCCTAGTAGTATTTCCCAAAGCATCTCTCTCCAAGACCACCTCTGTCTCTTTGAAGACAGCAGACCCCTTACTCTTCCAAAGCCAACTGTGACTGCCTGCAGGGGACAGAAAGTTATGGAAGCCCTCTAAAGAAATGTGTTAAGTTCCCTGATGCAGATGAGATCATTGCACTCCCCGCTGGTCCTACAAGAGATGGGTAGACATAAGATGAACAGTAACAAATTAGTTTTATGTGGATGTGTGAAAAAGGAGAAGAGGACTTGTTCTAGAGACCATAGATGCCTCAATCTGGTTGCTTACCAGAAGCTATAAGAAGTTAGCTTGCCAAATGGCCAAGATGAAGTTCATGAAACACTGCTGCAGGGAAAAACAAAAAACAATGGTGCAGCACATGCAGACTTTGCAGTTGCACTTCCAAAGCTGCTGCTTTATTATTTTCTACATGGCTGTTCATAAAGCCAGAAAAATTGCAGATGAAAACCACAAGTCTATGCCCTCTTATACACAAGTATTTCTAGCACAGCACAAAAAAGAGTCATTATTTGGGCAGAATTGACAGCCTTGCCTTCAGTAGCTGTTAACTGCAAATGTTCTTGTGCACTAATTACGGAATGTGCTAAATAAGAGATGCATCAGGAGCCCAACAAAAGCTCCCCAGTTCCAAGAGACTGAGGATGCTTGTGCAAAAGGCAGGCTAGCCCTGAACTCCTACTGCAGCAATGGGTAGTTGGTGATGCTGTAACCGTTCCCCTATACTGGCACCATCTGATGACTACCACACACTAGCAGTACGCCTGAAAAGCTGTGCACTAGCTCCTTAGTGGGATCTGGCTGCTGAGAGCTGCAAAAATAGCCTCACATAGCTGTAGGATAGTTTGCTTAGTGCACCTCTCTTCAGTGAAGGCCCAGAGAACTCTGCCTGGATTCATCAGCTTTCATGCCTGGGTATATGAAGAGGTATGGGACCTGGAATGGCTCTGATGGAACCCAGACCGACAGGCTCACAGCCTGGTGCTCTGCATCCATACCACACCCACACACAGACACATGACCAGCTGCATCCTCCTTGTGTCTGAGAAAGATAGATGCTTTGTTATTCATTTACTGTAGTATGAGGGTAATGATTTATCTAGAGATTTATGATTAACACTAGAAAGGTTAAAGTGTTAATAATGGTAAAAACAGCAGCATGCAAGTCTTTTCCCAAAGGCAAACAAACATTTCCCTCCATTTACAGATAGGAAACTGAGGTATAAAAAAGCTAGGCAACTTGCCTAGAGTCACAAGATGAGTCATTGACTGAAAAAGGACAAGTTCCAGCTAAACCAGATAGAAATCTACAGCCACTGATGTGGCTCTTTCATAAACATGAAGTGACTCCAGATGCAGGCATAAGAAGGTTATGCTAATTGCTTGTTGCTTTCCACAGCTGTTAATTTTGTGGTGAGCTGTAGCACAAGAGCATGTGATGACCTTAGCTGGTGTTTACAAAATATTTCTATTTTGGAAGTTATTACCTTGTAACTATTCCTGTCTTCCTCTCCTTCCTGATGGGAGAGATTTTGACACAGAGGGCCAGTGATGCTTTTTTAAGCTATTCGAGTCACTAAGCCCACCAAGACCAAAAAGATGCATCCATAACAGTAACTGGCCTTAGTAATGAAATCACAAAGCAGTCACAATATATATTGTCAACACATCGATCCTATTTCAAATCCAGTTAAATTAAACATGAAGAAAAACAAAGTTTAAAATAAACCAATAGGACAGAAAAGTTACAGCTTATAATTTCTGTCTAAAAAAATTAACATCTCTGAAGAAGGCACACTGAAAAGTAATTGTAGCAATTCACAGCGAGGTCACAGCAAGCACTAGGTCTTTATTACTTTTGTCTTTTCACACAGCAGCAAAAATAAGAACTGCCTCCAGCTATCTGAAGGATGATGGACAACAGACACCTGACTTCTCATCACAATAAACTCCTTTTTTTTTTTTTTTTCCAATCCCACCAGTCTCCTCTTCAGCCTTAAATCAGAAGGATAAATGGAATAAAAGAAAACCCTGCTAGTGATTTTGAGGACCATAGTACAGCAGTGAAATCCTAAGCAAATAAAAGAACATGTGATTAACTTAAAGGATGACACACTTCATTAGGTAAGTTCTTTTTTTCTTAATAATTAGCCAAATTGTAACAAATAGAATGTCACATGTTTTGTACCAGAATTGAGGTCTAATTGGTAGAAAACAGCCCCACAAAGACAGCTATAAAAATCTTTGCTGAGAAGTAGCGTGAGACTACCAGGTTTTATGTGAGAATTGTCAATTGTAGATAATTGATAGAATTTGACAAGTTCTCCTGCATACGTAATGGTAAATTATCAGCAACGTTCTGGTGTGCTCTGCTTTTTTCTTGTTGCAAGTGGTAGCAGAGACATCTAAGAAGTAATCACAGCACTTATTTCAGGCACACAATGGCGGGGCCTAATTGTGGAAGAAAAACTGTGTCTCTTAAAAGCAAGACTGCAGGGTCAGAATTCCTTTTACCAGTCTTGAAATGCAAATGGTAGAATGTGCCATGCAACTCTTCTCCTCACCAAGGGCCCTATATAAAACCCCTTCATGAGTTTGGATGTCACCACTGGGTAGAGTTCCTTTTCAATATTCTCTTTTCCCTATCCAAGCTTTGCTACAATATGTCTGTTTCAAAGTGATGTGCAAATCTTTCAAGTCCTTGGAAGATTCAAGCGGCCAAGAATAAGATGAGTAGAGGACTTTTTCTTGTTTAATAATTTTCACTTAAAACTCAGGAAAAACTGGAATGCTGTCAGCCTAAATAACATTTAATGGGTTGTTTGCCCAATCATGTTCAGCAAAATGAAACTAATTGCTACTATCAAATGACATTTCTTAATGAAGAACTGCTTCCTCTCCTCGTTTAGAAACATATTTTAGTTATGTTTGAAGTTTTCTGTGTTACAGAAAAATAGAGGTGAGCAGAAAAATCACTTTACTCCAACGTTTTATTTGTTAACATTTAATCAAGCAGTATTTCAAAAACCAAGTGGGATAGATGGGCAAATTTACTGTTGGTGTAAGGTGTTGAAACAGCCCTGATTTTAACTATTCCTTTAATACCCATGTCATCTGATTCACCACTGGAAAGTGAAGGAATTCCAGGTTGTCTGTAAATACCAAAACTTACCAGCTTGTAGCCAGATTTGTTCAAGAGTTGTCCACAGCTGCATAGGTCCTTGCTTCATCATGCTGCTCCGCATTGTTATTTCAGATATGGCTTGTTCCATTCTTGATGCAGCAAGGGAAGAGGCTCGCTGTGATCCTATGGACCAAACAAACAAGAACAAGCAATGTATTTTATACTTTGGCATATTTGGCTCATTAGCTAGGCAGGTCTGATTGTCTTTTCCAAAGCCCCGGTTTTGTGTCATAAGAGTTACATTGAATACTGAACTGGAGAAATATGCCCTATAAAAGGTTATTTTATTGAAAAAAGACTGTATTACCCATGGGCTGCACCTCAAGCAACTGAATCAAGAGACAGTAATTTTATAAAAGTCTGCTTACCAGCTTCATTGAGGAAGCAACTGTATTTTGCTCATTTGGGTAGTTGAATTCTATCATCAAATTATTTCCTAAGAATATTTATTAGTAACCTGTTTTATAAGCATACCATCATTATACAACTGCAGAACGTGGCTCGCTAATGTAAAATGCTAGTACAGAACTACAGAGTAGGTCAGCAGCATTCAAAGAACGGAGATTTCAAGTGACATCAATACAGTCCTGTTGGTTTAGAGACAGCGTGGTTTTTCACTTAACCTCAGGGAGCAGAGAGTTCAGTGCTTCGACTATATTAACCTTTAGTATGCGCTGTAACATTTACGTAAGAACAAAGGATTCGGCACCCACAGCTTGGGGAACAAAACATCACATCAAAAGGTGACTCCAGAAAGAAGGTACAGACAGAGACCATCTTCTCAAGCGCAGTATGCAGTCGTTTACTTTTGCAGAACTACCAAGAGGACAGTCACAAAGCATGGAGCTGTGAAATGGGGCTTCAGAGCTTGCTGTGTGAAGTTTTGAGAACTAAATATTTTAGTATATATAGGTTTAATGTGATTTTAAGGTTAATAAGCTCTTTCTCTTGAGAGCTGTTGTGACTAAAGCACTTGGGCTCATCTTGTAGATGACAAGATCTTGGAGCTAAAATCCCATGTTCTCTCACAGCAGCCCTCCAAAAAGAGCAGAGTAACAGGTATTCGGAGAAGCTGGGGTAGCTTTGAGCATGGGAAAGGAGAGAAGCGCAAAAGCCTGTCACAGGATATATACATTAAGCAGTCTTTTGAAGAAGACTGGCATGTTTTTCCAGCTGGAGAGGGCTGAAGCTAAAGCACATCTTGACAGCTGATCATCACCTGTGGGGGCCATGGTGTCAGCAGGCCTCTGTGCACCCCATGCTCCTCTGCAAAGAGTATGCAGTCTGGGGAGAACACTGCCCACAGCTTTTATACAAGCCAAAGCCTCTGAGAGCTTATTTTCTATGAGAGTCCACAACTGCAATCCAGAGCCTGAAACTGCCACGGGAAACGCTTGTCCCGTTATCTCACTGCTAACTAATGTCATTCATTTCCAGCAGCAGAACTTCAAAACAGCTCCCCAGCGCTCAGCACAGGCGCCTCCCACAGCTCCCTTGCAAAATGCAGATGTGCTCCTCCTAAATGCATTTTTAACATTCCTGCGTATTTTCAAAGACATTCCTGACCTAATGTTCCAAGAGATGACAGTGCAGTAGTGCAGTAATTATGGCTTCAATGGTACAGTAAAAGCCATTCCACATTGTATGGAGAATTTATTACATGTAACAGTCTATTTAAGAGATCAATCTTCTTCTGCCTGTTTCACTGTATGGAATTTCTCCCTCTGCCCTGCCCACTCCTGCTCATCTCCCTCCATTTAGGAGAAATTTCACTGCAAACGGGCTCCCAGGAACTCGCAGGCAGAATGAGGTTGTTTAATGCAGGGAAAACAAACAGGCACTCATCCCCAGCTACCCAGAGCACAGGCAGTTCTGTACAACAAGAGGCAACATGAAAATTGCCATGTGAACAATTATTGATGCTGTTTAGGAGTACTTCAAAGTCAGGGCAGACTCACATGGTCAAATTCAAACATGCTGCATGGGCTTTGTTGACTTGGTAGTCAGCCTAAGCAGATTCTTGTATTAGCACTCCTGATCAGAGTGGTGTGCTTTAAAAGCAACATTCAGCATTACATTCCTCTGCCAAGGCTGTCCTCTTTCAGAGAGGCTTTCTGGAGCTGTGCAGCACCTATACCTAACGCTGTTCTGACTGCAGTGAGTGGGCAGATGGGCTGTGCCTTATTCACATCCGCTTGGGGAAATCCTCTTTTTCTTGCAAGTCAATGCATGGGGATGATGTCCCTATGAAGGAACTCTCTGCATTTTGGACAGGTTCATGTGTTGCTGCGGGGCTGAACAGCCATTTCAGGTCTAATGAAACATCCTTCCCTCACAAAGAAGGCTAAAAGAACATCACTATGAGGAACTTGAAGAAGCACAGGCTAGCTCCTTCTCTCCTTGTTAGCCAGGCAGGTAGCTGCTGAAGGCAGAGAGCCTGCAGTGTGACACTGATCTCTGTCCACTGCTGTGTGTGCTTCAGCCCGTGCAGCCTTAAAAAGGGAACTGGAGTTACTTAGCAATTTACTGCCTTTGGCAGTTATATGCAAAGAGCCTCTGCTGTAAATTGCTAAGTAACTTGGGATTCCTTTTCATGTTGCAGTCCTTTGATGTTTTTTTTCCATTCCAGCCTAAACAAGGAAGCAAGCCACACCAGGCAGTGATCAGCTCTGTCCCCAGCCCTGCACAGTCTCAGATAGATATGTTCCCTGCTCTCAGCATACATGTACATGGAAAGGCTCCATCCCAGCCCAAACCCAAACAGTAGCAGTTTGCAACTGCTATTTCTTCTCACCTCTGCAAGCTCTTGTAGGAAGGCTCCAATAAACCCTTTAAGGGCAGGACTTTGCTGGCTTGGCCTTTATAGACAAAAGGCATCTAGCCACAGACCTGACCCTCAGGTTCACGTAGCAGTGACCTCAGGGTGGGCTGAGGGCAGCAAGGAATGCTGCCAGAGCCAGAAGCAATGACAGCTCTCACACAGAATGCCTATTCCTAAAGGAATGTAGAACTTTACAGGCTAAAAAAAAACTCACAAAACTTGTCTCACAGAACTTAAATGTCAAGCCTGAAAATACGTGCAAATGTTGGCATAAGAAGACAGCACTTCGATTTGTTATTTTAGTGCACTTTCTTTCTCTTTTTAATAGCTCCACCAGACAGAATATAAACCTTGCATTTTAGCACAAAGCCCTTTACACATTTTTTGAAATAAATGATTAAAAAAAAATATTTCGTCATGATGAGCTCCACATAGAAACCCTGCAAAAACATACCTAAATAATTTTGCTACAGCGTTGTTATAAGAGCAAGGACTAAGTTTAATATTTTACATTTATGAAAAAACTGCTATGAGAATAGAAATGCACCTCCATAGATTTACTGGGCTTATAAGAAACGTAGAATTCCCCAGCCTAAATCACTTGAGGCAAGAACATTATTAGATAAGACTAAATCACAAAAAGAATGAAATAGCAAGACAGCTGACTGATACCAGTGAATTTAGTTAGGAACGCTGCTTCAGTTAGGGGAAGATGAAGAAAATAAAGAGGAATTAATCTTCCTGGCAGGAAACCTAAAATTCTAGCACAGCAAATAATCTCATTGTGGCCTAACCGAGGGGGAGGCCGGTGTCAGACCCAGCTGCAATAATCTCCCTTCGGTCACGGGGGGCGGATCACAGAGCACTGTGCATTGCGGCCATACTGCTGCATGCTCCCTGGAGGCTGCGTGCCGGAAACTGGAGCCTGCTGCAGGCTGATGCCAGCACCAGGCCTCCTCCCTCCCTTCTGCTGCAGCACTGGGAGGCACGAGGGGAGAGCGGCTGGAGCAGCACTCTGCTGTCTCACCTCCTGCTTCCTCCAAAAGGGCCCCCAACTGGGACGTGTTCCCAACTGCCTCCAGGACAGTACTGTGGAGGAGATAACCTGGGGAGTGAAGGCTGATTTGTCTGCCCAGCATCAGGGATCATAAGGGATGCTTCTGTAAATCTTCACAGTGACCTTCCAGTGATTACTGCCTCAAATGATTTTGCACCAACCACCAGGAAAAATTCACATTTGCTCCCTTTTCCATCACTTTTAATATGCCAAGCAGCACTTATTCATTCGGTAAACTCTCTTCATCCATCTGTGTTGAATTTGGTCTTTTCTCTTTCAGTAATCTAAAGAACTACAAAATACTGATTCACACATACAATGAGAAAACAGACACAAAATATAGAAACATATCGCAGCAAAGGATATTACAAGGGAAAGGAAATAAACACATTAAGAATTACATAAATATATGCGTATAGAACCAGGAAGATTACAATGTCATAAATACAAACCCTCAGGGCTCGACACTGTGAACAAAAGTCTGTGAACAAAAAGAGCAGACACACTGAATAATGTTTTGATGCTCGAATGTTTGCATGCTCAAGACTTACCCTTGTCATGCTTTTTAAACCACTGATCAATATAAACGGGGGTTAAACACACAGAACTACAGAATGGCAGGGGATGGAAGAGACCTCAAGAGATCACTGAGTCCAACTCCCCTGCTAAAGCTATAATAGGCTGTATAGTAGGTGACCTGATGGGTCTCAAATATCTCCATAGAAGGAGACACCACAATCTCCTTGGGCACCCTGTTTAAGTGCTCCATCACTATTACATAAAGAAGTTCTTCCACATGTTCGAACACATTTAATTTAATAAAAGCCACATACTGAATAAGAATTTGTCAACCTCTTCAGCTGCATGCACTGAGGACATGACTTCAGTTTTACCAGTTCTTGGACAATCACTAATTCCCTAACCTGAAAGCATGAGACTCACTTAAAATATGATGTTTTTAAAAGTAAGATTTCCCCCCTCAAGTGTTTCTCTACATGCACATGATTTGAAAGCTGATGTATTTGAGAAAGCACAGATCATTTCCTCACCAGAATCATTATCGTGAGCATCTGGGAGCGTGAGATGAAGTCCGTTATGCTTTCTGATCACTGGTGTTTCGGTCACACTACTTCCTTTCTCAGAGCCACTGTAAAGAAACAAAACTGTTAACTGGCCACCTTTCAGCAGGGAGACAATGTTCTCCTCAAAGCAGGCAATAATCTCACTTAACTGTCTTCTGGAACTGAAAACTTTAGGTGTTTCTTGAATGTGTCATTCTAACACCACCTACCCAGCAATGGATGAGAAATTCGGTCACTGAAAAATCATGCCCAGCAAGGGCTCCAGTCTGCATGCTGCTTTCAGTTTATTTGACTGCTGCAATCTTTGCCAACTACTGGATGGGCAACATGTTGCCAGCTAAAAAGCCAGATCAGAGGAGGCCAACTACCAATGTCTCACACACAGAAGAACCACTGCCCCTTGGGTTTTTCTGTAGAAAGTTGGATTTGTGAGTGTGCTGTGCTAATCCTTTTGAAACAGACCAACCACTTTCCAAATTCCTTTATTTCGAGAGGATTATCTCCTCTCCCACTTTTGTTCTATTTCAACAGAGAAGGAAGATAAAAGCTACCACATAGTACCACTTTATGAAGGGAAGCCTACTCGGTCTGCTTCTCTTCTAGACTTCTATTCTTACAAGGCAGTTCTTCAAAAAAGGAACTCCAAAATAATAATAACCCTGTATCTAATGATAATCACTTAGTGTTGATCTCCTGAGCCTTCCTGTCACCAAAGGACTGCCACCTCTCTAGGATCAGATGGATGGTGATGATATCTCCTCTCACCATCCATTAAGAGACAAAATATCACAAGGAAAAGTGACTGTTTTTACTGGCACGCTTCCAAGCCTGTAGCTCAGCTTTTGGATAATATTCCTTCCTGGAAAGGAGCTGTCACAGAATCGCAATTGCTGTGGATGCCCAGTCTTCCAGTTTAATTAGTCCTATGGTACAGATTGCATAGGATTCCCTTGAATTCGTATTAATCCAGCAGAAGAATTACCTTGGGATTGAGATTTGGTTTTAAATATGATTGTGCTGTTATCACAAAAAACAACAGCAGAAGATAAATCAAGTCTTGCCCTTGCCAACAAACAGTCTAGGACTGAAAGCCACCTACTGTCATTTGTCATACTGGTAATCGTATTTATAATAGCTAATTAACCTCTTACTGGGGCTTAGGGATCAAACATTACAGTTTTTGTTAGTCTTGGCGACTCACTGCTCATCTAAATCTGGCCTTGACTAGGCCTCCCTGTTTTACATACTGGTTTCCAGACTGATATCCCATTTGAAATTATTATATGGTGAAAGATAGAAGGGAAAATTCAATGCTTGCTCAGCCATCATTGACACAAGTGTCACTGCCTTGGCTGGAGGATGCTGGTGGAACAGCAGAGGTATGTGCAAACCTGCCAGCTTTGCTTTATAATATTATTAACATGGTGCTTTGATGCAGCAATCACCATGAGGTCAGTGTTTAGGCACATGGCCGAACACTGGTTTAGGCAATGCATTAATATAGAAAAGACAGGCAGGAATTCTGACAACAGGAGAGAAGCCTTTAGAGAAGTCTTGACAATACAGCCTCAGCTAACAAAATGCATCTCAGTACAGTTAGTGGCAAGGGGACTGCATTCTGAGAAAAAGCAGCTTCCAACAAAAGGATATTCTTTATTCTGAAAAAGGGCTGAAAACAAACTATTCCTTGTTGAAAGCTGCAGTACCAGGCCTTCAAGCAAGAGAGCCTTCCCAAGTACCAAAGAAGGCACAGTAGCCAGATGATTTGCCTTCCCCAGATGGCACTGGATGTGCCCATGTTTTAAAAAGGTAGTTGAGGCAGTGGATAAAATGGTCACAAAAATTAGTGAAGGAAATGCTTGACCGACAGACTGCAAGGGCACTATCAGTTTGGTTTATCAAGGAAGAAGACAAAGGGCACTTAGCATGGTACATAAATGCCTGCCATGGGAGAAAGTAGGGAGAAAGTACTGGGCCCTGGAAGACTCTGTAGACTAACAAAGTTACAGTGAGATTGTGCAGCTGAGAAACCAGGGCCAGACAATGCAACCAAATGTAACTGAAGTGCAATTTAACTGTGGGTGATTAGCTACTGATTGAACTAGTAAAGATTTTCGGGTGTTAACAGCTCTCAACCTCATATAAAAACAAGCTTTTCTTTTCCAAGAGGCCTTAACAAATGTCCGCCTCCAAGTCCCACTGATAAGAATTCCCCTTCAGTTCCTTTGAAAGCCCAACCCAGAATATTTTAAATATTTGTTAGCTGATAGTGCTGCAATTTGCATTAAAAAAGGTACTTCCTGCAGCACTAAATCCAGTCAAAAAATCCACTGCAGGTACCAAGTTAATTTCTGCTACTTTTCAAGCACTATTTCCTAATGCAAGATGCTTTCTGAAGCATTTTTTTGAGAAAGCCAAAAAATACTACTGGGAATAGCAATGAAATACACATTAGAGGTCCTAAAAGCAAAAGCAGAGCAATTTGTTTTGTTTAGGCTTCTATGGCTAAAGCTTATCAAAAGCCCCTAAAGCTGTCACATCTTGGTTTTTTAAACATAACAGCCAAAGCACAGCTTGAGATCCAAATGCAATCCAAACGCTTGAAGTATTTGTTCTCCAACTCAGTCCCTTCAGTCTCAAGACTGCACCCCTCCACCTCGCAACAGTAAGTCACATCCAGTTCTATGTGATCAGTGTGGATTTGATCACCTTCATGAGGACGACTCATGAGTGTAAAGATTATTCATGTGAGAAATACGAGATTGAATCGTCAGCTAAAGACACAAAGGCCTATGGAAATCAATGATTCCAGCGTGTAAGAGACTATTTCCAGTGCTGTGTAAATATATTTAGTGTGTGGTCTGCTGGTCATTAGCTAAACCAACATGGAATTACTGAGAATCCTTTAAGGACAACTTGTACCTAGACATGCATCATTCTGTACCACCATTCTGGTATTTATAAAGCCTGTGTAAATGTACAAATAGAGGAACAATAAAACTTCTTCATCAACTGGCTGCCATGACTGCTGCTGTCAAGCATGTTGTATTTTCCATCAAACACAACCTCTACAAACATTACAAGTGAGAGGTAAGTATAGTGTTGGGATATTTCCAACGGGGGAAGGGCTGTACATTGGTATCATGACTGTGAAAATAACCAAGAGAAGAGGGAAGAAAGAAAATCCAAGCTGTTAAGCTTCACACTTTCTAAACTCTTATCTTTTCTGGAGGAGAAGCACATGACAGAAAGAGAACATAACTATGACCTCTTTCAGCACTGTTCAAATGCTTTTTTTTTTTTTTTTTTTTTAATCATGGCTAAAAATCTACTTCTGTTGCTTGTTTTAACAATACTATTTCTTACCCTTTTCGCAAAGTAATTTAAGTATCTGGACAATTAAAGCAGATAGCTACATCCCCAGTGTGAAATCTGAACTGTTGGACAGTGGAGAAAGCCTACCTGTGCTGTAAAACACTATAAGCCATCTGCCACATCTGCAACATACGTCTGCATGTCACCAGAGCCTCTTCAGGTCCTTTATGAATCCATTCCAGCTTCACTTTGGTGAAGAGCAAGCTGCAAGATGAAAAAAAAAACAACTTCTGTTTTATTGGCACCTCATAAATGTTGAGAATCAGTATCACTCTAGTAAGATCCTGGCAGCCAGCAATTTCGCTTTCTTAGTATGTCCAGTTCTAAAAGAAAACACTGGAACACAAAACATTTAATTTGGCTCAACTTTGATTCCCGACAAGGAGATGAGAGGATTACCAGTATTCCTCAGCTGCAGTCAGATTTGTGTCACAAAGTTGGCAGGACAGCGTTAAAAGCAATGCATTACAATGCTAACAAGGCGAAGCATACATTGAATCTCATTTTATTGTGGACAGCATTAAAAACAAAATAAAAAGGAACTGGCAGAACACAGAAACCAGAATGCTTTTTCAGTCTGCCATCCTCCTATGACAATGACTTACATAATAAATATCAGACAATATGTTGGGGAAAAATCCAATGCACCTACTATACTTAAACAATTATGTAATGCCTCACAGGAAGGAAATATTTCCTCTTCACTCCACCTGGCATCATCTTCTGCCCCTAGGCAAGACAGCTGATAGCCCTGGTATGTTTTTGTTCTACACAGTGTAAGAACAGCTACTGTTCTTGTATCTAGAGAATACATACTTGCACAGACCATGGGAATTTAGCAGAATTAGGTCAATCTCAGGTTAGAAGACAGATTCAGTAATGACACAACTCATCACTTGCTGCTAGCGCGACTTTTAACACTATCTTTTACAAACATGTTTCACCTTTTTTAAGCACCAAGATCACTGAATTTATTTCTTATGTACTACAGTAAATTTGCCTTTTTGCTTTAAATGTTTTCAAAAAGTCTGAGATCTGTATTTTGAAACAGTTCCATAGAGCTAGCAGTCCATTCACTAGATGCAAAATATGTGTATATGCACATAACACTTGCAACTGAATGCTGAAAACCTTAAAACTAATACTGTGAGTGGGGCCTGCAGGCCCCCGTGAAGTCCAAACAACTTCAGAAAGAGAGAAAAGCAAGTGCAGTCTCATATTAAGTTCATTTAAGTTCAACAAGACCAAGTGTCAGATCCTACACTTCAGCCACAACCCCAGGCAATGCTACAGGCTTGGGGCAGAGTGGCTGGAAGATTGAATGGAAGAAATGGTATTTGGGGCATTGGTAGATGCTTGCCTAAACGTGAGCCAGCAGTGTGCCCAAGTAGCCAAGAAGATCAATGGCATCCTGGCTGGTATCAGAAATAGTGTTGCCAGCAGGAGCAGGGAGGTGATTGTTCTCCTCAGCTCTGGTGAGACTGCACCTCGAGTACTGTGCTCAGTTTTGGGCCCCTGAATACAAGAAAGATATCAACACACTGGAGCATGCCCAGAGAAGGGCAGCAAAACTGGTAAGAGGTCTGAAGCACAGGTCTTATGGGGAGCAGCCAAGAGATCTGGGATTGTTTAGTCTGGAGAAGGGGAGGCTCAGGGGAGACCTTGAAGCTTTTTACAGTTAGTTGAAGGGAAGCTGTGGTAAGGTGGAGGCTGGCCTCTTTTCCTGTTTTGCTAGCGATAGGACAACAGGGAATGGCCTCAAGTTAAGCTGGGAAGGTTCAAGTTTGACATCAGGAAAAATTTCTTATTCCCGTTCACAGCATCAGCAAGATACTTACTACAATAGTATCCAGTGTCTAGTTCTCATTTGCAACTCAAATTGGATGAGGTTCAGAAAATGGTTGTACTAGTGCACTGAGCCCCAAAAATGTAGTTCATTAGAGGCTCAAGAAGCTTAGTTGATTTAGTTTAACCAAGAAACAGCAAAGAAAATATTTTGCTTCAGCCTACAATGGAGAAAATATACTTAATAGTGAGGTTTTGATCTAGCAGAAAATCAGAAGATTCAAGGTTTTGTTGGAAGCAGAAACTTATCAAACAGCGATGGTAAGTAAATGCAAACATGCAATTATGAAAGCAAATAACCTTTGCAGCATCTACCTCGAGTATTGAGTAAATTCTGTAGTCTTTAAAGTTTTTTCAGCAAGACAGGATAACTTTTGGAAAGCAATGATATTGGACAAATAGAAGCTATGGGCTTGATGGCGAGGCTCACAAGTTAGATTCTTTGGAGTCTGTTCTGTGGAGGAATGGACTTGTTGTCCCTGTTCTCGAGGTCCGGTCCGCCGGGGGCTAGCGATCTCCCCTCGCTAGGACCATAACAGCACTGACACCAATATGAGGATGCTGCATATGGCGTTTATTGTGACTAAACAGTGACTTATATATCCTACATGCTTCGTCTACGCCCCTTAAGCACGCGTGATGACTTACACAGCAGAGCAGGGGAGGTCCTATCCTGTCACATCCCGACTCCTCGTTAACGCCTACTATACAACAGGACCTGCACCATCACTCATTGCCCTTTTTGCAATTCATTTCTGAAAAATATTCTATCAGTCCAAGCACCTACTACCATGAACTATCTATGTTATTTTACAAGTGCAGAATATTTTCAAACCACTCCAAACTTTCAAGGTGAAGGACCTTCATAACCAATGTATGACATCCATTGCAGCAAAAGAGTAGTGGTCAAGGAGACCCTAGGGCCTCGAAAAGAAAATACTCTTATTATATCCCCAAATAACACCACACTCATGGATGCTAAAGGATAGCACTCTTAATATTAATCAAATAGAAGAATATAAGAATGAATAATCTCTTAACGGCCAAACTACTATGCAGGAGGGATACATTAACAGTGTTCCTCCTTCATTTCATACCTGTATGGATATAGATAGTTTAGTTATCCGCACACAAAATCACTACACAGTATACTTAAACAATACAGTTAAGCATTGTGAAGGTGAATATTACATTCTTTTTTTCATCATTCTGCTGCTTTTACAGTGACTACATATCAATTTCTTTGGATGAAGATGCAAAATTCTATCTGAAGAGTGAGAACAACTAATGAAATGCAGGAAAAGAGCAAATCCCTAACAAAAACATAACAATATCTCAGCAGGATATTATCATCAGTTGTAAGACATAGGCACACAAAGGTTAAAAAAAAATAACGAAGAAATAACACAATTTTAGCGAGTGTCACTGCAATGGAACATTAGCAGATCTTAGAGATACCACGCACATTTAACTGTTGTGGTAATGAGATTCTGGAATACTGCTGTTCATGCTATCATGCAATAATATAATGAACAAAACCAAAAGGCAAACAGGAAGAACATAAGTGGCAAAAGGAATCAAGCTGTACTGACAACAGTAGTAAACAATGGAATTCAATATGACAGTTGCAAGCTGGAATGAAAATCATTGCATTATATATGCTACATGTTGTTTGCATTGTTTTGTAGCAGTAAAACTAGATAAATAAAAATACAGAGAGACCACTGAAGTAGATGGCACAGAATCATTTTTATCTCAAGTTTATCGTTTTATTACAGATAGCACTCTTGCTACAAATAAATCTAATGGGTATTGTATTGTATCAGTGTCTGCATACAACTCTCAGGGGCATAAACAAAAGTTATGTATGCAAAGATCTCACTTTATTGTATTTTCTTAATATCATTTTACTGTACTTTTGTATGATGCTTGTAATATTAAGCAGAGCAGACTCTTAAAGAGATTCCACATATAAAAATAGCCCTGAGATTATCAATAAAGTCATTGTTAATTCTGTTAGCCTCTGAAAATGAAAACAGAGAGATTTGAGCTAAAGTAAATACATAAATTACAGGTACATAAGCATAGGAAAGGAGAGGAAAAAAACCCCAAGTCATTCTTGTAATGTGCACAATTTCAGGAACAGCAACAATGGAAAATAACCAGTGCTTACTCTCTTGATACTGGACTCTAAGTTCCCTCTCAACACAGGTTTTCTTCTAACACATGTCCATATCAAAAGCCTCTGTTCCCTGCCATAAGGTCAGATAACTGCCACAAGTAACATACTGATCAATCACAGCAATATTAACTCTGTCAAATTAAAATCTGTATATAGCTGATTTTGTTTAGATAAATTCATTTGTGAAGCTTGAAAAATTAGGTTTCACTATTACAGCATATTATAAATATCATAAATGTGAACGAAGTTGGGAGACGCTATGTTTAGTAATAACCTACTGACTTTGTAGATGCTCTAAAAATATAGTAAGATTTATTAAATGGTTAATTGTTTTTAAAGCTTCTTTAAAATGGAGATTTTAGTTTTAAATGTAGTAATGATACATTTTTACAGCACCACAATGGGTTCTCTATGTTCTACCACATCACAAGCAATAATTGATACAAATACAAAAAACAACTCATTCCACTGATTTTGAGCTTGAGAGACTGAATTAGAAATAATGAGCATTATGTTATCACTTATGTATATGTTTTGTCATTCACTGGCTGTTTTTAGCCCTTTCAGTTCATCAGAGCTTGTCAATTAATGAAGTTAATTAATCAACGTCTCTGAGATTTACCAGATCAAGGCCATAATTCCCCAAAGTCTTTCTTTATTAACCTAGACTTTGCCCACCTACACACACAGCTGCTGACTTATTCTGAATCTGCGTACAAAGGAAATACAGACAAACAAAACTGTCAGCAAGCACAGCAGTAATACGTCCCAATTTGAGACAATTATCGACCTTAGGATGAAGATACTGAACCTCTGCAACTAATGTTTGCAGTCTGTGTGTGTCCCTCATTAAATGACAGGATGCATGTGCATGTCTGTTTGTGTGTGTTTACAGCCTTATGCCTGGAGAAAGAAACCAGAGTCCTGTCACAGCTCTGAGGACAGCAAATGCAGTTTATCCAGTGACAGATTAATGGGGTGTTGGTACAGCAAGTGCCACTGGGAAGCACAGCCTAGCTTACCCTCCCTTACCTCTTAGTATTACATACGGTCCTTTTCCATACAGAAGCACAAAGAAATATACCATTCCAGCTCCAATGAAAAGCTGGGGGATGCCATGACCTGAGTGGGTAGATGGCCCAACAATGCTCCCCCAGCACTGAACTCTCTAAATCTGCTTCCTCCCTATTAAGGTAGCAGATGCAAAAGGAGGCTACAAGTGGATACAGAATACAGATTGATTTAACAGATCTAAGAAGAGGATGGAGAAGATGAAGTGAATGATGAAAGTTTGGGAATACTTTTGGTGCATGAAGCTGGTTAAGTGGCCTTTTCAGCCTGGAAAAGAGACTGGGAGAAGAGATGACAGACTTATAAAATCACTAATAGTGTGAAGAAAATAAGAAATAAAAGCAGTCTGTGTTGTTTTAATTGAAGAAGTAGGGGATATCCAATAAAGCAATGAAGCTGTGAATTTTAAATGAGCAAGTGAAGTGTATTTTTGTACGCTGCAAAAGTAAAATGCAAAACCCATTGCTAGGGGATGATCTGGGAGCAAACACATAAACAGGTTCAAAAAGGGATTAGATAAATTCATGGATGACAGACCCATCAGAGGCATTAAACTCAGCCTTAATGCAACGTCTGGCTCGGAAAGCCTCAGAACGACTCAGCTGACAGAAGCAGGGATAACACATGAGGGGAAGGATCATCCCACTGCCACGTTTCTGCATACTTTTCCCTGTGCATTCACCAGATGCCCTGCTGAAGACAGAGAAGCCCTTAGTTTGATCAAGAATGGCCATTCCTACATTTTGAGATAGCATAAATATAATTGCAGCTTGTATTCTTTTTATAACCCAGATTGTATGGTCTTGTTTTATCTGCTAGTACAAGAAGAAAGTGTATCTAGAACTGCAGTTTCTTCACAGCAAATTAGCTGTTTTAGTTTATCAGCTGCTGAGTTTAGCTACAATGGTGAGTCACCTATACAAGCCAGTTAAAGTTCTTTTATCATAACAATTAACCTTTCCAGAGCACCTGCTAAAGCCCTTGCCATGTTATCAATATGAAAAAAATAGCAAAATTGGTAAGCTGCTCTTAATCTCCTACATTCTTCTTGACAACATCAACATCAAAGTTGCTGTCTTCTCAAATAACTCAGTGCTTCTTGTAGTCTCCTGACATTTAAGGGCACATTCTCTAGTTAAATTAATGCCAGCAGTGCTGACTGCAACCTCCTTTTATAACTTCATGCTGTGCCATGTAATCTATCACTTTCCCTACAAAAATAAATTGGTCATATACTTTTACAGACATACTGCCTATGGCTCATTGCCCATTTATCCCCACCTCCCCCCCCAGTATCAACAAAAAATAAAGACAAGAACCACAAGCCTCAGCCCAGAAAAACAAGCAGATTCAAAGATGAGACCCCTCTTTAGAAAAATGCCCTGTTCAGAGCCCAGGTTCTCTAGAAGAGTAATTCAGTTACCGCTGCTCCACAAGCTATGACTGCAACAGCACTACACAGGATGAGCACAGTTTTCAGGGAAGTAGATTCTTGCCTATTTAATGTTCACATTATGAAGGTAATTTTCTAGACTTAGCCCCCCAATAAAAGGCACCTAGAAAGTTTCTGTACATAGCGTAGAAAGGAAACTATGCATGGATCCAAACACTGCTTCCCAAGACAAACCTGTCTGCAGCCAGTCCTATTTGGTCATTCAGTTCCTTAAGGTTCACTTGTGATGCAGAGTGCAAATATGATTCATTATTAATACAGCCCACCCAGAAACTGCTACTTACACTTAGAAGGAGGCCTTGAAACAAATCCCCCTAATCCACTAAACACACGCAGGTCGTCACTTAAAAAACAACAACAAAGCAACTAATAGTCTGCTGGAAGAAAAAACACAATTACATACTGGAAAAGAAAGCTATTAAAGTCTTCGTCTCCATCTTTCTCTGGAGCTAAGCCATATCTGGCTATACCCCAAAAACTGAGGCACAAAAATGAGTGATCAGCGTTCTTTTTTTTCCTTTCCTTTCAATTAGATCGTTCATTTTGAAGCCTAGATTTGAAATATTTTGCTTTTTGCTAAGAACATAGGAATCGAGCTAGCTGTTAGCAGAGGTGATGGAAGCCCTGGTCTTTCTCTTATCTCCCTGTGTTATATAGGATCCTTTGGGTGACGCATCTGAAAGGAACTTTAACCTTCCTCTCGCTCTGATGAGGAGCTGGCAACAAAATGATTTTGTGTCATCACAAAACGCATGCGTTTCACTCTACATCTAGCCTGAGTAAAGACATAGATAATTTTCACAACTGTTTACAGCAAAATCTGAAAACTCTTAAGCACAAAGGAATTTTTCCTTTTGATTCTGAAAGCAAACTGCTAGGAGAATGAAAGCATCTGGCTCAGCTCACAGAACGGTACGCTGGTAAAAACCAACATGTTAACCTGATCCCCACTAACCTTCTCACCAGAAAAGAAGAAATTTCTGACTAAAAGCTACTCTCCGAAAGCAGCGCTAACTTTGTGACATGAAGGAAAAGCACCAACCTTGGTCATAGCACTTGCATTTCAATCACAGATGTGACAAAGTCACAGTCTGGCAGAACTCACCAGGATTATTTGACGTGCCTGGGTCATCAGATCTAAGCCACCCATTTTTTCTGTTTACTTTCATTGTCACAAGATGCTGGATGGAGGTTTCCATCATGCAGATACAGCACTGCTTTACTGAATGTTAATTGACTGCACAGTCAATTTACTACCCTTACATTAAATAGAAAAAGAAGGTTACAGTCTTGCTATGTGGAGTGTCGACAACTTCTTCCATTAGGAATGCATACTAGACATTGTGTTGGAACATTGTGAAAGATTTTAAACTGAGGTTTAGTTTGCAAGTGTTGGGTCGCTTTTTTTGTGTGTGTGTCTGTCTGTCTGCAAATTGTTGGGTGTTTTTTTTTTTTTTGACAAGGCCCAGCTACAAGGAATAACTGACATTGCATTGGACACTGCATGAGCACCTAGAAAAAGAAAGGACAGTTTTCAAGACTCCAAATGCCAGAAGCTACACAAAAATGTGCATTTAGCAGTGCCATCTCAGGGGTGTATTCTGGAAAACCTGGTGCACTGCATTGCAGGCAGTGAGACCAGCATCATATGGCCCATATGACACACAAGAGCCATGCTCTGTTCCCTGCAGGGTAGACAGCGGGAATAATCTCTGAAAACATTATTCATCAACATCTTCCTACTATCTTTTATATTTAATCTATTAATGTTGGTGCTGCAATTTCAGAGTAATCTGTGGACAGGAAGGAAAGGAGGCTGGGACCCCACATAATTGTCACCACTTTTAAAACATTTTCTCAACTCTTGGGCCTTATCCTTGAGGATGTCATCAGATGTGCCCTTGGGTAAATCCAGCCGGTCCTGATTAAATGGAAATTAATTTGGAAGGGCAGATCTGAGAGCTACCATGGTGTCACAACCACTGGATTCTCCACTTACAGAAATGAAAAAGGAAACAAGACCTAGGCTAATTGCTGAGCTGAGATCCTGCCAGACAAGAAAAGAGCATTTACAGGACAAAGCTGAAGTACTTTTTATGCTGCCAATTCCTCCTCTCCCCAAAGACTGCAGAACTGGATGCTTCATTTACACTTCTCAACTGTTGTGCTTTTCAGAAAAGCTTCTAGGAGATGCAGTTTAGGAGCTTTTAGAGGAAAGGATATCAGAACTGTGGTTACTGAAGTAGCATTCAACATCAGCCTCCAAGCCACCTTAAACTGTAACCAAGTACATGTCTTCTGCCTGAAAAGGTAAGTCTGAATCCTGTGTCGCATCACTAAAGTAGAATGAAATACCTTCTAATTAACCTAGAGTCAAAGTAATAAGAAGTGATAGCGTGCTCATAGTTGTATAAATTATACAACAAAATATAGTAAAGCAGAACTCTCCCCACAGGATTAGTAAAACATTTCTACCCAACCTAACACATTAACAAAATCTTCCATATCGGAGATGTTTGGAGCTAACAGAAAAACTGCGTCTCATGCCCACTGTATTAGGAAGTGAGAACCACACAAAATTCAGCTTTACTATAAAAACAATATGCTTAGTTTAAACAAGGCATTTGTTTCTTTTTAAAATGCATTATGCACTGCTGTCAAATAGACCTCACTCCTTCTATCGCTTTGCTTTGGGGCAATACGATTTACTCCATTCTGGCGCTGCTCCAACAAAGCACTTACAAAAGGTCTTCATCTTTAAGCATGAGCAGTCCTGCCGAAATCAACAAGTCAATTACTCCTCCACTTAAAACTAAGCATGTGCTTAAGGACCTTGGTAGATCAAGCTCTTTTTGAGGAGAAAGATTATGAGAGACTCTCACAGAGGACTGACTGTAAACATGAGTAACACCAGAGGGGCCAGAGCCTGTCCGCTGATATTTCAATCTCACTGTCCATGCCTCTCAGTGAAGGTGACGACGGAAATAAATCTGCCAAAAGCCAAGGAATTCACTACAGGGTATTGACTCTGAGGTGCGCGTGGGCAAGTTTTAGCCTTTGTTCTGGCTATAGCAACCCACCATACAGTGTGACAGCTCTTTTTGTGCTTTTTGTGAGATGTTGTTGTTCATGAGTTATGGGAGAGAAGGTTTCTCTGCTAGCTGGGAAAAAAAAGGCAAAGGAACACTAGAAAGAAGTTACAGGAATGAAGCAAGCAGATAAAAGCTCCTTTACTTCAGGGAAAGCCCCACAGAATCTAGAACAAATCCATGTTATGGGTAAGTAGACACAAAACTGCTGACTTCACTGCAGAAAATCGGAGAGAAAGAAATGGATATTTTGCTACCAGCAGGAATCATATTTATCTACATCTGCAAAGCAAAGCCATGATGTAATTACAGTCTGTGTTAGCACCACTGCCAGCTGAAGACAGCATCAGGAAGACACAGGAGCATGACCTTTAAGGCAGATCTAGGGCCAGACTTCAGCAGTCAGAAGTGCTGTGGAATGTGCTGCTGCACTTTCCCTCCTTTACTGGTGAGCTTCAGTTAAACTAACAAAACCTATGCTTACCATTTGGTGCTGCACAGCACTCTGCCTTAAGAAAATGATAAAATTGCATTCATGGCAACACTGGTCTACTTCTTCTCCACAGCTTGTTTTTGCAAACACATTATCAAAATTCCTTTCTTGACACTGCACAAAGCTAATTGCAGGGTCAAGTCTCGTAGTTCTTAATCTGTTAGGTCTGAGAACATGCAGACCTGAGACTGGCAGCTTTTCATCATGTTACCTTCCTAGTATAGGCAACAACAGGCTGACATCCTATCTTCATACCTTTCTACAGCTGCTACCCAGTGTCAAAACCAAACTCAAGACGTACACCATCAGCACTGTATGTTTCCAGTTACGCGCAGTGAGGTGCTGGCACAGGCTGCCCAGAGAGGCTCTGGGTGCCCCATCCCTGGAGGTGTCAAGGTCAGGTTGGATGGGGCCCTGGGCAGCCTGAGCTGGTGGGGGGCAGCCCTGCCCACAGCAGGAGGTTGGAAATGGGTGGGCTTAAAGGTCCCTTCCAGCCCAAGCCATTCTGTGATGCGATGATTTAAACACACAATGGAAATACAGTCCAACCAACTGTAATTTTTTTTTTCCCAAATAAAAACAGTTTCTTCAGTGTATGTACAGACACTGAGTTATGTGTAAAGTCCTTTAAGCATTTCAGCTTAACTGAATAGTTTTTTTGTTTTTTTTCAGCACAAACATATAACTAAGCATAAAACAGTACTTCAGATTTTCTTCCTAAAAAAACTGTAACTCATCAGCCTACTTACAGAATACATATTCACAGCTTGCCTCCTTGATTACTACTTCAGCATAAGGTTTTCTTAGGAGAGAGCTGCATACAGCCCTGCTGAACACAGATAAGAGTTTGGAATCTTGCAGGCTCTATTGTAGAGGTGAAGATTCATTTCTTAGCTTTGCTGGAAACTTCAATGTTGCACATACGACCCCAGCAGGTGCGCATTACGCTGTACAAATAAGCTGAGTCACTGCTCCTGACTAACAAAGAAATGCCAGCATTGTCTCTCAGCCTGTCAGAAATACCAAACAAATTTCACTAACTGCCAACAAAAACAGAAAACCTCAAGAGAAAGATGAGAAACACAGCCAAGGTTTAAAAAAAAAAAAAGAAAAAAGAAAAAAAAAAAAAAAGAGATAATCCATGGAAGATATAACCTTAAATCAGATTAATGGTTTATTTTTCTACAGTATCTGTTACACCTACTCTCTTCCCAACGTGACAGGTCTTCCAGATGTGCTGATAAAAGATGACACAGTATTACAGATCTCAAGCACTGCATGTGTGATTAAGAAAATCCTTGAGGGAAAACATGAATAGTTATTATATTCCAAGCATTCAAAAATGGCGACATTTGGCCTTCTTAACAGTAATAGCCTGAAAATGCTCCTCAGTCAGCAATCGTAAATACAATTTAAATACTACAGAGTAAAATAAGCTCGGCTGTTGAAAAAATGTCTTATTGATACAGTTCAGTACAGGAGAGGGGATTAGTGGTGTGGGATTCCTTTTTTGATTCTTCATCCACATGTTACTGAGACCTTTTGTTTTTTGGAGAAACGGTCCAGCACTTCACAACCATTGATCTTCATGTATTTTTAGTGCTTCATAGAACTGAGCTCTATTCCATAATTTGGAGCTAACAGCTGCAGTGAAACACTTACAAGGAACTGAACAATCAGGACCAGAGAACCAAAGGGAGTCAGCTCTGTTCAAATGAAATGAATCATTTTCATCTCTTCATACTAACTGGGGATCTGGCACTCAAGTTTCAAGTCAGAAAAGCTGAGGCAGGCTGTCTTCATCTCCCTAAAACCAGCACACCTCAGATAAACCCAGAAGTGAAGTACAGCATCAGTGCAATTTGATCGGTTTGTACCAGCTGACTTCCTCCCTTATCCCTTTAAATAAACCACAGATTTTCAGAATTCTAGCCCGCAAATTAAAAAAAGGAATGAGCTGCCTGAAAGACTCTCGGTGACTCACCAAAAAAACACAACTGTTCAGTTCTTCCATAAGGATACTGCAACTGAAAAAAGGAAAGGAAGAGAAGCGATGGCAAACAGCAAGCTTCAGCCCTTCACAAGGAAAAGCTTTGTATTTTCCTTTTCCTTTGTGCCGAGAAGCCTTTCATGGAAATGCCTGGCTTATTCTGCAGGGCTGCTGACGCTGATTGGTGATGCAGCCCTGCAGCTGATCTGAGAGGTGCCTGGGGGCAGACGCTGCACCTCCAAACCCATCCGAGATGGGAGACAGAAAGGGTCTGGACTGAGCTCTGTCGCACCTGCTCCTGCTGACAGGACATAATGACATCTCCACATTTATTCTGTTTCACGTATCCTGGTAATTCAGTACAGAGCTCTCTGCAGAATAAGAGAACTGAGCATATTGGGATAAATGAGAAGCGTGTATTTATAATCTGTGCCTTCTGATAAGCTAGCAGCATGTACCAGTGTTTCCTTGAAATAAGTCTGAAGGGGAGGAACAGATGTCAACCTCAAAGTAAAACAGTATCATATCTGCCCTGTGTTTTACCATTAGGTATAAAAAATGTTTTGCATTTATGTATGCCTCTATTTTCCTTCGTGAATGAGGCCATCATGAAAGCCAACTATAACCCAGAGTGCACAATTTAATTTCTATTTCCCTTCCTTTCTAAACCAATACATCCAACACATGGGCAGAGTGTTCCTCCCTGCTCCCATCACAATAAGGGCACTGTACTTGCATTACTGCGTCCTGAAGTACCTTGCTGAAAGGATACCCAAAGCCACTGCACAGAACTCCTTATTCACTCCAGTGCAACTGAAAGCACTCAGGCTGTCACTGACCTGATCGGCAGCTTTGCCTCGGGAAGGCTTAACAGAGCCTGTCATTGTGCATGTGATATATCCTACCATAATTAATTCCCTCAGGGAATGACATCCAGAGGAAGCACAGTTCAAATACATAGTGTGCACCTGAAATTTGACATTTTGCATCAGATCCCCAGGACCAAGATGCATCCGGGGAGAATGTGACACTTTCATTTTTCTTGACTGCAGCTATATGCCATTAACTAAATCCTGTTGTAAAGAGAAGGGCTTAAAAACTATTGAACCATACAGATAAAAATCAGTGTTCTTTGTTCTTTAACAGATCCGACTCAATTCATTAGAAATCCAGAATGTGTTTAGAATTACCATGTGCCATTTAACAGAATATGAAGTAATAGCTTCCTTCAGCCTTACTGGAAAAGATTCAGAGCTGAAATCCTTTTTCAAGTAATTACCCTGTTTATCAGGCTTCAGCACAAGATGACCCCAAGCAGAAAAGAAATGGAGTAGCCAGCTATGAAAACTTCACTAGATACACATACCAAACTGAATGGTGATGAGAGCACATTGCATGCATTTGTCAAGTCATAATTATGCTAAATTACAGGTACGAGAAAGGGCATGAGCATGTGAAAGTATCAAGTCCACCTACCACATAAAAAGGCCTTTGGAGGGGGGGAAAAAAAGGAGGCAGGGAGGGATGCTGCCTGAGTGAAGCAGCTCCTCAAATCTGCAGCAGTGAATTAATGCTTTCATGTACCCTTTGGTTCTGACTCAGCCACAGCCCACTCTGCGTGGCTACCTAGGGAAACAGCTAAAAGAGAGGGGATGTCAGTGCGTGACGTACAGAGCTGGTACAGCTTACTGCATGCTGCCTGAGGAGGCATGTGAGTATTCCACTTGTGCAATCCCAGCACTGCATAACTATATCCTTGCCCAGGATAACTATGATATTTGCTACCCAGTGGCTCAAGGAAATCCCTGCATCAGCCTGCACAAATTATTTTTCTGAGCAGAAACAACAGCATAAATTCCAACACACTAACTGTACAATACTGTGAATTATGTCCCCAGAGTCAATTCCTGTACAGAGTATTCAAGATAATAGCCTTGAGTATCTTTCTCCAGGAATCCCTGCAGAAGTTACTAAAAGCACGAACACATGAACTTCAGGGCACTTTTAGCATGAATAAGACGCAGAATGGATTAATTCAGAGAAACATGGTCACTGTTAGAAGCTGACAGGTTCCTTGATGGGTCAGATTTGTGATTCCTTATGGCATGACTGAATTGGTTCCTTGGGCTTTTTTACTTCCACCTTGCTCCTTATTTATAATAAACTTCCACAGTAGCTGCATTTGCCTGTCTGATATAGATACAGGCCTTCCCGTTTTAAATGTTCCCCGGTCCCCTCCTGCTCCCACTCTATGCCAAGCTCACAGCTTTGTTTGTCAGGTCTCTCCACATATAAACTTATTTTCCAGGTAATACCTGCTATTCAGTCATTCTAAACGCAGGATTTTTAGTGTCATTCCAGTTATCCTAAAGCTTCTCTACTGAAAACTGTAAATAACGTCATGCACTTAATTCACTCAAATCTGGTGAAGTCTGCTTCAGTAAACCTTGCAGATCCATGTATTTCAGACTACCATCTGTTCTAAGCGTGGTTTGCCGTTTCCAAGGGATACAAATTCTGATCGCTATATTCAGGACTACAGCCAATGGGCATCTGAAGCCTGAAGTACAAAAATATCACCTTTGCAAAGCCACTGCATGGCAACAATCCTAGCACAAATTTCCAAGCTCATAAAAGTTATCATCTAGATACTATTTAAGTTGTAAAACATAATCTACTCAGTTTGCTTCATAATACAGTTTTGTTGAAGTTATTCCAGCAAAGACAACCCTGGGAAACGGATTAAGCCACTGAAACATTTTTCCCTTAAGCTGCATGTGCTCTCTTGTTAAATTAACTAACTGTATTGATGCGGCTGCATGGCACAGCTTGGTACAGCTTTGCACCACTGCGAACCATCTCCCACCTTTTAAACACCATGCGTCGTGTTGCTTCATGCACCTGCAGCAGCAGACACAACAGGTTTCATTCAGGTGTATCAGTCCTCTCTACCTACACTGCAAAACTCCCCTTGCAAATGAAAAAGCACAGCCAGGACACTGGACTCATTCCTCCCTCTCCCCTCCCATGGGTTGTTTGTTGTGCCTCAGCACACATCCACGTGACAAATTTTTCTTTTGCTGCCATAAATAGAAATCAAACTGCAACTCATTTTGACAAATGAGCAATTCTGTTGTTTATTACTGCTACTCAGGAAGGAGGTCTAAATTACAGAGTGAAAGAAACAACATAAACATTCTGCTTGGGTCCTTAGTCACTTTTTTCCTTGCATTTTAGAGTGCAGGTCAGTTCCAAACCACCTAGGATTACTTTTTACGTACTTTTATGAGCATGGTGGGCTGTGAGAAGAAGGAAGGGACAACCTTGGAAGCCACAATTGCTTCTGACCTACTTCTGACTGTTGCAATGCTATCTGCTAACGCTATTACAATCCAGAACAAAGTTGTGATCTACAGTTTTAGGATCTTTGTTCTAGGGAATCCAAGAGATGAGCGGGTCCAATCCACAAGCATTAACTTGTGGACCACAAATCAAGAGCATAATTCTGCAGTTAGGTCAAACAGAACAAAACAAAACCTCTACTGTTAAAGCTGCTACAGAACAACACAAGGTTAAATACTCCTGGGAAAACAACACAAGTTGATATGATATAAAATGAAGCCTGAAACTTACTGCCTGCATTAACTCATCCTATTATTAATTTATAAAACAGAGAAAGAAAGGCAAAAGTTCAGGTTTTCATTAATAATCCCAACCAGAACTGTGCAGCAAGATGGAAAGCTCAGCCAGTTCAACTAATTTTAGAAGGTTTCTATTATAGGATTTAGTGCTGTAGCTGACTTAGGGGGAGTAAAAGAAAAATTCCAACTATCAAATGAAAGAGATGGATTCAGTAATATCTGGCCAGCTTTCCTTAATACATTGAACGAAATTGCTTTTATTTGGGTCTTTAAGATTACATTCATCCCCTTAAGATTCATCCTTTTTAATACCTGCTCCCATATTTTGTTAGAACCATTAAATCATTTTAGATGAAGTGTAAGCCCCAAGTTTTAATTAACTGAAGATATTAAAGAGTCTCTGTCACATTTTCCTATGAACGCAGGTGTTAAATCATATGATATGGTAAAACTCCAGTGCTGGCCTTTGCGTTCTGCCTCTCTACAACCATCTCACCAACTTGAGCTAGGCAGATTATTCTTTCTTACAGCTTAATCTGACGTTTGCTATGGTATTCCCTGTTAAACTGCTGCTCTGCCCCATCTTTTCACTGGTGTACAAAGTGATCACAAAACATGCGATACATCACGAGGATACTGGCAAGGTCAAAGGGAATGTTATCGGAAAGAAGTGGGGGCTGGGGTTGATATGATTTACTATAGCAATAAACTATCTAGGAAACACAGTTTTGCAAGAGAACGACTGTTTCCTTCCAGCTTACTGATAGACAAACACCTTTCTTACTATATAGAAAAGGGGCATTACCAGACTTTCTAATTCTATCAGAACAGGCTGCCCAGGGAGGTGGTGGAGCTCCATTCCTGGAGCTGTTCATGGAATGTATAGATGTTGTTCTGAGGGACATGGATCAGCGGGCACAGTGGTGATGGATTGATAGTTGGACTAGATGATCATAGTGGTCATCTCTGACCTTAATGATTCTATGATTCTATGCAGGAACAGCTTCAGAAAAATAGATAAATGCATTGGACAGACTTCCTATGCCCTTCAAAAAGCCAAATAACAGACTACACTTTTCTCTGCTTTCCCTTGTTTTCCACATCTCTATTTGCTTGCATGCTGCCCTTGTTGCTAAATGGCTAGGGAATTATTAGGAGCAAGAAGCTGTTGCTTGAAAGAGAAGATACACTCCAGTGCAAAAATACATTTAATTTTATTGGAGGTTCATGCACTGAAAGTGTCGCTAACCCACTTGAACAGAAAATTACTGAACGTTAGAAAAGACAATTATTCAGACAAGCTAGCATAGGATCAAGGATCTCTTTAAAAACTAGTGCTTTTTTGGTTTATTAAGTTGGGATAAGGACACTTGCACACAGACCGTCCAAATGCTATTACAGCTTTGAGGTGCAAGGCCAGAGTCTAGCACCACAGTTTCAGCTTGCTTCAGCAAATGCCATTCTTCCTTTAAAAATGTACTCCTGCTCCTCATATAACATTGGTTTGGCAAAAGAAAAGCTCTAACCGAGGTTTTATGTTACCATTTTATTTACGGAATAATAATTCTTTCTGCCATTATATAAATGGCTGTCGCTTTTAGGCTAGGATTCCCTGGTCTGCTAAGGAGGTTGATTCCTGCGGGCCCCCCAAGCCCCCAGCCTTTATTGCACCTCCAGTACATGCACATTTGGATGGCCGCACTGATCACCTCTTGCAGCATCCCTCATTACCTTACTCATTTTGCTGTCATTTCTTATGAATGCCAATGACTGCGTAAGGCAGAGAAACAATATGTGCTTATAAGACTCTTCATTAAATGCAATAAACTGCTCATTTCCCCAATGGCATTTAATTCCCTACAGCTTTGCACCGCTCTGTCCATCCCCCTGGAGCCATGAGCCATGTGGCAGGTCCCTGCCATGTCTGCTTGCTGTCCTGCTGCCAGCCTGAGCACATCACAGCAAAGCACTGCACCTCCTTGTCCTGGTTTCCCCATGCAGCCATTTGCTCCT
Organism: Meleagris gallopavo; assembly: GCF_905368555.1. Lineage (NCBI taxonomy): Eukaryota > Metazoa > Chordata > Aves > Galliformes > Phasianidae > Meleagris > Meleagris gallopavo. The sequence goes on along the minus strand of NC_139405.1, from coordinate 26,403,986 downwards.
GGGAAAGTTGGGCAATAATATTAGTTGACGGGATGTCTACCATTCCACTAAAACCTGTTTCAAATCAGACAGTATTTTCAAAAGCGTTCGATGTTATAAAAAGCCCAAGCGCACTATTTTCTTTAGGAAAACAAGTTAAAAAATAAACAATTACAATGTTTCCATTCAAAGGGAAAAAATGGAACAAGTCCCTCCACAGATTTTTATGGGGGGGGGGGAAAAAAAAAACCAACAACCAAAAAACAACACATTGAAAGCAAATAAATGACATTTTCTAAAAAAAAAAAAAAAATCTTTGATAAGATGGTAGTAACTATCAAAATAGCATTCCACAAAAAACTGATAAATACATGTATTTCTGGGGTTGGATCAGAGACTGATGTCCTACTGGCTGGAAATATTCCTTCATTAGCCAGAAACTTTGTTTTGTTGCTATAGTTACTCTCACTACAAGTGGCCCTGACTAAGGCTGGAGGTATTTGTTACATAAAAGCTCCACGCAACTACAGCCTTAAACTTCAGAAACTACCGGTCCTGCTTCAATCTCTATTCAAAGACCAAACTTGACATGCTTTAATGATGATTACTGTGTACTCTGGAGAAGCAGTTTAATGGCACTATTAAACTGCTGCAAGCATAAGCAGCATTGTTCATAGTACATACCAAAGCTGTTGTCAGTGCCAGAAGGAATTTAGAGGGACCATGCACAGAACAAGACACACAGTGACTTCCTCCCCAGCCAATTATGCTGTTAGCAGCAGCTGTCATGTACAAGAGAAAGTGGCAATAAAGTTTAATAACATTTGTTGAGAGGCCTTTGAATTTCATGGAAAAAATGCATGTAACGTACTTTGAAGAGCAGTTGGTAGGAAAGGCACATACTGAAGCACTGTGATTTTCTGTTTTGCCACTTTTTTTTTTTTTAACCAGCACAGTTTGATAAATTTTAATTTCAGTAAGAAAAATATATGCTCTCTCCCTTGGCCTTTAATATATTCTAGTTTCACATTTTTGTTTTTCTTTGGGAAATACTTTCAGCCATGTTATTATGTATATTATTGGAAAAGTGGTTTATAAGATCCCCAGTGGAAACATAGATGACAGGTCCTCACTTCCTAAGGTAGCCAGTGGATGCTCACACTCAGCTACTATGTTCCAGTCAGATTCAGGCCACCTACACTATTCTCAGGTGTATTTTTTCCCCTACTTGGGTAGGGCATATCAGCTTTGCCAGAGTGGCTTTCCTTCTCCTTTGCTTGAAATCTAGACACTATGCTTTTTATTAAAAGGCCATCAGTCCAAAGAGATCCTGCTTGCAAGCAAAGATAAGCACTTACAAGTGCTGAGGACAGAAAATACAGTCTTGTTTGTATACTCGTTTTCCTGCAGTAAGCATCTCTCTCAGGTTGGAGTAAAGCCAATCACTAGTAATTTTTCTACTACAGTGCTGATGCAGGGCTATTTAGTTAACTTCTGCAATGACAGATACAGCCATGTATGCTCCAAAGCTTAAGCTTCAAGCAATTCAAAAGTTACGGTAGGCTGGAAAGTTATATTTCTCCTGATTTTCCTTTTCCTTCCTCCCTCACTGCTGACATGCTGTACTATTCTTAGAGTGCAGAAATCAGCGGTGCTAATTTCGGAGTTCACACATCAGAGGAAACACTCAGAATTTATTCATTCATTTGTGAGAACCTGTATATGGTTTTGTCCTTAATGATACAGAAACACATTTTTTTTTTTAATTTTTTTTTACTCATTTACAGCATCATTTGCAACCCATCTTGTGGCTTATTACAGCCCCATAAGTGCTGAAGAGCACATCTGCCCTACCCTGAAAGAAACATGATTTCCTTAAGGTGCCATTTGGAAACAGAACTGTTTCACTAGTTCCTCCCTGTAATAACAGTGCTCAGAGTGACACCTAAAGTGATTTCTGCCTCTTCCACATCTTGCAGCTAATCTCAGATTAATGGCGTAGTCCATGTAGGCAAATAATGAGTACCTGCCGGAATACATAATTTGTGCATATTACTACTACCTTTTCCTGGTACTGCAACTTTACAATGCCTCCTTGCTTTACTATGTTAGAGAAAAAGAAACAAATTGTTGCTCAGTTACAATATTGCTCACACCAAGAATTCCCAGATTCATAGTACATTCTACTGCGCTTGTAAAATGAGACACCAGCTCATGTGCACAGATCAATTATATGGTATCAGAATTGAATATTGCTGTATCTAAAATGTAGTTTCTACTATCGAAAGTTTGCAGTAGAAAATCACCCAGTGTGAAGGCTGAAAAGAGGGCATACATTGACTCCTCCCCTTATTTTTTTCTCAAGTGGACGTAAAAATGAAACCCCTTTCCAGCTGGCATTTCCAAACTGACAATGTACAGCCCCTTGACATTGTTTATACCCTTGGCAACAAAGGAGATTCCAAACACTTCCATCTGCTTTAGCACTAGAGGAACAGCAGAATGTACCATCTAGTTTAGTTACAAAAGAACTTTTCCTGACTGAAAGGCAATTCAGTATATGTATCCTGACTCCAACATGCAGTTTTATGTGAATGAGTCCTGATGCAAAAAACAAACCAACCCACCCTCTCCAAGCAATAAACTCCCAATATAGGAGAACACAGCTCTGAACAAGTCTCTCCACACAAGAGAGCCACAGCTCTGGAAAGCAGAGAGTGTATGATCATTCATTGCAGAAACACATCCTACTGGAGGCGTAGGAAAAGCACAGATTAAAGCCCTCCCACACTGATCAAAAGTCCCCCCAAGAGTGAGATCAGCACAGCTGGTTGGCTGTGGCATGAACCATCTCAAGTGGGAACCCACTTAGATACACAGGAACATTCCCACACAGGAACATTGTTTCCACTCACCAGTGGTTTCACCAGGTGCCTTTGTTTTGTTTTAACCCAATACATACCATAGAATCATAGAATAACCTGAGTTGGAAGGAACCCACAAAGATCATCAAGCCCGACCCCCGGCTCCACGCAGCATCACCCAACACCCAAACCCCATGTTTGAGAGCACTGTTCAACTGTTTCTTGAACTCCAGCAGCTCAGGGCTGTGCTCACTGCCTTGGGCAGCCTGTTCCATGCCCCTGCCCTCTGGTGCAGACCCTGTCCCTAACCCCCAGCTGCCCCTTCCCTGACAGCTCCATGCCGTTCCCTGTCGCTGTCACACAGAGCAGAGCTCAGTGCTGCCCTCCGCTCCCTGTGAGGAGCTGCAGCCGCCATCAGGCCTCCCCTCAGCTCCTCTGTTCTAGGCTCAGTAAACCCAGGGATCTCAGCCCCTCCTCATTCATCTTGCCCTCTAAACCATTCACATCTTTGTAATCCTTCTGTGGAGACTCTCTAATCGTGTTATGCTCTTATACTGCAGGGTCCAAAACTGCACATAGTGCTTGAGATAAGGCTGCACAGAGTAGGAGTGTTTGCAAGGAGCTTTAAGCCCCGGGCACTTCTCTGTGCACTAGCACGTATTTGGTTTGTGTTACCCAGGAGAACCTTCAGCATTTTTCTCGTCTGCTGCCTTGCCCTGGTTACCACTGACTGCTTTGCTCATCTAACTTGCAGTCTCTGTCAGTGTTTAGTTGAAGAGATGCTAAGGGCACCCTATGGACTCCACAAGACTCAAAGCTGCAAGAGCAAACAGCTGGGCAGATGACCCTAATAGGCCCATGTCCCCACAATTGCTCTGCCAGCAGTGCCCTGAGGAGCTGGGCTGCAGATCCCTGTGGGAAGTAGTTCCAGCAACGCAGATATCTGCCATGCAACTGGTACTCCCTTGCACACAACAGCTGTTTTAAGAAGGACTTGCATCCGGTACACATCTCTTTTGCAGCATAATCTGGCAGGAAGAACCCTCCTTGTGGGTCAGGGCACCACGCACACAAGGCTGGAGGTGGGCAGAGGGCACACATTCCTCTCAAGTGCCATTTTTGTCACCCAGTGTCAAAGCAATCTCCCCAGACACTTCCTCTGCAAATACTCGAGGGAGGGTTGAAGGAGGCTCACTAACCTTAAAAGACAATCCCAGCACATATATCCTAACAATTTTGTTTCATGTTGAGTTACATCATGTCTACTTTTCCCACTTAAACAAATTTATTAAGCAGTTTTTTTTTTTTTTTTTTTTTTTTCCTGTTCCATGCACCAAATATCTAATTCTTGAACAGGACAGAACAGCTGTTTGGGTAAATTCACAGGGTGAGAGGCATGGCTTTCTCCTTTAACTGGTCATACAGCTCCCCTGCCTGCCTGCGGAAGGACCAGCTGGCTGCTCATCTGTTCTTCATATGCATTGCAGTGGCATGCCATATTCTCAGCTGGGCTCGGAGCCCTACTGTGCAGTATGTTCTACCAACACCTGAAAGACAGCGACCTTGTTCTGAGAAAATGCAAGAAAAACTACCAAATAACTTCAAATCATTGCAAGTGCTCAGATGGCCAGATTCCGGAGGAAAAAAAATTTGCAGGAGTCCTTTCACTATGAATTTCAGTGCAACTGCTTACTGCTATGATCCTCATTCAAGGTGCTTCTAATCAGCCTCTTGCCACTTCTCCAGCTGATAGAGGCATATGGAGTAGAGGTCATTGCATTCATTTCTTAGCCTGTTAGATTTCCAGCAGTTCATATTTCCAGGAGAAATATACGGCAAGAACTCTGCTAATGACAATGACACTAGATTAGATCACCTAGCTCTCCATCCTCTTATTTGTCCTTTCTCCAAAAATATGGTCATAAGACCAATTTATTCCTGAACTACATACATAATAGAAAACTTCAAGCTAAGCTACAAATGAATAAGGCAAAGACTAAAATGACATTATCTGTTGGTTTGGGTTTGTCGGGTTTTTTTAGGTAAAATGTTCACATACTGGGGAATATGTCTATATGTTTTTATATTTAAAGGCATGGTGGTAATGCAGAACTTCTACACTGCAGTCTCTCCATTATAGTGTCTCCATTCATTGCTTTCTTTACTAAAGAAGACTAAAATATTAAATAACACGAATATTGACTAATATTGAATAATATGACTGTGTCTGCTTACATACTGGCTTCTGCAGACGTTAATGATATTGTCAACAGAAGCAGACTTACCACTTAAGAAGCAATTACTACTAGTGACTCTCAGAGAGTGAGGAGCAAGGGCTTTCTCTGTTTTCAGATGGCAAAAAACATTTGTGACTGAAAAATTGCTATGCATAGTTTCTGTTCCCCAATGAGTTCTTTGGAAAGTCTAAATACTTTTCCTTCCCTTTTCTTTTCACAGAAAATAATAAAAATCAATCTCTTTTGTGCTTTTCTCATTAGATAAACACTCCTAGGACCTTACAATAGAAATCACTGAAGTCTGGAATTTCCAGCTGGATATGAAAAAAAAACCCTTTCTCATCTGTAGAAAAACACAGCCTGACTGCATTGCAAACTTCTTGGAAAGTCATTTACTACACCAAACAGCAATTTGCTAAGTATGACACCCATGCCTTTATGTATCTGAGCATCTGTGCTTTCCAGGTTCTGAAAAATAAATTCTAACCTAGAAATGAATTCTGTTCACCCTTCCATTTTCAAAGGTTTCAGTAAAAACAGAAGTATCTGGTAAGACAAAGAAAACCAACATCTCTTCCTGTATTCCTTTGGTGATTGGCTTCTGGGAACCTCAAGAAGCACTTTCAGATTATCAGATCTGTATGTTTGACAACATACTTTCTTTTGCCTTTTCCTTTACCTTCACCAGATACACAAAGATGAAAAGTAGCCAAGCAAGGGCATCTTGCTCTCTCCTTCATATCTATAACTGAGTAGTCTCAAAAGTATTTAGTTCAGAAAGGCTGTCATTGTGATGTCAGCAGAACCTGATATGAAGCTGCTAATAAACGATGGCATCCTATCTTGCCTTCCCATGAAGCCTGGCAGCAGGTAAAGCCTAGAGCTGGGCTTCCTGTGCAGTCATTACCATCCTCAGGTCTTCAATCTGGTCTCCATTACCCAGCTCTGCCCCTGGGGCTCATAAAAGTGCCTAGCAGAAACATAGTGATCCCAATCACCAAGCCCCTCCTCACCTGTGTGAATCCACGTGTGAACAATATAGATGAATTCTAGCCAGCAGAGTTCCTGGTGGCAACCTCACTCACTGCTAATCCTAATCAACACGCACATGCTATTTTTCAATATACTCTGGCATTCAACATAGACAGTCAGAGCTCCTAAACATTTCCTTTGAATATAAAGCAGAACACCCTACAGCCATTGGAAAGAAAATGACATTTAGCAGAGAGAAAAGTGTGTGGGGGCAGGAACTGATAGGGCAGAATATACAACACACCAAAGTGAGCCAGCAGGAACTGAAAAACATCCATCTCCCTATTCAAATAGGGAACTAATGAAAAGGAATTAATTTTGAATAGATGAATACAGAACTGACATTTTGCTCTTTCAAAAAGCAGCTCTGCTGAATGGTCAAAAATTATTCTGTTAAGGCTTGACCCCTGAAAGAAGCACAAATTTTAAGATCCATGAATAAGTTCACTAGTTATTACTATCACAAAGTGGTTTAAAGGTTTCATTTTCCTCTAGCTTATCAGTAGTCACTAAGTCTTAAACAAAATGTTAAGAGCAACAAGCACACAGCAGGAATCAATGCGGAAGCCCACAAAATCTGAGCTTGAAATCTAAAACACAAAGTTAGTGACATTTCCTTATGGAATTTCCTGCTTTTACACAAATAAATCGCTCTTAAGTACAGAACCTTGTGTATACCATCTCAAATCATATTCCTGCATTCTGAAAGTGATGCTTATGCACCTGCAGAACTTGCGTTACTTCTCCAGTGCCAAAAACAGTATTTGGAAGCCCTGTTGCTCTCTACAAAGATCTTAAATGAACTCCAACAGCAATCATTTATTCAGGTGGATGAAAAAAAAAAGTTTTTAGAAATCTTTTTTTTTTTTTTTCCCCTCCCAAAGGAAAGACTCAAACTGTTGCTTTTAAGGTTGGAAAACAGCATGGCTCCTTCCGTTCATACTCTACCAAGAAAGCAAGTCTGCAGTAGGTTTCCACTCTAAGCTCTATCAAATGCCTTTTATTAGTTTTCTGAAACCTGTACTGTGTGGGCATGGAAGTATCCCCAGATATCACTGAATATCTCCATAAAATTGTAAAATGAATTGAGATGTACACTAACACATGGCATACACAGACAAAAACCAGACAGGGGATATTTATTCCCACTACATTAAAATGGCAGATAGAAAACTATCATGCTTATCTACTGAATTTTTGTCTTAGATAAGACTGTCATCCTTAGAAAAGCATGCATGTATTTCTTTAAAATCCACCAGAAGGGGAATCTGACCTTGGATAACATAAAAGTGCTTTCTGTTTCCTTCTCATACAGGAAAAAAAAAAAATTATCCAGGGCAAAAACCAAACCCAAACAAGCTACAAGTGTGGAAATAAATCCAAAGTAGAAATAAAGCTAGATTCCTAGTTCTAAAATTCTTCCAGCTTTAAGTATCTATGTTACCACTAATAAGAGTTGGGAGACCAGCTTAAAGATTTTCTTTCATCTATTTGGCATACAAATGCTCCTTATCATTCCCACTTTCCCAGAGTACAGTAATGATTATTTCAATATATCTTGTTTTTTTTTTTAATGTTAATTTTATTGAAACAAAAACAGAACCTAACAAACCAACAAAAGCAAATGTTAGTGGTTAGTATAGCAAAAACTCAACGCAAAAATACCCGTCTGATATATCTCCTTCTTGTTCAAGTGAATCATAGATGCCTAAAATGTTTTGTACTCTTGTAGAACAGATTGGTCACATCATCTCAAGAACATACTTTCTTTTTATTATTACTCTGTACTGTCACCTAAGGCATCGATACAGAGATGAAAACATTTGTGGGTTACTCTCATGAACCACGGTGCGAACACACCACTACAAGAAGTCAACTTACAAAGCTCCACCCTCAGGAGTTTTGAATATTCTAAGACTTGCGTAACATGATTATATGCTACAGAAAAATATGAATTTATTGCTGCTTTAGATCCTCAGGCCTTGTGCCCTTGAGGAGTTCAGAATACAATACAATATTCTGAGAATTTTAACAAGCTGTTTTTATCACCATGACTGCTCACAAGATGTACCAGGCTTCATTGCCTCTTGCATAATGATGAGATGGAATCATATAAACATGATGATCTGATTCTCTAAAGCCATGCTTAGAAAGCTAAGTGAGGCCACCACCACTTTCAGGAGAAAAGTGGTAAAACAGCACAGAGAGTTGAGAAGGGGCTACAACTATGCTGACATAAAAACTGCATTACAGACTAGGTGTAACACAAAGGTTTACAAACCAGCAATTTAGGGACAATTGACTCCTTACTTTCCATGAAGATTAAAGGCAAAAAGACAATTCTAATTTGTCTAGCTTGTCAATAAGTAGTACTAAACCAGTGTCTCCAAAGATGTTGCCCAAAGCAAGCATGAATTGTTTACTTTCAACATAAAATACATCACCTAAGAAATAATAGAAAAACTGGAGATGACACATTAGTAATGTGCAAAATTAGCACTTGAGATCTTGATTATATGCTGTTGGCTTTGTTGGTTTGTTTTGCAGTGAGCAGAAGCACCTGGTCAATGACATCACTTATATATCACATAATTGCTCTCTCAACAGTAAGTCTGCAACAGACTATGACATATAAATCTTGCCAGAAGATTACTTTACATGTCCTTAATGAAATCAGTACAGTAGTGATGAAGCCAAGGACGTTTGCTGTCAGTAGACCACTTACAATTGAGAAGATGACTTTATTTTGAAGGCCGACCATAACAAATACCCCCTCCAAAACAACAAAAAAATTGCTTTCTGCTAAAACATCATCATTAGCAATTCTCCAGGCAAAATTTACTTCATTTTATTGGTAGTATCCAGGATACATATTTAATATCTCTTGCCTTCTGAGTGTTTTGCACTACACTTACAGTAATTGCTTCTGTAGCATCAAGTACATTGACAGAACAAAAGCATCTGCAACTGACAGCTGTACTGCTATCAAACTGCAACCCACCTGCCTCTTTGTGCCTAATTCTGCGTTATTTCTCTTTACAATGAGGTTTGAGACTCTGTAAGCACAATAGCGACTTACAGCTTAGGAAGAAAAGGTATATTAGAGGCTATTCATTTAAAAGCATTACAACTCAGGAGTCAAATGTACAACTGCTATGAAGATGGGATCATTTAACAAAACATGCACTATCACACTGGGCAGTGACTAAAAACTGCTGGAAGTTATGGCTTAAGACTGTAGTGTAGGATGCCAAGTAGGAGGGAAAAAACAACCCAGCAAACAATAGAAAAGGTTCTGATAAGCAGTCCAGGATCCATTACAGAGCAATAGAGTATCAGTAAAATTGATAGCCTATTTCCAGCTTTCTAACAATTGTTTTGTTTTTCAGTGCTGGGAGCTAACCAAGTAAATTAAAAGATGACCTAAGACCAAAACAGTCTCTGGAAGAGTGGGAGAGTCAGAATGATAAAGCCAATTTTACATTAGTAAAACAGGAAGGACAAAATATTGCTATCTGAAGATAAAAAAAAAAAAAAAAAAAAAAAGAACATATCATCCAGTCTTTGGTGGTAGCTTCTGCAGGCTACCAGACCTATGAGACTTCTGCACAGAACATTTTGTAAGATGCAAATACAGGCTTTACAAATGGAAATCCTTTCTTTCTAAATAAACAATGCTTTATTTTAAGTAGATCATCTGAGGGATGCGAAGGATTCTCACTATCGTTATTTCTTCCAGGTAAAAGATCAATCCTTAAGACAAGCCTGGGGAAGTAACCTCAGCTGATCCCATGTGAAACACTGACCTTTGAGTTAGAAAATAATCAAAGAAATTCATCTTAAGAAGGACTTATAATTATCAGCATCACTGACCTACATGGGAAATACCTGAAGCTAGCAGGATTCTTTCCTCCTAAACATACTTGAGATTGTGGTGGACTTGCATTCACTGACTTATTTTAAGAGCATACCAACATCAGCAGGATACAAAAACATAAGGCTTTTTTCTAGACACTCTGCTTCTGTAAGAGTCAGCCATTTATCAGGAGATATCTCCCACGTAAAGACTGCTATTATCTCTATTTTGCAGACAACACCAAGCTGGGAGGGAGTTCTGATCTGCCTGAGAAGAGAAAGGCACAACAGAGGACCTGGATAGACTGGATCAATGAGCCAAGGCAAACTGCATGAGTTTCAATAGGGCCAAGTGTTGGGTCCTGCATTTTGGTCACAACAACCCCAGGCAACCCTACCGGTTTGGGGAGGAGTGACTGGAAAGTTATCTGATGGAAAGAGTCCTTGGTGTACTGATGGATAATCAGCTGAATATGAGCCAGCAGTGTGCCCAGGTGGCCAAGAAGGCCAATGGCATCCTGGCTTGTATCAGGAATGGTGTGGTGAGCAGGACTAGGGAAATCATCCTGCCCCTGTACTCGGCATTGGTGAGACTGCACCTTGAGTGCTGTGTTGAGTTTTGAGCACTTCAGTACAAATAGGACATTGAAATGCTGAAGCAGGTCCAAAGAAAGGCAACGAGGCTGGTGAAGGGCTTGGACAATATGCTCTATGAGGAGGAACTGAAGGAACTGAGGCTGCTTAGTCTGGGGAAAAGGAGGCTGAGGGGAAACCTTATTGCTCTCTTCCAATATCTGAGAGGTGCTTACAGTGAGAACGGGGTTGGTCTCTTCTCACTGGTGACAGGTGACAGGACGAGGGGAAATGGCCTCAAGCTCAACCAGCGTAAGTTTAGGTTGGATATCAGGAAACACCTTTTACAGAAAGTGTTGTTAAGCTCTGGAGGAGGCTCCCCAGGGAGGTGGTTGAGTCACCATCCCTGGATGTGTTTAAAAACCGTTTGGATGTGGTGCTCAGGGACGTGATTTAGTGGAGGGTTGTTAGTTAGGGTAGTATGGTTAGGTTGTGGTTGGACTCGATGATCTTTAATGTCTTTTCCAACCTGAGTGATTCTATGATTCTACGATACTATCTTTTTCAGCAGTGGTAAATATGACATACGTGCTACGTATTTTGGTTGATCCCACCTTGCAATGTTTCCAACCTCGGTAGCTCTCATTCTTCCTCTATCTAGTCTTTTTCTGCCTTGCTTGAAAATACATTCAAGTGCTCAAATTCAGACATTTATAGTCAGACTGTAATGTAATGTACTTGTTACAACACACAGTTTTTCAAGCAATAGTGCTCTTCCTAAGTACATTTTTCTTGTAGTGCCTTTGGATATTCAGCTGTTCTTTAACATTCTGCTCCAATGGCTAGATCCAAAACATTCAGTTCACCCCTCACTGTTCTCAAGGTCTAGTCTTTCTATCTCTGCTCACTATACACCATACAGAGTACTGAACTGTCAAGTAAATGTGTAAGTTTAAGCACTTCATCAAGGGGCACTTCTAGACACTTTTGGGTCAGCCTTATGGGGCTCACACCAAAGGAAGTTGCATGTTAGCTTAGCAATGCAGCGTAGAGAACCACTCTAACCAACTATGTGATTTTGAATTACTATTTCTTTAAAATACATACTGAAACAATTCAATGGAAGAAAAAAAAAAAAAGTAGGAGCAAACTCATCTGAATTATATACAGCAAGAGACCAAGGAAACAGTAGATGTTTGCAGTTTGGGGTAACTGAGAACTTAATTTTTATGTGTTATTTTTATGTATTATTCTCTCTTTTGTTTAGGATATACATTCTGGTAATACTTTCATGTTTTGCCATACAAAAGTATAGTGCTCTAAGGTCCCCTAAAGCAGCTTTCATCTGCTTTTATTGGCATATTGGTACATGCAATCAAACTATGCTTCCAAAAAGAGTTGTCATTAGTAAAGGAACACTCAGACACCAGATTACACAGTTGCCTGGTTCATATCAATGAGAACTGGGAAGAATATTCAACCCTTTTAAATATAGCTTTAAAATAATGCAGTAGAACTTGCCTGTACCATTTACATGAGGTAATCTGTAGTTACTCCATGCAGTAGTTCAACATACCACAATTTTCCTTCAAGGCAGTAAAAACTAGAACTACATAATAGCATCGGGTCTCTCTCCCTACAAAGAAGTTTCACCAAGAGTAGAGCTCTCTTATCACAAGCTGCACTTAGATCCTTTTTCAAAGACTGAAACAGTTGCAATACTTGATCAAAACTGTATATTTATATTATGGATATTATTCTTTTTGCTTCTCCCTCCACTGGATTTCTGTTGTTCCTTTTTAATTTTCATTTTTATAAATGTTTTATTTTTCTTTCCATTTTTCTTTCTTGCAACTTTTAACATTCTTAACATTCTCTCATCCCATCTCATCAGTTGATGGGTTTAGAGAAAGACTCATAGAGACAGGCTACTCAGAGCAGGTGAACATGAAGCCAGTCTTGCTCCTGCCCCCTAGCATACCTGTAAATGAGCCCCTCTGCTCGTTGTGTTACATCAAACACTGCATGCAACATGCAAAAGAGCACACATTCTAGCAACTCTGCATCTAGGAGTACGAATGAACCTGTGGTTTTCACTGTCACACTTCTCACAGAAACAAACCATTCTGCCTTTCCTTGCAAGCTTTTTCCATGAAGATTGGCACTGAGAAGCAGAGCAGATGTTATTTCCGGCTTTAGAGGAATCAGATTGGAATCAGATTGCCAGACATCACAAAGCAACCTACCCAGCAGCCCTCCAAGCTGACTTTGCACACCATGTTTTCTTTGTTCTGACCCCCTCTTGAAACACAGATTATGAATGTTAGAGAAAGGATCCCAGACTTCTACCAGTTGCTTCACCTTATATTGCAAATATTCTGTTTATCATAGAACCTGTTTCTTCTTCCTCACCCACCACTGCCTTAGCTATCTTTGAGTATCCATAGTGGAAACAGTGGAAAATTATTGCTCCAGGAAATCTGTGCTGGTTGAAACCTGGTTTTAGGCAGCCAAACCATCTTTTCAACTACACATTATTACAGTTTATGACATTCAACTGCTCTTTTCCCCCAGTTGTGTTATTGCAGCAAATTGTGTCATATATGAAAATCAAACCAAGGTCAATACATGAATAATATTGTCTCTTTAACCAGGAAGTTCACCAAATTACAAAACAATTTTTGATACAGACTAACATCATCCATCATAGGTGTCTCAAACTCTCTACATGTGAAAAGTGATGTATAGAAATGTACAGGGATGTATGTAGGAGAAAATACCATCAGCACAATACCGAAAGACAGACAGCAGAAAAGCAAGCAAACATAAGGATTAGTTATAAAGACTATGAACATAAAAAAAATAAAAAAAATACACTGAGCCTCACATATCTTAGCTTTACAGTATACCTACATGCAGAGTAACATACTAGTAACGCCTGCTTTAACAGGCTTCTGATGTATAACCAAGAAGAAAAGAGCTAGTTAGCAGATCATTCCTAACTGGATGCGTAAGAGAATGTGTAATAACTCTTACCTAAAGCTTTCTGGGTACTCAACAACAGCCATGTTGATAACTTCCAGTGCATGCTGATAGTGCTTCTGAGCTGAAAAGAGGAGGGCCAGTAGATGTAGTGAGTTCATGTCATCTTTGCACAGCTGTAGTGCTTCTTGAAGATGTTCTATAGCATCAGAAATCTGGAAGGAAATGGGGTAGACATAAAAAGAAAACATTTTTCTCCTTCAGATATCTCATTCCCAAAGCTAAAAGCAAATATACTCATTAGAAATTCTGAAGAAATCTTATTCAGGCATCTTACGGGGAAGAGTTCTACTATCTGAAGAGTCTGCCAAAATTAACAGGCTGCATTGCTTGAGAATACCCACACATTCTAGCAAAAAGTCTGCAGCATTACTAAATTACTGCTTATGAGCAGGAGCAGCAGTGCAGACCCAATTAATCCATGGTGCTTCTACACTGTAAAAACCCACTACCCAAAACCCATCTTCTAGGATGGGCAGATGCCACTTGAGCAGTGTGACAGCATTACAAATGTTAGCAGTCTTTTGTTTCTTTGTGATTTGGATCAGGCACATAAAAATTAAGTATGAGTGCTTAAAAGAGGCAAGATTCAAAATGATCAGAAAAATAAACATCAGCTACGTGAAGAGTAGTCCAGACACATCAGTGGCATGTCTTTTAGAATAAAGTCCCCCTTGGCAGAAAACTTAAGCTCTGTAACGAATGCATTTATATCACAAGATCTCAGTGATAAAATAACTTAAGCTATATATTCAAAAAGGAATTTTTTAGTAGATCTTTTTCCTTTGATTACCAGTAAGTTTTACATAGAGAATTTTCTTTAAATTCCTCTAGTTTAGAAATTATTCTTATTTGCTTCTTTCCAGATCTGTCACTGGCCCTTTTATTATCCCCAGGTCTAAAACAAACAAACAAACAACAAGCCAGAGGGGGCCTTGAGCAACCTGTTGTCATTGGCCCTGCAGCAAGCAAAACAGAACAACATATAGATTTCTTCTTCTGGCCTGGCATACCACCAATGCTAAATTCCCACCACCTCCACAGTTCACTCAGGAGAAGAGGTTGCTCATAACAATGGAGAGCAGCCATTACACTGCCTGCAGTCACAACAGTCTGTGGAACATCTAGATCCCAGACATACTTCTGAGAGACCAATCCATATTTTGTTCATGCAAATGTCCAAATGACTTTTTACTCTTACTGTGCTTAAGCGAGCAAAAGTACTTAACTACAGTAATTACTGGTGCCTTCACTCAAGCCTGAAGATAAGTGATTGACTGATCCATAGACATAACCCCAAACTGGCATCCGGCCCACTGCTGAGTGTCCTGGCCTAGGTTCAGGTTTGGATATATGACTGAGTTCTCAGCTTTAAAGAATTACTGTTTGTCATGTGTTATTATAGCCTGCTGCAAAGCGAGAGTAAACATATTGACTGAAATCATCAATGATCCTTCAGCAGCTTCCTAGGACACTCTTTCATTACTACGTAAAAATGCTATCAACGACAAGAGAACTTGGATGCAGGACAACAGATGTGAGACTGCTGTAGGTCCAGGTCTGCCAATCTATGAAGGTGCTCAGAAGGTGCACTAGAGATGTATAAATTTGGCTTACTAAAATAAGACTGCCATCAAGACTTTTATTATCCCCAGGTCTAAAACAAACAAACAAACAACAAACCAGAGGGGGCCTTGAGCAACCTGTTGTAGAATTGCAGGAAATGGCAGGTTTTGGAAATTAGTCATGCTCCCTGACCCCTAATGTTTTTAACTCAAGCGCCCCAAAAATCCTTAGCCCTGTAACACCATTAGTAGCCTACAGCTCTCCTGCTGCAGTAGTCAACACACACACACACACACACACACACACACACACACACAAACCTTTTAATAATTTCAGGATATTCTTTTCAACTACAGAAAACACACAATAACAACTTTCAACAAAATAGTCACAACTAAATTTAAACTGAATTTCTAGAACAATAAAAACAAGATATTTGGCAGCAGCAAACACAAACTTCTTTTGAAAAGTAGAGATCACTGATCTATTGAAGAAGCCAAAACTTATTTATTTAAGTAACTATGTAATATGAGAAAGATGGAAGCTGGCAGCACAGATGGTGCTCTGAAACTCAGAGGTAGGCTGCCAGTTTAAATTCCCCACAAGTGCTACGCCTTAAAGTAATCCTATTTCAGCTGGACAGCAAGTCCAAGTGGGGCCAACAATTAGACCATTCTACCCTTCTCTGATTCGTCTTTCCATTAATAAATATACCACATCTATTCTGCATGGCACACAGGTATGTTCAGATCACATCGATCAGGAAGCAAAAATACTGCAGCAAGCCAAAAATAGCATCCTGCAGCACTAATAAAATACTGTGGATTGTTTAGACTGCCCCTTAGAATAGGCTTTATTTTGACAGTGCTACATGCTTCCTTAAAAACATTTGGAAGTTATAACTGTAGGTGTAAAAGGAAAACAGTGTGAGTGTTTTTCTACTATTTCACAATGGTAGAATGCACCTACATATTGAGAGTGCTAAATGAAATAGGATCTCATAAGTATTTGATCCAAATGAGTTTCCAGGCCTTACATTTTCGTATCAGTTGTGAATCGCAGTTAATTAACCACTAAAGCTATCCTTTTCCATCTGTCTTTATAGTACAAGGATTAGAGAAAAGAGAAAGCTTCACTGACTGTCAAGAATGTTTGCTCAAAACAGACTTGCTGCAGACCGTTAGAAAGCAAGTATGAACAAATCTATGAGCTATGTTATAACTTAATTCTTGCCGCAAGTTGTTTTTCACCACTGGAATCAAGACCTCGACAGAAAAGCTGCATGTTGCTCTTCAGCAGAGAAGGCCTTAGCAGGTTTTGTACAAAGAACAGAGCTATCCTCGTTAGCAGCCACTGTATGGAAACAGAGCTCCTCTCCTGAGGCAAAGAAAAGCTAACACACTTGCCCCTGCCTGAAACCAGAATAAAAACTGCATAGAAAACAGCTGAAATGTTTTCTCTGGTATTCAGAACTCCTGTTTCTGTTTTTTATATACTGGAAGAAAGGCAGTAGGTGTTTTCTAGATATTGCCACTTGAAACTTCGGGTCTGCTGGCAGCCCACAGATGAAATTGATAAGTGAGACCTCTAATTCTCAGCTGCTGGCCCTGGATGTCTTTGCCTTTCTATTTTCATGTAAAGAAAGCTCAAATCAAATATTAAAATGGTATGAAAACCTATGTGTTGTTTTCATGTATCCGGTACTGATTTACATGGCATTTGAGGTAAAAAACAAAACAAAACAAAAAAACCCAACAAACATAAAACACCATCCCCAAAAGGAGAATGAAATCAGCACTTAAATTAACAAGAGCTCTGACTCTCTAGAGTCATTTCCATAGAAACTGGCCTGCTAAAAAAGCAAGGCAAGGCATTAAAAATCAGTGAGCTTTAAAATCTTCAGGCTACCTTGTTTGTGCTGATCTAAATGCTGTTATCACAGAAACAAGAGAAGCAGCTGAACCAGCAGCCCAGAGCTGGGAGCCTGGCTTGTCTACTGGCCTGGCCAGTGGTCATCCAGACTGATGATCCAGATGTACCTGGAGGTACCCACCTCAGCACCAGCTAATCTCAGAGTGATGGCACTGTCACATAAGGAGAAAATCAAAGTGAGACTCTTCTCACAGAAGATGGAATTTTACTATATTTTGCTGAAAAATCCACTGTAAAATGCCGTGAGGCTGACCCAGACTCTCTGAGAACTGTTGGAGTCCTTCCAGTTACTCTGTTCTTTAAGACACAGTCATACCCAAACCATAAACATCAAGCATGACGCCATCTTTCATTCTGGTTGATGATAATCTTCAACATCCAACTCCATGAAAACTTTTTATAACCACTCCCCTTCTTGCCACGTCCTCAATGTGTTTTGGAGGGAGGCTTATATTTTTCCATTTCCCCCTTCATGTGCCCAGTGCTGACAGACGACTGCTACAGGAAATATTTGAGAGTCTTCCAAGGAAGATGGATTGCTCAAACTTTACTCAGCACTCTATCAGTCATCTGCCTCTTTTGCTTTGTTCCATGAAAATGCTCTCTTATCTATGCAAGCTGATATCTAGATTTTTCATATAGGTAAGGTACCTCATTTATTGACCTTGGCTATGGAAACAAAAAGGCCAATTGCTGAGGTATTATCAGGTATTATCTTGTGTATGGTACTGCAGCATAGCCTGATGGAAACTCTACCTGTGACATTCAATAGTTAATGCAACCTATCAAAAAAAAAAAAAAAAGGTATCATTTATCTTTCAGTTAATCAGAAAGATAATATATTAGATACCTTAAGTAATTAAGCATATTAAAAATGCATTACCAAATTTTTATCATTAAGTAAACTGGCAAAAGAAGAGTATGATATTTTACAGCAGTCTAAAAATAAAGATATCTCAGGTATCTCCCTCTCTCCAAGCACACATTAAAGATTTATATCTCACTAGATGGAGAAGAGCAAGAGCAACATAGCAGGGCTCAGGATGACACTACATAACACACTTAGATCACACAGCTAGGGTAGCAGAGGTCACTGGCAAAACATCAAGGATAAGAATATACAGGTGAGGAAGACAAAGGAGAAAGTGAACATGAGGACACGAGTTTGAAGGAAAGAACTGGGGGTGGTAAAGAATAATGAAAAGATGAACATGAAACAGCAGTGTAAAAAAAGGCTATAACTGGAGAAAAAGAAAGCATAACGAGTTAAACTGCAATAGTCCAGTAAAGAGAAGAAAGAACAAATAACCACGAAAATCTGTTTTACTTTGAATATTTGAATTTTTATTCTCAGCAGCAGTTGAAAACCTGTAACGCTTTTACTCTGGGCAAGAAGCAAAAGGGGCAGCAAATCAGACAACATCCCTGTGAAGCAGGAGCTCTGGGAGAAAGAGGGGTAGCTGGGTATTTTTAAATCAAAGACCCTGAGCAAACTGCATCATAAAGCAGGCAGTAGGCTGATGACAAAGTTAAGTAAGCCATTTTAATTATCTTTTCTTATTGCAAGCTTCCTCACAACACAGCGCTCTCATTAAAGGGTTACAAAAGCGACATTATCAAGTGTGTGCTCTCCTGGAACAATTAGTTTAACCTAATGAACACACAAGTCCCCTAATTATCTCAGGAAAGTAGGAAGGATCCAACTTTTTGACTCTGGATGAAGAAAATAAAACTGCAGCAAGCAGAAAGCCTGCCAAAGAAGGAAAAGGCCATGAAATATCAAATCTAGCTAGAAGAGCATTTAATAAATAGAGACAACTCTAATAAAGTCTTTGGCTTTTAAAAAGAAGGGACAGAGAAATAAGATGGTGCAGTGTATTTACCGATCAGTTTAATGTTTATGAACCAACACCTGCAGCAGCATTCAAATGCCAATTAATCCCACTCACTGCAGAGCTCCAGCACCCGTCAAAGTCTAACGCTGAATGTGCCCAAGTATGGGATAAACCAGTCCCCAGTGCTAAGAACGCGAGATCTGGTGTGATACAGAACCAGGCAGTAACAAGAGCAGCCTGTGGCAGGACGCAGCATGATATCCAGAGTAAATACCTCTCACTCAGCCTACCCAGACAAAGTTGCTCAGAGTGGGAATGGCACTATCCCAGTAGTTAGGGCTAAAAATGTTGGGAATTATATTCCCAAGGGCCATCCGCACTGTGGAATTACTGCTTTAAAAAATAAAAATCTTACACAAACAAATTCTGATTGTTACTGATTACAATGAAGGTAGGAATGAACCCTGTTTAGCATGGCTTGATCTTGTACAATTTGACTGTCCTTCTCTCACCTTCTTAATGCTTCAGTGGTTGCTAATTACTGCACATACCTGTCTGACAAGAGCCAGCTGCAGTGATAAGTAGAGGATGATTTGGTGATCTTCTCGGTCCAACTCCCGTGCTCTTTAAGAACACAACACAAAAAGAAAATGACTGTTAGATTGTACTTTCTACAACTACTTTACCACGACTCACACAAGCAGAACAAAACCAAGTTCTGTCCACTAGAAAACTAGACCTGTAATGGGATAGCATACTGAAACTTGACAAAAAGTACACTGACACTCACCTGGATAAGCCAAGCTCACAGGAAAAAAGGTGAAAAATACAACTGTCAGGATTTGTATAACTTAAATCTTCATTCATCGGTAAGTATTTTGAAACTTAAATATCTAATGGAGAAAGTAGCTTTAATTCATGACACAATTTCTTTAAGGCATTATTTTAAGCCTTTAATTTAGGTGAAGGGAGATAGCTGTTTAACTTGTTCCTGTATTACCACTTCTCAAATAATAGGAGAGGGTTGGGCTGGCACCAAAAAGTAATCATCATTTATGCTACTATTTTGGCTACGAACAGGATCAGGAGCCCAAGATATCAGCTAGTGTCCAAACACAAAATATCTTCCACCCTACAAGCTCCTATTCTAACTGTTGACAGCATGCTCCCAATTTGAAAAAGGAAGATTCAGCGGGAGGCTTGAGGGTTTGATGGCAGAAGCTGAGCCTAGTTGAGAACCAGAGCCTTTGTGTCTTAGGCTAAGGCTTCTCCCATTAAACCAGCTTGGACTTCTCAGATATTATCTTCTGGTCAACGGCTAGCAATAGTGCATACTGCAGAAAGCGTTTGGCTAGTGAAGACTGCAGCATCTCCAGAACTCAATGTGGCTTCTGCAAGGCCAGAAGTAGGAACGGACAGACAGGGAAGAACCATTCCTCCCCAGCTATACTCAGCATGAAGATGCAACCTGAGTTCACCATTCTGCAGAGAAGCCCTTAAGCAGGCTAGCTACCAGGCAAAGTTTAAGGCACCTAACTTAGCAGCAATGCTGAACACTGGCTCCTGCCATGTAGCAGCCCATCTCCAATACCACTGGATTATCCCCGTTGAGAGTTGCAGATGCAAGAAGCTCGCTCCTGGCTCTGTCATGCAGTAAAGCCGTTGCACATAGGAAAGGCAGAAAAGAGGAAGGTCCCTTATAGCAAGCTGACATTCCTGACCTCTTCATGGGTGGTGCTCAAGGATGATAAAAAAGCCTGCACCTGCACTGCACTGTTCAAAGCAACCACAGTCAAAAGTCTTTATGAGGAAGAAACGACAAGCTGGCAATGCTAGTGGTTAGAAACCTGCCAAAACTACTCATTTGCCAAGAATAAACAAATTAAAATCAAGAAATTTGGAAATAAAAATTGAGGAAAGTTGATGATATAAAGCTGGAGGAGTGGCTGACACACCAGAAGGCTGTGCTACCATTCAACAAGATCTGGACAGACTGGACAGTTGAGAAGGAACAATTAGTTTAACCTAGTGATGAGGTTTAAAAAGAGCAAGTGTAGCGTCTTGCACCTGGCGAGGAATAACCACATGCACCAGTACAGGTTAGGGGATGACCTGCTGAAGAGGAGCTCTGTGGAAAAGGTTCTGGGTGTTCTGGTGAACAAAAGGTTGGCCAGGAGCCAGCAGTGTGTCCTGGTGGCTGAGAAGGCCAAGGGAATCCTGGGATTAATTAAAAAGACCACAGCCAGCAGATCAAGGAGGGCCACAAAGATGATCCAGGGCCTGGAGCATCTCCTGTATAAAGAAAGACTGAGTAACCTGGGTCTGTTCAGCCTGGAGAAAAGATGACTGGGGGGAGAACAGAAAAGAAACAGAGTTTTTAAACTACTATTAAGTTTCCTCAAAATGTATTAGAAAAATACTTCATTCAAACTTCCAGCTGAAAAGGCCACTGATAAGGATGGCTATAAGCCAAACTGCGGTCTGAGAAATTCTAGAAGTAATTTAAAAAGAGATGAAAAACAAAGGTAAAAAAAAACAACAACAACAACAACCCAACAAGGAAAAGAAAACCAAACCCAGGCATATAGAAAAATACTAGCAGCTACTGTCAGAACACTCCTGTTTGGCTGAAATCTGAGTACCTAATTTCTGACTAGAAGCTTGTCTGCTTCCTAGCTAGTGTTAAGATACCGTGAAAACAAGCTACAGCCAGTGGGAAAGGTCAAAGCATAAAAATAAATGCACTTTAAAAGCACTGCAGCACTGCAATTACAGAAAAACTGGGCAGTAGCAAAGGTATTACATTGGAGCCTGAGAACTGGTGTGACTTTAAGTATACTGCTGATCTAAATAGTGACCATATAAATGGCTTTTAAAATATACACTTTTTAATCTTTCAGATCCTTATGGGATAAATATCCAGAATTACATTTGTAGTTTCAGTTTGGCAAAAGTAAGTTTCTACTACCACTTGCTCCTTGCAATCACTGCAGGAAAAAAGTTTTGGACAGCATCAGAAAAGCAGCTAGGATACAGTAAAGTGCTCAACTTGCTACTGTATCTGTACTGTACTTACACTGTACAGTATCTGCACTTAGAGATACCAGAGAATTCAACTTTTCATCACTTTTTATAACGCATTTATGACCACAGCAAAACCAGAATTAGATACTTCAGTCCAAGACTTAGACCACATAACTTCAATTTAGTTGCCATTTGAGATCTGTAAGCGTTTACACTTATAAATGTTAACTGTCCTACCACTTGCACAATGCTTTTAGAGGCAGAACAAGTACTCTTACCTTGGATATTCAACCAAATAATTGCCACATTTCACCATCACAAGGATGTCTTTGACATGTGACTGCTGAAATTTATGGAAGTGTTTTTAAAATTTCTGAGTAATGTCATACAGAAAGTAAAACATTTTTAAAAAATTATTCTGGATTCATCAAAAGAACTACATAATACAGGAATCAGTACCATTCTTACTCACCTCTCCAAAGTCTGAAGTGCTTTCTTGTTGTATTCATCCTGAGTGCTCTTCAAAGTAGCTGCAGGGCAATATACAGTGTGATTTAAGAGTTGAATTCAATGTTTCAGATTTGATAAAAAGCAGCTACACATGCCTTCAAACTAGAAGCATGAAAACTGTAGCAATCTCATGGTGTCTGTGCTCATGGTTGGAAAACATGCCCTTTTGTTTTTAATGGATAGCACAAAAATCATATTTTAACTCAAATTCTCAATTTTATTTCTATTAACAACTCTTCAAACTCTCTTGTCTGAAACCCTGAAGTATTTTGTATTAACATATGGCACTAAAGGGGTCTGGAAGGATCAGGAGACACAATCTCTTATTGCATCTAACTAGATCCTAGAACCTCTGCCAGCCCAGTATACACGTTAATGGCAGTAACTAGCTGGGCATTTTTACTCAGATACAGAGTGCCTCCAACACCATCTTCATGTAGGAGGATGTGGCAGGTGGAACAGGGGATACGAGAAGCCGGATTTACAGTTCCATGGCACAGCCCTTGACAACGTAGCATTTCCCCTGGACCACAACAAACAATCAGGTTACTTCAGATATGGCATGAGCCACTTATGCCCTCCTTGGTGCATCTAATTGCCTAAGGATCCCATCCACTAGGCTCACTCAATGTATGACTTAATTCGAGCTCTGATAAGAAGAATCATCAATCTCTTGTTACACCAGAGCATCATAAAATACCATCATCATCAAAGGAGGAAGAACTTAGAGAAGAAGGGCTCTCTCAAATCCAGAATATCTGAAAAACTAACAATAAGGTTCAGAAGTACACTAGTTGGCTGCTTTGTCTGGATCTCAAGTTTTTAGATTTTACATAGCAGTTGTTTCTTGTTCTGTTTTGAATTTGGAAGCTGCTGATCAACAGTACAAGAAAGAGACAAGTAGTTAATCATTCAGCAAACATCCACCTATGAATATATTTCACTTCCTATATAAACCAATGTAAGCTCCAGAAAAGAAAGATAGTAAATAGTATCTACTTCAGCAACAAAACCCCCCAAAAATCAAATACTCGTATAAGTTAAGAGTTGTCTTCTTCTACAAGTTGTACAAATGTAATAAGTTTCTTTAGATTATCCAATACGCTAGTAAGCGAAACTTTAAAAATTATTTTTCCTAAGTAGTTGCAGTCATCAGACCTTTTTTACTCCTATGCCTTTCGATAGTTCTTCTAAACATCAGCTTTATCTGGGAGGAACAGCAATCTTCAGGATTTCCCAAATCACAACGATAAAAAAAGTTGCTTACCTCATAAATTCTGCTCTAAATAGTAAAAACTGAACAAAAATACATAATTCAAAGAATAAATTTGAAGATATGTGCTTTCATGCAAAACATAGCATTTATAAAAAACTGGAAACACTTCACTCTCAATATCCTTAAAATGAATATTCTGGTCCACTGCCAAATACCAAAAAACAATGAAGAGGGAAAGCTTACAGAAAAGTATTTTAGAAAATCATGATTGATATTTATGTAAAAATACCCGAGGAGGCGCTAGGAAGGATTTGATCACAGCTGTAAGCATTCACCCAGAAAAACATATCAGATTGTGCTTCTTATGGAAACTACAAGATTCCCTATGTATATGTAACTGAGTAGTTCTAGAGACATATTACACAATGAGGAAGATGGAAAGAGATTTAACGTTCGTCCTCCAAATAACCACAAAAAGGAAAAGCTAGAAGAACTTTCAGGTTCAGTCTGGTATCACTTGACTGAGTGGGTGTTCAACCTAGAAAGTAAGAGTACCAATATGTGGTGGAAATGATGTCGGCACTGATGAGGTGGGACATACGAGTCCCACTTCCCACAGCATGAACTGCATATTCAGTTGCAAAGTTGCAAATCTAGTTGTCTCTAGATTTGTGTTTAAATTGGCCAAACAAATTGAAATTTGAGTTCTTCCATTTCAATAAAAAAGCAACTAAGTGATTTTGGGAGAGATGAAAGAGAAGGAAAGCTGAAGTGATGACTGAACAAATTTATAGTCAAAATCAAATCATATTTCCACTAAACAAAAACCAAGCTCAAAATGTGATTCACAGGCTCTGTTCCAATGTTTTACCACACAGTCTTCAAGACCAATCCCAAGTACAAAGGCCACATAGAGTTAAGAGGTAGCTCTTAACAGTAATTCTTAAGTTCTTCCCTCTCTTTCAAAGCAGAAAAATGTACATTTTTTTACACAAAATCTGTCTGTAAGAGAGGCTGGGCCATTGATCATCACCTCAATATGGCAAAAATTTTCAAACAAAATGCAGAAAAACAGGGAGCTGAATTTGGAAGGTCAGTTTGGAAGAGCACTGTACCTTTACACATCTAGCTCAGCAGCTGCTGAATCTATTTTTGGCACATTTAAGTCAGCTTTGCATAAAATGAACAAAACTCCCAAGTATGCTGGTACTGGAGGGCAGACATGAGAGCAGTAAGCTGAAACACTTAACAGATTGGGAACATCTTTATTGCGATCTTTTAGGTTCTTCCTACTGCTCCTCTTCCACGTATTTCTAGGTCTTTATCAGAGATAACACATGTACACGCTAGATGCATAAAGATGATATGACTCAGTGTTTAATATTTATGCCTCAAGTTTACAAAACCTGTGCAAGATCCTCCTACTCCTATGCCCCTCCTCACACATGCCCTTTCCCTCTCCTTACCAGAATTAGACTTTATTTTCTTACATAGCAAGAAGTCACTATCATGAGCACTTGTGACGGTTTTACAAATAAAAAGGCAACAGAACACATTATTTAGACTAAAATAAAAGCAGAGCAAAGCACAGTCTAACCAAAGTAAGAGAGACAACACAGGGGATTTTAAGTTTCTAAAACTTCAGAAGATGTTCCTGTAAAAACAGTACTTTTCAAACATCACCTTAGAAGCCTAATATTTATTCTCTGAAGCACTCTCTGTTGACCAAAAATCAGCAGATTTTTCAACCTTTGGATACCAAAATACAAAGCTCTAAAGTCACATTTGAAAACAGAGGAAGGTAAACTGTGTTAATAGGAAGGTGCAGCACAGTAAGCAGTGAATGCATAGGCTGAAATAGTAATGCTGAGGACCAGCATCAAAACTAAACGTACACTGAGACAGTCCACGTACTGTGGACTGAAAAACCATAAGCAACTGCAGCATAATCAGGTCTATTTTTGTAGCACATTAGTTTTATGAGAAAATAATCTGGTTTGTGTTTTCCAGTACTCTTCTATTATGTGAATCACAATATTAAGAAGTGGGGTGGAGAGATGGAATTCAAAAATACATTTCTGACAACTAATACAGCAAGTTATGCAGTTTCAGCATCCAAAATCACAATTAATGATTGCATGTGCTGATCATCTCCAGATGCAAAAAAGCTGTGTCCATTCACTAATAATAAATTTTTCATTTTAATTTCTCTTTTTAACATTAACTGGTACTGATTAGCATACATTTACCATTAACAGTTTACCAATTATTTATAACACTAGGAAAATTTTCCAATTCAGTCTCTGATTTTGTGGTCTTCTAACAGAATTCTAAATGAGAACAGAGATGCAGTACACTCTTTCTCTCATTTCTGTAAAGAGAGTGAAGGTTTGTAACTATTGTTTGTTTGTACTGAGCCTTAACAGTATGTGTGGAACTGACGTTAGATAAGAGCAGATTTATTTCACAAAGCATGCTGAACTTGTCTCTCCTCTTCAGCCTGTGCTAAACTCGTCTCACTTTTCCTTTCTCTAGTGAATCCTTCATGACAATGCAGCTTATGCCAAAACTGGAACTACAAGCAGCAAAAGGTTTGCTGTTGAAAATTGCCTCACTGGGAACAGATTTGGGATGTAGAAAATTTAGATGTATGGACATTCGGTATGAACAAGAAATATATGCTTTTAAGAATGAGGCAAATGCAGCAATGACTTCCTCTGAGGACACATCTTTCAGCAACTTCATAGAGTCCTCTTCCAAAAACCACATAATTAGACATTAAGGACTGCAAAGCTACATACTTATGGCCAGCACAAGTTTCAGGAAATCTTATTTCATCCAGGAGCAAATCTAATAGTTGTAAAATGAGTCTATCGAATGCTCCCTTGAGTTCTTTGAATCATCATTCAGTAGGACTCTATCTTCTCATCTCTGCTAAATGCACTTGCTAAAAAGTGGTCATAAAGGAAGGGCTCTAATACAGCTCCTCAGCGCCTTTGGCACACAGGATGATAAATATTTACTGAAATTATATTAAAGAGAGAAAATCTAACCTTGGTTGGAAGGTAGTTTTATATTACTGCTGCAAGCTTTGCAAGACAGTTGGTTGAATATCTCTGAAAACAATGATTAACTGAATATCAGCTTAAGTGGGAAGCTACAGAAGTCATATATATACACACAGATGTTTGCATGTCTGCATATATCACTACGAACTGGTATAAACACAGTGATATAAGACTATGAAGCAGAGTAGTTGTCTTCCTTTCAACGTGTTCTATTCGTGATTCCTCACTAACAAAAGCTTGTTTGTTTGTTTTCTAATGTCTCACTAGTGTAAATTTGACGTTTTCTACTGAAATGCTGCTATGTATTCATGATTACTATGTTTTTGAAGAACATGATCCATTTTATTAAAATTAATAAAATGTAGCCCGAAGGTGAAAATACACGCTTCAGATTTTTCCCAAATAACAGTGGCTCTACTGATCTACTCGCTACAGATACAAGGATGAGAAGGCAGGTATTCCAATGTTTCACAACAAAATCACACACAAGGTAACTGTTGCGATAATTGTTTATTTTATGTTACAAAGAACACTTACTACAACACTTGAGCTAAATAGGTGTATACTTGGAAGACTGCTCTTCCATAAGAGCTTCCAATCTGCATTTTGCTTTACCAAGGTATGTTTAAAGCCAGACCACAATACATGCCTCTACAACTCCATTCTTTAAAAACCTTCTCCTTTCCATTGAGAATAATAAATAGAATGGACTTAGGACAAAAATCTTTCTATCTCTGAAAACAGTCTCTGGGATCTCATACAGCTTTAGGGACAGTTCATACAAAATCTAGGCAAAATGCCCTAAGGAACTAGGCTATAAAGCAGAATCAATGTTTAATGAACTACTTAAAAACAACACAAAACAAAAAAAACAACATTAAAAAAAAAAACCAAAAACAAAACCAACAAAGTTCGGATTAGGAAGGATATACATTTCTTGACACTGTCTTTGTAAGGGGAACTATTCAGAGTCAGAGACATGGAGAACTACAGAAAGCAACAATGCATGTTTCCCTCCATGCTGGAAAGCTGTTCTCAAAAGGCCTGATTGATGACTGGGTGAAAAAAAAAAATATACTGCACTACTGAAGAGTACAGGCCACTTCTTCAATCACATACCTTGCAGAATTGTAACTTGAAAGGTCTGAGCACTTCCACGACACTATACGAACTGTCATTTTAGCTTTGTTTCAGGCTCATTTGCCCTAAGAAATTTGTTTATGTGGAACACATCTGATAGAAAAACATGTGGTTTGGACTGTCAAACTGCTTAGGAAACAAAACAGCTCAGCTATTATTTAAAGAAGCTGTATTAGGAGGCCTTTTACCTATGTTAGAAATCACAGAGAAAGGAAGGCTGTCCCCAGCTGTGAGCCTGATGAAGGTCAAATCCAGATCTCATCCAGCCACCAGGACTTGCAGCCCTTAGGCTACAAAGAACCAATTCTACAGAAGCACAGTCTAATCACATAAAAACCAAGTAATCAGTATTAAAAAATTACATTCTTACTTTCAGTGATTTGTATCTAGTCAATCCATATGTACCAATGAGAGAGATATTTTTATCTTGTTTACTTCTAAGCAGAGAAAGAAACTACATCAGGGAGAGGTTGAATCTCTGCAGGGAATCAGTATCATGCCAGGAACCAAAGTCAGGCATTTCTGCCTCCAGTTCTTGGACTGTATTTCTTTATGTGATTTATGAGTGGGTGACAAGAATACGAAAATAGATCGAAAGTTCCATTTTTTGTTGTGCAAATAAGTGAAATAAATGTATAACAAATATCCAAATGAATCACACCAAGAATCATCGCATACAGTCAGAGAAACATCTCCTAAGCAATGATTTGAGTTTCTTCCTTTACTTAAAAGCTTCACTTTTATTACCATAGAGGACAGTACTCTGAGGAACTGAACAGTCCCCGCTTGTCTTGGGATCTGATTATTTTCTAAATCCAGCCATCACTAAAGGCAGAGTTTCTAATTAATTTCCCACTGCTTGCACCCAAGAATCAGAACAGATGTTTCATACAGCACACCTGACAAACAGGATAACTCACCATCAGTAGCCTGAAGACTATATGTCAGACCCAGTGCCAAGTAACCCTTTGCTAGGGACTCTCCAGCATCCTCACCCAGGTCTATCACCATTTTAGCAAAGTATTCTCCTTCTTCCAGCTGCAAAAGAAGACAGAGGTTGAGAATTTCAGGCATTTCTACTATACCTGCATGTCTACTACACCTGCTTCAATAAGGTTATCTTTTTATACATACCCCTACAGTCATCTGAGAGACGCTCACAACAGTGACTTACTTCAGTGACCAAGTGACTAAGCACTTACAGAAAGGAGAACACAGAAGGCCAGATTATTAGACCCTGATGCACAGCCACAGTTTTCAGAAAGGTTTTGGTTTTGTTTTAAGCACCTGCCCTAAACTATTTCCAGATGTTTAAGGTTAAGGAAGGACAATATCTTATTTTTGTATTTCTCTACAGGGAAATAATGTAATCTTAAGTATCAATGGACTAGCTACTTACATACTATTCTGGCAATAGATAAAAAGTTCTAACAGGTGTCTTCCTTTAAAGGAAGAACTTCTAGGTTTTCTCTACATTGCCTTTAAAACTTAGAATAGTGCTCCTCACTTCTGATCTTACGGGTTATCACATCCTTAATCCGTAGAAAAGACTAAGGCCTATAGATGTATCTGGAAAGGTCAAGGTTAGACAAGTACAGGCAAAAGCTGTAAGTGATGCTTGAAAGGCACAGACTCTACAGGAATACCTCATGTGCATACAAGGTGATCTGCAGAGCTTGTCAGCCATAATCAGAGTGACCAGCAATCAGACACCACTACACTACCCCAGAAATCCTACTGTTGGAAACTTTTATGACAAGACTACCGACTTTCTGGGATGGAATTACTTTGTTTGGGGGAAACATTTTTGTTTGAAAGCCAGCCATTTTAGATGCAAATACTGCAGCAGTAACTGAAATGTGCTCTTATTACTCAGCTTTGTCAGTTTTCAGCAACTCATATTTCTTTGACATCGAAAACTCATAAAGAATTGGAATCAAAAATATACCAGCAGATGAAAAATTCTCCTTCTGTAGTGATCTGTGTGTATATTACTTAAGAATAGAATTGACTTGATAACCGCAGCCTGTCAAGGGAGCTCCTAGTTACATCCCTTGCAGACATTCGGGTGATGACACGAATTAACAGCTACATAAACAGAGGAGCTGGTATTTATTAGATGACATCAAACATAATGAAGTCTTTACCTGATAATCAGTGTATGGAAAAAGACTGAAAAGTCTGCAAATTAAGAGGCAGTCTCCACTGCTTGGGTGTTCTCCCCACTTGTGCAGCTCCCAGAGGCCACAACACGTCAACCAGATGCAGGCCCGTAATTTAAAATTTCCAAAATCTCCAACAAGTCGATGGCCAGTCACCCAGGGACCAACATGTATTTGGTCATCAAACTGCTGACTGGAAGCACTATGAACTGTCACAGTGTTGCTGATTACCTAGTCAATAATGACCCAGAAAAATACTAATTGAAAAAGAAATACCTCTCAGAAACAGCAAGCAAATTGCAAGGATCATCTTTAACAGTAAAATCCAAAGTCTACTGCAAACACTAGAAATAATTCTGCTGACTTCAGAGATGCTCAGATGCCATCCTTTAAACTCGCAATCACAGCAGGAAGACTGAAGTTTGTTCCAGGATACTTTTAAATCCTGTAGTCAGCTCTACTGACTTCCCTGCCACATACTAAAGCATGTTCTGGACCAGAGCCTAGGACAATGGAAGAAGAAAAAGTCCCATGACTCAGCACGGGGTGGGAGGGGAAAACACATGAAACAATAATGAAATTCTTCAACTCTCAGAAACTTTTATATAAAGCATGAAATCTCTGCAATCAAAAATTTAATTATGCACCTCTTTTGCTACCATAAACAGCATTATTCCCACTCTATTTCTTCATTGTTTCTCCACCCCACATGCACTTTCAGCTAAGAAGTCTCCATCAGATGAAGAAAAGAGATATGCAAGGAATTCTAATAACTATCAAACAAGAGTAGGAGAGGGTTGAGTCTGTGGAAGAAAAAAAAGAGATTAAATGAAAGGTTTGGAACTGAAATGGAGACGTCTAAAATTGAAGAGATTTTACTCCATTGTTTCTCAGAATGGTCGCCTGATGGTGTTTGTAGTTCCTGACTGATGGCCCACACTGAATAAATCAGCAACACACCTTTCAGTTTTATTGCCTGCCAGTTATCTAGGGCCACCTGTGAGTGTCAGATTAATATTTTGTATGAATAATTAAAACCACAGCTTTTCAGAATGACTGAAAGAGCGCTTCTAGTACAATAATTCTTGTAAACTTTATTCATACTAACACTAATCGCACTTTGACTAGCTACAAAGGCTCTCATGAATGCAAACTTTGGTCAGTTGAAGGCTGCACTGAAAAAAAAAAAAGGCATTGTAAACACCAGCACAGCTCAGCAGCTGGTTCTGCTTATGAGAACATTTACTTTTCCTACTTACAGCACTCAGCCACTTTCTCTGCCAGCCCTGCTGTGACTGCCATCTGCCCCCTCTTCTCTCATTTGCCTACTCTTAAATCACCCTGAGCAACCATGAAAAGCAAAACCTTCCATTCAAATCATCCAACGTTTCAACTCTTCAGGGCAAACTGCCCCTAGCCTGCCCGCACTCTGGGTGAAAAATCCTTCTCTACACACTTCATTGACTGAGGCACCAGGAGCCAGCCTGAGCTGAGATCTGTCAGATGAGCTGTGTCCAAGGGGATCCTTACACACATGAGGTGCCTGCACTCTGCTGTAACAACAGGAAAGGGAGGGTTAGAAACCTCCAAACCAGGCCTCAATTCCTCTAGATCCCACTGGGTACGACTTTTCTCAGCTGCAGCTCCTACAGTTTGCCACGTATCTTGAAGCACCAGGAGCCGCTGTTCCTTTCCCCTCTCCTCATGGGGTGAGAGTCATGTGAAGTCTCACTCTTTGGGACTCTCAGAAGTTGCAAGTTCAAGCTACGCAGAAGTCAGCTAAGACACAGAAAGCATAAGCAGAAGACAGCCATTTCTACTCCAGTTGCACAACCAGGTGGCCAGACTCAACATGAAGGGAACTCAAACAGTTTATTCACTTCAAACGAGAACTCCAACTTAAAATGGTGCAATGCTGCATTGGCAGGGCAAGGAACATTGATAAAAACTGTTGTAACTTATAGGCCATTGCTAGCAAACTCTAGGCCACAGGATACCAGGTGTCCCCCAGACAGCAGGGATGGCACAGCATCACATCATCACTAGAAAATGCACAAGTACTGCTATTATCCGGTTGCCAGCAGCGCCAACAGCAGCTCCCAAGAATGCGGAAAAAGGCATTTCTTTGGTCATCAGTATGCTTGTAACAGCTTGAATTCACTTCCCTTAGAATCATTACTTGCTATTTCTTCAGAAGCAATAAAACCAAAGTCTTAAAGCCCCACAGCTACATCTCTGATTTGGCCCTTACTCTTGCTAAATTCCTCTGAATACTTCATACTGAATAGCTTTTTGAGTAAAGGGCTGCAGAGAGAGGCTTCTTGCCTTCTGAGATCTCTATGGCAGAAAGCAGGTGTCGGGGAAAACAAGCTAAAGGGAACTTTCCATATTTTGAACTGAAGTTATACTACCTGTCAGGAGGCACTTGGAAGCACTAGCTAAACAACTTTTCCCCCACACCAGAAAAGAAGCATGCAGCTGGCACTTGGAGAGAAAAAGGCTGCCAAACCACAAGCTGACACTGGTAAGACTGTAATGCTGCGTCACTGTTTTTTTCCCTTCCACCTCCTCTATCATCTTGGATGAAAACAGAGTAGTTGTTAGTTGCACAACCCTGAGGGTTGGCTGTTCCAGCTACTCCTGTTATTTGACCGCAGGTCAGGTGAGTGCTCCAGCCAAGCCCAGAGGCACACTGACAAGTGGGGAACAGCAGGTGCTGTCCCCTGGCCTATCGCCACCCAACTGGTTTCCAACCACCACCCAGTGTGTTTTTAGAAAAGCTCAAGCCCTACACCACTGAATCTACACCCTCCAGGACTGCAAGTGGACTGCAGTTCCCACCAGGATAGATTTAGAACAAATGAAGACAAGCAAAACTGATGTTACGCTGCAGCACAGAACTGACATTCTACTGCGCTGAGAAGGGGAGTGCACAAGGGAGGAGGCAGGAAACACAGCAAGTGACACTGGACTAGGACAGCAGACAAGGTTAGAGAAATAGGAGCTTGGACACTCCCAAGACTGAGAAATACCCAAGTATCTCAGAGATCCAAATCCTATAGGAAGGGCTTCCACACAAAGCTATATACTGTTAATTAGATGAATTAAGCTTTTATCTTCTCTGTTATACAGGCTTGTAAGTTTGGAGGCCACGGTAAAGAACAGGAAAAATTAAATAATGGGAAAATTAAGAGAAAAGGGGAAAACTACATGGGAAAAAAAGTGCCCAGTAAGGTGCTGTGTAACAGAAAAGCTCTGTCCCACAGCTGTTCACAACATACAATACATTACATGTCAGGCAATAAAAATTCCTATGCTTTCTATTGTTGGTCTTTCAACATTGCTGATTGCTAAGCTTGTCAACTTATTCAGCATGTAAACCCAGCCCACTGTACTTAGTAATACTCGATCCTTTCCTCCAGTGTATCAAGAGTGGTTTTTCATAAGGAAAACATTCTTGGTTGCCTTTAACATCTAAAATCCTTTGGATTACCTCAGTAACAGAAGCTGTGATGTCAGTGAGAATCTATTTTAAAAGATGGAAGAAATCTTCAGCAGCTCCTTACCATTCACTGTTTTCTCAGTAGCCTCTTCTCACAGTGATGTCAGTCCTTTACAGAGTCTGCTTAGCAGGTGGAATAACTCAGATAATGGGGCAAGATTTGATCTTACAATGTTACTCATACCACAGTAAAACCTACGCATTGCCATGGAACTCCAGGGCTCCTAGGTGACTGGGTACAAGCACATGCACATTATTTATCATCTGTAATGACAGGGTCAGCAACAGAGAGAAGAGAAACACTCTCGGATTAAGTGGTCTGTGAAAGTAATGAACGATAAGCTGTTACCTCAGAAGCATGCAGCTCTAAATCTCCATGCTGCCAACCTTCCAACTCTCCTTCCCGCCCCCATCGTGTATTGACCTCGCTGTACAACTTACACTTTACAGATTTCGTGCATGGTCTGACCTGGCCTTACCCTGCTGCTCTTCTGCCTTTGCCCTAACAGACAGCACAATCTCCATTTTCCCACACTAGGATCTGCAAGTCAAAAGAAGCAAGGGAAGTGGTTGTGAAGTGCAGCACGCTCTTGTGCTGCAGTTTTTGCCATAGGGTGAAGTCTCTCCAAAAATTCATACTAGCTGATAACACTGGCATCATGTGATATTACATGCATTTAACTCCACAGTACTATTTCTGTGGTGTCAACTGTGGGTCGCTGAAAACAGTAAGAGCATGTCTCATGCCCTCCTACTCTCTGTTAGACCACTGTCGTAGAAGATTCAAGCTATCCTAGAATCACAATTCATCTCCATGGGTATTTATCAAATTTTGAAAGCGTCTCCATTGAAATCAATGTAGTAAAATACCCAAGAAAGCATCTTAGTAACTATCGATGCCCTTAAATAATACTTATATAATTGATACAGTCAGTATTTGACAACTAGTGTTAAGTTTTTAATATTCTTACAACACCTGCCACAACAGAATCCTGTGGAACCTAGATGAGTAGTGAAAATACCAGTAACTTAATATTAAAATACTAAAAACAACAACTCGTTGGGTAGCTCAAAATCTCTGCCAGAATAGCTGAGAAGGAGTGCTAAGTGAAGGAGGAAACTGCAGCATGTCTTTTACAAAGTGGCACTCTAAATTGACAGTGGATCAAGACAGGACAACCCCCGTATGGACACTCCAAGTTACATGGACTTTATGAAAATTTAAAGTAACACTCTGAACTTCAGTAGTCCAAAATTTCATAGTGATTTTTGGAAAGCTAGAAGACAGCTGGTTAAACACAAACAGCCTTTGTGTTCCCTTGCATTGTTCACATTTAAGTTCATCAGACCGTTCTGCTGAAACCTTGGCAAACTGGAATGCCAGGCAGCATGGCACTTCAAAAGCAATTTTGAGTTCACTACAAAAACTCTTAAAACACACCAAGGTAATGGGCTAAATACAGCATAAAAGTTCCATCTTTGTTGAAAAATTTGTATGCTATTAAGCTTTATTAAGTACAGGTCCAACTGCATCTTGGCCAAACAAGTGTGATCCATATAGGTGCATTATTTTGAAGTTTCTCTGGTCCTCTAAGACAATTGTCATTAGCTTTAGAACAACTGAAGGACTGATTTGCTGTTCACATTCTGGTTGGCTTGGTTTTTTTCCTTTGTGAAAATCTATAATTCTGAAAATGGCTACCAAAACATTGCTTACTTCATTGAGATGTTTAAAGCAGGCCAAATTCTGAAAGCTAGTGTCTGAGGGGCAGATCATCTGCTGATATAAGCCAGCATGGTGCTAGTAATACGGCAGTGGAGTAGTGCCAATTTACATCAGCTAATAAACCAGTCATACTGTCACAACAGAAGCTGACGGCATCCAGTTCTTTTCCACATCTGGTATACATTGATTTGCATGGCACAGTATGAATGCATGCATATTTATACTTTGTTTTGCTCTGTGATATTTTTTCCATACATGTGATCTGGGTATCCTCACTGTTCCAAAACAGAATGGTACATTTCAATTAGTTTATTTGGGTTGGGTTTTTGTTTTTCAGAGTGTGTGGAGATACCATTAAAAAGTCAGCAAAACAAGTTAAAATGACCATTACATTAATTAGGAAGGAGACTGTTCTACGTTCCTCATATCATTTTACATTTATCTGACAGAATAAATTGTCTTTTTTTTTTTTTTTTCTGCTAGTAACTTAAGTAAGACTAAACTAGTCCACTAGTCCACAGACTATAAACAAATTGAATACAACATCACACTAAAAGCGCACAATAGACAGATACAGGACATACAAACAGCATGTTTTGTTTGTATGAACAGTGATCTGGTTTTGCCCTTTTCCTGCCTAACTAGCAATGAAGTCCACAGATATACCTCCTAACTGAGAAATTATGCATTTTATATGTTCTGTAAAGCAAGATGCATCTGAGTATTTGCTACTGTTGATATTTGTCCATTAGATTGTTCCAGTGCTCTGTCTATCCTCCTTTCTATTTATACTGGCATTGATCAACTTGTTCACTTCCAGTTTAAATGATTCAATTCTGTTTTGATTGCCATGTAATTTAAATGCAAATAATTACTGTAAGGATGACATTTAGAAAAACAGCTCTGCTAAGCAGGAAGGTCTTTATTAGACAATGGAGTTTGCCAGTAATATCAGAAGCACCCCTTTAACTATGAAATGCAGAAACCTATCATGCTAAGAAGTTCAGATTTCTCTCCAGCTCCCCTTAATTAAAACTATTCTATGGCATCACTAAAGTTTGGTGTCAGGATAGAGTATAGGCTACTGAGAAAAAGGAAGAGGAGAGAGGAATATTACTGGATTTGGTTTGAGTTTATAAGGTTGTTTTCTAAATAACTACAGTAAAATTATGCTCTTGTGAAAAAACATTATTATTTCAGATTGAACCTCACTTCCAATCCAAAAACACTGGAAAGTGTTCCACGCAATGAAAAAGCAACTGTTAGAGGGAAAAACCCTTTCTTTGAAATGATCAAAAACAGTTCACTTCTCCCTCCTTCCTTCTATTAAGATTAGACTGTTGCTTTAACATTTTTGCCATGTGCGAGAAATTCTGAACATACCGGATTGACTGAGGACAGAGCTGTGTCTGGTACAGTTTCACCTTCTTTTCTGCATGTCCCTAAAACAAAGTAT
The DNA here is from genome assembly GCF_905368555.1 of Meleagris gallopavo. Lineage (NCBI taxonomy): Eukaryota > Metazoa > Chordata > Aves > Galliformes > Phasianidae > Meleagris > Meleagris gallopavo. Next base: position 26,367,267 of record NC_139405.1, on the reverse strand, counting down.
TCTTTCTTTGTCAGCTGCACTAGAGGATCCAAAGAGATGTTGGGGAGAAGCATCAAGGAAAAAAACAAATTTTACCTTTGCCTATTTTACTGGCAAAGCAGCATCTTTAATTTGGACTAATAATTGCACGTTCAACCCTTCATCCAGCACAGCAATCAGACTTTAATGGTACCATATGAGATTTTGTCCTCACAAAAGTTGCATAAACACCAGGGTAACATAAGAAAAAGAAGCAGTCTGACATTTCTTTTCTCGCTTTCCAGAAATCTTGTCCTTTCACCTCAACAAACACCAATGACTCAGTAACTAGCACAGTGCCTTCGTTAAAACTTCACCGTTCCTGTTAAATGCAAGACAATCACAGGGATCTTGATTTTAGCATGGAGTCTTACAAGATGAATACATTCTCACAGAATTTTGTCCAAAGGCTAATTAAGGCAGAAGTCATGTGTCAAGCAAATACTGAGAGACCACAGCCTCTTTGAAGCCACTATTTCTGTTTAGAAGTAGTTGACATTGATGATTCATGTTCTATTTGTCTACTAGAACCCCAAGTCCTTTTCTGCAAAGCTGCTTTCCAGCTAGTTGGCACTCCAGCATGTGATTATTCCTCCCCAGGTGCATTTCTCTTTGTGGAACTTAGATTTTTGTAGGCCCATTCCTCCAGCCAATTAACATCCATCTGAATGGTGTACTAATTCAATTGCAGGTGGGCTTTGAGATTTTTTCTAGCTCTTCCCTGCTCACTTGTACAGTGTCTTTGTACTCCTCCCAGGTCACTTTTCCATGCTCCTGTCACTCTTGTTTGACTTCCTGCACATCTGAATGGACAATTCTGCTATCTTCTTTGTTCCCTCCTCTCAGCATTCTAATCTTAAACAATCCACGGTCACCGTAGCAAAGTCTACTCTCACCCTTTGCATTCCCAACCAGTTCTCCTTGTTTATAAGTATCAGGTCCCACAGAGCACCTTCCTTATTGGCTCCAGTGCCCCTCACCTTGTTCACCAAGCAGGAAGTCAGAAGAGTTGAAAAACTACGAGCAACAAGGAGATCTCAAGTTTGCTGTTACACTAAAATCCTGGCTCCTAGGCAAAACAGGCTCCCAGCTTGATTTCCAAAAGATTTACCTTAAATTTGACTGTTGCTGCCAACTTAATTTTTTCCCCCTCCTGGCAATCATTGAGACAGTAGAATTGATAGGGTAAGCTCTTAGACTCCAAGTCTCCCACTGTCACTCCAGATAAATGTAGGAATTCAACCCATGAAGCAACTCTAACTATTAACTAAATTGATGTTGCTTTTGAAATCATCAGCAGAGATGCTAATAAGTCTTTAATACAGCTGTAATGCCTGACTCACTTATAGTTTTAAAATCTCTAAGAATCAGAAAAAAGGATTTGCTTTATTAAAATATATTTATTGTCTTATTTTAAGCTGCTCAGTAGCTTTCAGCCGTCAAAACTTACATACTGAGCTAAGGTTACAAAGGGCTAAATTGCTCTATAAGTCATGTAGGTCAGCAAGGATTCCCCCACTGCCCTCCAACCTGACGGATTTTTTCCTAGAACACAATGCTTCCTAGTTTCTGCTGACTCACATACAAGTTCAACAATTGATTCAAATACATACATAACCAAGTGTTCTCACTGACAGTCATGAAAATTGATAGCATTCAGTCAAGTTCATCTTGATACCAATTTTTACCATACAGAGATGCTGAGAATTGTGGCAGTAGGCAGAACATTTTGTCACCAAAATCTGAGCAGATTCTTCTGGTATTTTCTTTCATGCTTTTTTTTTCTTGTATCTTTTACTTGTGTTAGCAATTATAAGCCTTCACTGACTGCAGGGACACCTCGTGGTGAGGACAGGTGAAAACAGCAGGCTGCAATTCAATTAATAAGACCAAACAGTATAGGACTGACAGATGTTCCAGCTCCTTGGGATAATGAGAATTTCACAGGCACAGACTTCAACTCCCACTCTGCTTCTGGAGCATACATTAACATATCCAGAACAGAAAACACTGACACAGGAACTTTAAGAACAAAGGATTGAATCATACAGCAGACCTCAGCTATCTAGGAGTTCAAGGGTCAGACTCACTTATTAACTTTTGTCTTCCAGGAGCTAGCAGGGTGGCAGATCCAACTCTGGATATGCATTTGAAGAGGCAGTCTCAAGAACAGCCTTTATGGATTTATCCCATCCTTTTGATGAAAGGCCAGCAAAACCCATTCCTGTGTCTTATTGCAGTATTTATTACTAATATTTTTCTTTTCTTTAAAATGTGTGTGTGTGTGTATGATTTTTAACATGGATTTCCATTCTCAGCACTCCAACTACACAATGGTACTGTCACTGCAGCATTAGACACATTGCACAATGACAATTGCATCAGCTTGCTTACCCAGTGCAGTGACCCAATGCAGACCTTGGCAGCCAGAAGAGGAACGGTGGGATCTGTTGGTCTCAGTTTAGCACACTCTTTGAGCACTGATACAGCATATGCTGACTGGAGGAGAAGGAAGGGAGAGAGGAGAAAGAAATTAAAAAAAAGGCTGATTAGACAACGTTATTATGCAGTCCACACAATATATTTCAGTGAAATATACAAAACAGTGATATGAGGTTAAAAAAAAAATCACATCGGCAAAAAGCTAGCAACTTTATTCTCACCTCCACAGACAGAGACACACATGTGAGCATATGAACACACACACTTCCCACATTCAGAAGAAATACACCAAAGAACCAGCCCGGTCTGTGCACTACACAAGAAGCTGTTAACACGCTGGTAATTTTAACTCTGCCCTTCCAACTCACAGGAACTCTGACACAGTTTCCCCAGTATGCAATCATCTTCTAGTAAGCCAGAGAAGATCATAAAGAGCTTATCCTACAGTACATTACATTTTAGGCCAACTATATTCAGAGAGCTAAAGTAATCTGTTCTGTAGACAGTTTTCTGTCTTTTCTAGTTCCAGGACATAAAAGAATACGACTGGGATTCCACCATGCAAAGGGTGAAGCAGGCAATTGCAGAGCACTACATTGCTCAGCGGGTGGTCTGAATAGCATGAAAAGAAAGCCCATAGAAATCTTCCTGGTGTTAGGTTACCATTCATGAATGCACGAATGGTGTTTATGAAGCCAAGCAGTTACACAGCCCTTCTGATATTCAATGTGCTCTATAAACACTGCTTTTTACAGCAGTGCCATTCACAGCTGCCATATTTCAGAAAGCTGAATGGGGAATAAGGAAAGCTCAGGTCTGAGAGGCTGGCGAGAAGGCCTGCTCAGCTCTATCAGTTTCACAGAATCACAGAATCATAGAATTGTAGGGGTTGGAAGGGACCTCCAGAGATCATCGAGACCAACCCCCCTGCCAAAGCAGGTTCCCTACACCAGGTCGCACAGGTAGGCGTCCAGGCGAGACTTGAATATCTCCAGAGAAGGAGACTCCACAACCTCCCTGGGCAGCCTGTTCCAGTGCTCCGTCACCCTCACCGTGAAGAAGTTCTTACGCACATTCGTGCGAAACTTCCTATGCTGCAGCTTATGTCCGTTTCCCCTCGTCCTGTCTCCACGTACCACTGAAAAGAGACTGGCCTCACCACTATGGCCGCCACACCTCAGATATTTATAAACCTGGATCAGGTCCCCTCTCAGTCTTCTTTTCTCAAGGCTAAACAGACCCAGTTCACTTAGCCTTTCTTCATAGGGGAGATGCTCCAGGCCCTTCACCATCTTTGTGGCCCTCCGCTGGACTCTTTCCAAGAGATCCCTGTCTTTTTTGTACTGGGGAGCCCAGAACCGGACTCTCCAGATGAGGCCTTACCAGGGCAGAGTAGAGGGGGAGGATCACCTCCCTCGACCTGCTGGACACGCTCTTCTTAATGCACCCCAGAATGCCATTGGCCTTTTTGGCCACAAGGGCACACTGCTGGCTCATGGCCAACCTGTCGTCCACCAGGACGCCCAGGTCCCTCTCTGCAGAGCTCCTCTCCAGCAGCTCATCCCCCAGCCTGTATTGGTGCATGCAATTATTCCTCCCTAGGTGTAAGACCCTACACTTGCTTTTGTTGAACCTCATCCGGTTTCTTACTGCCCAGCTCTCCAGCCTGTCCAAGTCTTGCTGAATGGCAGCACAGCCTTCAGGCGTGTCAGCCAGTCCTCCCAACTTCATATCATCAGCAAACTTGCTGATGGTGGCCATTATCCCCTCATCAAGGTCATTGATGAAGATGTTTCGTAGCCCACCCCATCATGTTCAAAACACAGTTTCTTTGAAATTTCCAACTCTCATCTTTAATGACCCAGAGCCCCTCTAATGCTCTCCCTGTGAACTCGAGGGGAAGCTTTCTCATAATTTCTTCTTAAATGCCCCATTGCTCCTAACCATGTTAAATACCCATGGACTTTTTACATTACAGGAGAGTAGTAAACACACTACTAAGCTTGCAGAACCAAACTAATGGCTATTCCTATCAGGCCATGGCCATTTCCTCCCAACCCTGACCCACAAAAACTCTCCCCATCAGACCTCTTGACAATGCACACCACTGGGTCTGGAGTCTGCTCTAATCCCAAGGAATTGGCAGCTCTGCACGACAGCTTCACACTCCCACGGGCTATCAGCACTTCCCCTCCCTCACACTGTACAGATCTGGCGCAGCCTGCCTCCTCTTTTCTCCACAGAACTGAAGGTCCAGCTCTTGCTAAGGGATTCAAAGCTTGGCTAAAAACTGGCTTGGAAGGGAGCCTTGGAAAGGGAAGAAGGGATGTACAGCAGTTCTGCCAAGGAAAAGATGAGTTCTATAAGAGAGAACATAGGCTCTGCAGTGGCACAGTGTGAAGCCTCCTGCTTGAAAGCTTAGGTACCTACAGCATGGTCTAGAATCTTGGCCCTATATTCTCCAGGCTGCTCCCCACCTATGTGGGCCATCAAATACCATCAGTACAAATAACGGAATATCTGCTGTTTTACAGTTCCAGACACAATTCAACAGCTTGTCCAAAGCCAGAAGGATGCCTGTCTAAGAGCAAAGATGGGAACTTAAAATGTTACCTCATTCCTCTCAGAAATAAAGACTTTGGTAATTCAGCTCTGAATTAGACAGAAACACATAGCTGTACTCTGCTGTTATTAGATGACTCTCATCCCTCAGAATGAACCTTCATGACACCTATTTGTTTAGAACAAATAGTATCTCAGGTTTTCAGGGCATCTTATCCTCCCCTTACAGAAGGCTGCTTGAACTGGAGGAAGCTGGTATTCCCAGTACCACCACTGGGTGTGCTGCTGTTCAGAAGGGTTTTAGTCCAGCGCATCATCTTCCTTTTTGCCTCTACTCCAGCCCACAGGTCTTTGTAGACCAAAGACCCAAGCAGCACCATAGGATTACATGCCATCCCATCAGCCAGTGCGTGTGCAGCTGAACAACACCTCCAACCTTTGCTATCCCACCAGGCAAAATCAAAATGGAAGGGCCAAGTTTATACAGAGTATACTGTGTCCAGTGCCGCTGCTTTTCGAAATCCTATACTGACTGAACAGGGTGGTGGTTTCTCAGTTCCCCACAAGAGAAAGCAGTAGGCACCTGGGTGCTGGCTAGAGCCATGCTGCCAGCCAGCACAAATTGGAGCAGCAAGATGTCTGTTCTAATTTGAGCCACAGCTGCAAAACCTTTCAGGGTCCGCTCCAGAAGAGAAGCCATACAGCCTGGCTCCCTGCCAGCTCCTCTTGAGCTCTGTCCCCTTTGGCAGACCATTGAGTAAGGCTGGCCAGGACGCACACCAGCTCTTGGGGCTGTAGGGGGTGCAGAAGTGCTTCTGCAAGCTGCCCAGAGATGGCTCAGGAGCCAACGACACAACAGCCATTGCTGAATGAAGCTAAGCACAAAATCCTGCGTTGAGTCCACACCCAAACACCTCTCTCCCTGTGCAGAGTGGCTTTATTGCATGCACTCAGGAGCTTCTGAATGCAAACTGACAAAGGCAGAGACACTGTTTCCATGCTGCTCTTAAAACATTTACAAAGATATGTCACTTTAAGCAAGTTTATAAAAATTGCAATTAAACCCAGGGAGCGGAAGTGGTTTCAGAAACAGGGTGACATGAAGTCTTTCTATCCAGCTACATTTAAAAATTCAAGAGAACTATATAATTTCAACTCAAAAACTTTACCTAGCAGAAATTACTCCTAGATGAAACTGTTAGACAAGGAATAACTGTAGAAAGAATATCCCACTCCCAATGGAACCTTACTTAGAGGACATTGGTGAAAAATATAGTACTAAGGTGTGACGCAGATACTCATTACAAGCAATTGGCTGGGAACAAACATCATACACTAAGTATTGAACATGGATGTCATTGGTTAGTAAAAACATTTACTGCGAAAAAGCATTTGTGCAACACTGAAATAATCTGATAATTAAAATGTACATATTCTTTCATTTAGTGTGGGTGGATCAGGCAGCCAAGAGCATTGTTTGTGAGATTCCCTGCAAGGCAATAATGATTAGATTTATTGGTGGGGCATGTTTTGAGAAGAGCAGAGCTCGAACTACAAGTGACGGCGTGCTTCCTGCTCCTAATTCTGAGCTTCAGAGCAGCTCACTTGAAAAAACAAACCCTGGCCAGAATTAAATTCTATTTGGATTTCTAATTGCTGGATTCTAATGACTGCATTGGAATCAGTTCTCAAGGATTTCAGGAAAAAAATAGATTTGCCTCTGGGTCTCATTTGGAGTCTCACTGGGAAAAAGACCTTGTGTGAGTTTCAATGTTGTTTATGGAAGGTCTAATACAGGAGCCTTGAGATCCTCACCAGGTTTAAGGAGATTCATGACAATCTCTATTTTTTGTTAGGTCCAGCAAGGCATAGACCTCAAAACAGGCTATGGAGTGAAAATACTGACTTAATGGGAATGTTCAGCCACAAAAGAGTGAGCTCTATAAGGGACTTAAAAACCTCTATTACAAGAGTTGAGCATCTCCATCCTTCATATACCAGCTCTAAGGTTTTTGCAACAAAAGAGGAAGGACACTGCACTACTGTTCCATGTTTAAATCCAGTATCTGTGTAGGAATCCATTCTTCTCTCTGTTAATTTTTCTTCACCTAATCTATTTGCAAACAATATTCCTCTTCTGCTGAGAAGGAAAATTAGGAAAGGCAGTTGCAGGGAAGTAACTGCCAACACTGACAAACGGCTGCTTTCAGTTTTAACTTCTGAAAGAGCTCCATACACTGCATTCAATATATGGAGCGCAGTTCTTAATCTGCAGTGGTAACACAAGTAGCTATTGGGAAGAAGGATGGAAAGGACATCTTCCCTGAAGTAATTAAAGCTACCATGATTTTGAATCCTATAAGGGAATAAAACAACCAAAAACTTTTATTCAAATACTAAATACTCTTCTTCCCCATTTGCTAACTATACAACGAAGTACACAAGTATGCCCTTGAAAGATGTTTGTACATGATCAATCAGTACAGAACAAAAAATTAGTTTACTGCTAGTTTCTCTGCTTTTCTAAAAGGCTTAAGAGATTCTGCATTCCAGTTAGGTAAATGCATTGATGATGCCCAGATACTGGATTTCCTAGTGCACTTCAATACTATTTATCTCTCTTTCCTCTTCTCTTCCACTATACCAAAGCGAGAAAAGAAGGATGTCAGAGAATTCATTTCATACTTAGAAGATAAATTAAAAATGTAAGAAAAAGGAAGAATTTCTAGACAACAAATTGTGCCAACCAGATATGACACGCCAAACACAGTTGCTTTTCTCTTGCAGAGGTTCCAAAAAATCTTTCCTGACTTTTTCTCTTCAGTAATACCTTCCAGCCAGAGAGAAAAAAAGTGTTCCTCAAGAAGGTGGTCTTGGTAGATAGCCTTGTGCTCCATTCAACTGGCAGCTCAGGACACAGCTGAATCTCCACAAATAACACTGCTTTATTCCTAGAACCATCCTGCCTGATCATGGAAACTATGCTGTCTGAAAGGGATTTGGGGGAAGGTGATGTTCGGGGGTGGGGAGGGGTCTTTTATCTGTATGCAAAAATAAGTACTTCCCTTACCCTGGGATTCACAGCCATTTAACTATAAGAGATCTTGAACCAGCAAGGGAAGATGACATAAGAGGGAGAAAGCAACTGAGAATATGGCTATTAGCTATTCTGATGTTAGCTGTTCACTGAATGTCTATAATTCTGTGAATCCCTCAGTATAAACAACATTCCCCAAAGACATTCGCTTCCCTCAATATAGGGACCCTTTTCTTTTATCCCATGGCTTGCAAACTGGAACACTGCAGTTAAGCAGCTTCAGACATTCACTTTTAGAAGTACCTCTCAAATCTTACGATTTAAAAGAACAAATCTGTCCAGGATAATGTGATGAATGCCCCACTTCACACTTTCTGTCAAGAAAAGAGAGTTAAGCCTCAAGGCAACCCTGCAGCCCACCCAGGTACTCTGCTCAACAGGCAGGAATTTTCCATTTTTAGCACTACCTACAGCACACACACATACAATTCTGATCTTTCTTTTGCACCAAAAGAAACCAAACTATTGCATATCCCCGAGATGGCTGACCTTTGTAACAGGATCTTTAACCAATGACTGTTCAATATTTTAACTTCCAGTCCCCAGCAATGCTATTTAAGGAGCCATCTGAGACCTCTGCTGCTCCCAACGTTCCTGCCTGCAATGCGAAGAGAAATGAACTATTTTTTTGCCAGTTGCCTAGCAACCAGCCTAAGCTTTAGCAAGAAAACCAACAGAAGGAACAGCCTAAATCAGAAAATTTGTCTGCTCTTGCTGCAGAATTATGTATCAAATATATTTATATCTTTCTTTCTAACCTTCTGGAAAGCTGTATGTTGGCATTACAGACATGGCTGAGTCAAACTTGAAGCTCCTTGAAGCTACCAAAGACATCCGCTTTTGCTGCACTGTTTTAAATAAGGAGAAGTATTCCTTTTTTGGGTGCATGACAGATATGAGCAGCTCAGACATTAGCTGTCTCTATTTGGCTATGACCAGCACATATCAGCAACTCTCAAAGGGCTCAGAAACCAAAGTTCATGTCTGTGTAAGGCTGGTTTCAAAGCCCTAGAAGTGCTGCTGGCACAAGCCCTGGGCAAGGCTGCATTATCTCCCCTGCTGAGCAGCTGAAGGGAGCACCATGACTGCACTCCGGGCTCTGGGACAGCTGCAGCCTGCTTCCTCCTAAAACCAGCTGAATCACAGGTGCCAAGGAGGATGCGATTATTTCCCTTTGTATAGCATCAGATGCTTCCTGAAGTGTTATGTTATTAAGAACCATTCAGGTAGACAAGCGTGGCTCTTTCTTCTTGTCTTAAAGATGAGCAAACACAGGAAGGCTAAGAGGAGACAGGAGCGTCTTTGCGTAGTTGAAATCAGGTTTCTCTGCTCAGTTTTGCAATGTGCCATCCTTCTGGCTTCAATTCCTCTACTGGCAGCCATTCAGAACAGGGGGACCAGCAACCACACAATTGTTTCTGGAATCATGCAATTGCTGTCCTGAAGGCAAGCACGGGGCTGATGCAATGGTGTTTTGCAGGCACCGGATGAATGCCTGGGCAGCTGAATACCAGGCACCCCAGGAACATCACCAGCAGCCCCAGCACAAGGTCTGCTGAGCACAGCTCTTGCCTCCAGAAAACTTCCTCCTGCTCCACTGGACTCCCATCACAGAGGCTCTTCTCTCCAGCCTCTCCACCAACTCCAGACCTCTTCTCTCACAGACATCCTGCTGTTCTTCATCCCCTAAATGAGTATGAGGGAGGGAGGGGCAAGGGCAGATTATCGCCCCTCAGCAGATACTCTTGACATTCCTCAGGAAGGCCAAGACTGTATCGCTCCCCACTTCTGCTGTCAGGAAACATATAAACAATCCTAGAGCTTTTAAGTCAGTAATGAAAAAAAACAATAATAAATAGAGCAGAAATATTAAATCTGAGCATGAAAATGTTTCATGCAATGAATATACTAGTAATAAATATCCACTGGACATGAAAGCTGACTAAGACTGCTGCAGGTTGAAAGGCTCAGCTAGGGCATCCAGAACTCATAGATCAAGTATATTCATCATTCACCTAATAATTTCAGTTCTCTCTGAAGCAGAATCCTCCCTCACCACCCTTGGGGAAACAGCACATCACTGTCATGAAAGACAAATCCTGTCCCCTTGGATTGGTATTTAAAAGGGAAGCATCAACACTGCTTTATGTGTGCCTTTACAAGGCGCACTGTTTATTGATTCACCTTTCCCTTCAGGTGCAGCGCAAAAAAAACATGTGATGCACAACCAGAAGACCATCAAGTACTGTTGATCTAAATCAGAATCCAACCCCATGATGTAAGAGCTCCAGTGACATTTTGGGACACTCGGGATGGGTCCTGTGTGGGGCTGTGAAGTGTGGAAAGGGACAAGAGTCTGAACATGTAACTGATCCAACTGGTCTGAGGCCAGAGAAATGCTTGCAAGTGCACAAGTACCCTATTTCACATCCCTCTTGCCTATAATACATCACCTAGACTGACAATTTTGCCTCCAACTTCAGACACCAGCAGCTGTGTGCTGGTCATCTCCATGGCCTTCAGTGCAAAACACTTAGCTGCAAAGCTGCAGATTCTCATCGCAGTCTTCTACTCTGTAAATACAAGTTTGGGCCTTTTCCATTCTGCTGAAAACAGGTCACTTTTACTTTTTGAAAGTCTTGAGACAAGCAGATGCAACCTACTGCACTCATTTTAGGCTGGCAGCAGGACAGTGGCTCATCTCACAGCCTGAGGACTGTGCCAGATGGCATCGGGCTATCACAGTGCTCACCACTCGGGCTAGGTCGGTCTGCGCATGGCAGGCACAGGGAGCTGCTATGCCCACTCCACCCTGGCTGTCATGTCACCAAATTATGAATGTTACTACCAGCAGAAGCAACTCAAAGCATCTGTGCAGAGTTCTGCATTGTTTTCTAGCACCAATGCAGAAAAACGAGGGTTCTGCATCAGTCTGATTTAAGCTTTTCTCTTGCCTATCCAGAATTACACTGCTGACACAGGACATCTCTTAGTGTCCCCTTTCTACAGCAGGTATGTCTCATGCCATTGTCTGCAGCTTCCCAGCATTTCATCTAAAATTGTCCATAAAAGTATTTCAAATTTCAGGCCATACTGCAATCATAAATAAAAAAAAGTGCTCCTTTTGTTCAAAAAACACACAGTACATGCATGCCCAAGAACAGCCTTAAAAACAAACGAAACAAAAAACCACACGAAGAAGCAGATGACATCATTTTTATCATTAAGGGAGATGCTGAGAAGCACAGGCAAGTTAAATTGCTGTCACTCCATTATTTCTACTGCTTTAAGTGGATAGAAGAACAATAGGAAGGTTATGCTTCTCTGAGCTTTCTTATTCACTGTTTTATAAATCCCTAAGGCCTTGCCTACTCTGTAAGAAAATTCTGAAGTGACATGCCTATTTTTATTAAGATGCATCCTTTTTAAACTAACGAATAAACTCAAGCATACACACAGTGACGAGCTTAGCTGGTTGACTTAACATTCACAGTGATCACTTGTGAAAAATCGAGCAATTTTTGGCAATTTTTTGGCTAGTTCAACACAGTACAGAACAGAGGACAAGACAGACCTTTACGGCATTTTTTAAGAAGGTCAGATTTTGCAAATCCTAAAAATGTATTTGAAAAAAAAAAAAAAAGAAAGAAAAAAAAGAAAAAAAAAGACCAAGTTCCAGCATTCACAAGTCGGTAAAAGGGTTCCTGTCGTGCCCAAGATTTATGGGCGCAATTTGCTGTACTGCAGAACAAGTAACACTGCAGGATGTGAGATTTCATTACCAAGAAATGAGATCAGGAATTGGCTGTGACTGAGATAGGTGAAAATAGATCTTTTAACTATAAAAGCTCATGTGTGCTCTGCATTCTGCATTCTAGGCAAGCTACACTGTTATCATCAGTTCTTCCTGCTGCACTGGAGTACTTTCATGTAAATGAAATCTGTTCTGCTATCAAGCTGCAAAGAAGAATAAAAATGTATGCTGTATCTCCCATTAGCAAGATGACGCATTGCAGAATATACGACAGGAACCCTCAGAGAATACTTGTGGATTAGAAGTGAAATGCTGCACAGGCGAGATTGCTGTGTAAGGGAATCTCCTCTGCCCCATTGGAGGCTCAGAAAATTGAGAGCTTTTACATTAACAGGCAAGATCAGGCCACTCTACCTTCTAAATATTTGAAGTTCAGGCAAAAATAGGCTACACAACCTTTAAAGGCAATAAACCTTCCAGACAAGTCAAGAGAGTTTATGGGTAGATACTATGCCTTCCATCACTGTGTTTCTAGTCATTGTTACCCTGAATATCAACAGATCAGGTCTCCAGAGGATTTGGAAAGGCAGAGAGGGCAGCTATGTGCTAACTCCAGCTGAATGCCAAGGGGAGCTGCACCCAACTTCTACAGCCCTCACCTGACAAAGGCCAATGCAAGGTATTACCATCATGGCACCACTTCTCCTATTCCACTAGTCCTCCAGGAGCTTCATGTTTCCATGAATGTGACTGAGTCAAGCTATCATTTTCCATATCCAATTGTAATTGTCCAGGGTGTTACACAAATCACCAGTGACAAAAGCTCCACACAAGCTCCACAGGCAGTCTTTTCCAGTGTACTGCAATTCATTTTTTTTCTTCCTAATTGGAAACATGAACTTGGGTTGCTGCAACTGGAAGACATCACATCTTATCCTATTCATTACAGACAGTATGAAACACTTCTTTACAAAAACTCTTGAAGATTTGTTTATCTTGGTCTTTTTTTTCCCCTCTGCCTTCACGGTTAAATTTGTTTTTTCCTCTCTCCATAGTGTTCTTAACTATACCCTTAGCCATACTTGATGCTCTTAATAGACCTTCTCTTGTTGGTCTGCCATTTTCCTAACCCAACAGCTACCAGTCTTAAGGCTTTGTCTCTGCTCATAAAAAGAAAGGAATCCCTTCAGACATCTTCTGCGCTTTCCTGCTACTTACAAATTGCAGGACGACAATTTTTTTTGCAAAAGCATTACACTGTGTATTTATCTCCAAATACAGTTTCCAATTCCGCTTAAGGCCATGAAAGGCCAAGAGAAGGTATCACGTGGCTCATGACAGTTAGTTGGTGATCTCTGCCTAGTTCCACCTGGACCACCTATACTCCATGGGCATGGAATATAGGACCATGCTATAATGGTCTTTTACCACACAGCATTAATCTGCTCACAATTCCTAACAGCTGTAGGTAGAAACTCTCAGCACAAACCAGCTTTTTTTTTTTTTTTTTTTTAAATCACCTACTTTTCCTGCAGGAAATCTCTTAAGAAAAGATTTGTACTACCTCTGCCGATCTTTTGCAACCAGACTTCAGACAGATCAGTGGTTTGCTGGTAACTTTGACAAATACTATACTGATTTAAAAAAACTTCTGTTGTGACAAAAGTACATGCATTCAAACATCCTTTGTTTTTCTATAGAAAAAGCATCAACATATTCTTGAAAATCTTTAAAGTCTCTTCCAATCCAAGTCATGCTATGACTGATGAGATGGAGAAACAACTTAAAGAGACGTTAAGTCAACTGCCCAAAGACACAGAGTTGATGACAGTGAGACATCAGTAGCCATCTTATGCTAAGATTCTTTATGTTGAAACAGCATGGAACGGAAAGGAATATAATGCTTTTCAATCCACAGCCTTGTGTAAAATCCATTTTCCCTCTGATAATGAAGATTAAACACTACATGGAAAGAACAGTACAGGTTATGAAGTGCACACACACATGAAGTGCAATCAAAGTCTCAAAGGGGAGCACTGTCCTTTCACATAAACTGCCTGGTGGCACCTACCCGCACAAAACACAATCAAACACATTCAAAAAGATAACCTAGATGCATTCCACTGGAGGAAAAATTGCCCTTTTAAAGTCCTTTGGTTTCAACTTTACCTTTCCACAAGCCACCATGGACAGGGCAAGCTGGTACCAGAGGTGAAATTCATCAAATGCGAACTTCATGGCTCTCTCCAAGCACTGAGAAACAAACGTTGGAGAAAAGTCAGATATTTTTTATTGTTGTTTAAACATATATCTGATGCTTTGGCATGGCTCAGAAATCAAACAAGGGGTGACAACTAGTTGTGGAGAAGGTCAGGTTGTTTTCTTCTGCTTTTTTTTTTTTGATGATGACATCATCTTCCTCCTCTTAGTTAACGGGGCCTGCTAGCATACAACATCACTTTAAATTAGGACTGCTTTATTCAAATGCCTACATAAAAATTAGCTTAATGTCTCAAACAGTTCTGGCCTGTGTGGCCGTAGGTCTGCAGCTGTTTCTACTAATTGTCAAATAGTATGCTTGGTTTTCACCTCCCTGATGAAGAGCCAGCAGTTACAGAATATATGGGTCACTCTTGCACATTTCAAGTGGAAGTTCAAAGAGAAGCTAGAGGTACCTCAGAAAGCATGACATACTGCCCTCTTCTGCCCAGAGTGATGCTGAGAAGGTCATAGACTTCAGAAGCATCCCGAAGGCTGACAGCGCGGTCATCCTGCTGGTCAGGGGCACGGCTGATCACTGCATCCCGGTTTGCCTGGGTACAGATATAAATGGACAGTCAGACATCAATAGAGCAAGAGAACTGACTCCTTCGTAAGTTCCACCGATCACCCATAGCATGCCAAGTAAAATCACCACGTTTGGGTTTTTTGTTGTTGTTGTTTTTTTTTTTTTTTTAAAATTAAAAATACAGATGATGTTCCCATGCAAAAGTAGACTTGATTTTTATCCACACAAAGTAAACTCAAAAGGACAGCTGCACATACAGAAAGGATCTGTATGAATACCTCATCTAGTTTGTTTCACACAATCAGAAAGTTAGGAAACAAACCTAACAGATCAGATCCTCCATAATTAAAAATCCAAAGCTATCCTTAATCTATCACAGAACTGTTTGAGTTGGAAGGGACCCTTCAAAGGTCATCTGGTTCAACTCCCCTGCAATGAACAGGGAAACCTACAGCTCGATCAGGTTGCTTGCAGTTTCATCCAGCCTGACCTTAAGCGTCCCCAGAGATGGGACACTCATCACCTCTTTGACAACTTGCTCAAATCTGTGTTCTTTACTAATTCAATTGCCTACAATTGTGATGTTCCAAAACATCATATGTCATAGACTGAAATTTACCTCAAGATCCCAGCCTCTGCTTTCTGTGAACAAGGAAAATCTTAATCCCAGTGTAAAGAGAAAATTCCTTCTATTTTCCAAACATTCAGGCTGGGCTTCACTCAGCCTGCCTAACCTCTGAGAAAGGCAGTGCTTTATGCTATTGAGCATACAGACCACACAGATACAGCACCCCAGGCATCCCAGCTCAGTGGGGCGCAACATAAGAAAACATTCAGGTCTGACACCTAAAAGATCAGAAAAATTAGGACACTGCCAACAGTTTCACCCGAAGCAAACACAAACAAAACATTCCCTCCCCAAAGCAAGGAGGTTATTTCTTTTTAATTGCAGGAAGATTTTTTTTTTCCTAAAAAGATTAAACATGAGAATTAAATGAAATAAAAATTTCCAGAATATACAGCCCTTGAAGCCCACATATTTTAGTATGATTAAGCTGTAACAGTATCATCATTACATTATCTGTGTAGTACCCAGTTCCAAGCACTTTATCACAGTTGAAACAGCAAACACAATTACTGACAACTAAATCACAACCAAGAGCCATACAGTGAATGCGTTTAAAGTCAAACTGACAGGTCAGACTCAGTACAGTGTTTGGATCATGTACAAAAATTTATACCACCTCTTGTAGCAAGAAAAGTGGTTTCTTTCTCATGTTACTGCAAAAGACAATTAGTAATTAAAAAAGATGGTTCAGAACAAGATGTGTGAGACACTGTGTAAGACAATGAGAGCAACTTCAAACAGAAAACTCTGCAACTAGTGTTGAGAAGCACGGTTCATCTGTCTTTAGCAGATATAACTAAAAAAATGCTGCAGCTCTGTTTGGATTTAACTCCAAGACTACTTAAATAAATAAAATAAAATAAAAAGCTTTCTAAAAAAAGCAAATAAGGAAAGCTTCTGAGATTGTGAGATTACTACTTTAAAAAGAGTCAAAGCTTATACAGAACAATTCTTATTGCCATGTGAATTCTCCTATGTATATACAATAGCATTAACATAATTTTCTGCATCATTTAAATGGTGACTTTTTTTTTTTTTAATAGAAAATAGCACCCTCATGTTCTGTAATCTGATCGGCCTCCCATTAGAATCAATTATAGCCCGATGCTTTTTTGGGTATCCATCTAGCACCAAGCTACGGTTTCTGAATTGCTGCATTAGCACAAATAGAAAATTAACCAGAACCGGTGAGTGCCCATTAACATCTGCTAGCAGATGTTGGTACTAGATACAAAAACATGCCCTAATTCCACAATAAGTAGGAATGGGATGTATTACTTCGAGGTAATGTTCTAAAATTGCAGTCATACTGAACATATCGTACACATTGTACTTCACCTAGGCAGTGAGTAGTTAAAAACAACATATGCATAGGCATGACTAATGTTCTTTACAAGGTCATAAACCATATTTTGTTCCATCTTTTAAATCGCAATGCCACAGAAGGTCTCTGCAATCCATCACTTTACTTCCACATACAAAAGTTGCCGCTGAGCAAGTTTATCAAGTCACTTCTATTCTAGCAATTTTTAATGGTTATGTAAATACTGACCCTACCTCCAATTGCTAATTCCAGTTGTTCAAAAATCAAGAAACCCTTACATTAACACAAAGTTGTTTATAGAACACCAAATCTCACAACAAACTGACCCATTAGAAGTAGAAAGAGCATGGATTGCATACGAACAATAAGATAAATCATCATCCTGAGGCTCAGGGTACCATTTACCTTTGCAGTGTTACATAAAGGAAAGTGGAGGAGGGAAGTGTGAATCAATACTTTCTGAAATCCCCCAGAAAAATGCAAATATTTCTTTGGCTTCTAAAGATGATGGGTGCTGTGATCGGAGTCACCATTTTTCCTGTCTATGTTTATGTTTGTGTAAACATCACTGGGGCAGCCAGAAATCCTGACGGTCACTGGTCAACACAGGCGCAAGCCATTTCCATCATTGCTATTTTAATACCCGTGTTTCTGCTCTTTACACTAATTTTCCTGAACACAACTGGAAAAAGGGTTATTTGTCCAACACTGATCTCTAAATAAAGCATCGGTAAGCAACAATTCTCTGATTTGTCCCACTGCATTATTTCCTCCTCCACTCTAAGCAGAATCAGAAGAGCTACAAATACATTTTTGACACCCCCAGTGTGATTCTTCCCTTTACCACTGTCACACAGATGTGCCTCACTGCACACAGGCAGGACGGAGAGCTGGTGAGTCACACTGGCAGAAAAGATCCTCTGTTTAAGAACGTGTAGGATGGAGAAGGTCACTACCAACAGGACTGACTTGTATTCACAGAGGAAAATATAAAATCAATCCCTCTCTATCTTGGGTAATATGGCAACCCATTGTGTTTGCATACTCTGGGATTCATTACAGACACAACACCAACACAGGACAGCAAGCATCCTCCCAGCAGTGACAGGATGCATGCATCCAAGAGGGCTTGCAGCTGGTGCCACAAGCTCACACAGCTCACCCATGACGGTGTCTCTGGCCCAGCACAGGCACTCCAGCTGCACAGACCCAGCCAGGTTATAGCAGGGAACGTCTGCTTTTATGTAGATCAGCAACTGGTCTAACAGTCCTGCTGAGCTACGGACAGCTTCCATCTTCATACCCGCATATACAGCGCATCTGCATCAGGACAACCCACCTGTCCACAGGGATTTGCTGAACGTCACTGACATTGCTGTGCCACAGCCACGTGATAATTGCAACTTATTTATGGTATGTTTATTACATGTATCTGTAGAGAGGAAAAGGGCCACAGCAAATCCAAACAGCCGTTACTTCAGCAGCTATTACACACACACATTCATGCTGCAGAAAATCAAATTTTACCACAGTACAGAGATGTGCTTCTTAATAAAACATCAAGCAATCATATGCATTTCAGCAGAGCATATTCCATGTAGCAGTCCCTTCACACTACAACTAGCTATGAAGTATCCTTTAATTGCTCTCTTTGAAAGATGGCTCCCCCTGCTTTGTTTCAAATAAGAAAAAGAAAGCAATTAAAATCTTTAATGAGTGCCTGCTGCCTGCCCCTTAATTCATGGGCATTCTAACGTTCAACTTGTGTTTTTTCAAAAGAGACATAATTGCCAGATCCACTGCAACCCATCTATACACAACTGCAGAATGTTCTACAGTGTACTGTAATAATGTAATTGGTATGACTCAATACTAACATTAAGAGAGGAAAAACAAATGCTATGTGTGTAAGATTGACAACAAGGCTTTAAAATCATGCAGTTGATGCTTCTGCTAAGAGGTGGGAAATACTCAGCCCACATCCTTTGGGTCTTCATTCAGGCTGCTTTGCCTGTACTGCCAACAAAATGAATGAACTCCTTGCAGTGGCATAGACTCATTCAGATGTAAAAGGCTGCTGAATTCCCATCTAAGTTACTGATGATCTCTACACAGCACTTGAAGACACAAAATACTCGAGGTTGACCACAAGGCTGTTGTGAGAACGGGAAGCAGGCGGAATGAGGAGGAAATACTAAACGCCAACCATTCCCACATCTGCTGAGACTGAGATACCACAACTTGCTCAATTGCAGAGCAGCAGCTCAGAGAATGAAAACTTACTGCCTGTATGAACCGTGTGGCATCTGTCTCATTTCTGGTAGGCAACAGCCTATAGATTACAAGACCCCATTAACTGTCTCAGCCCATAAATACAAAGAGGCTGGAAGGCTGAGTTTCTCTCTCACCCACAGCACAAACACAGCAGAGCATGGTAAAGGACTTGGTTTGTATAAGTAGCAACTTCACTTAAAATGAGTAACTCCATTTCTATAAACATCAAGGAGGAACAATGCAGCCATAAAGACAAAGCAAGCAAGCCAGCCATGTCCTCAAAATAAATCAGTCCCTGTCTAACTTACTGAGAGTTTGGCCGGTGAGTGAGCATATTAATTCCACATATTGTTACTTTTTTCTCTTTTCCCTCAATGTAAGTACTTTGAAGCAAAATGCATCAGTGGTTCACAAGAACAGACAATTAAAAAGACAGCTACTACAAACTACTGGAGAATTACAGTCCAAATAAGTAGAAACTACTGGCTATTATCCACCCTCACCACATGGCCAGTTTGCAAAGCATGTGAAATATTCAAATTATCCTTGGACAGCTAACATATGAACATTCTTCTCCATTTTCCTTTTGATTTGGCATTTGATTATAAAATGTGACCGTCATCTCTCTCACCAGGTATGTTCAAATAGTTGGTATTGTAGCAGAACTAATTCTGGAAAAGTGTGCTGAAAGCAAGACATATGGTCCCTTTCAGCCAAAGCAGTCCAACAAAAGGAAAGAAAAGGGAAAGAATAATCATAGAATCATATAATTGCTTGGGTTGGAAAAGACCTTAAAGATCATCGAGTCCAACTGCAACCTAACAATACTACCCTAGCTTTAACAACTCACCACTAAATCATGTCCCTGAGCACCATATCCAAAGGCAGGTTTATCTATGGGATTCGTCTTAGGTACCAAAATCATATATCTGCTATTAGTAATCAGCATTTTAGAGAGTTATCTTTCAAGAATTTGCATCCTTCCTGCAATTCTAAAAATAAACCAATCTTATGCAAAACAAAAGAAGAGAAACTCTACCCAACCCTCTGCAACTCACATTATAACTATTTATTCATGAGTACATTAATAGGGGTGATGTATTTCCCACTAGAAACATCCAGCAATCCATCTTCTCAGGACCAAATTGCAAAGCTTTGCCTTGCAGATCAGAGAAAGTCAAGCTTGCTATTATAAGCACAGCACCGTAATTTAGAAGGAACAAATAGAACAGGCAATCCTGTCCCCAGTTGTCTCCTTCACCTGCTATAGTCCAAAGGCCCTCAAAGAAATACATGACTGCTGAGCAGCTATTGTATCATCACTGGGCTTGGAATCATAATAAAAAAAAGAAGGAAAGGAAAGAAAGGTTCCAGAAAGGCAATACGAGTTTTTCCTCTTTCAGCTGTGGGATAGTATTGTTTTATAAAGTAAGGAACTGCAGAGCTAATACATGTTAATTATTTCTGTGTTTAAATATAAATGTGTTGAAACTTACTCCCTTAAAGGCATGCTCAGAACCATGAGATTGCTCTCACAAAAAGAACAAGGACAAGTCCCGATATCTTACTTCCCCCCTCACCATCTGCTCTGTGTTCTCAGGCTTTCCAAGGTCAAATCGTCTTTAGGGATTCAAATCAGAGGTAAGATGGGTATGACATTTCTAATCTTCATTACAGAGGAACAGAATTTATCAGTTTTGGACACAAGGAGCTTCATTTCCAGTAAGACTGTAGTGAACACAGAATCAAAAAAATTAAAAAATGTCACGTTATTTGGTATGTTTGGCGGACCACATCAGCCAGAATCCCTAGCTGTAAGAGACAGCATTGCCAAGGCCCAAATAAAGGATTCTAGACTGTATTTAGACCTCTGATTCAAGAAGGGAAGATTTCTAAATACAAATAAAGAACTTATTTTGGTTTTGCTTTTTTTTTTTTTTTAATTTAAAAAATACACACTAAAAGGAATAGAAAGCATGTTCTGAGAAACTTCAAGCAGATCTTAAGGGGCAGCACAACCAACAACACTTCTGAAAGCAGTCACTGAAACAAACAGAACTGTGGTTAAGAATTAGCCCTGCCAAACCTCCCCTACTGCCTCCAGCAGCACAACAGCCCCAGTGTGCTGACAGGACCAGCAGAACCAGCACCTCCCCCACCCACCGTGTGGGGCAAGGAACCATGTGCAGCCACGGCATGCACTCAGCCCTCCCAGAGACAGTGCCATTGGGTTTGATGTGTTAAACACAGGCAGAAATGGGGCTGGCAGTTCAAAAATAGGATGGCCCGTTTTTCCAGTGCATAACTAGAACCCATCATTCTAATGCAGCCTGAGCTTGTGAGAGCCAGCAGAAGCTGGCCTCCTCCCAGTTGAGAGAGAGTGTATTTTTCTCCTCTCACAAACAGCCCATCCATCCAAACCATTGCTCTGGCTGTGCATAAGGAATGAGAACGTAGCCATGAGGCCTCCAATGCCCCTACAGACAGCCCTGACTGTGGTACTCGTGAGGATACCCAATTTGTTTCACCAGATTCCTCCACGAGAGCTCCATAGCCAGCCATGGCAGCTAAATAATAGCTGGCACAAAGGACGAGCATGTGCCAAACCCAATAACTGGATGCTTTTCATTGTTTACTGAGATGTCTTCGCTTGGGAAAACAGGTTCCTGTTATCAAAAGGACAGATAGAATACAGGAGGCAACTAAGGAGAGGGCCACGAGGAAAAAGCTTTTCCTGCAAGTGTTAAAACACATTCTGGAACATTTTTAAGGCTATGGAAGAGTCTACCACGCTACTGGATTTTTACATATTTAGGCTCTAAGTGAGCAAAACACTGAAGGAACACTTTATTACCACTTTAGAAGATATTCTCATTTCATTCCACCAGAATATGCAAGGCTACTCCCTCCAAAAGCAATGGAAGTGGAGGCAAAGAAGGAAAAAGCAGTGTCACAAGCTGAAACCCAGCATCACTAAGAGTCAGAGAAGGTTTTTTGGACAGTCGGATGAGGCTTACAACACCTTAAATGCAATTTCTTTCAGCCAATTTCTCACGTATGTACACTGTGGTTCTCTGATGATCAACATTCTTGCACAGGACATGTCTTTGTTCCATGTCCCTTTCATGTGCTGACACGTTCGCCTGTTCTCAGTCACTCCTTCCCACATTGTCCCACTTCATCTCATTTTGGAGTGGCTAAAATCAGAAACGAGCAGGTGGAACAGCCCTTGGCTTCACAGTCCTGCAGAAGAATTATAGTGACACGGCTGCTCTTTTTTCCTTCTGATTTGTAAAGTGACAAAAGTACCGTTCTGGCGATTTTTGCTCTGGTAGAGCAATCAAAGTGTCAGAGAAGCTGGACAGCTCCAAACAGGTTAACTTCATTGTGCAACTTCTGTTTAATTTTAAGAGGTTCTTAACTGTAAAACCAAAAGAACAACCAATCCAGCCAAAACGTAGGATCACCAATCATGTTGCTTACAGGCCCACAGAACTATATCATTATTACTTGCCACGAATACTCCCTGCAGGAAGGAATATGTTTTATTTGGTTGTTAACATTATACTGCAAGGGAGACCTCAACTGGAAATCTTATTCTTGTTAACTTATTTTTTGTAAGCTTCAGCAAATTTAAATCATATAAATAAATAAATAAAAACCAACACATCTCCAAACAAACCTGTACATGAGAAAATTCACTAGCTTACAACAAAACAGTGTAATGGAAAAGACGCCTCATTATATAATAAATTAAGCAAAATTTCCTCTTCCACAGCAGTAGAAACAATAAACTAAGCAGTTAAAATGATAAACCAATGGCAAGCCTACTGTTAACTCAAGAGGAAGGTGGATACTCAGATGTTCTATTCTCCAAAAACAGTCTGTTATCGTTCCTGTGCTGCTCCACCACAGACCTTTAAGTGCTTTTTGTGCAGCAGATCAAAATGCTCTGCATCTATCTTCAGACAGTTCCTATATATAAAAGACAGTACTTAAATACAAGCATACTTATTTAATCTTGAAGTCAGCACAGCAATCCAGACTCTATCAATAGCATTTTCATACTGCCTCATCCATAACAGTTACAAGATCAGTTCATCATTTTCAATACTATTGGATAACACAGAGATAACCTGTATTCCCCTCAGCAGAACAAGACTATAGTGTTCAAGGGCCCATATGATTGTTCAACTGTAAGCCCAGCCCTAGAGATGGCTGCAGCAGTCAGTATTATTGCTGCTCCAAATCCTCCTCCTACATGGATCAGCCCAGACAAGCCACACTGACATGAGCTCTTCTGATTTTAAAAGAAGTGTAGCACTGCACTTGGTATGCTACAAGACCTAGGTCCAGCAGTTTCTACATTAATTACAAAAAGCCCTTCCTAACTGCAGAAAAAGCCCTTGAAAAAGTAAAGCAGAGGCACTGTAGAGAAACTGCGTGCAGCTATGGTGAACGCAGGCATTTCCTTTTCTTTACAATTCTCCAAACCCTTCACTGAAGTTTCACTTAATAAGTGTGATATCACCAGTAAAGGAAGAAATAGCATTTCTTGTTAATATAGTATAGTCCTCATTTCTCTTTATTTAGGGAAGATTTTGTACACAACCAGAAGACTTGACATGGAAATTCTAGATACTCTTTTTGTGCTAGCAGTATCACAAACTCATTTTTGGCTTACCATGGATTCACTGATTAAGAGGAGAAGCAGAGCCTCTTCCACGTTGTCCTGAGGGCAGTAAACACTGAAAGACAGAACACATTTTTCTGAGGAAGGTCAAGAATTATCCTATCAGCCTCCCTTTCTCATTTCGCAAGAGGAGCAGTAACTTGAAACATCTCATACATAATTCATTTGCTAGGTAATACCTTCTTTTGCAGGTTTACACAATTAAAAGCTCTGAAACATATCCAAGATGAGCCATTCTGAACCATAAACAGATTATTTCCACTTCTTAGCAAAGACAGCTATTTGGTTGGAAATTCGTGTGGAAAAAAATCAAATACTCTAGGTTTAATGCTTTATTTTTCCAGCAGGCCTTTTGATAAGAAGTCAAAAACAAGAACTCCCAAAGCTACTACATCAATCAGTTACACAATTAGCAATACTGTAGAGCGTTCAAACATCCTCTCTTCCTTCTGTCAATAATCCAAAATTAAAAAATGCTTACTTCTCTTCTGTGTATAGCTCAGGCTTCCGACAAAGCAGATTGCTAATGTAAGTCTGATCTTCCTTGTTCATGAACTCAGGGAGAGGATCAGATAAAGGGCTCCAGTAACAGTCTTCACTTAAGGAATGGAGAAGCACTTGGCCTAGCTGTTTGGCCGCAGTCTAGAGATCAGTAAACAGAGAAAGACGCATTAGTGAAGCCTTCACACACACCCCACACACCTAACAACCATACACATATCACAAAGGCCTAACAGCAAGGACAAGTTAAAGAATGAAGACAACTGATTGCCACACAGACTGCTGAGAGTCTCACAAATGTAACTACATTTGAGTGTAATAGTACTCCAATGCTTTTGCAGCATCAAGATTTTGTGAGTCTCAGCCCAGAGGTTACTTCCGTCTTAGGTTTAAAAGAGCAAGCATTCAGCTGTTGGTGTAAATGCAGCTCTTTATAGCCTCAGCTCAGTATTATTTGTCCCTCTCTTTTGTTGTTGATGTAATAGCGGCAAAAAGAGAGAAGAAGATTAGGAACTTTACATCAAGACTGCAATGTCACATGCCCTTGTTTGACCATTGAGTGTCCTTAAATACCTGCTTTCTAGTTCATATCTATTAGCTGTCAAGTTGAGCCCAAAAGGCAGCCAGCTAACTTGACTTTGCAAAACTATCTTTGGCATTTGTCTCTGTTTAGACTCATCCAATAAACCTCTAATTATTTTTTTTTTTCCAGTGTAAATAGATAAGCATGCGAACAAGCGCAGAAATTAAAACAAGGGGTATCTTCTGGGAATTCTCAGTAGCATGGTGCTCTACACCACTGCAAACAGAGCACAGAATAGAGATAGACTGAAACTTCAGCCCTTCTGTCCTAACATCAGTAAACATTTTTTAACTTCTCTTTGACTGCTGCATATTTATTTCCTATGCTATTTATGTGCTTGACATGGTACGAGCCTGCCAAGAGTCATTTTCTTTTAAATACCAGAATAAGTATGATTGATAAACTGAAACATTACTCCACTTGAGCTGTTACATCTGTAGGATTAAATAAATCATCCTGAGTTTAAAGAAAATCCATGCAATCAGATTCAGAAAAATAACTTATTTTGATGCAAGATCCTTTATTTTCATCTGCCTCACCACACATGAAATCTAATTGAATTAGTCTAAAATGCAGCCACACTAGCACACACTGTCCATTCAACATCAGATAAAGACAGGTTTCATAGCTGTATCTAGCAAATGGCAAACTGATTTGGATGTGTAGCAGTACCTTTAAGAAATATTGTCACATACACCTCCCTGGAAACCCTGAGACCTTCCCCACACTCCTACTGACAACCTACAGAAAGCCTTCTGTTTCTAACTAAGCTTTTCTATGCTTTTTATAGCAAGCAACCACAGGCAAAATGGCTGAGGGCACTGCAACATTAGCCAGTATCATTTTTTGTCTCAGTGTGTAATTATTTAGTCAGTTTTACCCCAAGGAGCCAACTCTCCTGTATTTTTTCCTACAGCCTTAGAGTGGAGGGAAGAGTATTATGCCAGCAACAGAAAGATCTTTACTGTTTCACACAAAAGAAGCAGTACAGTTTGTGATAAGCCTTTCAAAAGGAAAGAATCACATACTTGCATTTTCTTTGATTTTAACATACAGTACAGTAGCTGTGTAAATTAGCTTCACTCCTGTTTTGAATAAGACCAAACAAACCAGAACAGGCCAAGACTCTGATTTATGTTATTACTGCCTTTGGCTAAAAAAAGCATCATTATGCTTAGAGAACACTGTGATCCCACAAATTAGGAAAAAGAAAACTGTGTTTCATTTTCATGCATGAAAAATTTGTTTAATTAAGCACATTCTTCCCTTTGCCCTCTTGACAGCTCTTCAAAACCAAACAAGAAAATGAAAACACAACTTCCAGTAAAATGGAAATCCCAGGAAAAACTACTGGATGGACATCTTCAAATTTCCCCTTAAGGAATAACACTCTTCCCCAAGGGTGTTGTACAGCTCTCCCTTGTTGCACTGGGACAGGAGCATTTGAGTATCACATTCTGTCACGGTATAAGAACAGCAGATGGTTACGTTCATTTCGGCATAGCGATAAAGCAGATGAGCAAAAAAATCCCCTGAGTCCTGATCTCACTCTGGGAAAGGATGTGACCATTTGAGTGTGACAATTAAGTCACCTTTTCTAATTCCCAGCACCAACTTTGGTGTGCATCTGCATTCTTGACTATGCATGGAAGGTGACCCCAAGGCAACCAGAAGATACATTTCTATAACAGAAGTTCCAAAATAGACAAATGTGAGAAACCTAGGCAAAAATGCACTCAGGATACCCTTTCTGTCTGTGATTTCATTTCAGCTCTGCATTTGTATGTGAGGAAGACACACGTAGATCAGTTCCATTCACTGGAACCCAATGCTCTCCATCTTCAAAATGTTAAGCAAAACACAGAGAAAGCTGAACAAAACACAAAACAAGTTTAGCCATATTAGTGCAATGCTTCTAAGGCTGCAAACTTCTCATTCACGTTCAGGACTGCTATTCTCCATGCTGCTGATTTCATCACATCCTGAGTAACTTCATGACAAAATTTCTTAAAGTGGAGGTTGGAAAAAATCATCTGAGTTAAACTACCCAATTAATGAGGCACATAACTTTCTCCACAATTTCTTCATCAGAGGTACTCAGGATTTACAAGACATAGAAGGACAACACAAAAAATAACAATCACTCTGCACTATATTGTATAGAAGGGAGTTTTATATGAGCAACACAGAAGCACTTTAGTCAAAAAAAAAAAAAAAAAGCCCTGTTTATTTGTTGCAAAAGCCAGAAGTACTTAATACTGCTACATGCAAATCTGAAAAGTTGTGCATGCACACATTGACAAGAGAGACAAAGAAAACAAGGGACAGCACTGTCAAACTAAATTCATTCCTATTCCTATTTAAACCACAGTCAAAAAAAAGTACTGCGAGGGGAAAAAAAGAAAAAGGAGTGAGAGAAAAGTAACCCATATGTCCAGACCTGAGGGCTCAGAGGTTTAGAGTAGATAGCACTTTGAATGAAGTGCATCACTACAAATATCACTCCCAGAAGTATTAAAACAAACAAAAAATTCCAAGCAGTCAAGTGAAGAAATTTTTTTTGTCCTATTGCAATGGTTAAGAAACAGAGTTCCTTGCACAGCACATTACGCCCAGCTTCCCTTCTCCCATTCATTCCCCTTACCATTTTGAAGGTCTGAGTAGCTTTTGTTTCCACAGTCCGTAATACGTCTCGCAGACTCCTCATTCCCTTCACAATATTGCTAAGGAGAAGGCAGAAAAAAAAAACCACCATGAAACAAAAAGCAAAAGCAAACCAGCAATGAATGTGAGGAAATATTTTGATCGTGCACCAAAGCTGGGGAACAAACTTGACATTCACAGAAGCCAAGAAAGGAACCCCTCACACCAAGTGTGTGGCACTGAGACGAGCCACTCTGAGGCAGAGGACAATGGCACCAAGTGAGGCAGTGACTGTAGCATGCCTGCTCCAGATGGCTTCCTCAGAGAAGATCACATTCACATTTGAGGAACAGAGGGGACATTTGGAAGCTTTTCATAGTTCATATTTATAAAGCAGATGCTTCTTCTTAAAAGCATCCACATCTCCTCTTCACACCCTCAGATTGGACTAGTATGAATTATACTGAGCTTACGTGATTCTTTTAAACGACGACGATTTTCAGGTGGTGCTTAAGCATCTTGTGTCTGCTGGTCAAGACATGTAATGAAATTACAGTGGTTTAAAGAGTTTATTGTCAGGCAGCTAAGTTGAGTAGCTGACTGCAAGCACAGCTTAACCTCCAGTAAAGGAGGGCAAGGTTGAAAAAAAAAATAGTCACATTACGATGCATACACTATGAGTTATTAAACCAGCCTAGTCGCCAAACAATATCTTAACCATGTGCCTGAGTACTGAAAGAGATGGAGAGAGGAACAATTAAACATTGGACATATCAGTTAGCACACCTGAAGCTTGTAAGCTCCTCCAAGTTAAGAACATGGCCCTACCACCACAGTAACTACAAAATAGCTTAGCTCACTTTCACTGAAAGGTGGTAGCTACACAAAGAAATACAAACCAACACAAAAGGAGCAGTGCTGCCCTGAATTAAAGGCATTCAGACAACGGTAGTTCTGGTATATTAAATTGCCTCTTCAACTTATTCCAGGAAAATCTTCTGTGCAGGCAGCATCTTGGTTTTGTTAAAGAGCCACACACCATAACAACCACCTCTATGAATCAGTTTAAATTTTGAAGGTAATTACACAGATTGTGTCTGTGCTTACTTTCATGCACTGCAAATCCTCTTGTGCTCTAAAATCAACGGTAAACATTCGAAGAAACATCGCAAAATATTTTCTGGGAAAAAAAAAAATTAAGTTGATGCTGTTTGTCTTAAGTCTTAGCTACGTGAAATGCTACCCTAAGGCCTACAGTTGTCAAGTCACACAATGCAAATGTGTGTGGCCTTCCTGTCAACCAAATTTAAGTTTCAAATTTTAAACTCAGAAAAGACTTCTGAAAATTACCCAGTTGAGGGTAATCCACAGACATGCAAAAAGGCAAGATTAAAAAATAATGCAAGTTTTATCAGATGCCATCTCTTCTTTTTTCCCTTTCCACTCTCCCCTAAGTAAAAGATGTTCTCAGTTTCTGATGGAAAACTTCCTTGTGGAAGTTTTTGTAAGCTGGACATTAAAGCTTCAGCAAATGTTCCAAACAGAGAGCCAAGATACCTGGTGCATTCTGTGAGTTCAGGGAAGAATTCTCACACATACATGCTGTTCTGAATCATAAACTAAGGAAAGCAATTAGGTAGACGGTGATATTCACACACAGTCACACCAAAGCCAACAGAATTGTTCACAGCCTATTTAATGCTAAAGAATCAAAAAGACGTTCCCCCAGTTGAACAGAAAGCCCCTGCTCCCCTCAATTCTTAAGAAGTACGGGCCACTCCGGTGCTTCCTTGGGCTCCTTAAGAGGCTCAGAAGAAGAAAAAGGCTGTACATGACATTTCCATGACATTTTCAAGAATGCATACGTTTCTATTTCTTGTTATAATAATGGTATTTGTCTTAAAAGCATCAATGAATTCCATTCACTAGCAACAGAAAGATTAGTGATCATTTACAAAGCCAATTAATTCCACATTTGGCTTTTATTTAGAGACTGAAAACCTAGAGAATGTGCTAAAAGAGAGACAGTTTTCTTCAGAACATTAGAGAACCGTTTAACTTCCAGCTTTTAGACAAGGCCATAAACTATGTCGATGCCTCACAGGAGGACCATCTTGTTCTGAACAGAGGGGGAAAGGAAGAGTAAGGAATATGAACCTGAGGTAAATGAAGGAAGAAATGGGAAGCTGCTGCCCTTCCAGAAACCTCTGGGGCTGAACACAGACCACAAACACCAAAAATATCTTCACAGGAGTAGTAGCACATGGAAGGCAGCTGCAAGAGGCAGCCTGCACCTACTGTGGCCAGACACGGACATGGTGGTCAGCCTCTCCGAGAACACCCACTCCAGGCTCCAAGCTCTTAACTCCGAAACATGCAAAGCATCTGACAGCAATACCAGTTCTACAGGACTGAGGCTTTGCTCTGGCAGTTCTGAATGCTACTGAATGTTATTGAGAAGTCACAGGAGACAGAGCACACCTGCCAGCAGCTGGCAAATCTACCTCACAGCAGAAGCTCCCCTTTCCACTCCAAGGCACTGGAAGGCCAAGAAGCACACGCTTCACTTTAAGCACGAATACTACTGATAACAATAACTAACTTACAGCTCTGTTAACAGATGCCTTTCATACACAAAGCATGCAAATGATGAGATTTTTGAAAAGAGAACCTGAAGAATACAAAAAAGAAGAGTAGGTCTTTGAACAGCAATAAGCATATGCAGATGAGTGGATGAGGATGTAATCATAACCCTTGGCAATCCATGGCAAATCCACTTGATCTTGTCTAGATCAATAACTTAGCAATCTTTAGCACCTCATGACTTCAACAGACTACCTGGAAATCCCAGATACTGTTGGTTCAAATCAAGGCATCGTAAGTCAACATTAGATCATGGAAATAATGAGTTGAAAGATTCTGTAGGCCCCTACTGCACTGCTAAAATGCCACAGAAATTTTTTTTAAAAAAAAAAAGAGGAACCAGAAGGAAACAGCACCTGGCCATTAAATGAACTGCTGTGGTTTTAGCCACAAAGGTGGTAACAGAGATATTTTAAAAGTCACGATGAAACATGCTTTAGAATTCAAGTATAGCTAATTTAATAAAGAGGAATGCAGAAAATCATCAGTGCAAACAGCAACTGAGAGCACACTGAGTAATGACTCAGTCCAGCATGGAATAAAACTCTGTGGGTTTTTTTTGCTGCTGTGTTTTTTTGTTCTCTGTGGATTGTTGTTTTTTTTTTTGTTTTTGTTGTTTTTTTTTCTTTTGTAGAAGTACCCTCTTTAATATAGAGTAATTACCAGACTATGAATGGAAACAGTCATATCATATTTATGTCACATCATTTGGTTAACACTACACAAAATTTTAAGGCAAGAAACTTAAGAAATACATTGTTTTCTGTGCAAAATCATTGAAAAAAAATACAGATAATGAGCCGAAGCGGACCCCAAAAGACCATGTCATTATCCCCATTTAATAACTGTGAAAATAACCACTAACAAATGGAAGAGATTATCTGGAGATGGGTACAGGGCAGTTTGCAGAGTCACTTGTCCAGTGGAAAGCACACAAACAGCAGGAGTACCATGGCCACTCTGAAGCTCCTTCTGTATCTCTCCCAGCTTTTTAAGAATTCATACTTTCTCCTTAAACAGCAGCTCATGCACAGGCATAAAAAGTACTCAAATAACTAGACCTCAGATTCTTATGAAAGATACAAGACAACTAACTACAACAAATCACATTAGTGTTTCCCAGTGTCAACCTGTCAAACAAACTAGACTCAAAAAAAACACCAAAATAAACAAACAAAAACACCACAGCCCCAAATCCCAAACTAACCAACCGACTAAAGGAAAAAGCTTAGCACTTATCTATGTTGGTTGCTCCAAAAGCAATGTCTGATATTGATTCCCATGGAAACTACAACCAATACAAAGAACACAAAAGCACTACTTCTTAAAGCATACTCTCAGCTACAAATAACTTTTTTTTTTTTTTTTTTGGTCAGCAATGAGTAAGAGTCTGCATGCCACACTCAAAAATCTGCACCAGCGGAGGTGACCCACTGCCACTGCCACCACTGCTGAAACGCACTACCCACCACCCCACTGTGCTCACACCAACTGTCTGTTCTCCATGAACATTCAGCAAGCATTGATGAAATGTCAGTGGGTGCCATTTTTTCTGCATGGAGGAATTCACTGACGCACTTTTGCTTCAGACACACTTCCATGTCAGACACCATTTTGTCAGACTGCCCTTCTGCTGCCATCTATCACACAGCAACAACATGTAATGGGATAGTGGCAGGAAGGTTCAACCGCTACTGCCGTACCACCAACATTCACCTCTGACATCGTGGGCCAACGTAATAAAATAAGAGCCATTAGTTTCAGAGCAGTCTTCATAGACTCATCTAGTAGGCAGTAAGACTCACTTGTGAATTAATAGCTGCAGTGTCCTAAGCTTCCTTTATTAAGTGCTAGACTGGGAGGACTGAAGAAGGGATAAATGGCAAGCAAACCCACACAAATTCCTCAGAAAAAGATTAATATTCTGGCAAAAATTTTGTTAGATTCTACTGTAACACTAACACATACATGAAGTCACTCTTTCCAAGTGCCCTTGCAACAGAAGCCTGTAACATTTCAAAAAATGGAACTGAGGGCTCTGCAAAAATGACAGGAGAAGAGAAAAAGAACTGCATAAGCTTTCCCTAGCAGGCAATTTCATCAGGGCTTTCCAAAGTATCTCAGGCCCCTAGCATGAAGGATCATAAGGAAATCTGATTTTTTACTAAGTTCTTAATACTTACTTTTCAGAAAACCATTATTTTCAGAAGCACACAGAGCTTCCAAAACCATCCACTTCCTCTGGAACGCCCTGACATTTTCATTTCCTTTGCTACTCCATACATACTTCAAATACCATTAAAAGAGTCACACAGAAATAACTGTTACTTCATACAGATGAATCCTATTTGCAACTGCAGCAGATGCACTTTCAGCAACACAGTATTTCCAAGTTAACCTGTCTATTAACAGGGAAAAGAACAGTCACAGCTGTCTGTAGGACCTGCTGACCCTCGCAGCTTGCTCCTTAGCACCACGCACCTTTGTTTTGCATGGGTGCATGTGAGTGAGGAAGCTGCCTTCTTTTTAGCCTGCACTAAAAGAGGAAGGGACATCTCTGCCTCCTGCATTATTTGCTCTCCAGAGGTGGCTGTCCCCTCAGAGAGTTGTCTAGAGTTGTACACAGGAAAGTCACATCACAGTGTCCTAGAAAGATCTGGGTTGGAAGGGACCATAAGGATCATTAAATTAACTTTTTTACTCAGTGAGTGGTGAAGGATTGGCACAGGATGCGCAGAGAAGCTGTGGGTGCCCTATTCCTGGAGGTGTCAAGGTCAGGTAGGATGGGCCCTGACCTAATCTGACATACTGGGTGGCAATCCTGCCAATGACAGGGAGTTTGGATCTAGATGATCCTTAAGGTCGCTCCCAACCCAGCCATTGTATGACTCTATGATCCCTGATCACGCTCCAAGAGGTTGCCAGCAGGAACAAAGCAGGACAGTACCATTCCTTTCCCGGCTCATCTGCTGAGGAGACATCAGCTCCCCTATAGTCCTGTTTTGTACACAGGTGCCCAGGGGAAGGGCATGGCACCTCCCAAGACCTACACACAAAATATCTGAAAAGGCCTCTTCCCTTCTCACCCTCCCACCCTTTTCCTTCACATATCCCAAAGCTGTTTATGCCCTCTCGTGGCAGAAACTGCACATTAATATACAAGCAGGGGGCACAGATACAAGCAAGGGATTCCCACTTGTCTCATTTTCCTCCCTCTGGTCCTTTAATTTCACTGGCTTTTGCTTCTGATTTGCACTGGAAGAGCTGCAAAATGAACTGGGCTTTGTTCTTGTCACAGACATGTCAGCTCCACGGGAGTAACGAGGCTGTTTTTTCATCAGGAGACAGCTACAGAGAACATTTTGCTGCTATTGCAGCAATTCAGCATATAATCAAAGTGGTGCTTAATTCACACATGTATTTTGATTCCCAACTGTTTTCCTGTAGAGTTAGGTTTTTTTCTTTTTTAAAAGGTTGTCATTATAATAACGTGGGAAGAGAGCAACCAGGGCTCACAGTAATAGCTAAAACAACCCACTGGATATATTGAAGTGATGAAGATTGAATTTCAAATGTTGCTGAATAAATGAACATGAGCGAGTTTGTTATTCAAAAGGTGCCTAGAGGACATCAGTGCCATATGTTCTAAATGAGATTTTATTTTATTACATAGTTAATGAGTTTACTGGCAAGACCTGAGCTTTTTGTTTGCTACCAAAATGGCAAAGGGCCAGTAAAGCCCACTCTTTGAGCTACAGATGGTCAACCATCATCTCCCATGGGAAAACCACATGTGTATCCTGTATCACTGGGGCTACATCTTGCACTTGGAACCTTGTACTTTCTTACAAATAAACTTGCAGGCAGTTGACTAAAGGGGTCACAACACCTGATCTTTATGAACAAAGCCTTTGGGTTAAATAAGGCTTACCTCAAGGCACCCTGCATGGACATGCTATAGTAAGTACAACCGTACTGTACACAAAGGCTTTTAATCCTAGCAAATAAAACAGTAGAGAACATCAAGCATATTCATAGGTGCATATAAATCATTACTGAGGGAAAAAAAAAGAGAAAAAAACAAACTGAACTGAAGCAGTCCTTCCTCCAACAACAGAAACAAAATACGTTTGGGTTCTTTTTTATACAGAAGAATTTAAACCAATCTTTGCTGAGATTTTTTTTTCTCATTTTCTTCTTTTCTGTCTCTCCATATTTTTCTTTTTCCCTTTCTTCTCCATTTCATCCAGAAGGAAAAAGGAGTAAAGAAAAGCAGAGAAAATATCTTTGGGTGTGAAGATTATAAAAACCACCAAAATGAAATACTTTCAAAGACAGTTTGCTTAAGAAAGTTTACAAAACTTTGACCAATTATATTCTACAGAACAGTGAGAAATTCAGTATCTGATTCCTTAAGAACAAAAGTGATGTTTGCAGCAAAAAAAGGACTAGGGAAGATGAACTCTTACAAGTATTGTTTACACATGGTAAAAGAACATTCTCCCCACACGGCAATCTCTCCATCAGCTAAATAGATTTGAAGATACTGCCTGTTTTAGGGGTCATGTGCTCTCACCAATGGCCTTTGAAAGAGGGCATTCTTTCTAGTTAAACCACACAGATTCAGGGGTTTGATCAAGACATTCAAGAACTTCAATAACTAAAAGAAAAAGCCCTTAAGACTTCACTGAACTCTAAACCAGGCCTTGGGGCTGAATATTCAAAAAGAACTTAGTAGTATTTACATTCCACACGCTCTCTATGGTCAGACTCCTCTCATCTCCACAGGGAACAGAGCTGAGTCAAGACAATAAAAT